>NC_069501.1:1130121708-1130721708 GCF_027579735.1 Bombina bombina
CAAAGGAAACCAAGAGAATGAAGCAAATGTAATAAAGTAAACTGGAATGTTGTTTAAAATGGTATGCTCTGTTAGAACCATGTAAAATAAATAATTGGATTTCATGTCCCTTTAAACCATATGATTATGGGAACTATAACCTTTTTAATGTGATAGTCTAATACACATTTTTTTGTTATATTCACAATTCAAATGTAATCTGAATGACGTATTACATATGGTGTGCTATGTTAATGGGCTAGTTCATTAAATGTTCTGTCTGTGTGATAGCACATGAAGCAGATAATTCATTACAATTGGGTTAATATTAAGGAGACATGAAACCACATTTTTTCTCTGTCATGATTCAGATCGACTATAATATAAAAACTTTCCAATTTATTTATTTCTATTATATTTCTTTCTTTCTGATGGTATCCTTTGTTGAAAATCTCCTAGGAAGGTTTAGTTTTTTAAGTGTGGACATTACTTGAGCACTATATGGCAGCAGTTTTACAGTTCTTTTAACTGTATTAGACATTTGCAAGAACACTAAGGGCTAGATTTATGAAAGCCCTACGGCAGCAAGTTCTCACAAGAACTTGCTCGCGGTGATTTATCAAGCAGCGGTCACCAGACCGCTGCTTCCCTACGCTCTTCGCCACCTCTAAACTGTCGAAATTCAATCTCCTCGGTCGAGTCCGACTGAGGAGATTGACAGCTCCTGCCCGCGCGTGATTGACTGTGCGCGGGCAGGGGGTGGGATTGCACGCGAGCGCAAAATTGTGCTCGTATGCAATACCGAATACCTGCGGGTATTTTCGCCCTGCCACAGGCGAGCTGAGGCATACAGGGGCGCGTATACGCGCCCCTGTACGCCTCAGCTTTAATAAATCTAGTCCTAAGTAGCAGCAGTGTATTCTGCCATTCAGTGCTCCAGACAAGTGAACACTGCCTACCTAGGTATTCTCTTTAACAAAGAATAACATGAGGTTATAAAAAAAGATTATAGAAGTAAATTTAAATAAACTGTAGGCTCTCTGAATGCTGAAAGAATTTTTTTTGTTTTATGTCCTCTTAAATTATTAAACAGCCCTTAGTACTCCTGTCCACTGACTTCTCCCTTCAGTTTTCTTGTTGAAATATGCTCCTATTTGCAGCAGGGACAGAACTGAAGGTGGTACAGCAGAAGCTCTGGGACCCACAAAAGTTGGGTGAATTTAGGAGACAGATCTACCCTTTTTTAACCCCTTAATGACAACTGACGTACCAGGTACGTCATGCATTAACAAGCAGTTAATGACAATGGACGTACCTGGTACGTCAGTTGTCTAAGAGAGTGCTGGAAGCGATCGCAATCGCTTCCAGCAGCTCTCAGGGTATTGCAGTGATGCCTCCATATGGAGGCATCCTGCAATACCTTTTTAGAAGACTCCGATGCAGAGAGAGCCACTCTGTGGCCCTCTCTGCACCGGTAGCGATGGTGCCGGTTCGTTGGTGGGTGGGAGCGTAACAGGGACGCGGGTGGGCGGCCCATCGCTACCCGGCATCCGGTTCCTAGAAGTGCAATGTGCACGCCGGGTGCCGGGAGCGTGCGGGGGGCGCGCATGCGCATTAGCTGACACTGACACCAATGAGGAGGGAAGAGGGGGGGGGGGAAAGATTTTTTAATAAAATAATATAAAAGGATCTGGGAAGGGGAGGGGGATAGGGGTATTGTGGGGGGCTGCTACACTACAGAAAACATAAAAAAAAACAAAAGAACAAAAAACACTTTTGTTTTTGGGGCAAATTGGGTACTGGCAGACAGCTGCCAGTACCCAAGATGGCCGCAATTAGATAGGGGAGAGGGTTAGAGAGCTGGGGGGGATCATGGAGGTTGGGGCTAAGGCAGGAGTCCATCACAGCTAAAATATTTTATTTTTTTTATAAAAAAAAAAAAAAAACCTCCTTTTATTTAGTACTGGCAGACTTTCTGCCAGTACTTAAGATGGCGGGGACATTTGTGGGGTGGGGGAGGGAAGAGAGCTGTTTGGGAGGGATCAGGGGGTGGGATGTGTCAGGTGGGAGGCTGATCTCTACCCTAAAGCTAAAATTAACCCTGCAAGCTCCCTACAACCTACCTAATTAACCCCTTCACTGCTGGGCATAATTTACGTGTGGTGCGCAGCAGCATTTAGCGGCCTTCTAATTACCAAAAATCAATGCCAAAGCCATATAAGTCTGCTATTTCTGAACAAAGGGGATCCCAAAGAAGCTTTTACAACAATTTGTGCCATAATAGCACAAGCTGTTTGTAAATAATTTCAGTGAGAAACCTAAAATTGTGAAAAATGTAAAGTTTTTTTTTTTTATTTGCTCGCATTTGGCGGTGAAATGGTGGCATAAAATATACCAAAATGTGCCTAGATCAATACTTTGGGTTGTCTTCTAACAAAAAAATATATACATGTCAAGGGATATTCAGGTATTCCTGACAGATATCAGGGTTCCAATGTAACTAGCGCTAATTTCTCCAACATAGGTGTGTCCGGTCCACGGCGTCATCCTTACTTGTGGGATATTCTCTTCCCCAACAGGAAATGGCAAAGAGCCCAGCTAAGCTGGTCACATGATCCCTCCTAGGCTCCGCCTACCCCAGTCATTCTCTTTGCCGTTGTACAGGCAACATCTCCACGGAGATGGCTTAGAGTTTTTTAGTGTTTAACTGTAGTTTTTATTATTCAATCAAGAGTTTGTTATTTTTAAATAGTGCTGGTATGTACTATTTACTCTGAAACAGAAAAGAGATGAAGATTTCTGTTTGTATGAGGAAAATGATTTTAGCAACCGTTACTAAAATCCATGGCTGTTCCACACAGGACTGTTGAGAGGAATTAACTTCAGTTGGGGGAACAGTGAGCAGTCTCTTGCTGCTTGAGGTATGACACATTCTAACAAGACGATGTAATGCTGGAAGCTGTCATTTTCCCTATGGGATCCGGTAAGCCATGTTTATTAAGATAGTAAATAAGGGCTTCACAAGGGCTTATTAAGACTGTAGACTTTTTCTGGGCTAAATCGATTCATTATTAACACATATTTAGCCTTGAGGAATCATTTAATCTGGGTATTTTGATAAGATTATATCGGCAGGCACTTTTTTAGACACCTTATTCTTTAGGGGCTTTCCCAAATCATAGGCAGAGCCTCATTTTCGCGCCGGTGTTGCGCACTTGTTTTTGAGAGGCATGACATGCAGTCGCATGTGTGAGGAGCTCTGATACATAGAAAAGACTTTCTGAAGGCGTCATTTGGTATCGTATTCCCCTTTGGGCTTGGTTGGGTCTCAGCAAAGCAGATACCAGGGACTGTAAAGGGGTTAAAGTTAAAAACGGCTCCGGTTCCGTTATTTTAAGGGTTAAAGCTTCCAAATTTGGTGTGCAATACTTTTAAGGCTTTAAGACACTGTGGTGAAATTTTGGTGAATTTTGAACAATTCCTTCATATTTTTTCGCAATTGCAGTAATAAAGTGTGTTCAGTTTAAAATTTAAAGTGACAGTAACGGTTTTATTTTAAAACGTTTTTTGTACTTTGTTATCAAGTTTATGCCTGTTTAACATGTCTGAACTACCAGATAGACTGTGTTCTGAATGTGGGGAAGCCAGAGTTCCTTCTCATTTAAATAAATGTGATTTATGTGACAATGACAATGATGCCCAAGATGATTCCTCAAGTGAGGGGAGTAAGCATGGTACTGCATCATTCCCTCCTTCGTCTACACGAGTCTTGCCCACTCAGGAGGCCCCTAGTACATCTAGCGCGCCAATACTCCTTACTATGCAACAATTAACGGCTGTAATGGATAATATTCTGGAACTGAGAGCGATATTCAATGCTCTCAAGGCTTGGCCTCAGCTAGCGAGGGCCAAGTTCATACGGTTTCAATCAGACAACATGACAACTGTTGCGTACATCAACCATCAGGGGGGAACAAGGAGTTCCCTGGCGATGGAAGAAGTGACCAAAATCATTCAATGGGCGGAGTCTCACTCCTGCCACCTGTCTGCAATCCACATCCCAGGAGTGGAAAATTGGGAAGCGGATTTTCTGAGTCGTCAGACATTGCATCCGGGGGAGTGGGAACTCCATCCGGAAATCTTTGTCCAAATCACTCAACTGTGGGGCATTCCAGACATGGATCTGATGGCCTCTCGTCAGAACTTCAAAGTTCCTTGCTACGGGTCCAGATCCAGGGATCCCAAGGCGGCTCTAGTGGATGCACTAGTAGCACCTTGGACCTTCAAACTAGCTTATGTATTCCCGCCGTTTCCTCTCATCCCCAGGCTGGTAGCCAGGATCAATCAGGAGAGGGCGTCGGTGATCTTGATAGCTCCTGCGTGGCCACGCAGGACTTGGTATGCAGATCTGGTGAATATGTCATCGGCTCCACCATGGAAGCTACCTTTGAGACGAGACCTTCTTGTTCAAGGTCCGTTCGAACATCCGAATCTGGTCTCACTCCAGCTGACTGCTTGGAGATTGAACGCTTGATCTTATCGAAGCGAGGGTTCTCAGATTCTGTTATCGATACTCTTGTTCAGGCCAGAAAGCCTGTAACTAGAAAGATTTACCACAAAATTTGGAAAAAATATATCTGTTGGTGTGAATCTAAAGGATTCCCTTGGGACAAGGTTAAGATTCCTAAGATTCTATCCTTCCTTCAAGAAGGTTTGGAAAAAGGATTATCTGCAAGTTCCCTGAAGGGACAGATTTCTGCCTTGTCTGTGTTACTTCACAAAAAGCTGGCAGCTGTGCCAGATGTTCAAGCCTTTGTTCAGGCTCTGGTTAGAATCAAGCCTGTTTACAAACCTTTGACTCCTCCTTGGAGTCTCAACTTAGTTCTTTCAGTTCTTCAGGGGGTTCCGTTTGAACCCTTACATTCCGTTGATATTAAGTTATTATCTTGGAAAGTTTTGTTTTTGGTTGCAATTTCTTCTGCTAGAAGAGTTTCAGAATTATCTGCTCTGCAGTGTTCTCCTCCTTATCTGGTGTTCCATGCAGATAAGGTGGTTTTACGTACTAAACCTGGTTTTCTTCCAAAAGTTGTTTCTAACAAAAACATTAACCAGGAGATTATCGTACCTTCTCTGTGCCCGAAACCAGTTTCAAAGAAGGAACGTTTGTTGCACAATTTGGATGTTGTTCGCGCTCTAAAATTCTATTTAGACGCTACAAAGGATTTTAGACAAACATCTTCCTTGTTTGTTGTTTATTCCGGTAAAAGGAGAGGTCAAAAAGCAACTTCTACCTCTCTCTCTTTTTGGATTAAAAGCATCATCAGATTGGCTTACGAGACTGCCGGACGGCAGCCTCCCGAAAGAATCACAGCTCATTCCACTAGGGCTGTGGCTTCCACATGAGCCTTCAAGAACGAGGCTTCTGTTGATCAGATATGTAGGGCAGCGACTTGGTCTTCACTGCACACTTTTACCAAATTTTACAAGTTTGATACTTTTGCTTCTTCTGAGGCTATTTTTGGGAGAAAGGTTTTGCAAGCCGTGGTGCCTTCCATCTAGGTGACCTGATTTGCTCCCTCCCATCATCCGTGTCCTAAAGCTTTGGTATTGGTTCCCACAAGTAAGGATGACGCCGTGGACCGGACACACCTATGTTGGAGAAAACAGAATTTATGTTTACCTGATAAATTACTTTCTCCAACGGTGTGTCCGGTCCACGGCCCGCCCTGGTTTTTTAATCAGGTCTGATAATTTATTTTCTTTAACTACAGTCACCACGGTATCATATGGTTTCTCCTATGCAAATATTCCTCCTTAACGTCGGTCGAATGACTGGGGTAGGCGGAGCCTAGGAGGGATCATGTGACCAGCTTTGCTGGGCTCTTTGCCATTTCCTGTTGGGGAAGAGAATATCCCACAAGTAAGGATGACGCCGTGGACCGGACACACCGTTGGAGAAAGTAATTTATCAGGTAAACATAAATTCTGTTTTTGAAAAAAAGTGGTTTGGAAATAGCGAAGTGCTACTTGTATTTATGGCCCTATAACTTGCAAAAAACATGTAAACATTGGGTATTTCTAAACTCAGGACAAAATTTAGAAACTATTTAGCATGGGTGTTTTTTGGTGATTGTAGATGTGTAACAGATTTTGGGGGTCAAAGTTAGAAAAAGTGTGTTTTTTTCCATTTTTTCCTCATATTTTATTATTTTTTTTGTAGTAAATTATAAGACATGATGAAAATAATGGTATCTTTAGAAAGTCCATTTATTGGCGAGAAAAACGGTATATAATATGTGTGGGTACAGTAAATGAGTAAGAGGAAAATTACAGCTAAACACAAACACCGCAGAAATGTAAAAATAGCCATTGTCATTAAGGGTAAGAAAATTGAAAAATGGTCCGGTCATTAAGGGGTTAATGGCTGCCACAAGTTTTATGGGTGCATTCACCCCCACATTCCTAAAAAAAATGCTTTAAAGCACTTCCTTTGCTTTCAGAAAGTTGACATGTTTACGCAGAGAAAAGAGTGGTGCTGGAAGAAATTTCAGAGTGGAAACGTATAAGAGTTACATGCTTTCTTTCATAAAGTGGTGCGAGCCCATGAACCATTACTCCTGGATTCAACTCCTGGCCACAAGGAGGATGCAAAGATACCCAACATTCCACAAGCTTTTAATCCCTCACACTTCTCTGGCGTCCCTGTCTTAATCTTTGCCTCCACAGGAGGAAGTGAGGTGCTTCAGATTCTTTGTTATATAAACTGTGTTCTCAGATCTATGTGGCCCAGTTTTCCCCTCACAATGCCAAAGAAGAGGTTAAGTTTTGGAGTAGAGACACAAGAACACCCTCTGGGAGTTAGTCACAAGCCTGCCACATGTGTTGCGGGCCTTCTCCCTTAGCCTCCTTCTGTTGGGTCACTGCCACAAAATACTTTATGCTGAAAGTTCCTTTATTTGTCCGTAGTGTATGCCGCGCTGCGTGTGCCTCAGGAAGCCGTGCGGGCCAGCTGGCATTATGCCGGATAGCTAGCACGCTATTGGCTAAGATTACCTCACTGGAAAAATAGCGTTCTGCTGTGGGCTGCTTGAGGCGCTCAGTGCAGCTTACGCTGCTGACTAATAAAGGAACTTTCAGGATGAAGTATTTTATACTTCATGACGGAAAGTCCCCTTTATTTATTGCACTGGTCAATCCTAGTGTTTCAAAAACACTAAGATTTACCATCACTTTAATCTCAGTTTCTGAAAAATCTTGTGTTATTACAACAAGCTTCCCTTTCTCCAACATAGGTGTGTCCGGTCCACGGCGTCATCCTTACTTGTGGGATATTCTCCTCCCCAACAGGAAATGGCAAAGAGCCCAGCAAAGCTGGTCACATGATCCCTCCTAGGCTCCGCCTACCCCAGTCATTCTCTTTGCCGTTGTACAGGCAACATCTCCACGGAGATGGCTTAGAGTTTTTTAGTGTTTAACTGTAGTTTTTATTATTCAATCAAGAGTTTGTTATTTTAAAATAGTGCTGGTATGTACTATTTACTCTGAAACAGAAAAGAGATGAAGATTTCTGTTTGTAAGAGGAAAATGATTTTAGCAACCGTTACTAAAATCGATGGCTGTTTCCACACAGGACTGTTGAGAGGAATTAACTTCAGTTGGGGGAAACAGGGAGCAGACTTTTGCTGCTTGAGGTATGACACATTTCTAACAAGACGATGTAATGCTGGAAGCTGTCATTTTCCCTATGGGATCCGGTAAGCCATTTTTATTACATGAAGAGAAAAAAAGGGCTTCACAAGGGCTTTTAAGACTGTAGACATTTTCTGGGCTAAAACGATTTATATATAAGCATATTTTATACTCCATAGCCTTGAGGAATTATTTTAATCTTGGGAACTATGTAAAATAACCGGCAGGCACTGTATTGGACACCTTATTCTCTAGGGGCTTTCCCTAATCATAGGCAGAGTCTCATTTTCGCGCCTCTATTGCGCACTTGTTTTTGGGAAGCATGACATGCAGATGCATGTGTGAGGAGCTCTGATACATAGAAAAGACTTTCTGAAGGCGTCATTTGGTATCGTATTCCCCTTTGGGCTTGGTTGGGTCTCAGCAAAGCAGATACCAGGGACTGTAAAGGGGTTAAATATAAAAACGGCTCCGGTTCCGTTATTTTAAGGGTTAAAGCTTCCAAATTTGGTGTGCAATACTTTTAAGGCTTTAAGACACTGTGGTGAAATTTTGGTGAATTTTGAACAATTCCTTCATACTTTTTCACATATGCAGTAATAAAGTGTGTTCAGTTTAAAATTTAAAGTGACAGTAACGGTTTTATTTTAAAACGTTTTTTGTACTTTGTTATCAAGTTTATGCCTGTTTAACATGTCTGAACTACCAGATAGACTGTGTTCTGTATGTGGGGAAGCCAAGGTTCCTTCTCATTTAAATAGATGTGATTTATGTGACACAAAATTTAGAGAAAATGATGCCCAAGATGATTCCTCAAGTGAGGGGAGTAAGCATGGTACTGCATCATCCCCTCCTTCGTCTACACCAGTCTTGCCCACACAGGAGGCCCCTAGTACATCTAGTGCGCCAATACTCCTTACTATGCAACAATTAACGGCTGTAATGGATAATTCTATCAAAAACATTTTAGCCAAAATGCCCACTTATCAGCGAAAGCGCGACTGCTCTGTTTTAGAAAATACTGAAGAGCATGAGGACGCTGATGATATTGGTTCTGAAGTGCCCCTACACCAGTCTGAGGGGGCCAGGGAGGTTTTGTCTGAGGGAGAAATTTCAGATTCAGGGAAAATTTCTCAACAAGCTGAACCTGATGTGATTACATTTAAATTTAAATTGGAACATCTCCGCGCTCTGCTTAAGGAGGTGTTATCTACTCTGGATGATTGTGAGAATTTGGTCATTCCAGAGAAATTATGTAAAATGGACAAGTTCCTAGAGGTCCCGGGGCCCCCCGAAGCTTTTCCTATACCCCCCATATTTAAGAAATTGTTTCCTATGGTCGACCCCAGAAAGGACTTATGGCAGACAGTCCCCAAGGTCGAGGGGGCGGTTTCTACTCTAAACAAACGCACCACTATACCCATTGAAGATAGTTGTGCTTTCAAAGATCCTATGGATAAAAAATTAGAGGGTTTGCTTAAAAAGATGTTTGTTCAGCAAGGTTACCTTCTACAACCAATTTCATGCATTGTTCCTGTCACTACAGCAGCGTGTTTCTGGTTCGATGAACTAGAAAAGGCGCTCAATAATAATTCTTCTTCTTATGAGGAGATTATGGACAGAATTCATGCTCTCAAATTGGCTAATTCTTTCACCCTAGACGCCACTTTGCAATTGGCTAGGTTAGCGGCGAAAAATTCTGGTTTTGCTATTGTGGCGCGCAGAGCGCTTTGGCTAAAATCTTGGTCAGCGGATGCGTCTTCCAAGAACAAATTGCTTAACATTCCTTTCAAGGGGAAAACGCTGTTTGGCCCTGACTTGAAAGAGATTATCTCTGATATCACTGGGGGCAAGGGCCACGCCCTTCCTCAGGATAGGTCTTTCAAAGCCAAAAATAAACCTAATTTCTCCAACATAGGTGTGTCCGGTCCACGGCGTCATCCTTACTTGTGGGATATTCTCTTCCCCAACAGGAAATGGCAAAGAGCCCAGCAAAGCTGGTCACATGATCCCTCCTAGGCTCCGCCTACCCCAGTCATTCTCTTTGCCGTTGTACAGGCAACATCTCCACGGAGATGGCTTAGAGTTTTTTTAGTGTTTAACTGTAGTTTTTTATTATTCAATCAAGAGTTTGTTATTTTAAAATAGTGCTGGTATGTACTATTTACTCTGAAACAGAAAAGAGATGAAGATTTCTGTTTGTATGAGGAAAATGATTTTAGCAACCGTTACTAAAATCCATGGCTGTTCCACACAGGACTGTTGAGAGGAATTAACTTCAGTTGGGGGAACAGTGAGCAGTCTTTTGCTGCTTGAGGTATGACACATTCTAACAAGACGATGTAATGCTGGAAGCTGTCATTTTCCCTATGGGATCCGGTAAGCCATTTTTATTCAGACAGTAAATAAGGGCTTCACAAGGGCTTATTAAGACTGTAGACATTTTCTGGGCTAAATCGATTCATATATTACACATATTTAGCCTTGAGGAATCATTTAATCTGGGTATTTTTGTTAAATAATATCGGCAGGCACTGTTTTAGACACCTTATTCTCTAGGGGCTTTCCCTAATCATAGGCAGAGCCTCATTTTCGCGCCGGTATTGCGCACTTGTTTTTGAGAAGCATGACATGCAGTCGCATGTGTGAGGAGCTCTGATACATAGAAAAGACTTTCTGAAGGCGTCATTTGGTATCGTATTCCCCTTTGGGCTTGTTTGGGTCTCAGCAAAGCAGATACCAGGGACTGTAAAGGGGTTAAAGTTAAAAATGGCTCCGGTTCCGTTATTTTAAGGGTTAAAGCTTCCAAATTTGGTGTGCAATACTTTTAAGGCTTTAAGACACTGTGGTGAAATTTTGGTGAATTTTGAACAATTCCTTCATACTTTTTCGCAATTGCAGTAATAAAGTGTGTTCAGTTTAAAATTTAAAGTGACAGTAACGGTTTTATTTTAAAACGTTTTTTGTACTTTGTTATCAAGTTTATGCCTGTTTAACATGTCTGAACTACCAGATAGACTGTGTTCTGAATGTGGGGAAGCCAAGGTTCCTTCTCATTTAAATAAATGTGATTTATGTGACACTGAAAATGATGCCCAAGATGATTCCTCAAGTGAGGGGAGTAAGCATGGTACTGCATCATTCCCTCCTTCGTCTACACGAGTCTTGCCCACTCAGGAGGCCCCTAGTACATCTAGCGCGCCAATACTCCTTACTATGCAACAATTAACGGCTGTAATGGATAATTCTATCAAAAACATTTTAGCCAAAATGCCCACTTATCAGCGTAAGCGCGACTGCTCTGTTTTAGATACTGAAGAGCATGAGGACGCTGATGATAATGGTTCTGAAATGCCCCTACACCAGTCTGAGGGGGCCAGGGAGGTTTTGTCTGAGGGAGAAATTTCAGATTCAGGGAAAATTTCTCAACAAGCTGAACCCGATGTGATTACATTTAAATTTAAGTTGGAACATCTCCGCGCTCTGCTTAAGGAGGTATTATCCACTCTGGATGATTGTGAGAATTTGATCATCCCAGAGAAACTATGTAAAATGGACAAGTTCCTAGAGGTCCCGGGGCTCCCAGAAGCTTTTCCTATACCCAAGCGGGTGGCGGACATTGTAAATAAAGAATGGGAAAGGCCCGGTATTCCTTTCGTCCCTCCCCCCATATTTAAAAAATTGTTTCCTATGGTCGACCCTAGAAAGGACTTATGGCAGACTGTCCCCAAGGTCGAGGGAGCGGTTTCTACTTTAAACAAACGCACCACTATACCCATAGAAGATAGTTGTGCTTTCAAAGATCCTATGGATAAAAAATTAGAAGGTTTGCTTAAAAAGATGTTTGTTCAGCAAGGTTACCTTCTACAACCAATTTCATGCATTGTCCCTGTCACTACAGCCGCGTGTTTCTGGTTCGATGAGCTAGTAAAGGCGATCGATAGTGATTCTCCTCCTTATGAGGAGATTATGGACAGAATCCGTGCTCTCAAATTGGCTAATTCTTTCACCCTAGACGCCACTTTGCAATTGGCTAGGTTAGCGGCGAAGAATTCTGGGTTTGCTATTGTGGCGCGTAGAGCGCTTTGGTTGAAATCTTGGTCAGCGGATGCGTCTTCCAAGAACAAACTCCTTAACATTCCTTTCAAGGGGAAAACGCTGTTTGGCCCTGACTTGAAAGAGATTATCTCTGATATCACTGGGGGTAAGGGCCACGCCCTTCCTCAGGATAGGTCTTTCAAGGCCAAAAATAAACCTAATTTTCGTCCCTTTCGTAGAAACGGACCAGCCCCAAGTGCTACGTCCTCTAAGCAAGAGGGTAATACTTCTCAAGCCAAGCCAGCCTGGAGACCAATGCAAGGCTGGAACAAGGGAAAGCAGGCCAAGAAACCTGCCACTGCTACCAAGACAGCATGAAATGTTGGCCCCCGATCCGGGACCGGATCTGGTGGGGGGCAGACTCTCTCTCTTCGCTCAGGCTTGGGCAAGAGATGTTCTGGATCCTTGGGCACTAGAAATAGTCTCCCAAGGTTATCTTCTGGAATTCAAGGGGCTTCCCCCAAGGGGGAGGTTCCACAGGTCTCAATTGTCTTCAGACCACATAAAGAGACAGGCATTCTTACATTGTGTAGAAGACCTGTTGAAAATGGGAGTGATTCATCCTGTTCCATTAGGAGAACAAGGGATGGGGTTCTACTCCAATCTGTTCATAGTTCCCAAAAAAGAGGGAACGTTCAGACCAATCTTAGATCTCAAGATCTTAAACAAGTTTCTCAAGGTTCCATCGTTCAAAATGGAAACCATTCGAACAATTCTTCCTTCCATCCAGGAAGGTCAATTCATGACCACGGTGGATTTAAAGGATGCGTATCTACATATTCCTATACACAAGGAACATCATCGGTTCCTAAGGTTCGCATTCCTGGACAAGCATTACCAGTTCGTGGCGCTTCCTTTCGGATTAGCCACTGCTCCAAGGATTTTCACAAAGGTACTAGGGTCCCTTCTAGCGGTGCTAAGACCAAGGGGCATTGCAGTAGTACCTTACTTGGACGACATTCTGATTCAAACGTCGTCCCTTCCTCAAGCAAAGGCTCACACGGACATAGTCCTGGCCTTTCTCAGATCTCACGGATGGAAAGTGAACGTGGAAAAGAGTTCTCTATCTCCGTCGACAAGGGTTCCCTTCTTGGGAACAATAATAGACTCCTTAGAAATGAGGATTTTTCTGACAGAGGCCAGAAAATCAAAACTTCTAAACTCTTGTCAAATACTTCATTCTGTTCCTCTTCCTTCCATAGCGCAGTGCATGGAAGTAATAGGTTTGATGGTAGCGGCAATGGACATAGTTCCTTTTGCGCGAATTCATCTAAGACCATTACAACTGTGCATGCTCAGTCAGTGGAATGGGGACTATACAGACTTGTCTCCGACGATACAAGTAGATCAGAGGACCAGAGATTCACTCCGTTGGTGGCTGTCCCTGGACAACCTGTCACAGGGGATGAGCTTCCGCAGACCAGAGTGGGTCATTGTCACGACCGACGCCAGTCTGGTGGGCTGGGGCGCGGTCTGGGGACCCCTGAAAGCTCAGGGTCTTTGGTCTCGGGAAGAATCTCTTCTCCCGATAAATATTCTGGAACTGAGAGCGATATTCAATGCTCTCAAGGCTTGGCCTCAGCTAGCAAAGGCCAAGTTCATACGGTTTCAATCAGACAACATGACGACTGTTGCGTACATCAACCATCAGGGGGGAACAAGGAGTTCCCTGGCGATGGAAGAAGTGACCAAAATCATTCAATGGGTGGAGACTCACTCCTGCCACTTGTCTGCAATCCACATCCCAGGAGTGGAAAATTGGGAAGCGGATTTTCTGAGTCGTCAGACATTTCATCCGGGGGAGTGGGAACTCCATCCGGAAATCTTTGCCCAAATTACTCAATTGTGGGGCATTCCAGACATGGATCTGATGGCCTCTCGTCAGAACTTCAAGGTTCCTTGCTACGGGTCCAGATCCAGGGATCCCAAGGCGACTCTAGTAGATGCACTAGTAGCACCTTGGACCTTCAAACTAGCTTATGTATTCCCGCCGTTTCCCCTCATCCCCAGGCTGGTAGCCAGGATCAATCAGGAGAGGGCATCGGTGATCTTGATAGCTCCTGCGTGGCCACGCAGGACTTGGTATGCAGACCTGGTGAATATGTCATCGGCTCCACCATGGAAGCTACCTTTGAGACGAGACCTTCTTGTTCAAGGTCCGTTCGAACATCCGAATCTGGTCTCACTCCAACTGACTGCTTGGAGATTGAACGCTTGATCTTATCAAAGCGAGGGTTCTCAGATTCTGTCATTGATACTCTTGTTCAGCCCAGAAAGCCTGTAACTAGAAAAATCTACCACAAAATATGGAAAAAATATATCTGTTGGTGTGAATCTAAAGGATTCCCTTGGGACAAGGTAAAAATTCCTAAGATTCTATCCTTTCTTCAAGAAGTTTTGGAGAAAGGATTATCTGCAAGTTCTTTGAAGGGACAGATTTCTGCCTTGTCTGTGTTACTTCACAAAAAGCTGGCAGCTGTGCCAGATGTTCAAGCCTTTGTTCAGGCTCTGGTTAGAATCAAGCCTGTTTACAAACCTTTGACTCCTCCTTGGAGTCTCAATTTAGTTATTTCAGTTCTTCAGGGGGTTCCGTTTGAACCCTTACATTCCGTTGATATTAAGTTATTATCTTGGAAAGTTTTGTTTTTGGTTGCAATTTCTTCTGCTAGAAGAGTTTCAGAATTATCTGCTCTGCAGTGTTCTCCTCCTTATCTGGTGTTCCATGCAGATAAGGTGGTTTTACGTACTAAACCTGGTTTTCTTCCGAAAGTTGTTTCTAACAAAAACATTAACCAGGAGATAGTCGTGCCTTCTTTGTGTCCGAATCCAGTTTCAAAGAAGGAACGTTTGTTGCACAATTTGGATGTAGTTCGTGCTCTAAAATTCTATTTAGATGCTACAAAGGATTTTAGACAAACATCTTCTTTGTTTGTTGTTTATTCTGGTAAAAGGAGAGGTCAAAAAGCAACTTCTACCTCTCTCTCTTTTTGGATTAAAAGCATCATCAGATTGGCTTACGAGACTGCCGGACGGCAGCCTCCTGAAAGAATCACAGCTCATTCCACTAGGGCTGTGGCTTCCACATGGGCCTTCAAGAACGAGGCTTCTGTTGATCAGATATGTAAGGCAGCGACTTGGTCTTCACTGCACACTTTTACGAAATTTTATAAATTTGATACTTTTGCTTCTTCTGAGGCTATTTTTGGGAGAAAGGTTTTGCAAGCCGTGGTGCCTTCCATCTAGGTGACCTGATTTGCTCCCTCCCTTCATCCGTGTCCTAAAGCTTTGGTATTGGTTCCCACAAGTAAGGATGACGCCGTGGACCGGACACACCTATGTTGGAGAAAACAGAATTTATGTTTACCTGATAAATTACTTTCTCCAACGGTGTGTCCGGTCCACGGCCCGCCCTGGTTTTTTAATCAGGTCTGATAATTTATTTTCTTTAACTACAGTCACCACGGTATCATATGATTTCTCCTATGCAAATATTCCTCCTTTACGTCGGTCGAATGACTGGGGTAGGCGGAGCCTAGGAGGGATCATGTGGCCAGCTTTGCTGGGCTCTTTGCCATTTCCTGTTGGGGAGGAGAATATCCCACAAGTAAGGATGACGCCGTGGACCGGACACACCGTTGGAGAAAGTAATTTATCAGGTAAACATAAATTCTGTTTTTTATTCCTTCATCTTTT
Organism: Bombina bombina; assembly: GCF_027579735.1. Lineage (NCBI taxonomy): Eukaryota > Metazoa > Chordata > Amphibia > Anura > Bombinatoridae > Bombina > Bombina bombina. The sequence goes on from NC_069501.1 coordinate 1,130,137,168, forward strand.
GTACTGCCCCTTTCATAGTTAAAATAAAGAACTATCGCTTATCAGTAATTCTGATAGCTTTTGCTTGATTGTACAGTATTGGTTATACAGACCTAAATTGGATCTTCTGTCTTTACGACTGAGTCAAAATAATTTTTTCTTTCCTATGGCATGGAGAGTCAACAACTCATTCCAATTACTAGTGGAAAATTCTCTCTTTGCCAGGAGGAGGCAAAGAGCACCCCAGCAGAGCTGTTGAGTATCACGTCCCTTACCCAAACCCCCAGTCATTCTCTTTGCCTCTGTCAATGGAGGATGTGCGAAGATGGTGTCTGAAGATATTTAAATCCTTTAAATGGGTACTTTTCCCTGCAAGCAAGGATTTGGGGCTATGCCGTGTCCATGTCAATCTCTTTAGTAAGAGTAATGGTGGCTATTAGCAGTTAGAAAGCGGCGAGATGGTCTTTGCTTTATTTCTAACATTATTGCTACCCTTTTTTGGAAAACCATGGTTGGTTACTCTGTTCTTTCTTTTTCTACAGGTCCATGGCAGAAGTGAGAGTATCTGCTACACCTTAGAGGTAATTTCCTGCCTGAACAGCAGGATCCACAGGTAAGTACTTCCCTTCTAGGTTAGAAGGTACTAGCACTCTTAGGGTTAATTCTCTGGTGAATTTCATTATTGGGACTCCTATTTCCTTCTATAGGGCAGGGAGAGTCCACAACTTCATTCCTTACTGTTGGGAAATACAACACCTGGCCACCAGGAGGAGGCAAAGACACCCCAGCCAAAAGGCTTTAATATCCCTCGCACTTCCCCTATCCCCCAGTCATACTTTGCCTTTCGTCACTATAGGATAATAGACTCCATATCCATGAGAATATTTCTCACAGATCAGAGACGTTGCAAGCTAACTACTACATGTCTTGCCCTCCAGGCCTCCTTGAGACCCTCAGTGGCCCAGTGTATGGAGGTGATTGCACTCATGGTGTCCTGTATGGACATCATTCCTTTTACCAGATTCCATCTCAGACCCTTACAACTATGCATGCTGAGACAATGGAACGGTGACCATTCAGATATGTCTCATCAAATTGTGCTGGACAACCTGTCGAGAGACTAGCTCTCTTGGTGGCACTGTCGAGATCATCTGTCCCAAGGCACGTGCTTCTTGAGACCGTCCTGGGAGATTGTGACTACGGACGCAAGCCTTTCCAGCTGGGGAGCCGTTTGGGGTGCCAATAAGGCACAAGGGCTGCGGACTCAGGAGGAGTCCTCCCTTTCGATCAATAAATTGAAACTCCGGGCAATCTTCAATGCCTTAAAGGCTTGGCCCCTTCTGGGTTCGTCCCAGTTTATCAGATTTGACAATATAACCTTGGTTGCCTACATCAACCAGGGGGGAACGAGAAGTTCCTTGGCGATGAGAGAAGTATTTCGTATACTAGAGTGGGCGGAGACTCGCGGATGTACGCTGTCAGCGATCCACATACCGGGTGTGGACAACTGGGAAGCGGACTTCCTCAGCAGGCAATCCTTTCACCCAGGGGAATGGTCTCTCCACCCTGAGGTGTTTGCAGAGATATGCAGCGAGTGGGGAACGCCAGAGATCTTATGGCATCCCGCCTTCAATAACAAGCTGCCCAGGTTCGGGTCGAGGGATCCTCAGGCGGAACTGATAGATGCCCTATCAGTTCCATGGAGATTCAGACTCCTATATTCTTTTCCTCCATTACTGCTTCTTTGTTGTGTGGTGGCTCGCATCATGCAGGAGCAAGCATCAGTGATTCTGATTACTCCATCGTGGCCGCAAAGAACGTGGTTTGCGGATCTGGTGGGGATGTCCTCATCTCCTCAGTGGAGGTTATCTTGTCGCTGAGATCTGCTGATACAGGGTCCCTTCGTTCATCAAAATCTAGATTCTCTGAGGCTGACTGCGTGGAGATTGAACGCTTAGTCTTAACCAAGAGAGGGTTTTCTGAGAGTGTTATCGACACTCTGGTTCAAGCTCGTAAGCCAGTTACTCGTCGTATCTACCATAAAGTGTGGAAGACTTACTTGTACTGGTGTGAAGAGTGTGGGTTTTCCTGGCATAAGGTTAACGTTGCTAGAATTTTATCTTTTCTCCAGGATGGACTGGAGAAGGGTCTATCTGCTAGTTCCCTGAAGGGACAGATATCGGCCCTGTTGGTGTTACTGCACAAGAGATTGACTGAGCTTCTGGATGTGCAGTCCTTTGTTAAGGCTCTGACTAGGATCAGACCTGTGTTTACATCTGGGGCTCCGTCTTGGAACCTCAATCTTTTTCTTAAGTGTTTTGCAGCAGGCTCCATTTGAGCCTATGCATACTGTTGCCGTAAAGTTATCTTGGAAGGTTCTTTTTTTGTTGGCTATTGCATCTGAGCGTAGAGTTTCTGAGATTTCTGCTTTGCAATGTGACCCCCCCTTATCTTGTTTTCCATGCTGATAAGGCGATTTTACGTACTAAATTAGGGTTCCTCCCTAAGGTGGTGTCGGATCGTACCATTAATCAAGAAATTGTTGTTCCTTCCTTGTGTCCTAATCCTTCTTCAGCGAAGGAACATTTGCTTCACAATATAGATGTGGTTCGTGCCATGAAATGTTCTCTTCAGGCTACTAAGGAATTCAGACAATCTTCCTCTTTGTTTGTCATCCTATACAAGGAAGTGTAAGGGGCAGAAGGCTACTATGACTTCACTATCCACTTAGCTTATGAGACAGCGGGCGACAACCTCCTGAGAGGATAACGGCTCATTCCACTAGAGCAGTGGCTTCCTCCTGGGCTTTTAAGAACGAAGCCTCTATGGATCAGATTTTTAAGGCGGCTCCTGGTCCTCCTTATACACTTTTTCTAAATTTTACAAGTTTCATGTGTTTGCTTCGGCTGAAGCAGCTTTCGGGAGAAAAGTTTTGCAGGCTGTGGTGCCCTCAGAATAGGGTCCGCCTCTTTTTTTGTTCCCTCTCGTTATTTCTTTAGTGTCCTCTGGAGCTTGGGTATAGTTTTCCCAACAGTAAGGAATAAAGTCGTGGACTCTCCCGGCCTTTATGGAAGGAAAACAATTTATGCTTACCAGATAAATTCCATTCCTTCCTGGCAGGTAAAGTCCACGACCCCGCCCATAATTTATTTTTGTGGGGCGGCTCCCTTTTTATATTTTTCTGGCACCTCCATACCCTGATGTTTCTCCTACTTTTCCTTGTTCCCTCGGCAGAATGACGGGGGCATAGGGGAAGTGGGAGGGATATTTAAGCCTTTTGACTGTGGTGTCTATGCCTCCTCCTGGTGGCCAGGTGTTGTATTTTCCAACAGTAAGGAATGAAGTCATGGACTCTCCCTGCCAGGAAGGAAAGGAATTCATCTGGTAAGCATAAATGATGTTTTTTCTTTCTTAAGGAATGTGGATTTTTAAGGGGCAGTGCTTTTTATTGAGGGGTTTATGAGGCAAACCGTTTTTACAAGCTTTGAGAGATATTGGAGCATTTTGGTTCAGAAGGGGTTAAACGTTTTTAGCGCCGTATTTTGGCTCAGTTTAGTTCTGTTGCGGTCATGTGACTGTTCCAACACACTTCCGCTTTTCGGATGTCTGTTAGTAGCTAGTAGTAGTTAGTAGTTGTTAGCGGGGTGTGTGGACGTTTCAGCTGCTGGCTCAAAATCTCTATCTACGGTGCTGTTGTCGTAACGGAGGTGCACCTTTTTAAGCTCCTGATTGAATCACTATTTATAGCCCTGCTATTGTCATGGGAGATCCGGAATAGCTAGTGGGATTGATTGACTGGTTCAGGAGGTGGTAAGTCCTCAGCAGAGCTGAGGATTTACGGTGCTGTTTTTTTGTATATGATATATCAACTTTTTGGGCATTTATTTAGTTTGCCAATTCTTGTGGGGATCAATTTCTTATTAGTTATGAGCACTAATGATCAAAGTGGGTCCTTTGAAAAATGTTTATTTTGCTTGGAGGCTGTTGTTATTGCTCCTGTGCAGTTTTGCTCCTCTTGCCTAAATAAAACTTTATTGCATAAAGATAAGATTTTCTTAGAGTCTTCTGTCTCTCAGGATAGTGTTGCGCTAGACACACCTCGGCTTTCCCCTTAAATGTCCCATGCTTCACATACAGTGCCCTGCAGTTCCTCTCAACAACCTCCTGGGGGTGCTTTTTTAACTTAGCGATTTTGCTGCACAGATTACATCTGCTGTTTCAGCTGACTTATCAGCCTTTCTGGTTACTGTTAAACGCAAGAGGAAATGTAAAAATATTAATGTTAATAAGGGTTCTGACTCCGCTAAAGCTGCGTTAGTCAGTATGTCTCAATTATCTGATGAGGAGGGTGCCTCAGTGGCTTCTGAGGGTGAATTGTCAGATTCTGATTCTGTACTGATCAGTTCTGCAGATTCATCGGAGATTAATTTCAGATTTAAGTTGGAACACCTTTGAGTTCTATTAAAGGAGGTTCTTGCTACTTTGGAAGAATCCGACTCGTCTGTTGTGGAGAATCCAAAGAGGTCTAGTAAACTTAACAGGGTTTATGATGAACCCTCTTCTGTGGAAGTTTTTCCAGTTCCGGACCGTATGGCAGATATAATAACTCTGGAATGGGATAAACCAGGAATTCCATTTTTCCCCGTCTCCTGTTTCTAAAAAAATGTTTCCTGTGGCTGACTTTATTCGTGATTCATGGTGCACTGTGCCCAAGGTAGAGGGAACTATCTCTACTCTTGCCAAAATAACTACTCTTCCTATTGAGGATAGTTGTTCTTTCAAGGATCCCGTGGATAAGAAGCTTGAGTTTTTTTTTTAAGAAGATGTACATTCATCAGTGGCAGCCTGTTGCTAGTATTGCTACAGTTGCAGGGGCAGCGTCTAATTGGTTTGATGATTTATCTACTTTTCGAGGAAACCACTATAGAGGAGATTCAAGACAGGATCAAGACTCTCAAGCTAGCCAATACTTTTATTTGCGATGCCAATATGCAATTTCTTAGACTGGTATCTGAGATTTCTGGTTTCACTGTCTTAGCTTGCAGAACTCTTTGGTTGAAATCTTGGTCTGCAGATGTTTCATCCAAGTCCAAGCTTTTGTCTTTGCCTTATAAGGGCAAAACTTTGTTTAGCCCAGATCTGGCTGAAATAATTTCAGAGATTACAGGTGGAAAGGGCTCTTTCTTACCTCAGGATAAAAAGAATAGACCTAGGAGTCGATAAAATTCAAATTTTCTTTCCTTTCATAACTTCAAAGGACAAAAGTCTTCCTCGTCTTCTTCCATGCCGGAACAGTCCAAATCTCCTTGGAGGTCCGGTTAGCCTTGGAATAAAGGAAAGCAAGCCAAGAAGCCTTCCTCTGATTCTAAATCAGCATGAAGGGACCACCCCTGATCCTGTATTGGATGAAGTGGGGGGCAGGCTCTCTTTTTTTCCAGCAGGCTTGGATACACAATGTTCCCGATCCTTGGGCTGGATACACAATGTTCCCGATCTGTGAGTGTCCCACGGATACAGAATAGGATTCAAATCCTGTCCTCCCAGGGGCAGATTCCTCTTGTCAAGGTTATCTGTGGACCAGATAAAAAGAGAGGCCTTCTTAAACTGTGTAAAGGATCTATCTTCCCTCGGAGTGATTTTTCCAGTTCCACTAGAGGAACAGGGTCTAGGATTTCATTCAAATCTATTTGTAGTTCCAAAAGAGGAGGGCACTTTCCATCCTATTCTGGACCTAAAGTGTCTCAACCAATTCCTCTGGGTTCTGTCCTTCAAAATGGAGACCATCCACTCCATTCTTCCTTTGATACAGGAGGGTCAGTACATGACAACTATAGACCTGAAGGATGCGTATCTTCATGTTCCTATTCACAGGGATCATTACCAGTATCTGAGGTTTGCCTTTCTGGACAAACATTTCCAGTTTGTTGCCCTTCCTTTTGGCCTGCTACAGCTCCCAGAATTTTCACAAAGGTTCTGGGGGCTCTTCTAGCAGTGGTCAGGTCCCAGGGAATTGCTGTGGTGCCTTACCTGGACAACATCTTGGTTCAAGCGTCATCTTTTTATCTAGCAAGATCTCATACAGAGATGTTGTTGTCTATTCTACTTTCCCACGGGTGGAAAGTGAATCTGGAAAAGAGTTCCATAGTAACAGATACAAGGGTGTGTTTCCTAGGAACAATTATAGATTCTCTGTCCATTAAGATTTTTCTGACTGACGTCAGAAAATCTAAACTTATTGCTTCATGCCTTTCCCTCCAGTCTGCTATTTGTCCATCAGTGTCTCAATGCATGGAGGTGATTGGTCTGATGGTTGCTTCAATGGACATTGTTCCTTTTGCTGGGTTCCATCTGGGACTTCTGCAGTTATGTATGCTCAGTCAATGGAATGGAGACCACTCAGAACTTTTGCAGAGGATAGATGTGGATCCCCTTACAAGAGACTCTCTCTTGTGGTGGATTTCTCAGGACCATCTGTCTCGGGACACTTGCTTCCTGGGATTGGGTGATTGTGACCATAGATGCCAGTCTGTTAGGCTGGGGAGCAGTCTGGGGCTCCTTAAAAGTTCAGGTCTTGTGGAACCAGGAGGAGTCTTTTCTCTTCCTATAAACATCTTGGAGTTGAGAGCAATTTTCAATGTCTTGACAGCTTGGCCTCAGCTAGCTTCGGTCCGGTTTATCAGATTCCAATTGGACAACATCACCTCGGTGGCTTACATCAACCACCAGGGAGGAACTTGAAGCTCTTTAGCAATGATGGAAGTGACTCGCCTTCTCCAGTGGGTGGAGTCTCACGATTGTCATCTCTCTGCCATCCACATCCCAGGAGTGGACAACTGGGAAGTGGATTTTCTGAGCAGGCAGACTTTTCATCCAGGAGAGTTGACTCTCCACCCAGAGGTTTTCTTGATGATAACCCTCAGGTGGGGGGTTCCGGAATTGGATCTGATGGCGTCTCGTCAAAACGCCAAGCTTCCAAGGTACGGTTCAAGGTCAAGAGATCCTCACGCTGTTCTGATAGACGCCCTGGCGGTTCCTTGGAATTTCTATCTAGCTTACCTGTTTCCTCTGTTTGCTTTGTAATTCTAATAGCTCCTGCATGGCCTCGCAGGATCTTGTTCACGGATCTGATGAAGATGTCATCTCTTCCACCTTGGGGGTTACCTCTGAGGAAGGACCTTCTACTTCAGGGTCCTTTTCCTTCATCCAAATCTGGTTTCTCTGAAGCTGACTGAACGTCTAGTTTTGGCTAGACGTGGCTTCTCTGAGAAAGTCATATATACTATGATTCAGGCTCGTAAACCGGTTACTCACAGAATTCACCATAAGGTATGGCGTAAATACCTTTCTTGGTGTGATTCACAGGGTTTTTCTTGGAGCAAAGTAAGAGTTCCTCGAATTTTGGCTTTTCTTCAGGTTGGCCTGGAGATAGGTTTGTCATTCAGTACCCTGAAGGGTCAGATTTCTGCATTGTCTATTCTTTTACATAAACGTCTGGCAGTTCTGCCAGATGTTCAGTCTTTTGTTCAGGCCCTGGTCACAATCAAGCCTGTGTTTAAGTCCGTTGCTCCTCCTTGGAGTCTTAATCTTGTTCTTAAAGTTTTGCAGCAGGCTGCGTTTGAGCTGATGCATTCTGTTGATATTAAATTACCATCTTGGATGGTTTTGTTTCTTATTGCTATGTCTTTTGCTTGCAGAGTTTCTGAACTCTCGGCTCTGCAATGTGATTCCCCTTACCTCATTTTTCATGCTGATAAGGTGGTCCTCTGTACTAAGCTGTTCCATAAGGTACTTGGTCCTCTATAAATACTTTTTTCCAAATTTAAAAAATTTGATACTTTTGCCTCGGCTGAGGCTTCTTTTGGAAGAAAGGTTCTTCAAGCAGTGGTACCTTCAGTTTAGGTCCGCCTGTTTTGTTCTCCCTCCCTTTTATTCTGTGTCCTCTAGTTTGTGTATTGGTTCCCACTAGTAATTGGAATGATTCGTGGACTCTCCATGCCATAGGAAAGAAAATAAAATTGATGTTTACCTGATAAATTTCTTTCTTTCCGGGCATGGAGAGTCCACGACCCGCCCTTATTTTCATTCAGGCGGTAATTTTTTGTATAGACCTCAGGCACCGCTATACTTTTTTGTTTTTTTATTTTCCCGTTTTCCTTCGGCCAAATGACTGGGGGTTATGGGTACTTAAAAGCTCTGCTGGGGTGCTCTTTGCCGCCTCCTGCTGGCCAGGAGAGAATATCCCACTAGTAATTGAAATGATTTGTGGACTCTCCATGCCCGGAAATAAATAAATTTATCAGGTAAGCATAAAGTTCTCCTTTTCTTTTATCTCAGGTCTATCAATTTAAAGGCCCAGAGATTGAACTCTTGATTCTTAATCTACGTTCAAATAAGGTAGCCTGTAACAAGTTACTTTTATCACCAGTTTTGAATTTTGTCAATTTCCTAGTGTGATTAAACATGGTTTTGCCATGTTCAGGAATTCTTTGATTCTTACAAAATAATTTAGATCTGCAAGCTTCTTGTAAATCAAAGAAACAAATATTCAGTGCCGCTAATACTACTGGAATATATATTTTTCAAATTAAATACTATATTACAAATTAAAAAGATGGGATGAGAGGGGTGTTCAAAATTAAAACAATACATACACTTCATAAAATAATTTGGGTTCAACTTATTAGGTACCTTGTTAATTTCAATAAGACTAGGTATATAGAGTAGTTAGTCATTGGATTGTCAGTTCCACATGGAGACCCACTGTGGTGATTGCAGCTGAAGTAATGGTGGTCCAAACCACAGTAGTCGGATATTAAAAATATAAAAGGGACCAACAGCGCATCAGCAACTGCCCACAAGACCCTGGACATCTGAGGATCCACAATAAACATCCTATATCTGAATTTACGGACCAACAGCTGCTTTTTTTCAAGCGGAGTGACACACAGGGACTTTCATTACCACAAGTTTGTGATATGCTTCTATATGTTTGAAACATTGTACGTGCAATTGTGTGTGCTTTAATGTGCTATTAAATTTTAAGCTTTTACTTTTGAATCGGAGGATGCTCTGTTGTTTACTTTAGCTCTAGTTAGTTTAATAGTTAAGACATTTTCTCTTTCTGAGATCCTTATTGGTTTTAAGAGTTTTTTTTCAGACTTTTCTTTTTAATCTAAACTTTCAGTTTATTTTGATGGTTTCTTTTACACTTTTTCACCAACAGAGTGTCTTGTTTGTCAGCTTTCTATCTTACTTTCTATTAGGATAAGTTTTTGTGTTTTTTTTTTGTTTTTTTTTACTCAGTACGTTGTAGTTCTCTTTCTTTGTCTTTTTTAAATTTTTAAAGAGCATTTACGTTTATATTCACATACGTTCCTACCATACGTGTCTACGTAGGATTTTAAAAGATTTTTAGTTTTATGGTTCTTTTCTTTTGTCAAAGTATGAGTCAGAAGACTACAATTATTACTTTAGCTTTTCTTTTTTAAGCAATCATTAAGTATGGCTTCTTGGAAGCAGGAAACTTCTTCAATAATTTTTACAGTCCATTCTACTAGATAAATTAATTTCTTTCACGTGACCCTCCCTCTTATATTTTCCATTTGGCGGCAGTTTTAGTATGCACCTCATTTATCCTGCTTTGTCCTTTACTACTACTATATTTTCTGCTTTTCTTGGCTATACGTTAGACTGGGATACCGGAAAGGTGAGAAGGATTAATAGCTTGTGGAATTTGGGTATCTTTGCCTTCTCCTATTGGCCAGGAGTTGAAAAAACCCAGGAGTAATGGTTCGTGTACTCTCACCACTGAAGTAAATTAATTTATCAAGTAAGTATAAGTTTAGTTTTTTTCCAGCTCTTCTATGAACCCAAGCAAACTATAAAATTAATGTATCCCACATGATCAGGGGTGTGTGGCCACAGAAATAGTGGCAAATACATCAGAGGTGAGTGGAGGGAACAAGCATGCACCTTCAGCACTGACTTTCAGGTAAGCTGTGCTGATTCTACAAGGAGCGAGACTTCTGCCTCATACCTTTTGGTTACACACAGCATTTCTTAATAGTTGGGGTATGTGATACATCCCACAATTTAGCACTGCTCCTCAGGTAGTCTGAGCTGATTTTCTTATCATTTTACCTTGTATATTTGTACAGGTAATATTAATAATAAAAAATAGCCCCTTGGCTGTTCTCTAGCACAAACATGGATCTATGTTTGCCATGTCACAGCTATTGGGATAGTAGTTGACATGTTCATCATGGCCTTTTTCTACATGCTGGTGCTTATTCATACAGCCACTGTGATTCATTACACTGCAAAATTATATACCTTTTTTTGAGACATGCAATGCATTTGTAAATTCCTTAATAGTGAACTGTCTCAATCTTCTGCCGTTTTGTGTAGATTAAAAGAGAAAACTCATTCCTTGTGGGCCTATCTACAAGCAGAACAAAGCAAATATCGGAACCCTATATTTGATCCAGATTCCTTAAAAACGTTCCCAGTATTAGTGCCAAACACAATACATTTCAATTTCAAGTAAGTGTTCTTTCCGATTATGTTTTGTTTTCAGCTTTAGTTTGTTCATGTCAAGGGTGTTCTGGTTCTTACCGCATTTTGTGTGTGTACAGGTTTTGGAGAAACATGTATCACCAGTTTGACAAGTCAATGCATCCAAGACAGTCCTTACCTGCTTTGCTTTTGAAAATCACTGAAGAAAACAAAACTCTGGAAGACGAACTTCAACAATTACAGTTGGTAAATACTATGTGTGTGTTCTGGATCAAAAATGTAAATCTTTCTGGAACAAATAGGTCAAAGCTGTGCCATTGACACTTATAAGCAGCAACCTATTTAGGAACTCATATTGAAATGTTTTTTTAGTTGCATTGGGGGCATTTCATGCTACTGTATAAGCTAAAGATCCATACTTCAATTTGTGGAATATAAATATATAGATCTATTAGTTCTCTCTCTCCTTCCCCTTGATTTTCTTTGCCACCCCCCTCTCTCCTCCCTTCTTTATCTCTTTCTCCCTCCCTTCTGACTTCCTTACAATAAAATAAAAAAAACTTACTTGATTGGGAGTTTGTAAATTTAAACAGCTTTCCAAATGACTCCTAATATCACATGTTCTTTGTTGAAAAGCATACCAAGATAGGCTTGGGAGCAGCACTGGACTAAAGGGAGCTAGTTGGTGATTGGTGGTTGTACAAATATGTCCCTTGTCATTGTCTCACTAAATGTGATCAACTAGCTGCCAGTAGTGCATTGCTGCTCTTAGGTTTACTCTTCAACACAGGATAGCAAGATAAAGCTAATTTGATGATAGAAGTAACTTGTTGTTTAAAATTAAGTGCTCTGTTTGAATCATGAAAATTCCAGTTTGACTTTACTGTCCCTTTTAAATAGATGAAAAACTCATCTGTGACTATAAAAAATATGTCTTAAGATGTATTAGGTAGGGTGGTAAAATATCACTATAGTTTACTAGTCATGGGTTAAAAGAGGGAAATAAAACTACTAGCTAGTCCAATCAGTGTTTAAGATAAGGAAGTCACTTTTTTTTTTACTTGTCCAGGACTAGTGGCAATTGCAATCCTTGTGTGCGTGTATCTAAATATATGTGTGTGTGTGTATATGTATAAGTATGTGTGTGTATATATATATATATATATATATAGACACACACAAATATATGTATATCAGCATATATTATATTTACTGGGAACACACAGTTCCCATAGACCGCAATGTAAAGGCACTTTTCAGTGCTGTTTTTTTTTCCCAACACCCCACACCCGCCAACTTCAGTTCCCAAAAACTGCCTACAAAAAAAAAAAAATGCTTCAATTTTTATTTTTTAATAAAATACACAACATTGTATTTTAGGGGCATTTGGGGCACATTTATAAAATGTAAGTTTGCGATAGAAACCATCCACTTGTAATGGCTGGTTATATATTGCATGCCCGCAAACAAGCTTACCGGCGCTCGATAAATTAGCGCTCCACTTGTAATCTAGCTCTTAATTGGTTAATCATTTATATTTTGACGGCTTTTCTGCTGTACTTTATTGGAAGTAGAAAAATAATAATTGCCTTAATATTGATAATTTTAATAACTTTATTTAACTAAAACAATAACATTTTATAGCATATGTATTCTTGTATTTGCTTAAACATAAACTTACATCAACCAGGTCCACATGAAACACTTCTGCTCAAAAGGTTTAATTTTCATTTTTACTTCTTCACTTTCCTCCCTCCTCACACGTAGCTCCTTGTGCAGATCTGTTACACTCTAAACAAGCTTCTTTTTATTGAACTTCTTTAAATTTAGCACTTAAAAGGACATTTAACACCTGAAAAAAAATCTTAAAACTAACATTCTTATTAATAAAAATCAGGTAATCACTGCTGTTTATTTTATCTGCTCTGTTTACCCCAAAGTGTTGAAACAAATTGTTTGGAAACAGTGTGTCAATATGGTGCTTGATTCTGCTATGTATGGTGCCATATTGTAACTACGTTACACTGGGGCACAGAAGTCACGTGATGCTTGATGCAGTCACGTGACACACACGGCATATTTTCCTATAGTGTATGCTTGTCACAGCTCAGTACTAGCTCACTGTTATGCAGAGCTTGTGCTGCAGTTTATGTTGTTAATCTTTTAATTAAATACAATATTTTCTAAACATCGTTTTCTATGTAAATAGTTTTTCTTTCATGTAATTAGCAAGAGTCCATGAGCTAGTGACGTATGGGATATACATTCCTACCAGGAGGGGCAAAGTTTCCCAAACCTCAAAATGCCTATAAATACACCCCTCACCACACCCACAAATCAGTTTTACAAACTTTGCCTCCTATGGAGGTGGTGAAGTAAGTTTGTGCTAGATTCTACGTTGATATGCGCTCCGTAGCAGGTTGGAGCCCGGTTTTCCACTCAGCGTGCAGTGAATGTCAGAGGGATGTGAGGAGAGTATTGCCTATTTGAATTCAATGATCTCCTTCTACGGGGTCTATTTCATAGGTTCTCTGTTATCGGTCGTAGAGATTCATCTCTTACCTCCCTTTTCAGATTGACGATATACTCTTATATATACCATTACCTCTACTGATTCTCGTTTCAGTACTGGTTTGGCTTTCTACTACATGTAGATGAGTGTCCTGGGGTAAGTAAGTCTTATTTTCTGTGACACTCTAAGCTATGGTTGGGCACTTTTATATAAAGTTCTAAATATATGTGTTCAAACATTTATTTGCCTTGACTCAGGATGTTCAACGTTCCTTATTTCAGACAGTCAGTTTCATATTTGGGATAATGCATATGAATCAATCATTTTTTTCTTACCTTTAAATTTGACTTTTTTCCCTGTGGGCTGTTAGGCTCGCGGGGGCTGAAAATGCTTCATTTTATTGCGTCATTCTTGGCGCGGACTTTTTTGGCGCAAATTTTTTTTTTCTGTTTCCGGCGTCATACGTGTCGCCGGAAGTTGCGTCATTTTTTTGATGTTTTTTTGCGCCAAAAGTGTCGGCGTTCCGGATGTGGCGTCATTTTTGGCGCCAAAAGCATTTAGGCGCCAAATAATGTGGGCGTCTTTTTTGGCGCTAAAAAATATAGGCGTCACTATTGTCTCCACATTATTTAAGTCTCATTATTTATTGCTTCTGGTTGCTAGAAGCTTGTTCACTGGCATTTTTTCCCATTCCTGAAACTGTCATTTAAGGAATTTGATAAATTTTGCTTTATATGTTGTTTTTTCTATTACATATTGCAAGATGTCCCAGATTGACCCTGAGTCAGAAGATACTTCTGGAAAGTCGCTGCCTGGTGCTGGATCTACCAAAGTTAAGTGTATCTGCTGTAAACTTGTGGTATCTGTTCCTCCAGCTGTTGTTTGTAATGAATGTCATGACAAACTTGTTAATGCAGATAATATTTCCTTTAGTAATGTTACATTACCTGTTGCTGTTCCATCAACATCTAATACTCAGAGTGTTCCTGTTAACATAAGAGATTTTGTTTCTAAATCCATTAAGAAGGCTATGTCTGTTATTCCTCCTTCTAGTAAACGTAAAAGGTCTTTTAAAACTTCTCATTTTTCAGATGAATTTTTAAATGAACATCATCATTCTGATTCTGATAATGATTCCTCTGGTTCAGAGGATTCTGTTTCAGAGGTTGATGCTGATAAATCTTCATATTTATTCAAAATGGAATTTATTCGTTCTTTACTTAAAGAAGTCCTAATTGCATTAGAAATAGAGGATTCTGGTCCTCTTGATACTAAATCTAAATGTTTAAATAAGGTTTTTAAATCTCCTGTAGTTATTCCAGAAGTTTTTCCTGTCCCTGATGCTATTTCTGAAGTAATCTCCAGGGAATGGAATAATTTGGGTAATTCATTTACTCCTTCTAAACGTTTTAAGCAATTATATCCTGTGCCATCTGACAGATTAGAGTTTTGGGACAAAATCCCTAAGGTTGATGGGGCTGTCTTTACTCTTGCTAAACGTACTACTATTCCTACGGCAGATAGTACTTCCTTTAAGGATCCTTTAGATAGGAAGATTGAATCTTTTCTAAGAAAAGCTTACTTATGTTCAGGTAATCTTCTTAAACCTGCTATATCTTTAGCGGATGTTGCTGCAGCTTCAACTTTTTGGTTAGAAGCTTTAGCGCAACAAGTAACAGATCATAATTCTCATAGCATTGTTAATCTTCTTCAACATGCTAATAACTTTATTTGTGATGCCATCTTTGATATCATTAGAGTTGATGTCAGGTATATGTCTCTAGCTATTTTGGCTAGAAGAGCTTTATGGCTTAAAACTTGGAATGCTGATATGTCTTCTAAGTCAACTTTGCTTTCCCTTTCTTTCCAGGGTAATAAATTATTTGGTTCTCAGTTGGATTCTATTATCTCAACTGTTACTGGAGGGAAAGGAACTTTTTTACCACAGGATAAAAAATCTAAAGGTAAATTTAGGTCTAATAATCGTTTTCGTTCCTTTCGTCACAATAAGGAACAAAAGCCTGATCCTTCACCCACAGGAGCGGTATCAGTTTGGAAACCATCTCCAGTCTGGAATAAATCCAAGCCTTTTAGAAAACCAAAGCCAGCTCCCAAGTCCACATGAAGGTGCGGCCCTCATTCCAGCCCAGCTGGTAGGGGGCAGATTACGATTTTTCAAAGAAATTTGGATCAATTCAATTCACAATCTTTGGATTCAGAACATTGTTTCAGAAGGGTACAGAATTGGCTTCAAGATAAGGCCTCCTGCAAAGAGATTTTTTCTTTCCCGTGTCCCAGTAAATCCAGCGAAGGCTCAAGCATTTCTGAAATGTGTTTCAGATCTAGAGTTGGCTGGAGTAATTATGCCAGTTCCAGTTCTGGAACAGGGGCTGGGGTTTTATTCAAATCTCTTCATTGTACCAAAGAAGGAGAATTCCTTCAGACCAGTTCTGGATCTAAAAATATTGAATCGTTATGTAAGGATACCAACATTAAAAATGGTAACTATAAGGACTATCCTGCCTTTTGTTCAGCAAGGGCATTATATGTCCACAATAGATTTACAGGATGCATATCTGCATATTCCGATTCATCCAGATCACTATCAGTTTCTGAGATTCTCTTTCCTAGACAAGCATTACCAGTTTGTGGCTCTGCCGTTTGGCCTAGCAACAGCTCCAAGAATTTTTACAAAGGTTCTCGGTGCCCTTCTGTCTGTAATCAGAGAACAGGGTATTGTGGTATTTCCTTATTTGGATGATATCTTGGTACTTGCTCAGTCTTCACATTTAGCAGAATCTCATACGAGTCGACTTGTGTTGTTTCTTCGCTCTGTATGCTGAACCAGTGGTGCAGGGATTACACAAAGATATCTCAATTAATATCTTTAAAACAGATTTACGACACTCTCTGACGTGGTGGACAGATCACCATCGGTTAGTTCAGGGGGCTTCTTTTGTTCTTCCGACCTGGACTGTAATTTCAACAGATGCAAGTCTGACAGGTTGGGGAGCTGTTTGGGGGTCTCTGACAGCACAAGGGGTTTGGGAATCTCAGGAGGTGAGATTACCAATAAATATTTTGGAAATTTTCAGAGCTCTTCAGTCATGGCCTCTTCTAAAGAGAGAATCGTTCATTTGTTTTCAGACAGACAATGTCACAACTGTGGCATATATCAATCATCAAGGAGGGACTCACAGTCCTCTGGCTATGAAAGAAGTATCTCGAATACTGATATGGGCGGAATCCAGCTCCTGTCTAATTTCTGCGGTTCATATCCCAGGTATAGACAATTGGGAAGCGGATTATCTCAGTCGCCAAACGTTACATCCGGGCGAATGGTCTCTTCACCCAGAGGTATTTCTTCAGATTGTTCAAATGTGGGGACTTCCAGAAATAGATCTGATGGCTTCTCATCTAAACAAGAAACTTCCCAGGTATCTGTCCAGATCCAGGGATCCTCAGGCGGAAGCAGTGGATGCATTGTCACTTCCTTGGAAGTATCATCCTGCCTATATCTTTCCGCCTCTAGTTCTTCTTCCAAGAGTAATCTCCAAGATTCTGAAGGAATGCTCGTTTGTTCTGCTGGTGGCTCCAGCATGGCCTCACAGGTTTTGGTATGCGGATCTTGTCCGGATGGCCTCTTGCCAACCGCGGACTCTTCCGTTAAGACCGGACCTTCTGTCGCAAGGTCCTTTTTACCATCAGGATCTCAAATCCTTAAATTTAAAGGTATGGAGATTGAACGCTTGATTCTTAGTCAAAGAGGTTTCTCTGACTCTGTGATTAATACTATGTTACAGGCTCGTAAATCTGTATCTAGGAAGATATATTATCGAGTCTGGAAGACTTACATTTCTTGGTGTCTTTCTCATCATTTTTCCTGGCATTCTTTTAGAATTCCGAGAATTTTACAGTTTCTTCAGGATGGTTTGGATAAAGGTTTGTCTGCAAGTTCCTTGAAAGGACAAATCTCTGCTCTTTCTGTTCTTTTTCACAGAAAGATTGCTAATCTTCCTGATATTCATTGTTTTGTACAAGCTTTGGTTCGTATAAAACCTGTTATTAAGTCAATTTCTCCTCCTTGGAGTTTGAATTTGGTTCTGGGGGCTCTTCAAGCTCCTCCGTTTGAACCTATGCATTCATTGGACATTAAATTACTTTCTTGGAAAGTTTTGTTTCTTTTGGCCATCTCTTCTGCTAGAAGAGTTTCTGAATTTCTGCTCTTTCTTGTGAGTCTCCTTTTCTGATTTTTCATCAGGATAAGGCGGTGTTGCGAACTTCTTTTAAATTTTTACCTAAGGTTGTGAATTCTAACAACATTAGTAGAGAAATTGTGGTTCCTTCATTGTGTCCTAATCCTAAGAATTCTAAGGAGAGATCATTGCATTCTTTGGATGTAGTTAGAGCTTTGAAATATTATGTTGAAGCTACTAAGAATTTCCGAAAGACTTCTAGTCTATTTGTTATCTTTTCCGGTTCTAGGAAAGGTCAGAAGGCCTCTGCCTTTTCTCTGGCATCTTGGTTGAAATCTTTAATTCATCATGCTTATGTTGAGTCGGGTAAAACTCCGCCTCAAAGGATTACGGCTCATTCTACTAGGTCAGTTTCTACTTCCTGGGCGTTTAGGAATGAAGCTTCGGTTGATCAGATTTGCAAAGCAGCAACTTGGTCTTCTTTGCATACTTTTACTAAATTCTACCATTTTGATGTGTTTTCTTCTTCTGAAGCAGTTTTTGGTAGAAAAGTACTTCAGGCAGCTGTTTCAGTTTGATTCTTCTGCTTATAATTTCAGTTTTTTTCATTATAAGATTTAAACTTTATTTTGGGTGTGGATTATTTTCAGCGGAATTGGCTGTCTTTATATTATCCCTCCCTCTCTAGTGACTCTTGCGTGGAAGATCCACATCTTGGGTAGTCATTATCCCATACGTCACTAGCTCATGGACTCTTGCTAATTACATGAAAGAAAACATAATTTATGTAAGAACTTACCTGATAAATTCATTTCTTTCATATTAGCAAGAGTCCATGAGGCCCACCCTTTTTTTGGTGGTTATGATTTTTTGTATAAAGCACAATTATTCCAATTCCTTATTTTTTATGCTTTCGCACTTTTTTCTTATCACCCCACTTCTTGGCTATGCGTTAAACTGATTTGTGGGTGTGGTGAGGGGTGTATTTATAGGCATTTTGAGGTTTGGGAAACTTTGCCCCTCCTGGTAGGAATGTATATCCCATACGTCACTAGCTCATGGACTCTTGCTAATATGAAAGAAATGAATTTATCAGGTAAGTTCTTACATAAATTATGTTATTTCTCTTTGTCTTTACCACACTTTTTTTAAGGTTCCTAATCTGTATCAGTGCACGGCTCCAGGCAGAGTTATAAATTATTATTATTATCATTTATTTGTATAGCGCCGCCAAATTCCGTAAGCGCTGGGTACAATGATAGGGGTATACAATGACAAAAATTTGTGATAAAATACAAAACATAACAAAACTAAACAAATCTAGTACAGGAGGAAGAGGGCCCTGCTCCGGATAGCTCAGTCTATAGGTTTAGGGTGCAGAGACATAAGGTTGGAGTAGCTTATTACATCGGTTGTAGTTGAAGCCGTGAGTCAGGCAGTTCATGTATTAGTTTGGTTTGGATGAGGGATGGAGGAGAGATGGTAAGCCTTTCTGAATAGGAGAGTTTTCAAGGAGCGTCTGAAGCTATACAAGGTTGGAGACAGTCTTATGGAGCAGGGTAGAGAGTTCCAGAGGACTGGAGCAGCACGGGCAAAGTCTTGAAGGCGGGAGTGGGACGTAGAGATAACAGGAGTGTAGAGACGTAGGTCAGAGGTTGATCAAAGATGACGGGATGGGGAATATTTCACGATGAGAGAGGAAATATAGTTGGGAGTTAGACTGTTGAGTGATTTGTAACTTAGGGTTAATACTTTAAATTGTATTCTGGAGTGCATGGGGAGCCAGTGTAGAGACTGGCAGAGTGGAGCAGCTGATGTAGATCGGCGACTTTGGTGGATGAGTCTAGCAGAAGCATTCATAATAGATTGGAGGGAGGAGAGGCGGTGTTTTGGAAGGCCATTTAGGAGTAGATTGCAATTATCAATGCGTGACAAAAAAGTATTTTTGTAGTTTTTTGAGTAAGGAAGTTCTGGAAATGTTGCGTAGGTGTGAACGGCAGGATTTGGTAAGCGCTTGTATATGTGGGTTGAATGTGAGTTCTGAGTCTAGTGTGACCCCAAGACAGCGGACCTGGGGTGAGGTGTTGAGAATAGAGTCTACAACCGTCAGAGAAATGTCAGGTGTTGGATGTCTCGAAGAGGGGGGGGGGATAAGCAGCTCAGTTTTGGACAGATTGAGTTAGAGGTAGTGTGAAGACATCCAAGAGGAAATTGCAGAGAGGCAGTCAGAAATCTGTTTGAGTAAAGAGGGAGAGATATCAGGAGAGGAAAGATAGATTTGGGTTTCATCAGCATATAAGTGGTACTGGAATCCAAAGGAGGCTATAAGTTTTCCAAGGCAGGATGTATAGAGAGAGAAAAGCAAGGAGCCCAAGACTGAGCCTTGCGGTACTTCAACTGAGAGAAGCATAGGATTACAAGTTATGGTGTTAAAGGAAACTGAAAACGAGGGTTTGAGAGATATGAGGCAAACCAGGAGAGGGCTGTGTCTCGGATGCCAAATAAATGTAGTATTTCTTCTATAAGGTACGACGAGTCCACGGATTCATCCTTTACTTGTGGGATATTATCCTCCTGCTAACAGGAAGTGGCAAAGAGCATCACAGCAGAGCTGTCTATATAGCTCCTCCCTTAGCTCCACCCCCCAGTCATTCTCTTTGCCTACTCTAAGTACTAGGAAGGGTAAAGTGAAAGAGGTGATAAACTTCAAGCAAGAGTTTTTTGTTTTAAATGGTACCGGTGTGTACTATTTACTCTCAGGCAGCAGATGGATGAAGACTTCTGCCTGGAGGATGATGATCTTAGCATTTGTAAGATCCAGTGCAGTTCCCACAGAGGCTGAGGAGTACAAGAAACTTCAGTGTGAGGAACGTTTTCATACTATATAGCAGTGAGGTATGTTCAGTCATTTTTTCTGGAGAGACTGTGTATTTCAGAAAGGCTGACACTTCCCCATGAGGGTAGGGGTAAGCAGTAATCCTAAGAGCTATAGAAAGGCATTACTAAGCTTGCATAAGGGGCTAATCAAAAAATGGTTGACATAGAGTTTTTGAATGTTTGTGGGCAAACGTTTTATGAGCTGGGAGTGCTTTTAACGTTTTGTGGGCAATAACGTTTTTTTGGGCAACTTTATTGAGGGTACACTTGGCTTATTATTTGCGTCTCAGAACCCACATGGCTAGTTTAAAACCGCTCTGGTGCGGTTCTTTGAGGCTGTAGAGACATCGAGTGAGATGGGCCTATTTTCGCGCCTCAGATGCGCAGTTGTTTTCACTCAGCAAGCTCCAACACTTGTGGATGTTTTGGGCCAAATCGAAGCTTTAACCTAATATTTACAATCCCTGAGGGCAGGTAGGCGCCACAGCAGGGCTGTGGCGAGGTGCTGGGGGTGTTTTTTTCGGATTTAGGCCTGATTTCAATCCGGTTTGCACATTAAGGGGTTAAATGTTTTATTTTCTTGTGGGGCAATCTTAACTACACTAATTGAGTCTGCTATCAAAAATTTGGAAAGGTTCCGTTTGAACCTATGCATTCCATAGATATTAAGCTTCTATCTTGGAAAGTTCTGTTTTTAGTTGCTATCTCTTCGTCTCGAAGAGTTTCTGAACTATCTGCATTACAATGCGACTCGCCTTATCTTGTGTTCCATGCTGATAAGGTGGTTTTGCGTACCAAACCTGAATTCCTTCCTAAGGTTGTTACTAATAGGAATATCAATCAGGAAATTGTTGTTCCTTCTCTGTGTCCTAATCCTTCCACTAAGAAGGAGCGTCTGTTGCACAACTTGGACGTGGTTCGTGCTTTGAAGTTTTACTTGCAAGCAACCAAAGATTTCCATCAAACATCTTCTTTGTTTGTTGTCTATTCTGGAAAACGTAGAGGTCAAAAAGCTACGGCTACCTCTCTTTTTGGCTGAAAAGCATCATCCGCTTGGCATACGAGACTGCTGGACAGCAGCCTCCTGAAAGGATTACAACTTACTCTACTAGAGCGGTGGCTTCCACATGGGCTTTTAAAAAATGATGCTTCTGTTGAACAGATTTATAAGGCTGCGACGTGGTCTTCGCTTCATACCTTTTCCAAATTTTACAAATTTGATACTTTTGCTTCTTCGGAGGCTATTTTTGGGAGAAAAGTTCTTCAAGCAGTAGTGCCTTCTGTTTAACCATCTGTCTTGTCCCTCCCGTTCATCCGTGTCCTGTAGCTTTGGTATTGTATCCCACAAGTAAAGGATGAATCCGTGGACTCGTCGTACCTTATAGAAGAAAAGTAAATTTATGCTTACCTGATAAATTAATTTCTTCTATGGTACGACGAGTCCACGGCCCGTCCTGTCATTTTAAGGCAGATTATATTTTTTTATTTTAAACTTCAGTCACCTCTGCACCTTTTAGTTTCTCCTTTTTCTTCTTGTACCTTCGGTCGAATGACTGGGGGGTGGAGCTAAGGGAGGAGCTATATAGACAGCTCTGCTGTGGTGCTCTTTGCCACTTCCTGTTAGCAGGAGGATAATATCCCACAAGTAAAGGATGAATCCGTGGACTCGTCGTACCATAGAAGAAATTAATTTATCAGGTAAGCATAAATTTACTTTTTTAGGAGGAGAGGATGGTCAACTGTGTCAAAAGATGCGGACAAGTCAAGAAGAATTAGTAAGGAGTAATGGCCTTTTCCTTTAGCTGATAACAGGTCATTTGTTACTTTAGCAAGAGCAGTTTCTGTTGACTGTTTAGGGCGGAAACCAGATTGTAGTGGATCAATTAAGGAGTTAGTTATGAGAAATTGAGTTAGCCGATTATAGAGTTGTCGTTCCAATAATTTTGAAGCAAAAGGAAGTAAGGAGACTGGCCGATAGTTAGATAGTTTTAGGATTGGTATGATTGACGCATGCTTGAATGTGTCAGGAAATGTGCCAGCGGTGAGAGATTGGTTAAAGAGATGAGTTAGAGTAGAGGTTAGTGAAGCAGAGATAGAGGGAATAAGTCATGAAGGAATAGGGTCAAGTGGGCAGGTTGTGAGATGAGCCAAGAATAGGAGTGCAGAGATTTCTTCCTCTGTTACAGTAGGGAAGTAGCATAGAGGGGTGTGAGGTGCAGATCTCTTTTCTAATGTTGTCAATTTTATTTTTGAAGTGATCAGCAATAATTTGAGCAGTGAGGTTGGTAGTGGGCGGGGGTGCTGGCAGACGTAGAAGGGAGTTAAAGGTTGAGAACAGCTTTCTGGGGTTGGATGCGTGAGATGACACAAGGGAGGAGAAATGGACTTGTTTGGCCAGGCTGAGCGCAGAGTTGTAGAACTTAAGGGTGAATTTATAATGCTGGAAATCAGCACAGGAGCGTGATTTCCTCCACTGCCGTTCAGCGGCCCATGAGCATCGCTGAAGATATCTGGTCTGTTTGGTGTGCCACGGTTGTCGTCGAGTGATTGATGTACGTCGAAGAGTGGAGGGTGCAGTTTTGTCAAGTGTTGATTTTAGTGCCGAATTATACTGTAGAGTCACAAGCTTTGGACAAGAGAGGATTAAATGTCAGAGAGCAGAGGACTCAGTTGAGTGGAAAAGTCTGAGCGATCCAAGTCATTTAAATTCCTGTAAGGTAGCAGTTTTTTGGGGACTTGCAAAGATGTAGCAGGTAGAGTAAGAGAGAAAGTTAGTAGATGGTGGTCAGAGAGAGGAAAGGGGAAGTTAAGGGAGTTGGAAACAGCTCAGAGATTAGTGAAGACCAGGTCTATGCAGTTGCCTTCACAGTGGGTTGGAGATGTTGTCCACTGGGACAGGCCTAAAGAGGTGGTAATGGATAGAAGTTTAGAGGCAGCAGGCATGTTAGGCTTATCAAGGGGTAGAGATGAGAGAAGGGACATTGCAAGAGAGAAAATGTGGAAGCCAGGCTTCAAAGTGGTCCAGAAATTGTGATTCTGGGCCAGGGGGCTGATAGATAACTGCAACACGAAGAGCTATAGGGGAGAAGAGGCGGATAGCGTGAACTTCAAAAGATGAGAAGGAAAGAGAGGGGGGTGAAGGAATGCAGTGAAAGGTACTGTGTGGAGAAAGGATAATTCCTACTCCTCCTCCTTGTTTGTCTCCAGGCCTGGGAGTGTGACTGAAGTGCAGGCCGCCATAGGACAGAGAGGCTACAGCAGTTGTGTTAGAGGAGGAAAGCCAAGTTTCAGTGAGGGCTAACAGGTTAAGTGAACGTGAAATAAATAGGTTGTGAATAGATGTAAGCTTATTGCATACCGAGCGTGCATTCCAAAGGGCACACGCGAATTGGGTTGTATTAACAGAGGTGCAGTTAATAAGATTTAGAGGGTTACATGGGCAGGGTGTATGAGGTGTCATTTGGGGTAGTGATCTGAGGTTATAAATCTTAACAAACTCTGTCCGGAGAGGGAGGGGGATGAGAGGGAGGGGGAGAGAGGCTCTGTGGAAGAGCAGGCTGAAGAACTCATGCTGCATATACTTTAGCATTAGTTATTCAGCCTGTTTTCTTCCACTGAGCCTCTCTCCTTCTCCCTCTCCAGACCGGAGTTTGTTGAATAGATTTATAATCTTGTCTGGAGCCCTGCACTGACACAGATTAGGAACGATAAAAAGTGTGGTAAAGACTTAGAAATCATTCCAGCTCAGCTGGTAGGGGGCAGATTAAGATTTTTCAAAGATGTTTGGATCAATTCGGTCCAAAATCAATGGATTCAGAGTATTGTCAGGGGTACAGAATAGGATTCAGAGTAAGACCGCCTGTGAGAAGATTTTTTCTCTCACGCATCCCTGCAAACCCAGTAAAGGCTCAGGCTTTCCTGAAGTGTGTTTTAGACCTAGAGTTATCAGGGGTAATCATGCCAGTTCCATTTCAGGAACAGGGTCTGGGGTATTATTCAAATCTATTCATTGTCCCAAAGAAAGAAAATTCATTCAGACCAGTTTTGGATCTAAAAATTTTGAATCGATATGTAAGAGTACCAACTTTCAAAATGGTGACTAAGGACTATTCTGCCTTTTGTTCAGCAAGGGCATTATATGTCCACAATAGACTTACAGGATGCATATCTTCATATTCCGATTCATCCAGATCACTATCAGTTCCTGAGATTCTCTTTTCTAGACAAGCATTACCAATTTGTTGCTATTCCTTTTGGCCTAGCGACAGCTCCAAGAATCTTTTCAAAGGTTCTCGGTGCCCTACTCTCTGTAATCAGAGAGTTGGGTATTGCGGTGTTTCCTTATTTGGACGATATCTTGGTACTTGCTCAGTCTTTACGTTCTGCAGAATCTCACATGAATCAACTAGTGTTGTTTCTTCAAAAACATGGTTGGAGGATCAATTTACCAAAAAGTTCTTTGATTCCTCAGACAAGGGTCACCTTTTTAGGTTTCCAGGTAGATTCAGTGTCCATGACTTTGTCTCTAATGGACAAGAGACGTTTGAAATTGGTTGCAGCCTGTCGGAACCTTCAGTCTCAGTCATTCCCTTCAGTAGCTATGTGCATGGGAGTTTTAGGTCTCATGACTGCAGCATTGGACGCGATCCCCTTTGCTTGTTTTCATATAAGACCTCTCCAGCTTTGTATGCTGAACCAATGGTGCAGGGATTATACAAGGATATCACAATTAATATCCTTAAATCCCAATGTTCGACTCTCTCTGACTTGGTGGTTAGATCACCATCGTATTGTTCTAGGGGCCTCTTTTGTTCGTCCAACCTGGACTGTGATTACAACAGATGCGAGTCTTTCAGGTTGGGGAACTGTTTGGGGATCTCTGACAGCACAAGGGGTTTGGAAATCTCAAGAGGTGAGATTACCAATAAATATTTTGGAACTCCGTGTGATTCTCAGGGCTCTTCAGTTTTGGCCTCTATTGAAGAGAGAACCGTTCATTTGTTTTCAGACAGACAATATCACAACTGTGGCATACGTCAATCATCAGGGTGGGACTCACAGTCCTCAAGCTATGAAAGAAGTATCTCGAATACTTGTTTGGGTGGAATCCAGCTCCTGTCTAATTTCTGCGGTTCATATCCCAGGTTTAGACAATTGGGAAGCGGATTATCTCAGTTTTCAGACTTTACATCCGGGAGAGTGGTCTCTCCACCCATATGTGTTTTTTCAAATTGTTCAAATGTGGGGTCTTCCAGAAATAGATCTGATGGCATCTCATCTAAACAAGAAACTTCCCAGGTACCTGTCCAGGTCCAGGGATCCTCAGGCGGAAGGAGTGGATGCGTTGACACTTCCTTGGGGTTATCAACCTGCTTATATTTTCCCGCCTCTAGTTCTTCTTCCAAGAGTGATCTCCAAAATCATCATGGAAACAATCGTTTGTGTTGCTGGTAAGCAGGCTCGTAAATCTGTTTCTAGAAAGATTTATTATCAAGTTTGGAAGACTTACATTTCATGGTGTTCCTCATAAATTCTTTTGACATTCTTTTAGAATTCCTATAATTTTACAGTTTCTTCAGGATGGTTTGGATAAGGGTTTGTCTGCAAGTTCCTTGAAAGGACAAATCTCTGCTCTTTCTGTTTTATTCCACAGAAAAATTTCTAAACTTCCTGATATTCACTGTTTTGTACAGGCTTTGGTTCGTATCAAGCCTGTCATTAAATTAATCTCTCCTCCTTGTAGTCTTAATTTGGTTTTGAAGGCTTAACAGGCTCCTTCATTTGAGCCTATGCATTCTTTGGACATTAAACTACTTTCTTGGAAAGTGTTGTTCCTTTTAGCCATCTCTTCTGCTAGAAGAGTTTCTGAATTATCTGCTCTCTTGTGAATCTCCTTTTCTGTTTTTTCATCAGGATAAGGCAGTTTTGCGGACTTCATTTAAATTCTTACCTAAGGTTGTGAATTCTAACACCATTAATAGAGAAATTGTTGTCCCTTCTTTGTGTCCTAATCCTAAGAATTCTCTGGAGAGATCTTTACATTCGATGGATGTGATGAGAGCTCTGAAATATTATGTTGAAGCTACTGAAGATTTCAGGAAGGATTCTAGTCTATTTGTTATCTTTTCTGGTTCCAGGAAAGGTCAGAAGGCTTCTGCCGTTTTTTTTGGCATCGTGGTTAAAGCTTTTGATTCATCAAGCTTATTTGGAGTCGGGTAAAGTCCCGCCTCAGAGAATTACAGCTCATTCTACTAGATAAGTTTCCACTTCCTGGGAAAAGCAGCAACTTGGTTTTCCTTGCATACATTTACTAAATTCTACCATTTTTATGTATTTGCTTCTTCGGAAGCAGTTTTTGGTAGAAAAGTTCTTCAGGCAGCTGTTTCAGTTTGATTCTTCTGCTTTTGATTTATGATTTAAGTTTTTCCTTTTATTTATGAGAATAAACTTCTATTTGGGTTGTGGATTAATTTTTTTCAGCGAAATGGCTGTTTTTATTTTGTCCCTCCCTCTCTAGTGACTCTTGCGTGGAGTTCCACTTCTTGGGTATTGCTATCCCATACGTCACTAGCTCATGGACTCTTGCCAATTACATGAAAGAAAACATAATTTATGTAAGAGCTTACCTGCCAATTGTTTTGAGCCCATTTTGTACAAGTTAGGCTCCCATGCAGATTTTCACCGTTTTTTTTAGGGACGTCATATTTATTTGATACGCACTTCAAATTTCATATTCCCGCCATGGCGCACTGTTGCATGGAACCTAGGAGAGGTTTTGTGATCTCCGGTGCATTATTTAATTATGTCTCCTGAGCCCTGTAATGTTATGTGCTGCTTTTCCTGCTATTATGTTCGCTGTTTATGTTTATTTTCACATATGCAGAGAATAAATGTTTTTATTCGTGTGTGGAAGTAGTGAGATGGAATGGGTTAAATGTTCTTTCCATACACTTTCTGTTTTTGACAGATTTACTCTAGTATTGAGTTTTCCTGTGTTCTACTACCATCTAGTGGCGATTAATGATATTTTTATTACAGGGACACTGAATCCAAATGTTTTATTTCGCGATTCAGATAGAGCATGCAATTTTAAGCAGCTTTCTAATTTACTACTATTATCAATTTTTCTTCGTTCTCTTGCTAGCTTTATTTGAAAAAAGAAGGTATCTAAGCTTTTTTATTAGTTCAGACTCTGCACAGCACCTTTTTATTGGTTGTTGAATTTATCCACCAATCGGCAAGAACAACCCAGGTTGTTCACCAAAAATGGTCCGGCATCTAAACTTACATTCTTGCATTTCAAATAAAGATACCAAGAGAATGAAGAAAATTTGATAATAGGATTAAATTAGAAAGTTGCTTAAAATTTCATGCTCTATCTGAATCACGGAAGAAAAAAAATTGGGTTCAGTGTCCCTTTAAGTTTTGAAATTTCTATAAGGAAGGGTGGATGGTAACAGATCTATTTCTACTACTCTAGTAGGTAGTATATTATGTGGGATCCCTGTGGAGTCTCTTTATTTTTTATGTATGGTATGTAATATAACATTCTATTGTTTTTCTGTTATCTACAGGGGCTCTTCTCCTTTATGTTGGAGCTCTATATTTAGAGTTCTCTCATATGAGGGGATCTGTACTAATATCCGTGACATGTATGCTATCCTATTTCATGTATAGGGGCTTATATGTATCTCTATCAGTCAGATGGAGGTGATTTTTTTTTAATTGTTTATTTCTATATTTTATTTATAGGAATACAATATTAATTGCTATGTCTGTGACATGTATGCTTTGTCTTCCATACTCTGGTTTCTCTTCAGATTGAATACGTATTTTGCCTTTTTCTAAAGATTTTCGTGGAGAGGAACAGCCATGAATTAAAAAAAATAAAAAAAAAAATTAAATTTAAGGTTGTCTAATCTTTTAATGTTTACTATTTGAGGTCTGTTCTGGCATCAAGGCCTCTAGGAATGTTTGTTCCCTTTGTAACTTCAATGGATCGATCTAGGATTTCATGGAGGTCCAGTCTACCTTGGTATAAGTGGACACTATCCTAATCCTTCCTATGACTTTAGTCAGCATGTAGGAGCCGCCCTCTATACAGTCTTAAATACAGTAAGGGGCAGGCTTTTCTTCTTTCGGAAGTATTGAATACACAATGTCCCAGATCCTTGGGCTCTGGAAGTCGTTTCCCAGGGATACCAGGTAGGGTTAAAGTCCCGGGGCAGATTTAGCCTGTCAAAGTTTTTTTCTGCATTCCAGGGGAAGAGAGAGTCCTTCTTAAACTTCGTAAAGGACCTATCTTCTCTAGGAGTTTTTGTCCCTGTTCCCGTATCTGAACAGGATCAGGGATTTTATTCAAATCTTTTTGTGGTTTCCCGACCTATATTGGACCTCAAGTGTCTCAACAAATTCACTCAAGATTCCGTCCTTCAAATGGAGACTATTTGTTACATTCTTCCCTTGATTTAGGAGGGTCGGTACTTGTCTATTATAGACCTGAACGACGCATATTTTCTTGTTCCCATTTACTGGAAATTTTTCCTATTTCTGCGGTTTTGCCTTTCTGGACAGACTTTCCAGTTTGTTGCCCTTTCCTTTGGCCTTGCTGCGGCCCTTCAAATCTTTACAAGATTTTAGGGACCCTTTTTGGCAGTGGTCAGATCTCAGGGAATTACGGAGGCGCTATACCTGGAAGAATTTTGGTTCAGGCGCCATCTTTTCAGTTAGCAAGATCTCATAATGAGATGTTGTTGTCTATTTCCACAGGAAAGTGACTCTGCAGTAGAGTTCCCTGGTATCAGACACCAGGGTGTGTTTTCTAGGTACGATTATAGATTCTCTGTTCATGAGGATTTTTTTCTGACAGAGGTTAGATAATCCCTTCCTTTTGCCTTTCTCTTCTATTTGGGGCTATGTATAGAAGTAATTTGTTTTCCATGGACACTGTTCCTTTTGCTCAGTTCCATCTGAGATCCCTACAGTTATGCATGCTCAGACAATGGAACGGAGTCCACTCTGACCTATCGCAGAGGATAGTTCTGGCTCCCCTACCAAGACGCTGTATCTTGGTGGTTTTCGCAGGACCTTCTGTCTCAAGGTACATGCTTCCTAAGACCAGCCTGGGTGATTGTGTCCACGGACGCCAGCCTTTCCGGATGGGAAGCAGTTGAGGTTCTTTAAAGGCTCAAGGTCTTAGACTTGTGAGGAGTCTTCTCCTCCCATAACCATCCTAGAGTTGGGAGCAATTTTATATGCTTTATCAGTCTGGCCTCAACTAGCTTTGGTCTTGTTTAGCAGATTTCAACATCACCTCTATGGTGTACATCATCCACCAGGGAGGATCTAGGAGTTCTTAAGCCGTGAAGGAGGTGACTCGTATTCTCCAGTGGGCGGAGGCTCACGATTGTCTACTCTGCCATCCACATCCCAGGGGTGGCCTACTGGGAAGCAGATTTTCTGAGCAGGCAGAATTTTCATCCTGGGGAGTGGATTTTCCACCCAGAGATTTTTTTACAGTGATATCCCTCAGGTGGGGGTTTCAGATTTGGTTCTGGTGGCGTATTGTCTAAACGCTAAGCTTCCAAAGTATGGTTCAGGATCTAGAGATCCACAAGCCGCTCTAACAGGTGCCCTGGCAGTGCCTTGTACTTTCTGTCTGGCGTACCTGTTTCCCCCTGTTTGCTCTTCTTCCTTGAGTTATTGCTCGTATTAGGCAGGAGGGGGCGTTTGTGATTCCAATAGCTTTGGCGTGGGTTCACAGGATCTGATTCGCTGATCTGGTGAAGATGTCATCTCTTCCCCTTGGAGGTTGCCTTCGAGGAAGGACCTTCTACTTCAGGGTCCCTTCCTCCATCCGAATCTAGATTCTCTGAAGCTGACTGCTTGGAGATTGAACACCTAGTCTTTGCTAGACGTGTTTTTTTTTCTGAGAAAGTCATTGATACAATGCTTCAGGCTCGTGAGCCTGTTATTCGTAAGATTTATCATGAGGTATTGCGTAAATACCTGTATTGGTGTGAATCAAAGAATTTCTCTTGGAGTCGGGCGAGGGTTTGTTTTTTCTTCAGGAGGGCCTGGAGAAAGGTTTGTCAGTCAGTACTCTGAAGGGTCAGATTTCTGCACTGTCTATTCTTTTGCATAAACGTCTGCCAGATTTGCCAGATGTTCAATCTTTTGTTTGGGCCTTGGTCAGAATCAGGCATGTGTTTAAACCTGTTGTTCCTCCTTGGAGTCTTAACTTTGTTCTTAAGGTTTTGCAGAAAGCTCCGTTTGAGCCCATGCTTTCAGTTGATATTGAGTTGTTATCGTGGAAACTTTTGTTTCTACTGACTTTTTCATCTGCTCGCAGAGTTTCCGAGCTTTCGGCTTTGCAGTGTATTTCCCCTTACCTTATTTTTTCTTCCCAGAAGGAAGTCTGTTACACAATCTGGATGTTGTGTGTGCTATACAATTTTAGTCTTCTGCCCTGTTTGTTGTTTTGCTGGTAAGCGTAAGGGTCAGAAGGCCACTGCTACTGCTCTTTTTCTCTGGTTGAGAAGCATTATTCGATTAGCATAGGAGATAGCTGGACATCAGCCTCCTGCGGGAATTACGGCTCATTCCACTAGGGCCGTTTCTCTGTCTTGGGCTTCTAAGAATGATGCATCTGTGGAGCCAATTCTTTGCCTATTTTTTCCAAATTCTATCAGTTTGATTCTTTTGCCTCGTCTGAGGATTTTCTTTGGGAGAAGGGTTATTTTAGCGGTGTTGCCTTTTGTTTAGGTCTTCCTGTCTTGTTCTCCCTTCCTTTCATTCTGTGTCCTCTAGCTTGGGTATTAGTTCCAACTAGTCATTAGAATGATTTAGTGGACTCTCCATGCCATAGGAACGAAAACTAAATTATTGCTTACCTGATAAATGTATTTATTTCCAGGCATGGAGAGTCCACGACCCGCCCTTGTTTTAAATTTAGACTACCCTTTTTTTTTGTATAAACCTCAGGCACCGCTATACCCTTGTGTTAACTTCTTTTTCCGTTCCCTTCAGCCGAATAACTGGGGGTTATGGGTAAGGGAAGTGATACTTAACAGCTCTGCTGGGGTGCTCTTTGCCTCCTCCTGCTGGCCAGGAGTGAATATCCCACTAGTAAAGGCACCATCTTTTCGTCTAGCAAGGGAGCACTCGGATGGAAGTGGATGGAATCTTCTTCGGTCACATGGATGAAAGATAAACTTGGAAAAGAGTTCTCTTACTCCAAATACCAGGGTGAATTTCCTGGGTACAGTTATAGACTCAGTATCCATCAGCTTGCCTTGCCCTCCAGGCCTCCCTAAGTCCTTCGGTGGCCCAGTGTATCATTCCTTTTGCCAGATTCCATCTCAGACCCTTACAACTATGCATGCTGAGACAATGGAATGGCGACCATCCAGACCTGTCCTAAAAGATAATACTGGATAGCCTGTTTAGAGATTCGCTCTCTTGGTGGCTCTGTCAAGATCACCTGTCCCAAGGCAAGTGCTTCATGAGATCGTCTCGGGAGATTGTGACTACGGACGCAAGTCTATTCGGCTGGGGAGCCTTTTGGGGTGCCAGGAAGGCACACGGTCTGTGGACTCAGAAGTCGTCCACGTTACCGATCAGTATTTTGGAACTTCGGGCAATCTTCAATGCCCTTAAGGCTTGTCCCCTTCTGGGTTTGTCCCAGTTTATCAGATTCCAATCGAACAATATAACCTCTGTAGCCTACATGAATCATCAGGGAGGAACGAGGAGTTACTTAACGATGAGAGTTTTCTTAGATTCTGGAATGGGCGGAGACCCACAACTGTTTGCTTTCAGCGATCCACATTCCGGGTGTGAACAACTGGGAAGCAGACTTCCTCAGCAGACAATCTTTTCACCCGGGAAATGGTCTCTCCGCCCCAAAGTATTTGCAGAGATATGCTCCAGATGGGGGTTGCCGGAGATAGACCTCATGGCCTCCCATCTAAATGCCAAATTAACCTCAAGCAGAACTAATAGATGCTCTAGCAGTTTCCTGGAGGTTCAGACTCAGATATCTATTTCCTCCATTACCTCTTCTCCCCTGTGTGGTGGCTCGGATCAAACAGGAGCAAGCATCAGTGATTGCTCCATCCTGGCCGCAAAGGACTTGGTTCGCGGATCTAGTGGGGATGTCTTAATCTCCTCTATGGAGGTTACTCTGTCACAGGGACCTGCTACTACATGGTCCCTTCCTACATTAAATCTAGATTCTCTGAGGCTGACTTCGTGGAGATTGAACGCTTAGTCTTAGCCAAGAGAGGTTTCTCTGAGAGTGTTATTGACATTTTGATTCAAGCTCGTAAGGCAGTTACTCAACGCATCTACCATAAGGTGTGACAGACTTATCTGCACTGGTGTGAAGAGCATGGCTTTTCTTGGCATAAGGTTAAGGTTGCCAGAATTGTATCTTTTTTCCAAGATGGACTGGAGAAGGGTCTATCTGCTAATTCCCTTAAGGGACAGATACCGGCCCTGTCGGTGTTGCTGCACAAGAGATTAGCTGAGCGTCCTGGTGTGCAGTCCTTTGTTAAGAAGTGAAAAATAAGGTAGGCTCTGGGGGTGTTACAGCCACTCTTCAAAATAAGCTCCTCAATACCTCAAAAGAGGGCGCTATACAGCAAACACAGAGATACAGTAATAAAACTTGAGAGATCATAAATGTCATAAATCAGTTTAAATTTAATCTAATAAAACACATCTAAATACTCTAAAACAATTGTAAAAATACAAGATAGCGGTATACCGTAAATGGTAATAGGAATGTTAAAAAAGGGTGAGACGTCTCCCCATAGGATAGATTCATAAAGTTAAAATCACATATATTGGGGCAGAGCCAAGTGCCGACAGATGGCCGCTTAAGAGAAAAACTCTGCACAAGGATTTCCAAAAAAGAGCCTAAAGCATATAACCTTAGAGTATAATTATGTTGAAAGTTCAGCAAAAAACTATACGGAGATACCAATTGTATAAATATTTTTTGGCTGTAGCCCAGTGATCTGCTTATCACCTGAACTTCACAGGACTGAAAACATGCAACGGTGGTTTCTAACTACGCCACAGCACTTCCAAGCACTGACCGTGTTGTCCTGGTTCTAATAATTCTACAGGGCTTGAAGCTACACTCATCGTGTTCAAAACTACCAAGTATCTGGTAGACGATGGAGCCTTCCACATTTTTCACTGCATTGGCTGACTTACTGGATACGCACCACGTGAGACTCCTGGAATCTATAGAAGAAGCATTTTGCTCTCCTATTCAAGACCCGGTAGGCACAGATTCAGCCTCAACCGGGATGTTTGAGATTGCCCCAGAGAGTCTTGACTGTAATCAGGGAGTAGCGTTAAAGGAATCCGTGAAGACGTCTTTAGGCATGAAGGATAGCGCTTCAGAGTCACCATGTGTAGCGCTCCGTGGTCTGCCGTCCTCCTATGTTTGTACACCCGCTCACCCGCTTGGGGAACAGTTGGAGCAAGCCACAGCCAGTGTCATAAACTATGCGAGCGTAAAAGCAGATCACTACATACAGGATTCTCCTGACAACAGAAGTTTTGCAATGCAAAGCTGGAGCGAGGTTGGACATTTACTATTCCGATATCTAATGCATTACTCTCCCTCACTACTCTTTAGACAGGCTGACTCCAGGCGCGGCATTGGATAGACCTGTGATGGGACTGGACTCTCTATCAGTGGTTCTACTATTTAATCACTGGATTACAACCGACACCTCCCTAGAAGCAACAATAAATGCAACGGTATCATTGAGAGGATGGGAGACTCCGTAAGTTTTGTGCAGCTGGACTGTTGATTTCTCAGGTTGGCTGTAATGTTATCTTTAACTCTCAAATTTTTGGGCCTGTGACATCTGGTATGGGCTAGATTTGATAATCCTAGGGAGGACGCCTTTTTGGTTACCCACCTGCTGAGTTTTTAGTTCTAATGGCAACCCACACTTGGACATGGACACATATATTTAACGGTTTATGCTTGTTTGATGTTTTGATTTTAATAACCCAATTCATATACAACCCTGCTCTAGGAATTTAAGGCCTACTAGCGAAGAGGTTAGATTATTCTGAAGAAATGCATCTTTTAATTCTGTTCATAGCTCATTTTGGTAAACTCGATATTTTGCTTTGGTTTACAGGGTATTTAGCCACAAAACAATAGCACTCTCACCAGAAGTTCAATACTTCATCATATAGACCAGTTTTATAACTTAAAGATTTGCACACTGATTGGACACTTTCATTATACTAATAATTAACCAGCTTTTTACACGATTA
This sequence comes from Bombina bombina, assembly GCF_027579735.1. Lineage (NCBI taxonomy): Eukaryota > Metazoa > Chordata > Amphibia > Anura > Bombinatoridae > Bombina > Bombina bombina. The sequence goes on from NC_069501.1 coordinate 1,130,171,557, forward strand.
ATAGCACACAAGCCTAGGCACCATAGTACATCTCCATACCTTGATACACTTTTTAATTTGCTATTAGATGCCGCTGACTCCGATGTTGAATATACTATCGCCTCTCTTGGGCTATCTGCTACTTTTTACTGCAAACTACTTCACCAGGGTTTTGTCCCCATGTATGTTTCTAATGAGCTTTCCACATGTGGACAACAAATTTTAGAAGCTCTTTTAAACAATATATAGCAGAATGTCCTTTAATTCCCAGGAGAACCATGAGTGTATATACTTTTAGACTGAGGGTCTGGCAATAACATTAGATCCATGTATTTTTTATTGGCACTCTATATAACCTGCTTCTAGTACTTCTTTGCAATGTCCCTACCAAGCATTAAGAGCTGTGCGGGTGCAGCCCCTTACTACTGTACACCAATTTTTCCTTCTACACATTTATAGGGAGAACATCTAAACATTCATATAGTTATGGGTTTATTCTATAATATTGTTGAGAGCCTGGAAATGCCAGGTCTGCGGATTAAAGATAAAACACATTTCCCTTTTAGAACCTATGTACTCGCTAACATAGCTGGCCCACCGGTCGCAGGGTATAGGGCCCATGCCCGAGCGACGAGGTCTAACTATTCATGAATCGTGGGTTACAAACCTTGATCTATTGCAATGCCCTCAGGGTCGCATTCTGGTTCTTCATTAAATTTGTTCTTAACAAATTGCAGAGGTTTTAGGACTACAGACCCCCTATTTCCGCTGTTTTAATTAAAGCGGCTCTAGAATATTGTAACTGACATTGATGTCAGCCTTAAGCACCATGGGATCTACAGTATATGTCTACTTGGTATAACTTATCGACCGCAACCACTGAGCGATTCTTAGCCTTAATTACTATCTGTCCTAACAGCCTCTAACAATCATATATAGCTAGAGGACACCTGAGTGTTCCATTTGATCGAGGCAGTGCCTACAGGCTTACACCTTTAGACTGGCAGCCTAATAGAGTGCTATATGGTTAATAGCACAATACATATCCCATAGCTTATATTAGTACTAAAGTCATCAAATTAAACTACCCATTTATTACTAGACCATCACATTGCCCTATACATAATACCCTAACCGAGCTACACAAATCAAGTTTATACAAATGGTTTGGAACTTAGTCTTCCCCTCTAGCAACTCATATAGATAAGAGAGGTCATATATGGATAGGTCGATTTGTAATGTTGCAGCCTGTCTATATAGTTTTTTTTCTTTTAGAGCCATGTCGCAATTAGTCATTCAGTTTTTTTTTGTTATTTTTTGGAAAGATGCATGACTCTTCATGCTATTTAACGCACCTAAATAACCACCTCCCCCCCCCCCCACCACCACTTATAATATGCCCCCTAGTTAGGGAGGACTAACTATGCGGTTTATCTTGCCTATACCGCATCCCTAATTATTTTTTTTATTTTCCTAACAGTAACTCTTCAACTATTAAGTTTATTTATCTGCGCCACCCATAAGTTGAGTTTAAAATTCGGAATATTACAGTTTGTACGTTATGCCTTGAATATTTGTTATGTATACTTGTGTTCACTTTTTCCTTAATCACATAAGTATACTTCAAAGCAAGAGAAAAAATGTGAAAAAGTGAGATTTGGGTTGTTCTATATTTATGTGACGCAACAATATACTTGTTTGATGTTTTCTATCTTGTAGTTCCATATATTTTGTAATAACATGTATGTTGTATCTTATTAACCTCAATAAAAATTTAGAAAGAAAAAAAAAGTCACATATATTGTGCAGACATAAGTAAAACTTCCTGAGATCCATCCAAACTGGTAATGCACCTATGCCATATAAGTGACAAACAGTCAATCAGTGTTCCACCACACACTTTTATAGTAAAATGTTTTATCCTTTTCACAGATGCGGCTTATATAGCAGTTATAACACTTGAGAATGTGGTAAATCTTGCCTCCTTTAAAATTAATAAGTCATTCCAAATGAATATTAGTAAACCACTTATATTACCTGACCCTGGTAACTTTCGTATGCCTGGTGCTCACTAACAGCCATTGTCACGTCTCCCAAGCCGTATCCACACCTTGTGTGAACCTGGTGAGATTCCCTGCTTCCTCAGTGTAGCGTTCCACTTGTCTTAACGGTTACTTTCGATAGCGGTCACCTGACCTGGGGTCATCTTTTCATTGGTCAAAAAGCGTATTTTGAAAACTTTGACAATACATGCAGTTTAGTGTTTCCTTTTGTGTCTCCACAGCATTCAATCAACGCGTTTCCCCCAATTCCTTAGGGCTTTGTCAAGATGGCACACTAATTGACTGCTTGTCACTTATATGACATAGGTGGATTACCAGTTTGGATCGATCTCAGGAAGTTTTACTTATGCCTTTACAATATATGTGATTTTAACTTTATGATTCTATCCTATAGGGAGACGTCTAACCCTTTTTTAACATTCATATTACCATTTATGGTATACCACTATCTTGTATTTTTACAATTGTTTTAGAGTATTTACATGTGTTTTATTAGATTAAATTTAAACTGATTTATGACATTTATGATCTCTCAATAAGTTTTTTTACTGTATCTCTGTTTTCGCTGTATAGCGCCCTCTTCTCATCACACAGTCCTTTGTTGAGTCCCCGACTAGGATCAGACCTGTGTTTGGAGTCTAAACCTTGTTCTTCGTGTGTTGCAGCAGGCTCCGTTTGAGCGAATGCATAATGTTGACATTAAACTGTTATCCTGGAAGGTTCCGTTTCTGTTGGCTATTGCCTCTGCTCACAGAGTCTTTCTGCCTTGCAATGTGACCCCCCCCCTTACCTTGTTTTTCACGCTGATAAGGCGTTGTTATGTACTAAGGTTAGTTTTTCTTCCTAAGATGGTGTCAGATCGTAACATTAATCAGGAGATTGTTTTTTCTTCCTTGTGTCCCAATCCTTCCTCGGCGAAGGAATGTTTGCTCCACAATTTAGATGTGGTTCGTGCCTTGAAGTTTTATCTTTAGGCTATTAAGGAGTTCAGACAATCTTCATCTTTGCTTGTCAGCTATGCAGGTAAATGTAGGGGTCAGAAGGCCACTATGTCTTCCCTGTCTTTCTGGTTGAGTGTCATCCGCCTAGCTTATGAGACAGCGGGACAACAGCCTTCTGAGAGGATTACGACTCATTCCACTAGAGCAGTAGCTTCTTCCTGGGCCTTTAAGAACGAAGCCTCTATGGATCAGATTTGTAAGGCGGCTACCTGGTCCTCCTTACATACATTTTCTAATTTTTACAAGTTTGATGTCTTTGCTTCAGCTGAAGCAGCTTTCGGAAGAAAGGTTTTGCAGGCTGTGGTGCCCTCAGATTAGGGTCCACCTCCTTTTTGTTCCTTCCCGTTATTCCTTCAGTGTCCTCTGGAATTTTGGTATGGTTTTCCCAACAGTAAGGAATGATGGCGTGTACTCTCCCTGCCTTATGGAAAGAAAACAAAATTTATACTTAGAAGATAAATTCCCTTCTTTCCTGGCAGGGAGAGTCCACGACCCCACCCATAAGATATTTTTGTTTCGGCGGCTCCCTTTTTATAATTTCTTTTGGCACCTTGTTACCCTGATGTTTTTTTCCTACTTTTCCTTGTTCCCTCGGCGGAATGACTGGGAGGATAGGGGAAGTGGGAGGGATATTTAAGCCTTTGGCTGGGGTGTCTTTGCCTCCTCCTGGTGTCCAGATGTTGTATTTCCCAACAGTAATGAATGAAGTTGTGGAATCTCCCTGCCAGGAAAGAAAGGAATTTATCTGGTAAGCATAAATTTAGTTTTTTTGCTAACATACGTATATTAAAAAAAGTCCTATTCTTAAGTTACTCATATACATTTTCACAATGGTTTAATCAGCCATATGATTTTGTCTCCCTACGCTTTTATAGAAAATCAGGAATCTAAAGAAAGAAGAGTTTGCCAGCAATGACTCCGTTGTCCTCAGTTCTCCAGTGTCTCCCAAGCTCAATAATTCTACTTCTTTTCAGAAAGAGAGCACTGTTCTCAAGGAGAATGATGTCAATCGAACTGTAGAGAGCACCAACACGACAGACAACCGCTACACAGAGTATACAGAGGAGCTGTCCAAAGCTGAACCTTCTGTTGTTAGCTTGGAGTTTGGAGTGGCAAGAATGACTTGTTAAGAGCTGGAATTAGTCTTGTTTAACTCCTTCAGTACTGTAGGAGATAGCATTTTACATATTGCAGAGAAAAGATCAGTGCTTCATTATTCTGACAAATGGAAAGAAAATTAACCATAGGAGAGTTCAAATTAACATTGTGTTTTCAGAGTTAAAAAAACTATGTAACATGCTTGAACGGGTTAACCCAATTGTCTGGTCTGTTCTCATTTGGGCTGTCCAGGGCATATGTGGATCAGGCTTGGATATTAATGCAGTCCCGTGAGAAGAGATTCAATTAATGTACCCTGTTTATAACCTTCCAAATCATAAAAGAGCCAACAGAAAGTAGGATTTATGCATAATTACACTTTTTAAAAATTATAGTGCAAAGTTCTTTATATGTTGTGTGCTGCCAAAAGCACATTCTTTTCTAAAGGGTAGGATACATGTTTTATTTAAATGTGTTCATTTCATAAAGAATAACTGCTGATATTACTTTTAGAGAGTACAGTAATTCTGCATTGCCTGCCCCATTTAGGGATAGCTTGGTTCTAGATGTTTATAGAGTTAGAGATACTCACACAAGTATAATATATTTAAAAGAACATGTTTTAAGTTTAGTAACGTGTTAGATTGTCCATTTCAAGGCAGGATAAAAAAATCTAGAAAATGTACTTTCTTCTGTTAAGTGTGATCAGTCCACGGGTCATCATTACTTGTGGGATATTATCTGCTCCCCTACAGGAAGTGCAAGAGGATTCACCCAGCAGAGTTGCTATATAGCTCCTCCCCTCTACGTCACCCCCAGTCATTCTCTTGCACCCAGCAACTAGATAGGTCGTGTGAGAGGACTATGGTGATTATACTTAGTTTTATATCTTCAATCAAAAGTTTGTTATTTTAAAATAACACCGGAGTGTGTTATTACCTCTCTGGCAGAGTTTGAGGAAGAATCTACCAGAGTTTTGCTATGATTTTAGCCGGAGTAGTTAAGATCATATTGCTGTTTCTCGGCCATCTGAGGAGTGAGGTAAACTTCAGATCAGGGGACAGCGGGCAGATGAATCTGCATAGAGGTATGTAGCAGTTTTTATTTTCTGACAATGGAATTGATGAGAAAATCCTGCCATACCGATATAATGTCATGTATGTATACTTTACACTTCAGTATTCTGGGAGAATGGTAATTCACTAGAATTACACTGTAAGAAAGACATAAAGCTGTTTAATAACTAGAGATTATGTTTAATGTTTTTGCTGGAATGTAAAATCATTTTCATTTACTGAGGTACTGAGTGAATAAATGTTTGGGCACTATTTTTCCACTTGGCAGTTGCTTAAATCTGTTTTTTCTGTCAGTTTCTGTTCTCCCTCACTGCTGTGTGTGTGGGGGAGGGGCGCTTTTACTATGCATCAAATATTTCAGTCAGCAGAGCTGTGAGAATTATAGTTTGACTGAGATAAAAACGTTTATTCTGTAATTTATTTCCTGCTTTCAGAAATTGTTATCTTTGCTAATGGGATTAAACCTTTGCTAAAGTTGTGTTGTTTAATTGCTGAGGGGAACAATCCTTTGCTAAAACTGTATATTCTGACAAAGATTGATGCTATAACTTAATTATTTTAACTGTTATAATTTTTTTCTGTGCTTCTTAAAGGCACAGTTCGTTTTCATATTATTTGTAAATTACTTTGAAAAGTATTTTCAAGTTGCTGTTTATTTGCTAGTGTGTTAAACATGTCTGATTCAGAGGAATATCTCTGTGCTATATGTGTTAATGCCAAAGTGGAGCCCAATAGAAATTTATGTACTAAATGTATTGATGCTATTTTAAAAAACAGTCAATCTGTACAAATTGAACATATTTCACCAAACAACGAGGGGAGAGTTATGCCGACTAACTCGCCTCACGTGTCAGTACCTGCATCTCCCGCTCAGGAGGTGCGTGATATTGTAGCGCCGAGTACATCTGGGCGGCCATTACAAATCACATTACAAGATATGGCTACTGTTATGACTGAAGTTTTGGCTAAACTACCAGAACTAAGAGGTAAACGTGATCACTCTGGGGTGAGAACAGAGTGCGCTGATAATGCAAGGGCCATGTCTGATACTGCGTCACAGTTTGCAGAACGTGAAGACGGAGAGCTTCATTCTGTGGGTGACGGTTCTGATCCAAATAAACTGGACTCAGACATTTCAAATTTTAAATTTAAGCTTGAGAACCTCCGTGTGTTACTAGGGGAGGTATTAGCGGCTCTGAATGATTGTAACACTGTTGCAATCCCAGAGAAAATGTGTAGGTTGGATAAATATTTTGCGGTACCGACGAGTACTGACGTTTTTCCTATACCTAAGAGACTTACTGACATTGTTACTAAGGAGTGGGATAGACCCGGTGTGCCTTTCTCACCCCCTCCTATATTCAGAAAGATGTTTCCAATAGACGCCGCCACACGGGACTTATGGCAAATGGTCCCTAAGGTGGAGGGAGCAGTTTCTACTTTAGCTAAGCGTACCACTATCCCAGTGGAGGATAGCTGTGCTTTTTCAGATCCAATGGATAAAAAATTAGAGGGTTACCTTAAGAAAATGTTTGTTCAACAAGGGTTTATATTGCAACCTCTTGCATGTATTGCGCCTGTCACGGCTGCAGCAGCATTTTGGTTTGAGTCTCTGGAAGAGACACTTCAATCATCCACACTAGATGACATCACACACAAACTTAAATTCCTTAAGTTAGCTAATCCATTTATTTCAGATGCCGTAGTACATTTAACTAAACTTGCGGCTAAAAATTCAGGATTCGCCATTCAGGCACGCAGAGCTCTGTGGCTGAAATCCTGGTCAGCTGATGTTACGTCTAAATCTAAATTGCTTAATATTCCTTTCAAAGGGCAGACCTTATTCGGGCCCGGCTTGAAAGAGATTATTGCTGACATTACAGGAGGTAAAGGTCATGCCCTGCCTCAGGACAAGGCCAAAGCCAAGGCTAGACAGTCCAATTTTCGTTCCTTTCGTAATTTCAAAGCAGGAGCAGCATCAACTTCCTCTGCACCAAAGCAGGAAGGAGCTGTTGCTCGCTACAGACAAGGCTGGAAACCTAACCAGTCCTGGAACAGGGGCAAACAGGCCAGAAAACCTGCTGCTGCCCCTAAGACAGCATGAATTGAGGGCCCCCGATCCGGGACCGGATCTAGTGGGGGGTAGACTTTCCCTCTTCGCCCAGGCTTGGGCAAGAGATGTTCAGGATCCCTGGGCGTTAGAGATCATATCTCAGGGATACCTTCTGGACTTCAAATCCTCTCCCCCAAGAGGGAGATTTCATCTGTCAAGGTTGTCAACAAACCTAACAAAGAAGGAAGCGTTTCTACGCCGCGTACAAGATCTTTTATTAATGGGAGTGATCCATCCAGTTCCGCGGTTGGAACTAGGACAAGGGTTTTACTCAAATCTGTTTGTAGTTCCCAAAAAAGAGGGAACCTTCAGGCCAATCTTGGATTTAAAGATCCTAAACAAATTCCTAAGAGTTCCATCGTTCAAGATGGAAACTATTCGAACATTTTTGCCCATGATCCAAGAGGGTCAGTACATGACCACAGTGGATTTAAAGGATGCTTACCTTCACATACCGATTCACAAAAGCCATTACCGGTATCTAAGGTTTGCCTTTTTAGACAGGCATTACCAGTTTGTAGCTCTTCCATTCGGACTGGCTACGGCTCCAAGAATCTTCACAAAGGTTCTGGGCACTCTTCTGGCGGTACTAAGACCGCGAGGAATTTCAGTAGCTCCGTACTTAGACGACATACTGATACAAGCTTCAAGCCTTCAAACTGCCAAATCTCATACAGAGATAGTACTGGCATTTCTAAGGTCGCATGGATGGAAAGTGAACGAAAAGAAAAGTTCTCTCTTTCCACTCACAAGAGTTCCCTTCCTGGGGACTCTGATAGATTCTGTAGAAATGAAGATTTACCTAACAGAGGACAGGTTAACAAAACTTCAAAGTGCATGCCGTGTCCTTCATTCTATTCAACACCCGTCAGTAGCTCAATGCATGGAGGTAATCGGACTAATGGTAGCAGCAATGGACATAGTTCCTTTTGCACGCCTACATCTCAGACCACTGCAACTGTGCATGCTAAGTCAGTGGAATGGGGATTACTCAGATTTGTCCCCCACTCTAAATCTGAATCAAGAGACCAGAAATTCTCTTCTAGGGTGGCTTTATCGGCCACATCTGGCCAGGGGAATGCCATTCAGCAGGCCAGACTGGTCAATTGTAACAACAGACGCCAGCCTACTAGGTTGGGGCGCTGTCTGGAATTCTCTGAAGGCTCAGGGACTATGGAATCAGGAGGAGAGTCTTCTTCCAATAAACATTCTGGAATTGAGAGCAGTCCTCAATGCTCTTCTGGCTTGACCCCAGTTAACAACTCGGGGGTTCATCAGGTTCCGGTCAGACAACATCACGACTGTAGCTTATATCAACCATCAGGGAGGGACAAGAAGCTCCCTAGCAATGATGGAAGTATCGAAGATAATTCGCTGGGCAGAGTCTCACTCTTGCCACCTGTCTGCAATCCACATCCCGGGAGTGGAGAACTGGGAGGCGGATTTCTTAAGTCGTCAGACTTTTCATCCGGGGGAGTGGGAACTTCATCCAGAGGTCTTTGCCCAAATACTTCGACGTTGGGGCAAACCAGAGATAGATCTCATGGCGTCTCGACAGAACGCCAAGCTTCCGCGCTACGGGTCCAGATCCAGGGATCCGGGAGCGGTCCTGATAGATGCCTTGACAGCACCATGGACCTTCAGGATGGCTTATGTGTTTCCACCTTTCCCGATGCTTCCTCGATTGATTGCCAGAATCAAACAGGAGAAAGCATCAGTGATTCTAATAGCGCCTGCATGGCCACGCAGGACTTGGTATACAGATCTGGTGGACATGTCATTCTGTCCACCTTGGTCGTTACCTCTGAAACAGGACCTTCTGATTCAGGGTCCTTTCAAACATCAAAATCTAACTTCTCTGAAGCTGACTGCTTGGAAATTGAACGCTTGATCTTATCAAAGCGTGGTTTTTCTGAGTCAGTTATTGATACCTTAATACAGGCTAGGAAGCCTGTTACCAGAAAGATTTACCATAAAATATGGCGTAAATACCTATATTGGTGCGAATCCAAAGGTTACTCTTGGAGTAAGGTTAGGATTCCTAGGATATTGTCTTTTCTACAAGAAGGTTTAGAAAAGGGGTTATCCGCTAGTTCCTTAAAGGGACAGATCTCAGCTCTGTCCATTCTGTTACACAAGCGTCTGTCAGAAGTTCCAGACGTTCAGGCTTTTTGTCAGGCTTTGGCCAGGATTAAACCTGTGTTTAAAGCTGTGGCTCCACCATGGAGTTTAAACCTTGTTCTTAACGTTTTACAGGGTGTTCCGTTTGAACCCCTTCATTCCATTGTTATAAAGTTGTTATCTTGGAAAGTTCTATTTTTAATGGCTATTTCCTCGGCTCGAAGAGTCTCTGAGTTATCAGCCTTACATTGTGATTCTCCTTATTTGATTTTTCACTCGGATAAGGTAGTTCTGCGTACTAAACCTGGGTTCTTACCTAAGGTAGTCACTAACAGGAATATCAATCAGGAGATTGTTGTTCCATCCTTGTGCCCAAATCCTTCTTCGAGGAAGGAACGTCTTTTGCACAATCTGGATGTAGTTCGTGCCCTTAAATTTTATTTACAGGCAACTAAAGATTTTCGACAAACGTCTTCCCTGTTTGTCGTTTACTCTGGTCAGAGGAGAGGTCAAAAAGCTTCTGCTACCTCTCTCTCTTTTTGGCTTCGTAGCATAATTCGTTTAGCTTATGAGACTGCTGGACAGCAGCCTCCTGAAAGAATTACAGCTCATTCCACTAGAGCTGTGGCTTCCACTTGGGCCTTTAAGAATGAGGCCTCTGTTGAACAGATTTGCAAGGCTGCAACTTGGTCTTCGCTTCATACTTTTTCCAAATTTTCCAAATTTGACACTTTTGCTTCCTCGGAGGCTATTTTTGGGAGAAAGGTTCTTCAGGCAGTGGTTCCTTCTGTATAAAGAGCCTGCCTATCCCTCCCGTCATCCGTGTACTTTTGCTTTGGTATTGGTATCCCACAAGTAATGATGACCCGTGGACTGATCACACTTAACAGAAGAAAACATAATTTATGCTTACCTGATAAATTCCTTTCTTCTGTAGTGTGATCAGTCCACGGCCCGCCCTGTTTTTTAAGGCAGGTAAATATTTTTTAAATTATACTTCAGTCACCACTACACCCTTGGCTTCTCCTTTCTCGTTGGTCCTTGGTCGAATGACTGGAGGTGACGTAGAGGGGAGGAGCTATATAGCAACTCTGCTGGGTGAATCCTCTTGCACTTCCTGTAGGGGAGCAGATAATATCCCACAAGTAATGATGACCCGTGGACTGATCACACTACAGAAGAAAGGAATTTATCAGGTAAGCATAAATTATGTTTTCTTTCATATAGGTGGAGAGAGTCCACAAGCCATTACTCCTGGGACCAATACTCCTGGCCACTAGAAGAAGGCAAAGATAGCTAAACAAATATAGCGTTTTTAATAATAGGAGTAGGTGTAAATAGGATAAATGGGGAACCTATGATTGGCTACCACTGATATACCCTTGTATAAACATCTTAGAGGGCTTTCCTGAGATTGTTAAATAGTTGCCTTACCTCAGGGATTGAATGTATGTTTTCCAGACTTTAGAGGGTTTGGTTATAATAGTTCCATACTGTTTGCAATATTAGAAGTTATAACTGAACTGACAATTGCAGACATTGTGTCCCTTTAAATAAACAGGGTCATCATAGGTTGTATAACATATAGTAAAAAATAATAATAATTTGGTCTTCAGGCTGCAAATTATTTATCAAAATAATTCAGGCTTAACCTGTATGCTTGTGACTAAGTGAAAAGACTTGAAACATAAAAACATAAAAAGTTTACATCTGTTTAGGTGAGTCTTTGGTATGGTAAAACTCATACTTATTCGTTTATATAGTACTAGTTATTTGAAAGGGATTTAATTGCACTACAGAAACTTGAAAAACATAGGATGTTTAAGTGTTTTGTTTTTTTGTATATGAACAGCAAGGGAAGTGTTTGGCGTTCATGTTTAAGATGATTGCTGCTATGTTTTTTATTATTTTTTTAACTTCATATTGTGTTGTGTATGCAGCAGTCAGGTTTTTTTCTGTTTGTATAATGAATTTAGTTGTAGCATTACATTAACTAGATCTTAGTGAGAATGTAACCACTGCTCTGTGAGGTGCGTGTCTATTCTAATCGCAATGGGGTGTACATCATTTTTTTGTTTTTACCATGACACTGCTTTCTTATGCAGTAGAGCATATTTTTAATAATGGAGATCAGATAACTGTAATGAATATCATTTACAACTCCCCCACCTAAGTGTTTCCATAGCTCTTCCACAGGCTGTATATTTCTTTCTTTTGCATGTCTAGTATCCAGATCATTGTTCTTGTGTTGGTTTCACTCCACGTGTCTCATACTCGCCTCTCTCACAGCAGTGTGTATATATTCCTTGTATGGCTCGCATATGATTACCAGTCTTTCCATGTCTTCTGTCATTTACCTCTCAGGGTTGCACCAAACGGCCATAGTAATTAATATAATTATGTGAGAGAAGGTAAATGCACCCTAAAGCTGCTGTATGGATATAAACTCATAATCTGTTTCCCATAAATCACAAGTAATACACCTGTGTTGTACTTTCATTATTTGCTGTAATTTACCTCTGAGAAAATGTGGGGTTTCCCACTGCCCTCAGAAGGCTTTGGGTGGATCTGCAGGATCTTGAACTGTGACACTAACATTGTACCTAATCATTACTTTATCATGGCAGGAGCTCATTATATCTGCCCCCGATTTGCATATTATATCTAAACACACTAAGTAGCCAAGCATGCACTCCAAATGTATCCAGCCTTTTAATATTGTACAGCTTTAGTACTCCCATGGATGCCTGCCTCCAGAGCTACCCCCAGCTCCATAAACACCTTTTAGAGTGCAGTTTAGATAGTTTGTCCCTGAACTGCAAAATAATGCAATACATTGCTAACAAAATGCCTTTTTAAAATCCTTTTAAACCATGCATTTATTGTGCATATCTTTTGCATACAATTACTTTAAAACAACCTTATATTTGCCACAGTCTTGCGAGACCAGCACACCCTATGAAAAGCTTTCTGTCCTCTAGGTACAAGGTAAACCTTTATTCAGGCATGTAAGACTAGGACAATTTTATGTTGTTGTTGTAAGACAGAATGTGTGCTATAAACTACAAGATAACATGTCATGTTTAAATAATGAAACCACAAATATAAGACTACATAAAATGCAGCGTAATTATGAGCCGCCTTAATCGTGTCCATCGAAAATCCGACACCATCAAACATTTTGTAGACATTTCTTAGGGCTCATGTAGACACCATCGATCCATACTTAATGATATATATCATTTTAAATGTGTTGTAAATTCATGTACAATCTGCAGTGCCCCCGTAGGTCTCAGAGCAACGGCCTACTACTGCATTGCTGTTACTCAGTGGCAGAAAGATTTTAGTTCAGTTGTAAATAAAAAGGATTGTGTGCCATAGTATAAACTACCCAGATGTACAATGCTCACATGATATTAAACGAATGATGCTCTGAGAATTTTGGGAAGCATTAACATTGATGCAATAATAACTAATTAAATGTTTGACTTATGTTTACACAAATTAATAAACTAAGGTCATTTTCTAAACTATTGTATTGCTTAACATTAGAATAACAATTACGCCTGTATTGTTGTTGTTTTATTAACAATGCAAATCTCATTATAGGTTAGTGCAATAGACGTTGTGCTTGTGTGTATTTCACAGCTCTTATAAACACGTTTGCACACCAGTCTTTATGACCCTCCTGTATTAGGACAGTGTTACCTGGCTATTTACATACAGACGTCCGTTATCACTTTTATTTAGAACATTGTTCACCATTTTGTATCTACTTTTGTTCATTCAGGGATATTGTTTGCTTCTGCTTACCTTAATCTTTTACAATAGTAAAGTAGATCAGAAAACATACACTAAACTCTCCTGTCCACCAATATCCCACAAACACTTGGTTTAATAATAATAATAATAATAATTCGCTGATTGCATTTTTACTTAAAAGGACTATTAAATACAGTAGAATTTCATAATTAACAAGTGCATAATGAAAATACAATACAGTGCCTCCATTTTCCTGCCTCCTGTATCATATGACAGCCATCAGTCAATCACGTATACATTGTGAACTTGTGCACATGCGAGCTGGTGCCTCACAAAGTGTGCAAAAATCAAAATTTGATTTATGGAAGTAAATTGGAAAGTCTCTTACAATTGCATGCTTTATCTGAATCATGAAAGTTTTATTTTGACTTAGTGTCCCTTTAAGATAAACTGATTTCTAAATTAGGAATGCTGGTGTCTGCAAGCTTATAAGTGAGCATTGTATCGCCATCTATTAAACTAAGTGTTGCAACACTGTAGAACTAGTGTTTTGCAATTTAGTTAAACTGTAGAATTTTATACTTTACCAATTTGAGTCTAGAATTCTTTAGAGAAAGCCTATCATTTGGTATTGCCCTGCAAAAACACAGCGTTCAGTTCTTAGAATTAATTTCATATATATATAAAAAGCACTCATTTAATGTTTTTCTTCTCCATTACTATTGTGGGATAGAAGCACTTTAGCTGATAAGCAAAATTCCTACAGCTCTATTGGTAGTTTATGGCATAGCCCACAGGCATGATTTTGTTTTTTTCAGTACAGAAACATACACTTTGAAAAATATATATATAGATATATGTTTTAAACGTAACTAAGAAAAAATATCACTATAAGTGATTTGAACAACAAAAGGACAACTACAGTAATACACTGTTATAAAATTTGACTTATTTTAAGACTGCTGTTCTGAATATTAATATTGCTATAGTTATATATTTTAAAGCCAAAATGCTTATTTACACTAATTTACTATTCCCAGTTTCAAACAGTTGACGTAACTATTCTTAAAGGTAAAAGCAAGTAGATAGTGGGCAATTGCTTGTGGGAATCATCTGTAAGACTGGATGTGGAGTGATGAGAAAAGATTAAAGCAAATCAGAAATGAAGAACAAGAAAGCAAGATATAGGGAAATATGCTTAGGTAATAAACGTTGATAAAGAAGGTGCATATGAGGAAAAGAAATGGGTACTGGAAGGATAAATATTAGAGTTGTGCTACCGAAGCATCCATATGCAGAAGAAGGTGCCTGCTTGTGCCATCTCTTTTCAAAGTAGCATTTATGCTTGTGAAAGTGCAGCATACTAAGATCTGTGCAAATGCAGAACTTAGCGTGTGGCACTTTGACAAGAATAAATGCGACTCCAAAAAGAGCCGAACTGCACGAGCGACCACCTTCTTCTGCATTCGGATGTATCGTAGCACAACCCCTAATAAATATTAACAGAGGATATAATAAGGTAGTGAGAAACGTTTTATAAGGTTACTTGTGAATTTACTTTAAACCGGGTTTAGAGTAATATGAAAACATTTACTGAAAAGAAGATAACCTCTCTATAGCCATTAATAACTCTGTGCACTAGTGTAATAATATTTCATACTGTAGGTAAAGTATGGGACTCTCAGAGCCATGTTACGGGAGGTACAAACAAAGAGCTTCACTTTAAAAAAGTACAGCAATTCGATAACTTTATTGCAAAACTTCATATTTTGTTTGTATCACTTGTTTCATTGTATCGTTTTGCATTAAAGGGACATGACACCCACAGTTTTTCTTTCATGATTTAGAAAGAGAATGCAATTTTAAACATCTTTCTAATTTACTTATATTATCTAATTTGTTTTATTCTCTTGATATTCTTTGCTGAAAAGCATATCTAGATATGCTCAGCAGCTGCTGATTGGTTGCTGCACATAGAAGCCTTGTGTGATTGGCTCACCATGTGCATTGCTTTTTCTTCAACTAAGGATATCTAAAAAATGAAGCAAAATAAATAATAGAAGTAAATTGTAATGTTGTTTAAATTTCTATTCTCTATCTGAATCATGAAAGAAAGATTTTGGGTTTAGTGGCCCTTTAAGCTCTCTGATTATGATAAATGAACAGCAGTGCATTTCTTTGCAGTTTGCTGAGTGTAGCAGGTTCCCTCCCTACAACTCGCTTTACTGAATATATACTAAAACATTCTGCTAGTTTCAAAGCGCTTGCTGTCATTTTAATGCACCTTTTGGAACATAGTTCTTTGTGATAATCTCAATGTGCCAATTTGACTCATAAGAGTACGTATAGAATAAATATAGTGCTTGCTGCTTCCTGCGGCCTTTATACATTATTTCTATATACAATATGGGATAAAACTTATTTTTCACATGAAGTTCTATGAAGAACTATGACGTACTATAGTTATTTAAAAAACTGCATTTTCAGGTGATTGTATGGAAAACAAATTAGCTCATAAGAGATGTGTTTTCGTGCCTTGTTACCTTACTTACCTTGGCTTCTTTTTTACGTCTAAATGTAGTTGTACATTATGCTGGGACTGAAAAGTTGTACATTTTGTGTTCTCTTTTTTTCGGTTAATTAAAAAAATATATGTTTTATATGGAGTATTTTCTTTGACTTAAAAAAAACAAACAACCTTTATATACAGAGTGGCCTTCTTTTTAATTTAAAATTGAACATGCTGCAATATTAGGTTTCTTCGGTAAATGTATAAAAAATTTAAAGCAATACCAATTTATTTTTATTTAACACATAACTTCAAATTTTTATAACTCAATCAAATTGTAATTTTTTTAAATCTGTTTTTATTTGTTAATTCAGGGCTTGGCAATTACAGGGTCTTATAATTATACCTCCTCCTTCTATATTTTTTGATTATTCTGAATATATCTACATGTGCAAAAATCCATTGCATGGCTCCCAAAAAAATATTTCGCTAGTTTCCAAGTTTGTTGATCACAATCTTGTTTTTGGCAAATGATTTATGTACTTAAGCCAGCATTGCCAGTGCGTTTTTAGGGTGATTACAATTTAAAATACGTCTGAAGCCTGAAATCTTTACCCTAAAGGAACATTCCAGCCAAAATTGGATTCCACCTGAATGCATTTCAGTTTTCAATAAAAGCATTTTTGTAATATACATGTATTAACAAAAATGCCAAAACTGTAGATGTTTTAAAAATGTAAGTATGCACTGTGCACCAGCGTTTGAAACACAGCAATGGTAATGACTCAATTTGTTAATTGCTTACATGATATAAGCCCCACTGGCATGCAGAGCAGCTGCGGTATTTAAATTCTAGCTATGCTTCACATGCACATGCAGAGAAAAAACATAATTTATGTAAGAATTTACCTGATAAATTAATTTCTTTCATATTGGCAAGAGTCCATGAGCTAGTAACGTATGGGATATACAATCTTACTAGGAGGGGCAAAGTTTCCCAAACCTACAAATACACCCCTCACCACACCCACAATGCAGTTTAACGAATAGCCAAGAAGTGGGGTGAAAAAAGAATGGAGTAAAAAGCATCAACAAGGAATTGGAATAATTGTGCTTTATACAAAAACCATAACCACCATAAAAAGGGTGGGCCTCGTGGACTCTTGCCAATATGAAAGAAATTAATTTATCAGGTAAATTCTTACGTAATTTGTTTTATTTCATGAAATTGGCAAGAGTCCATGAGCTAGTGACGTATGGGATAGCAATACCCAAGATGTGGAACTCCACGCAAGAGTCACTAGAGAGGGAGGGATAAATAATAAAGACAGCCAATTCCGCTGAAAAAAATAATCCACAACCCAAATCATAAGTTTAATCTTATAATGAAAAAGAAAAAAAACTTAAAGGGACATGAAAGCCAAATTTTTTCTTTCGTGATTTAGAAAGAGCATGTAATTTTAAACAACTTTCTAATTTACTTCTATTATCTAATTTGCTTCATTCTTTTGATATCACTTGCTGAAAAGCATATCTAGATATGCTCAGTAGCTGCTGATTGGTTGCTGAACCTAGAGGCCTTGTGTGATTGGCTCACACATGTGCATTGCTATTTCTTCAACAAAGGATACCTAAAGAATTGAGCAAATTAGATAATAGAAGTAAATTGGAAAGTTGTTTAAAATTGCATGCCCTATCTAAATCATGAAAGTTTAATTTTGACTAGACTGTCCCTTTAAATTATAAACAGAAGAATCAAACTGAAACAGCTGCCTGAAGAACTTTTCTACCAAAAACTGCTTCCAGAAGAAGCAAAAACATCAAAATGGTAGAAATTAGTAAATGTATGCAAAGAAGACCAAGTTGCTGCTTTGCAAATCTGAAGCTTCATTTTTAAAAGCCCAGGAAGTGGAAACTGACCTAGTAGAATGAGCTGTAATCCTCTGAGGTGGGGATGTAGCTGACACCAAATAAGCTTGATGAATCAAAAGCTTTAACCAAGATGCCAAAGAAACGCGAGAAGCCTTCTGACCTTTCCTGGAACCAGAAAATATAACAAATAGACTAGAAGTCTTCCTGAAAACTTTAGTACCAACATAATATTTCAAAGCTCTCACTACATCCAAAGAATTCTTAGGATTAGGACACAAAGAAGGGACAACAATTTCTCTACTAATATTGTTAGAATTCACAACTTTAGGTAAGAATATAAATGAAGTCCGCAAAACTGCCTTATCCTGATGAAAAATCAGAAAAGGAGATTCACAAGAAAGAGCAGATAATTCAGAAACTCTTCTAGCAGAAGAGATGGCCAAAAGGAACAACACTTTCCAAGAAAGCAATTTAATTTCCAAAGAATGCATAGGCTCAAACGGAGGAGCCTGTAAAGCCTTCAAAACCAAATTAAGACTCCAAGGAGGAGAGATTGATTTACTGATAGGCTTGATTCGAACCGAATAAAACAGAAAGAGCAGAGATTTGTCCTTTCAAGGAACTTGCAGACAAACATTTATCCAAACCATACTGAAGAAAATGTAAAATTCTGGGAAGTCTAAAAGAATGCCAAGAAAATTTATGAGAAGAACACCATGAAATGTAAGTCTTCCAAACCCGATAATAAATCTTTCTAGAAACAGATTTACAAGCCTGTAACATAGTATTAATCACTGAGTCAGAGAAACCTCTATGACTAAGCACTAGGCATTCAATTTCCATACCTTCAAATTTAATGATTTGAGATCCTGATGGAAAAACGGACCTTGGGATAGAAGATCTGGTCTTAATGGAAGTGGCCAAGGTTGGCAACTGGACATCCGAACAAGATCCGTATACCAAAACCTTTGAGCCCATGCTGGAGCCACCAGCAACACAAACGATTGCTCCATGATGATCTTGGAGATCACTCTTGGAAGAAGAACTAGAGGCGGAAAAATATAAGCAGGTTGATAACCCCAAGGAAGTGTCAAAGCATCCACTGCTTCCGCCTGAGGATCCCTGGACCTGGATAGGTACCTGGGAAGTTTCTTGTTTAGATGAGATGCAATCAGATCTATTTCTGGAAGCCCCCACATCTGAACAATTTGAAAAAAACACATCTGGGTGAAGAGACCACTCTCCTGGATGTAAAGTTTGACTGAGATAATCCGCTTCCCAATTGTCTATACCTGGGATATGGACCGCAGAAATTAGACAGGAGCTGGATTCTGCCCAAACAAGTATCCGGGATACTTCTTTCATAGCCTGAGGACTGTGAGTCCCACCCTGATGATTGACATACGCCACAGTTGTGACATTGTCTGGAAACAAATGAACGGCTCTCTCTTCAATAGAGGCCAAAACTAAAGAGCTCTGAGAATTGCATGGTGTTCCAAAATATTGATTGGTAATCTCGCCTCTTGAGATTTCCAAACCCCTTGTGCTGTCAGAGATCCCCAAACAGCTCCCCAACCTTAAAGACTCGCATCTGTTGTGATCACAGTCCAGACTGGACGAACAAAAGAGGCCCCTTGAACTATATGATGGTGATCTAACCAAGTCAAAGTCGAACATTGGGATTTAAGGATTTAATTGTGATATCCTTGTATAATCCCTGCACCATTGGTTCAGCATACAAAGCTGAAGAGGTCTCATGTGAAAACGAGCAAAGGGGATCACGTCCGATGCTGCAGTCATGAGACCTAAAACCTCCATGCACATAGCTACTGAAGGGAATGTCTGAGACTGAAGGTTCCGACAGGCTGAAACCAATTTTAGTCGTCTCTTGTCTGTTAGAGCAGAGTCATGGACACTGAATCTATCTGGAAACCTAAAAAGGTGACCCTTGTCTGTGGAATCAAAGAACTCTTTGGTAAATTGATCCTCCAACCATGTCTTTGAAGAAACAACACTAGTTGATTGGTGTGAGATTCTGCAGAACGTAAAGACTGAGCTAGTACCAAGATATCGTTCAAATAAGGAAACACTGCAATACCCCGAGTAGGGCACCGAGAACCTTTTGTAAAGATTCTTGGAGCTGTTGCTAGGCCAAAAGGAAGAGCAACAAATTGGTAATGCTTGTCTTGAAAAGAGAATCTCAGGAACTGATAGTGATCTGGATGAATCGGAATATGAAGATATGCATCCTGTAAGTCTATTGTGGACATATAATGCCCTTTCTGAACAAAAGGCAGAATAGTCCTTATAGTCACCATTTTGAATGTTGGTACTCTTACATAACGATTCAAGACTTTTAGATCCTGAACTGGTCTGAATGAATATTTCTTTCATGTAATTGGCAAGAGTCCATGAGCTAGTGACGTATGGGATATACATTCCTACCTGGAGGGGCAAAGTTTCCCAAACCTCAAAATGCCTATAAATACACCCCTCACCACACCCACAATTCAGTTTTACAAACTTTGCCTCCCATGGAGGTGGTGAAGTAAGTTTGTGCTAGATTCTACGTTGATATGCAGCAGGCTGAAGCCCGGTTTTCCTCTCAGAGTGCAGTGAATGTCAGAGGGATGTGAAGAGAGTATTGCCTATTTGAATACCGTGGTCTTCCTCTAGGGGATCCATTTCATAGGTTCTCTGTTATCGGTCGTAGAGATTTCTTCTCCTACCTCCCTTTTCAGATTGACGATATACTCTTATATACCATTACCTCTACTGATTCTCGTTTCAGTACTGGTTTGGCTATCTACTATATGTAGATGAGTGTCTTAGGGTAAGTAAGCCTTATTTCTATTCATGACACTCTAAGCTATGGTTGGGCACTTTATATGTAAAGTTCTAAATATATGTGTTAAACCTATATTTGCCATGATTCAGGATAATCAGTATTCCTTCTTTCAGACTGTCAGTTTCATTTTTTGGGGAAAATGCATATGAATTATATTTTTTCTTACCTTAAAAATTTCAATTTTCAATTGACTTTTTTTCTAAATTGCGGGCTGTTAGGCTCGCGGGTGCAGAAAATGCTTCAATTTATTGCGTCATTCTTGGCGCAAGACTTTTTTGGCGCAAAAATGTCGTCATTTCCGGCATCATAGTTAACGCCAGAAGTTTTCACGTGATTGCGTCATTTTTTACGTATGTGTGTTGCGGACGTTCTACTTGGCGCCAAAAATGTGGGCGTCATACTTGGCGCCAGTTTTTTTTCACATTATTTGTCTCACTTTTTAGTTGCTTCTGGTTTCTAGAGGCTTGTTTTGTTTTGCATTCTTTCCCATTCCTGAAACTGCCATTTAAGGAATTTGATAATTTTGCTTTATATGTTGTTTTTTCTATTACATATTGCAAGATGTCATTACCTGACCCTGGATCAGAATCTACTTCTGGAAAGACGCTGCCTGATGTCGGTTCTACCAAAGCTAAGTGCATTTGTTGTAAACTTTTGGTAACTGTTCCTCCGGCTGTAGTTTGTGTTAGTTGTCATAATAAACTATCAAACGCAGATAATATTTCCATTAGTAAAAATTCCATTACCTGTTGTTGTTCCTTCAACATCTAATGTTCAGGATGTTCCTGTTAATGTAAAAGAATTTGTTTCTAATTCTATTCGGAAGGCTCTGTCTGTTATTCCTCCTTCTAGTAAACGTAAGAGGTCTTTTAAAACTTCTCACACTTCAGATGAATTTTTAATTGACCGCCATCATTATGACTTTTCTATTTCTGATGAGGATATATCTGGTTCAGAAGATTCTGCCTCAGATATTGACACTGATAAATCTTCATATTTGTTTAAGATGGAGTTTATTCGTTCATTACTTAAAGAAGTGTTGATTGCATTAGATATGGAGGAGTCTAGTCCTCTTGATATTAAAACTAATAAGCGTTTAAATTCAGTTTTTAAACCTCATGTAGTTATTCCAGAAGTTTTTCCAGTTCCTGAAGCTATTTCAGAAGTAATTTCTAGGGAATGGAATAGTCTGGGTAATTCATTTACTCCTCCAGGGTTTAAGAAATTGTACCCTTTGCCACCTGATAGATTAGAGTTTTGGGAAAAAATCCCCAAAGTTGATGGGGCTATCTCTACTCTTGCTAAACGTACTACTATTCCTACAGCAGATAGTACTTCTTTTAAGGATCCTTTAGATAGGAAACTTGAATCCTTTCTAAGGAAGGCTTATTTATGTTCAGGTAATCTTCTTAGACCTGCTATTTCTTTGGCTGATGTTGCTGCAGCTTCCACCTTCTGGTTGGAGGCTTTAGCGCAACAAGTGTCAGACCATAATGCTTATAGCATTGTTAAACTTCTTCAACATGCTAATAACTTTGTTTGTGATGCCATTTTCGATATCATTAGAATTGATGTCAGGTATATGTCTTTAGCTATTTTAGCTAGAAGAGCTTTATGGCTTAAGTCTTGGAATGCAGATATGACTTCTAAGTCAACGTTGCTTTCTCTTTCTTTCCAAGGTAATAAATTATTTGGTTCTCAGTTGGATTCTATTATTTCAACTGTTACTTGGGGGAAGGGAGCCTTTTTGCCTCAGGACAAAAAATCTAAAGGTAAATATAGGGCTGCTAATCGTTTTCGTTCCTTTCGTCAGAATAAGGAACAAAAGCCTGACCCTTCCCCTAAAGAAACAGTTTCCGTTTGGAAACCTTCTCCAGTCTGGAATAAATCCAAGCCTTTTAGAAAGTCAAAACCAGCTCCCAAATCCGCATGAAGGTGCGGCCCTCATTCCAGCACAGCTGGTAGGGGGCAGGGTACGATTTTTTAAAGATCAATTAGATCATTTCGATTCAAAGTCTTTGGATTCAGAACATTGTTTCACAAGGGTACAGAATAGGTTTCAAGGTAAGACCGCCTGTGAGAAGTTTTTTTTCTCTCACGCATTCCAGTAAACCCAGTAAAGGCTCAGGCGTTTCTGAAATGTGTTTCAGACCTAGAGTCGGCTGGGGTAATTTTGCCAGTTCCAGTTCTGGAACGAGGTCTGGGGTTTTACTCAAATCTGTTCATTGTACCAAAGAAGGAGAATTCCTTCAGACCAGTTCTGGATCTAAAAATATTGAATCGTTATGTAAGGATACCAACATTCAAAATGGTGACTATAAGGACTATTCTGCCTTTTGTTCAGCAAGGGCATTATATGTCTACAATAGACTTACAGGATGCATATCTTCATATTCCTATCCATCCAGATCACTATCAGTTTCTGAGATTCTCTTTTCTAGACAAGCATTACCAGTTTGTTGCTCTTCCGTTTGGCCTAGCAACAGCTCCAAGGATCTTTTCAAAGGTTTTCGGTGCCCTTCTCTCTGTAATCAGAGAACAGGGTATTGCGGTATTTCCTTATTTGGACGATATCTTGGTACTTGCTCAGTCTTTACATTCTGCAGAATCTCATACGAATCAACTTGTGTTGTTTCTTCAAAGACATGGTTGGAGGATCAATTTACCAAAGAGTTTCTTGATTCCTCAGACAAGGGTAACCTTTTTGTGTTTCCAAATAGATTGTGTCCATGACTTTGTCTCTAACAGAAAAGAGACGTCTGTAATTAGTTTCAGCTTGTCGAAACCTTCAGTCTCAATCATTCCCTTCGGTAGCTTTGTGCATGGAAATTCTAGGTATCATGACTGCTGCATCGGACGCGATCCCTTTTGCTCGTTTTCACATGAGACCTCTCCAGCTTTGTATGCTGAACCAATGGTGCAGGGATTATACAAAGATATCACAATTAATATACTTAAATCCCAATGTTTGATCTTCTCTGACTTGGTGGTTGGATCACCATCGTTTAATTCAAGGGGCCTCTTTTGTCCGTCCAAACTGGACTGTGATCTCAACAGATGCGAGTCTTTCAGGTTGGGGAGCTGTATGGGGATCTCTGACAGCGCAGGGGGTTTGGGAATCTCAGGAGGCGAGATTACCAATCAACATTTTGGAACTCCGTGCGATTTTCAGAGCTCTTCAGTTCTGGCCTCTTCTGAAGAGAGCATCGTTTATTTGTTTTCAGACAGACAATGTCACAACTGTGGCATATGTCAATGATCAAGGGGGGGACTCACAGTCCTCAGGCTATGAAAGAAGTATCTCGGATACTTGTTTGGGCGGAATCCAGCTCCTGTCTAGTTTCTGCGGTTTACATCCCAGGTATAGACAATTGGGAAGCGGATTATCTCAGTCGCCAGACGTTACATCCGGGCGAATGGTCTCTTCACCCAGAGGTATTTCTTCAGATTGTTCAAATCTGGGGACTTCCAGAAATAGATCTGATGGCCTCTCATCTAAACAAGAAACTTCCCAGGTATCTGTCCAGATCCAGGGATCCTCAGGCGGAAGCGGTGGACGCGTTGTCACTTCCTTGGAATTATCAACCTGCTTATATCCTTCCGCCTCTAGTTCTTCTTCCAAAAGTGATTTCCAAAATCCTAATGGAGCATTTGTTTGTACTGCTGGTGGCTCCAGCATAGCCACACAGTTTTTTGTATGCGGATCTCGTTCGGATGGCCAGTTGCCAACCTTGGACACTTCCGTTAAGGCCAGACCTTCTATCTCAAGGCCCATTTTTCCATCAGGATCTCAAATCATTAAATTTGAAGGTATAGGGGTTTGAACGCTTAATACTTAGTCATAGAGGTTTCTCTGATTCAGTGATTAATACTATGTTACAAATTTGTGTCTAGAAAGATCTATTACCGAGTTTGGAAGACTTACATTTCTTGGTGTTCTTCACATAAATTCTCTTGGCATTCTTTTAGAATTCCTTGAATTTTACAGTTTCTTCAGGATGGTTTGGAAAAAGGTTTGTCTGCAAGTTCCTTGAAAGGACAAATCTCTGCTCTTTCTGTACTTTTTCACAGAAAGATTGCTAATCATTCTGATATTCATTGTTTTGTACAGGCTTTGGTTCGTATTAAGCCTGTCATTAAGTCAATATCTCCTCCTTGGAGTCTTAATTTGGTTCTGAGGGCTTTACAGGCTTCTCCGTTTGAACCTACACATTCTCTGGATATTAAATTACTTTCTTGGAAAGTTTTATTCCTTTTGGCCATCTCTTCTGCTAGAAGAGTTTCTGAGTTATCTGCTCTTTCTTGTGAATCTCCTTTTCTAATTTTTCATCAGGATAAGGCGGTGTTGCGGACTTCATTTAATTTTTTTACCTAAAGTTGGGAATTCTAACAACATTAGTAGAGAAATTGTTGTCACTTCTTTGTGTCCTAATCGTAAGAATTCTCTGGAGAGATCTTTACATTCTTTGGATGTAGTTAGAGCTTTGAAATATTATGTTGATGCTACTAAAGATTTCAGGAAGACTTCTAGTCTATTTGTTGTCTTTTCTGGTTCTAGGAAAGGTCAGAAGGCTTCTGCCATTTCTTTGACATCTTGGTTAAAGTCTTTGATTCATCATGCTTATGTGGAGTCGGGTAAATCCCCGCCTCAAAGGATTACGGCTCATTCTACTAGGTCAGTTTCTACTTCCTGGGCTTTTAAGAATGAAGCTTCTGTTGATCAGATTTGCAAAGCAGCAACTTGGTCTTCTTTGCATACTTTTACTAAATTCTACCATTTTGATGTTTTTTCTTCTTCGGAAGCAGTTTTTGGTAGAAAAGTACTTCAGGCAGCTGTTTCAGTTTGATTCTTCTGCTTATAATTTCATTTTTTTTTTTTCATTTTAAGATTAAAACTTTTTGATTTGGGTTATGGATTATTTTTCAGCTGAATTGGCTGTCTTTATTTAATCCCTCCCTCTCTAGTGACTCTTTCGTGGAAGTTCTACATCTTGGGTATCTGCAATCCCATACGTCACTAGCTCATGGACTCTTGCCAATTGCATGAAAGAAAACATAATTTATGTAAGAACTTACTTGATAAATTCATTTCTTTCATATTGGCATGAGGCCCACCCTTTTTGTGGTGGTTATGATTTTTTGTATAAAGCACAATTATTCCAATTCCTTGTTGATGCTTTCGCTCTTTTCTTATCACCCCACTTCTTGGCTATTCGTTAAACTGAATTGTGGGTGTGGTGAGGGGTGTATTTATAGGCATTTTGAGGTTTGGGAAACTTTGCCCCTCCTGGTAGGAATGTATATCCCATACGTCACTAGCTCATGGACTCTTGCCAGTATGAAAGATATGAATTTATCAGGTAAGTTCTTACATAAATTATGTTTTTCTTTCTTTGGAACAATGAATAGATTTGAATTAAACCCCAGACCCTGTTCCTGAAAAGGATCCGGCATGATTACCCAAGATAACTCCAGGTCTGAGACGCACTTCAGGAAAGCCTGCGCTTTCTCTGGGTTCACTGGAATGCGTGAGAGAAAAAAACTTCTCATAGGCGGTCTTACTCTGAAACCTAGTCTGTACCCTTTAGAGACAATGTTCTGAATCCAATGATTTTGGACTGAATTGATCCTAATATCCTTGAAAAATTTTAATCTGCCCCCTACCAACTGAGCTGGAATGAGGGCCGCACCCTCATGTGGACTTGGGGGCTGGTTTAGATCTCTTAAATGGCTTGGATTTATTCCAGATTGAGGAAGGCTTCCAATTAGAGACAGATTCCTTAGAGGAAGGATTAGGTTTCTGTTCCTTATTTTGTCAAAAGGAACGAAAACTGCTAGAAGCTTTAAATTTACCCTTAGATTTTGTTATCCTGAGGCAAAAAAACTCCCTTTCCCCCAGTAACAGTTGAAATTATTGAATCCAACTGAGTACCAAATAATTTATTACCTTGGAAAGAAAGAGATAGCAATGTCGATTTAGAAATCATATCAGCATTCCAAGATTTAAGCCATAAAGCTCTTCTAGCTAAAATAGCTAAAGACATATATCTAACATCAATTCTGATGATATCAAAAATGGCATCACAAATTAAATTATTAGCATGTTGAATTAATTTAACAATGCTATACACATTATGATCTGATACTTGTTGCACTAAAGTTTCCAACCAAAAAGTTGAAGCAGCTGCAACATCCGCCAAAGAGATAGCAGGCCTAAGAAGATGACCTGAACATAAATAAGCCTTCCTTAGATAAGATTCAAGCTTCCTATCTAAAGGATCTTTAAAATAAGTACTATCTTCGATAGGAATAGTAGTGCGCTTAGCAAGAGTCGAGATGGCCCCATCAACCTTGGGGATTTTTTCCCAAAACTCCAATTTATCAGTTTGCAAAGAATACAATTTTTTAAACCTTGAAGAAGGAGAAAGAGGTACCCAATCTATTCCATTCCCTTGAAATCATATCTG
This sequence comes from Bombina bombina, assembly GCF_027579735.1. Lineage (NCBI taxonomy): Eukaryota > Metazoa > Chordata > Amphibia > Anura > Bombinatoridae > Bombina > Bombina bombina. Next base: position 1,130,198,466 of record NC_069501.1, read on the forward strand.
AAATAGCATAAGGAACTGGAAAAACCTCTGGAATAACTACATGAGGCTTATAAACAGAATTTAAACGTTTACTAGTTTTAATATCAAGAGGACTAGTCTCCTCCATATCTAATGCAATCAACACTTCTTTTAATAAAGAACAAATATACTCCATTTTAAATAAATAAGATGATTTGTCAGTGTCAATATCTGAGGCAGGATCTTCTGAATCAGACAGATCATAATTAGAGATAGATAAATCAGTATGTTGTCGGTCATTTGAAATTTCATCAACTCTATGAGAAGTTTTAAAAGACCTTTTCTTTCATGTAATTAACAAGAGTCCATGAGCTAGTGACGTATGGGATATACATTCCTACCAGGAGGGGCAAAGTTTCCCAAACCTTAAAATGCCTATAAATACACCCCTCACCACACCCACAAATCAGTTTTTACAAACTTTGCCTCCAAGGGAGGTGGTGAAGTAAGTTTGTGCTAGATTCTACGTTGATATGCGCTCCGCAGCAAGTTGGAGCCCGGTTTTCCTCTCAGCGTGCAGTGAATGTCAGAGGGATGTGAGGAGAGTATTGCCTATTGAATGCAGTGATCTCCTTCTACGGGGTCTATTTCATAAGGTTCTCTGTTATCGGTCGTAGAGATTCATCTCTTACCTCCCTTTTCAGATCGACGATATACTCTTATATTTACCATTTCCTCTACTGATTCTCGTTTCAGTACTGGTTTGGCTTTCTACAAACATGTAGATGAGTGTCCTGGGGTAAGTAAGTCTTATTTTCTGTGACACTCTAAGCTATGGTTGGGCACTTTATTTATAAAGTTCTAAATATATGTATTCAAACATTTATTTGCCTTGACTCAGAATGTTCAACTTTCCTTATTTCCAGACAGTCAGTTTCATATTTGGGATTATGCTTTAAATTATCATATTTTGTCTTACCTCAAAAATTTGACTTTTTTCCCTGTGGGCTGTTAGGCTCGCGGGGGCTGAAAATGCTTCATTTTATTGCGTCATTTTTGGCGCGGATTTTTTTGGCGCAAAAATTCATTTCCGTTTCCGGCGTCATACGTGTCGCCGGAAGTTGCGTCATTTTTTGACGTTATTTTGCGCCAAAAATGTCGGCGTTCCGGATGTGGCGTCATTTTTGGCGCCAAAAGCATTTAGGCGCCAAATAATGTGGGCGTCTTATTTGGCGCCAAAAAATATGGGCGTCGCTTTTGTCTCCACATTATTTCAGTCTCATTTTCATTTGCTTCTGGTTGCTAGAAGCTTGATGTTTGGCATTTTTTTCCCATTCCTGAAACTGTCTTATAAGGAATTTGATTTATTTTGCTTTATATGTTGTTTTTTCTCTTACATATTGCAAGATGTCTCACGTTGCATCTGAGCCAGAAGATACTACAGGAAAACCACTGCCTGCTGGATCTACCAAAGCTAAGTGTATCTGCTGTAAACTTTTGGTAGCTATTTCTCCAGCTGTTGTTTGTAATAATTGTCATGACAAACTTGTTAAAGCAGATAATATTTCCTTTAGTGATGTACCATTGCCTGTTGCAGTTCCCTCAACATCTAAGGTGCAGAATGTTCCTGATAACATAAGAGATTTTGTTTCTGAATCCATAAAGAAGGCTTTGTCTGTTATTTCTCCTTCTAGTAAACGTAAAAAGTCTTTTAAATCTTCTCTCTCTACAGATGAATTTTTAAATGAACACCATCATTCTGATTCTTTGGACTCTTCTAGTTCAGAGGATTCTGTCTCAGAGATTGATGCTGATAAATCTTCATATTTATTTAAGATGGAATTTATTCGCTCTTTACTTAAAGAAGTACTAATTGCTTTAGAAATAGAGGATTCTAGTCCTCTTGATACTAATTCTATACGTTTGGATAAGGTTTTTAAAGCTCCTGCGGTTATTCCAGAAGTCTTTCCTGTTCCTAATGCTATTTCTGCAGTAATTGCTAAGGAATGGGATAAATTGGGTAATTCATTTACTCCTTCTAAACGTTTTAAGCAATTATATCCTGTTCCGCCTGACAGGTTAGAATTTTGGGACAAAATCCCTAAAGTTGATGGGGCTATTTCTACCCTTGCTAAACGTACTACCATTCCTACGTCAGATGGTACCTCGTTTAAGGATCCTTTAGATAGAAAAATTGAATCTTTTCTAAGAAAAGCTTATCTATGTTCAGGTAATCTTCTTAGACCTGCTATATCATTGGCTGATGTTGCTGCAGCTTCAACTTTTTGGTTGGAAACTCTAGCGCAACAAGTAACAAATCGTGATTCTCATGATATTATTATTCTTCTCCAGCATGCTAATAATTTCATCTGTGATGCCATTTTTGATATTATTAGAGTTGATGTTAGATTTATGTCTCTGGCTATCTTAGCCAGAAGAGCTTTATGGCTTAAGAATTGGAATGCTGATATGGCTTCTAAATCAACTCTACTTTCCATTTCTTTCCAGGGAAACAAATTATTTGGTTCTCAGTTGGATTCTATTATTTCAACTGTTACTGGTGGGAAAGGAACTTTTTTACCACAGGATAAAAAGTCTAAAGGTAAAAACAGGGCTAACAATCGTTTTCGTTCCTTTCGTTTCAACAAAGAACAAAAGCCTGATCCTTCGTCCTCAGGAGCAGTTTCAGTTTGGAAACCATCTCCAGTCTGGAATAAATCCAAGCCTGCTAGAAAGGCAAAGCCTGCTTCTAAGTTCACATGAAGGTACGGCCCTCATTCCAGTTCAGCTGGTAGGGGGCAGGTTACGTTTTTTCAAAGAAATTTGGATCAAATCTGTTCACAATCTTTGGATTCAGAACATTGTTTCAGAAGGGTACAGAATTGGTTTCAAGATGAGACCTCCTGCAAAGAGATTTTTTCTTTCCCATGTCCCAGTAAATCCAGTGAAAGCTCAAGCATTTCTGAATTGTGTTTCAGATCTAGAGTTGGCTGGAGTAATTATGTCAGTTCCAGTTCCGGAACAGGGGATGGGGTTTTATTCAAATCTCTTCATTGTACCAAAGAAGGAGAATTCCTTCAGACCAGTTCTGGATCTAAAATTATTGAATCGTTATGTAAGGATACCAACGTTCAAGATGGTAACTGTAAGGACTATATTGCCTTTTGTTCAGCAAGGGAATTATATGTCCACAATAGATTTACAGGATGCATATCTGCATATTCCGATTCATCCAGATCATTATCAGTTCCTGAGATTCTCTTTTCTAGACAAGCATTACCAATTTGTGGCTCTACCGTTTGGCCTTGCTACAGCTCCAAGAATTTTCACAAAGATTCTCGGTGCCCTTCTGTCTGTAATCAGAGAACAGGGTATTGTGGTATTTCCTTATTTGGACGATATCTTGGTACTTGCTCCGTCTTTACATTTAGCAGAGTCTCATACGAATCGACTTGTGTTGTTTCTTCAAGATCATGGTTGGAGGATCAATTTACCAAAAAGTTCTTTGATTCCTCAAACAAGGGTAACCTTTCTGGGTTTCCAGATAGATTCAGTGTCCATGACTCTGTCTTTAACAGACAAGAGACGTCTAAAATTGATTACAGCTTGTCGAAACCTTCAGTCACAATCATTCCCTTCGGTAGCCTTATGCATGGAAATTCTAGGTCTTATGACTGCTGCATCGGACGCGATCCCCTTTGCTCGTTTTCACATGCGACCTCTTCAGCTCTGTATGCTGAACCAATGGTGCAGGGATTACACGAAAATATCTCAATTAATATCTTTAAAACCGATTGTTCGACACTCTCTAACGTGGTGGACAAATCACCATCGTTTAATTCAGGGGGCTTCTTTTGTTCTTCCGACCTGGACTGTAATTTCAACAGATGCAAGTCTCACAGGTTGGGGAGCTGTGTGGGGATCTCTGACGGCACAAGGAGTTTGGGAATCTCAGGAGGTGAGATTACCGATCAATATTTTGGAACTCCGTGCAATTTTCAGAGCTCTTCAGTTTTGGCCTCTTCTGAAGAGAGAATCGTTCATTTGTTTTCAGACAGACAATGTCACAACTGTGGCATACATCAATCATCAAGGAGGGACTCACAGTCCTCTGGCTATGAAAGAAGTATCTCGAATTTTGGTTTGGGCGGAATCCAGCTCCTGTCTAATCTCTGCGGTTCATATCCCAGGTGTAGACAATTGGGAAGCGGATTATCTCAGTCGCCAAACGTTGCATCCGGGCGAATGGTCTCTTCACCCAGAGGTATTTCTTCAGATTGTTCAATTGTGGGGGCTCCCAGAGATAGATCTGATGGCCTCTCATCTAAACAAGAAACTTCCCAGGTATCTGTCCAGATCCCGGGATCCTCAGGCGGAGGCAGTGGATGCATTATCACTTCCTTGGAAGTATCATCCTGCCTATATCTTTCCGCCTCTAGTTCTTCTTCCAAGAGTAATCTCCAAGATTCTGAGGGAATGCTCGTTTGTTCTGCTAATAGCTCCGGCATGGCCTCACAGGTTTTGGTATGCGGATCTTGTCCGGATGGCATCTTGCCAGCCATGGACTCTTCCGTTAAGACCAGACCTTCTGTCACAAGGTCCTTTTTTCCATCCGGATCTGAAATCCTTAAATTTAAAGGTATGGAGATTGAACGCTTGATTCTTGGTCATAGAGGTTTCTCTGACTCCGTGATTAATACTATGTTACAGGCTCGTAAATCTGTATCTCGAGAGATATATTATAGAGTCTGGAAGACTTATATTTCATGGTGTCTTTCTCATCATTTTTCTTGGCATTCTTTTAGAATACCGAGAATTTTACAATTTCTTCAGGATGGTTTGGATAAGGGTTTGTCCGCAAGTTCTTTGAAAGGACAAATCTCTGCTCTTTCTGTTCTTTTTCACAGAAAGATTGCTATTCTTCCTGATATTCATTGTTTTGTACAAGCTTTGGTTCGTATAAAACCTGTCATTAAGTCAATTTCTCCTCCTTGGAGTTTGAATTTGGTTCTGGGAGCTCTTCAAGCTCCTCCGTTTGAACCTATGCATTCATTGGACATTAAATTACTTTCTTGGAAAGTTTTGTTCCTTTTGGCCATCTCTTCTGCTAGAAGAGTTTCTGAATTATCTGCTCTTTCGTGTGAGTCTCCTTTTCTGATTTTTCATCAGGATAAGGCGGTGTTGCGAACTTCTTTTGAATTTTTACCTAAAGTTGTGAATTCCAACAACATTAGTAGAGAAATTGTGGTTCCTTCATTATGTCCTAATCCTAAGAATTCTAAGGAGAAATCATTGCATTCTTTGGATGTTGTTAGAGCTTTGAAATATTATGTTGAAGCTACGAAATCTTTCCGTAAGACTTCTAGTCTATTTGTTATCTTTTCCGGTTCTAGGAAAGGCCAGAAAGCTTCTGCCATTTCTTTGGCATCTTGGTTGAAATCTTTAATTCATCTTGCCTATGTTGAGTCGGGTAAAATTCCGCCTCAAAGAATTACAGCTCATTCTACTAGGTCAGTATCTACTTCCTGGGCGTTTAGGAATGAAGCTTCGGTTGACCAGATCTGCAAAGCAGCAACTTGGTCTTCTTTGCATACTTTTACTAAATTCTACCATTTTGATGTATTTTCTTCTTCTGAAGCAGTTTTTGGTAGAAAAGTTCTTCAGGCAGCGGTTTCAGTTTGAATCTTCTGCTTATGTTTTTTGTTAAACTTTATTTTGGGTGTGGATTATTTTCAGCAGGAATTGGCTGTCTTTATTTTATCCCTCCCTCTCTAGTGACTCTTGTGTGGAAAGATCCACATCTTGGGTAGTCATTATCCCATACGTCACTAGCTCATGGACTCTTGTTAATTACATGAAAGAAAACATAATTTATGTAAGAACTTACCTGATAAATTCATTTCTTTCATATTAACAAGAGTCCATGAGGCCCACCCTTTTTTGTGGTGGTTATGATTTTTTTGTATAAAGCACAATTATTCCAATTCCTTATTTTATATGCTTCGCACTTTTTCTTATCACCCCACTTCTTGGCTATTCGTTAAACTGATTTGTGGGTGTGGTGAGGGGTGTATTTATAGGCATTTTAAGGTTTGGGAAACTTTGCCCCTCCTGGTAGGAATGTATATCCCATACGTCACTAGCTCATGGACTCTTGTTAATATGAAAGAAATGAATTTATCAGGTAAGTTCTTACATAAATTATGTTTTACGTTTATTAGAAGGCAGAATGGCAGACAAAGCCTTCTGAATGGAATCAGAAACAAATTCTCTTAAATTTACAGGAATATCCTGAGCATTAGATGTTGATGGACCAGCAACAGGTAATGAACTACTACTGATGGAAACATTGTCTGCATGTAAAAATTTAGCATGACAACTATTACAAACCACAGCTGGAGGTATAGTCTCCACAAGCTTACAACAAATGCACTTAGCTTTGGTAAAATCGATATCAGGCAGCAGGATTCCAGCAGTAGATTCTGAGACAGGATCAGATTGAGACATCTTGCAGTATGTAAGAGAAAAAAACAACATATAAAGCAAAATTATCAATTTCCTTATATGACAGTTTCAGGAATGGGGAAAAATGCAAACAGCATAGGCCTCTGACAGAAAAAAAGGACAGAGGCAAAAAGGAATGGGGTCTGAAATAATGAAAATGTTTGGCGACAAGTATGACGCACCCCAAACAGAAAAATATTTTTTGGCGCCAAAAACGTCCGGAACGAAATTAGCGCCATAGATGACACAACCTTGTGAAAGACTCGGCTCCAACTAAGACGCCGGAAATTACGAATTTGCGTCAACGAACGTAACTTTGGCACAATAAATTTTAGCATTTTGCGCACTCGCAAGCCTAATATAGCCCGCAATTTAAAAAAAAGAGTCAATTTGAAAAAGACTAAACCCCAGGTAAGAATTTTTATTTTTTTATAAAATGCATTTCCCAGATATGAAACTGACAGTCTGCAAAAAGGAAATATACTGAAAACCTGAATCATGGCACATATAAGTACAAACATATATTTAGAACTTTATATATAAAGTGCCAAACCATAGCTGAGAGTGTCTTAAGTAAATGAAACATACTTACCAAAAGACACCCATCCACATATAGCAGATAGCCAAACCAGTATTGAAACGGTTATCAGTAGAGGTAATGGAATATGAGAGTATATCGTTGATCTGAAAAGGGAGGTAGGAGATGAATCTCTACGACCGATAACAGAGAACCTATGAAATAGATCCCCGTTAGGAAAACCATTGCATTCAATAGGTGATACTCCCTTCACATCCCTCTGACATTCACTGTACTCTGAGAGGAATCGGGCTTCAAAAGAGCTGAGAAGTGCATATCAACGTAGAAATCTAGCACAAACTTACTTCACCACCTCCATAGGAGGCAAAGTTTGTAAAACTGAATTGTGGGTGTGGTGCGGGGTGTATTTGTAGGCATTTTGAGGTTTGGGAAACTTTGTATATCCCATACGTCACTAGCTCATGGACTCTTGCCAATTTCATGAAAGAAATTTTAGCACTAAAACAGTGATAACTAATTGGAAGCAATTTTGCTAATGCATAATATTGCAATAATATTTCTATTCAAAGATGGAATTAATCTATTTGCATTTACATTTTTACCGCAATGTCTTTAAACTTTTACACAACATCATTATCTGCATTGTTAATCTCACAATTTCATAATAAGAATTTTTTTTTAAATACACAGGATTTAATGCAAAGGGATAATTTGGTAGTTTAGCAATTACATCACTGGTTGTAGGGCCTGTATTTTGATTGAACGCTTTAAATAGTGTGCAGTGATGCTAATAGATGATCTGTGCAATTACCTTACAAACCGAAAGAGATGTGTGTATATTTCTCTCTAAGGCCTAGATTTGGAGTTCGGCGGTAGCCGTGAAAACCAGCGTTAGAGGCTCCTAACGCTAGTTTTGGCCGCCCGCTGGTATTTGGAGTCAGTGATTAAAGGGTCTAACGCTCACTTTTCAGCCGCGACTTTTCCATACCGCAGATCCCCTTACGTCAATTGCGTATCCTATCTTTTCAATGGGATCTTTCTAACGCCGGTATTTAGAGTTGTTTCTGAAGTGAGCGTTAGAGCTCTAACGACAAAACTCCAGCCGCCGGAAAATAGCAGGAGTTAAGAGCTTTCTGGGCTAACGCCGGTTCATAAAGCTCTTAACTACTGTACCCTAAAGTACACTAACACCCATAAACTACCTATGTACCCCTAAACCGAGGTCCCCCCACATCGCCGCCACTCGATTTAAATTTTTTAACCCCTAATCTGCCGACCGCCACCTACGTTATACTTATGTACCCCTAATCTGCTGCCCCTAACCCCGCCGACCCCTGTATTACATTTATTAACCCCTAACCTGCCCCCCACAACATCGCCGCCAGCTACTTACAATAATTAACCCCTAATCTTCCGACCGCAAAGCGCCGCCACCTACGTTATCCTTATGTACCCCTAATCTGCTGCCCCTAACACCGCCGACCCCTATATTATATTTATTAACCCCTAATCTGCCCCCTCAATGTCGCCGACACCTGCCTACACTTATTAACCCCTAATCTGCCGAGCGGACCTGAGCGCTACTATAATAAAGTTATTAACCCCTAATCCGCCTCACTAACCCTATCATAAATAGTATTAAGCCCTAATCTGCCCTCCCTAACATCGCCGACACCTACCTTCAATTATTAACCCCTAATCTGACGACCGGAGCTCATCGCTACTATAATAAATGGATTAACCCCTAAAGCTAAGTCTAACCCTAACACTAACACCCCCCTAACTTAAATATAATTTACATCTAACGAAATTAATTAACTCTTATTAAATAACTTATTCCTATTTAAAGCTAAATACTTACCTGTAAAATAAATCCTAATATAGCTACAATATAAATTATAATTATATTATAGCTATTTTAGGATTAATATTTATTTTACAGGCAACTTTGTAATTATTTTAACCAGGTACAATAGCTATTAAATAGTTAAGAACTATTTAATAGTTACCTAGTTAAAATAATAACAAATTTACCTGTAAAATAAATCCTAACCTAAGATATAATTAAACCTAACACTACCCTATCAATAAATTAATTAAATAAACTACCTACAATTACCTACAATTAACCTAACACTACACTATCAATAAATTAATTAAACACAATTCCTACAAATAAATACAATTAAATAAACTAGCTAAAGTACAAAAAATAAAAAAGAACTAAGTTACAAAAAATAAAAAAATATTTACAAACATCAGAAAATTATTACAACAATTTTAAACTAATTACACCTACTCTAAGCCCCCTAATAAAATAACAAAGACCCCCAAAATAAAAAATTCCCTACCCTATTCTAAATTTAAAAAGTTAAAAGCTCTTTTACCTTACCAGCCCTGAACAGGGCCCTTTGCGGGGCATGCCCCAAGAATTTCAGCTCTTTTGCCTGTAAAAAAAACACATACAATACCCCCCCCCAACATTACAACCCACCACCCACATACAGGGCCGCCACTAGGAATTTCGGGGCCCCTGACTCATCCATTGATCAGGGCCCCCCCCCCTCCTTTGACATGTGCAATTTTTGACCAAGTGACTAAAACGTATATGCACTTTATTCTTAATTGTCTATTTAAACTTGGAAATGTTGTAAAGGTAGTAACATACACACACACAGACACACTCATACACTGAAACACACAAACAAACTCACACATAAGGATTCACATATAGACACTCTAGCAGACACGCAAAGAAACACACTCAGACACAGACACCCAAACAGACACTTAGCACTTGTTTACATTGACCTGACAAGTAATGAGGTAAACTATAGTTTTGTAAAAAAAAAAAAAAGGATATTTAGAAAAAATATGGAGTTCTGATTATCTTTTTGTAAAGGAAGATGACAACTAAATTATGACAACAGCATGCAGTGGCTGAAAGGAAGGGCCCTGAACTGCCTAAACAATAATTTAAAGGTTAAATGGTGGATTGGTTACTTCCGGAAAGGTCTTGTTAGTCTCAAAGTCTGTAGAAAGATGTGAATAATTAGTAGTAAGGTCAAAATGTCCTAAAAAGGAACAGACAATGGACACACACACTCAAACTTGCACATACACCCAAGGAAACACCAACAGAGACAGCCTCAGAAAACACACAAATACATACACCCAAACACAGAGACACCCACAGAAAACACAGAAAGACATACACACACAGAGAGACAACCACATAAAAAACACAGAAAGACATACATACACACACTCTCACTGAGACATCCACAGAAAACACACAAAGACATACACACACCCTCACAGAGACACCCACATAAAACACACACCCTCACAGAGACATCCACAGAAAACACAGACATACATACCCACACACACCCTCACAGAGACATCCACAGAAAACACAGACATACACACCCACCCTCACAGAGGCATCCAGAGAAAATGCACAAAGACAAACATACACACACCCTCACAGAGACAACCACAGAAAAAGCTCAGACATACACACCCACCCCCACAGATAAAAAATACATACACACTCATAGAGACACAAACCAAAGCACAAAGACATAAACACAGACACCCACAGAAACACTCACAGGAGGAAACATTTATGCACCTTGCATCACCTAAATCAACAGTGACATGCATGATAAAAAATTTTTAGAAATTAAGAGATCACTTTTTAAAGAATCATATTTGTAAATGTGCAAACAAAAATAATTCTGTGAATTCAAAATTGTACATTAATGAGCTGGGTAGATGGATAGATGAAGAAAAGTACCTTTAAAAGGTTGACATATGTTTTTTTGTTTGTTTTGTCCCCATTTTCCCCAACCAAGAGCACCACTTCAAATATAGTGTACAAATTTTCCCAGCTGTCAGCTGTACTTATGGATTTTGAAAATGCTGTACTCTATATGGTCTTGGTGGGACCATAAGCTGTGGTACTCATACCATTAGATCTGGTTAAATACAGGATTTAGGCTTGTTGGTATGTATTTCAAAATTAAGTCATCTGTAGTGTAAACTGAACAGTTTTAAGTTAACCTGTCTCATTTCAAACACTGAGCAATCTTAGTCTAAGAGTATAACATTTTATGCAGATGTAAAAATCTTAGATAAAATGTCTCCTTGCATCTGGAAAGTCCTTGCATAAAGGGGCAGTAAACTGGAATGTAATATTATATATATATATATATATATATATATATATATATATATATAATGCATATCTGCCAAAAGGGCATCTACCATTTGTGTATTGAGGAGGAAACATTTCTGCATGGTTTTAAATATAGAATTTCTACAGCATTGTCAAATAATCATAAATACACTGCTGCTAAAAAAAATGTGTTTTTATGGACCCTTAGCCCCACCAAACAACTACTACCACACTGAAGTTACAATCCAAAATTGCACAAAGAAATAAAAAACATTTTCTAAGTAAGTTCTACCTCCTCCGCAAATGAAAGTGATCTGCCGTCTGACTCAGGCACACACTGTACAAAGTGCCAAGTCTGTCTCACACTGCGCATAGTGGTTTAGTGCACACTAAGAAATCCTCTCAAATGCTAATACTTTACTCCTTGTAATAACATTTCCCATGCTCAATTAGCACTCTGCTGTAGTACCCACTGGTGGCTGCCAAAATTTAAAAAAATTTTTTTTTTTTTTTTTTTTAGTTCTTGACTCATGGGGCCCCCCTGGCTCATTGGGCCCCTGACAGTAGTCACCCCTGTCACCCCCTGATGGCGGCCCTGCCCACATACCCCTAATCTAACCCAAACCCCCCTTAAATAAACCTAACACTAAGCCCCTGAAGATCTTCCTACCTTGTCTTCACCATCCAGGTATCACCGATCCGTCCTGGCTCCAACATCTTCATCCAACCCAAGCGGGGGTTGGCGATCCATCATCCGGTGGCTGAAGAGGTCCAGAAGAGGCTCCAAAGTCTTCCTCCTATCCGGCAAGAAGAGGACATCCGGACCGGCAAACATCTTCTCCAAGCGGCATCTTCGATCTTCTTGCATCCGGTGCGGAGCGGGTCCATCTTGAAGCAGGCGACGCGGATCCATCCTCTTCTTCCGTTGTCTCCCGACGAATGACGGTTCCTTTAAGGGACGTCATCCAAGATGGCGTCCCTTGAATTCCGATTGGCTGATAGGATTCTATCAGCCAATCGGAATTAAGGTAGGAATATTCTGATTGGCTGATGGAATCAGCCAATCAGAATCAAGGTCAATCCTATTGGCTGATCCAATCAGCCAATCAGATTGAGCTCGCATTCTATTGGCTGATCGGAACAGTTTAATTAATTTATTGATAGTGTAGTGTTAGGTTAATTGTAGGTAATTGTAGGTAGTTTATTTAATTAATTTATTGATAGGGTAGTGTTAGGTTTAATTATATCTTAGGTTAGGATTTATTTTACAGGTAAATTTGTTATTATTTTAACTAGGTAACTATTAAATAGTTCTTAACTATTTAATAGCTATTGTACCTGGTTAAAATAATTACAAAGTTGCCTGTAAAATAAATATTAATCCTAAAATAGCTATAATATAATTATAATTTATATTGTAGCTATATTAGGATTTATTTTACAGGTAAGTATTTAGCTTTAAATAGGAATAAGTTATTTAATAAGAGTTAAGATGTAAATTATATTTAAGTTAGGGGGGTGTTAGTGTTAGGGTTAGACTTAGCTTTAGGGGTTAATCCATTTATTATAGTAGCGATGAGCTCCGGTCGTCAGATTAGGGGTTAATAATTGAAGTTAGGTGTCGGCGATGTTAGGGAGGGCAGATTAGGGGTTAATACTATTTATGATAGGGTTAGTGAGGCGGGTTAGGGGTTAATAACTTTATTATAGTAGCGGTGCGGTCCGCTCGGCAGATTAGGGGTTAATAAGTGTAGGCAGGTGTCGGCGACGTTGTGGGGGGCAGATTAGGGGTTAATAAATATAATATAGGGGTCGGCGATGTTAGGGCAGCAGATTAGGGGTACATAGGGATAACGTAGGTTGCGGCGGTTTACGGAGCGGCAGATTAGGGGTTAAAAAAATATGCAGGGGTCAGCGATAGCGGGAGCGGCAGATTAGGGGTTAATAAGTGTAAGGTTAAGGGTGTTTAGACTCGGGGTACATGTTAGAGTGTTAGGTGCAGACGTAGGAAGTGTTTCCCCATAGGAAACAATGGGGCTGCGTTAGGAGCTGAACGCTGCTTTTTTGCAGGTGTTAGGTTTTTTTTCAGCTCAAACAGCCCCATTGTTTCCTATGGGGATATCGTGCACGAGCACGTTTTTGAGGCTGGCCGCGTCCGTAAGCAACTCTGGTATCGAGAGTTGCATTTGCGGTAAAAATGCTCTACGCTCCTTTTTTGGAGCCTAACGCAGCATTTGTTTGAACTCTCGATACCAGAGTTAAATTTATGGTGCGGCCAGAAAAAAGCCCGCGGAGCGTTAACAGCCCTTCTACCGCCAAACTCCAAATCTAGGCCTAAGGGATTTAAACTTGGGCATTATAGATATAGTGAGCATGTGTGTTTGGTTATGATTTAGTTTATTTAACTTTTATTTATTGAGCAGGTAGCTTTTGTGCCTAGTCACATTGCTTCATAATGTTATACAGTGTGGCATTGGTAATTTCAGTGTGTTTTGCCCATACACAAACCAGGGTAACGTTCTAAAAATTTGGATTGTGATAAAAAAATAAAACAGGGGGTTGTGGGGAAAGGGGGACGATGACACACATATGGTGGGCATGTCCTAAATTGTCACCTTTTTGGCAGGGCATACAGAATATCCTAAAAGTCATAATGGGGCGGGGGGATTCCTATCAGCTAGACCCGACAACGGCCCTACTGAATCTGTTACCTAAATGTAAATTAAGAACACGACTAATTCAGTTGGCATTGAATTCTGCTAGGTCCTTAGTCGCTAGGCTCTGGAAATCTCAAATCTCCCCGACCCTAAAGGACTGGCACTCTCACATGACAGATACCTTGAGAATGGAAGAATACGGTTTCTTTAAATCGAATAGGTTAGAATTCTTCCATGATTTAAAATTCATCTGGGATGAAATCCAAAATGATCTGAGGATAGAAGGGGGGAGCTTTACACAAGTTACAGGAGTGACCTAGGAGGAATGACAGGCCTAGTGTTATCTTAGAGAGGTATGGCTGACGTGGTCCCACCCCTGCCTGATACTCTAATAATGACCTCTTTAGCTTAGCACTTCTCTCAAAGGTTGATAGTTAAATACAAAGTCGAGGGATACCACTAGATGTGTAGAATATATACAAAGTGATCTTAAATTAAGAAATTTCGGCATAGTTTTGTTGTTGTTTGAGTTATGTTTTGTACATTGGTGTCATTGTCAATCACCATGCATTTATATGGAGTGGGGCTACTGTTTTCAAATGGTCTTATCACGGACAGTCTAGCTCTACTATTTCATTTTACTATATGGGAGTTTGTTCTCCTTTCTTTTGGAGACTGATGGTTTCTCCCTCTTGTTTCTGTTTAAACTTTTGTATCAACAATGACATCCTTTTGTACCATGCTGCAAAATAATGATAATAAAAATGAATAAATTAAAAAATAAAATAAAAAATAAAACAGGACTGGCAGATGTTTAAAAGATGTTAAACAGTCTGTTTCATTGTTGTAATACAAAAGCACTAAGCAGTGGCTTATACGTAATATAACTCATTGCAATATGTATTATTCTTTTTTTTACACTACATTTGTGCACGTTACTTTCTGTAACAGCCCTACAAGGAGGAGGAGGAGGCTTCTGTGGGAAGGTTTATCTTAGCCAGATGTCATAAAACTTCTAATCTGGTTTACTATAAATAGACTAGATAACAGGAGTCAGATTTGACAGAATAAAATTTAAATTTTAAAAATTCAGGGCTACACTAAGAAATTAGAATGTGCTAATTTTGCAAGAAAACAAGTAAGTTGTTTGCTTATTTTTTGTTTTTTAAATCTGTCTTTTTATGTTTTCTTTTATTTAACATATTTGCTTTTACTAAAGGAGCACTGTTTAATATCCCTTTAGTTATAGGAACATTTTCACTGAAGCAATAATGTAAAGTGCTTTCAATAAAAAAAAAAAAAAAACCTGCTCATTGGCAGCTCATTAAGAGCCAATAAAATGCTAACTTTAAATGGTTACTATAACGTATTAATATCCAACATATTCTCTGATTCTTCCCTCAGACACTGTACTGGGACAAATAAACAAGACTGCACCTCCTTACCCAACACTTGTTCATTTAGAAACAGCTGGTTGAAAATTTTGATTACAAAAATTATAGGTTTCAGTTTTTCTGTAGGAGGGCTATGCATTTTTATTATTCAACTTTGTTTTCAACATCTGTAACTTTTTTTTTTTTTTTACAAGATTTAATTCCAAACAGGATATTTACTTTACTATGATATCAAATCAACTATGTACACTCAGTCATAACTCCGTTAATTCTATCTCACATATCTCGCAACTCCTAAACAAATAGGTTCTAATAAGTCACTTCAACAAAAGTAAAAAAAACTCAATTTAAATTTCTTTCCAATGGCATGGAGAGTCAACAAAACCATTCAAATTACTAGTGGGAATTCAACTCCTCGCCACCAGGAGGAGGCAAAGAACACCCCAGCAAAGCTTTGAGTATCCCTCCCACTTCCCATAAACCCCCAGTCATTCTTTGCCTTTGTACATCATGGAGATGTGCGAAGATGGTGTCTGAAGATATTTAATCCTATAATGGGTAGTTTCCCTGCAAGCAAGGTTTGGGGCTATGCTGTGTCCATGTAATCCTCTTTAGTAAGAGTTATGGAGGCTATTACCGGTTGGAAGTCGGCAGGGTAGTCCTTGCTTTTCTTCCAAAATTTATGCTAACCCCTATATAGAAAACCAGGGTTGGCTACTCTGCTTTTCTTTTTTCTTCAGGTCCCTGTCAGAGGTTGTCTGAGTCTGTCATACCTGAGATACTGTACCTGCCCTGCAGCTGAATCCACAGGTAAATGTTTTTGCCTTCTAGGTTAGAAGGATATAGCACTTAGGGGGTTAATCCTTTAAGTAGATATAATAGGGGGACTTTTTATATCTCTTCAATTTAGGGATATCCTTTGTTGGGCAGCATGAGCAGGGCATTGTACTGCTTTTATTGGAGATAAGGGAAGTATTTCTCTTTTAATATTTGACTTCTGGTTCTGAGGGGTTAATTACACTGTATTTGCTTAGCGGGTAAGCCCTTATGTTTTCAGGGGCAATTTTATTGGTTATGTGGTGCATATTTTGATGATCACTGTATGTTTGATCAGTAGGTGCACAATTTAGGGGTGCAGCTATTAATTTGTTTCAAAAGAATGTTGGAAAGGATATATTAGATTTGGCCACAAAAAAGAAATCTGCTAGACAGAATCTTGCTAAGTCAGAGAAATTGACATTAGAGTCCCTTCAAAAGAATCAGGATATTGTTATTATAAACTCCGACAAACAATTGTTGTTTTGAATAAGAGTGATTATTTAGAGGAGGCCCTAAGCCAATTGA
This sequence comes from Bombina bombina, assembly GCF_027579735.1. Lineage (NCBI taxonomy): Eukaryota > Metazoa > Chordata > Amphibia > Anura > Bombinatoridae > Bombina > Bombina bombina. Next base: position 1,130,215,044 of record NC_069501.1, read on the forward strand.
ATGATGCTACTACTTATAAAACACTGAGTGGCAACCCGACTTTTATGTATAAAAGAGAGCTTTTGTCATTATTAGATGATGGTGTATATATAGGGGTGTTCCAACAAGAAGATATTCAACATCTAATACCTGCATTTCCGGTTGTTCCTTTGTTTCAGTATCTGCCCAAGATTCACAAGAATCCTACCAAGCCTCCTGGGAGGCCTATTGTCTCCGGCATTGGCTTCTTATTAGAGCCACTGTTGAAGTGGATGGATTCAATCTTGCAGGCGATAGTGAAAAGCCTCTATAGCTACCTAAGGGACTCATCTCATGTACTAAATAGTTTAGAAGAGTTCAAGTGGTAAAAGGGTTACTCATGGGTAGTGGTAGATGTAGCATCGTTGTATACCTCTATTCCGCACACCTTGGGCATACAGGCAGTTGTTTATTTTTTGGACACATTTACGAATTATGATTCTGACACTGAGGTATATTTGCTTGGTGCTTGATTTCTTGTTGACTCATAATTTCCTAATGTTCAACAATCAATATTACCTGCAATGCTGTGGAACGGCGATGGGGGCGAAGTATGCCCCTTCGTTTGCCAATTTATTTGTTGGATATTGGAGATGAGATATATTTATAAAAGTTCTTGCAACACCCATACAGATAGAATTTTGTTCTACAAGAGATTAATCAATGATCTCATTCTAATAGTAGATGAACCTTTTAATACAAATATATTTGAACAATTTATTTTTTCAACAATAATGATATGTGTCTGAAATTTGTGGGAAATTATAATTCTGAAGAGATTAACTTCTTGGATGTGACACTACAGGGTGATGTGGTTGGGAATAAAATAGTATTGAAAACTTTTAGAAAGCCAAGTGCTGGTAATACTATACTTCATGCTAGCTCATGTCACCCACATCACCTTGTGCGTGCCATACCAAGGGATAAATTCATAAGACTAAGGGGAAATACCAATGATACAGGCATTTACTTAAAGCAATCTGACAAACTTGTTAACAGGCTGACCTCTGGGGGATATGACCGAGTGAAATTTGAAGAAACAAGAATTAAAATGATCTCACTATGTAGTTTAGACTGCAGAGAAACAAGAAAGAGAGAGAATGAACTGGATAGGGATAGTGTATTTACCACAGAGTACACAAGTCAGTTCCCTCAAATAGTTAAAATTCTAAAAAGAAATCTTCCATTGCTTGGTTGTGATAGTGTGTTAAGTGATGTGGTAGGCAAATGCAGATTTGTATCCAAGAAACCCCTTACACTAGCATCAAAATTAGCACCCAGTATGGTCTCAAATTTAACATAAAAAAAGAGGCCATTCATGGCTTGGTAGTCATGACTCTTTCAGATTTGGAGCCAGGACATGCTTAACCTGTATTATGATAGAGGTGTCTAAGCAGTTTAGATCAGCTGTTGATAATATGACTTATGATATAAAGTTTTATGCCAGTTGCAAAACGACTTTTCACATTTATCTGTTAAGAGTACTGTATTTGCCACGTTCAATGTAGGGAGGTCAATGTACGTATACGTGAACACGTTAACGATGTAAAAAATGTTGACGCCACAGTTGCTAGGCATTTTAAAGGGCCACTGTAAGTAAATATTTTCTATGCCTGTTACTAACTAACTACCCCAAAATATGCTTTTTATCAATAGCATTTCATTATCATATATTTACCGTATATCAGAAATCTTGTCTGCAAATTTAATTGTTTTCCAAACCCACTCCGTGGGTATCCTTTGCTCTGTACCAATCCGTTTACAATACCTAGGTTTCAAAATGGCGCTTTAAACACAATTTCATTGGTTTAAGTATTTTGAACACACAGTGCTGAAAATAGTGGGCAGGATAACGTGACATCATCAGGGAATAAAATATATAACTTTTATAACGTTATGAAACTTCGTTTGGAGAAAATATAGGTCAGTAGGTTTTAATTAATGTTTATTAACTTTAATATGTTAGTTGTTTGGCTTAAAAATTATAACAGAAAGTAATCCTTTAACAATATGCATTTCATAAGTATAGCAGATTTCAGTGTAAAAATCATTGATGTGGCCAAAATACCTCCACGAGGAGGGAAAAAGTATAAGATCCTTGGAAAGAAGGAATTATACCGGAAATATAAATTGAATACCAGGACCCCATTGGGGTTAAATCTTAAATGGGATATTAGTTATTATGTGTAATGAATTAAATGTGATGTGATAAGGTATTGCGTAATTTGGTATGCACATTCTAATTTTCTAATATGTATCAAGTTATTAAGAAAATGATTTATGTGTAGAAAAATAATAAAATAAGCAAAATCTTCCAGCGCACCCGGCAGCAGTGAGACTTAGTCACAAAAAACACCAAGCCATTGAAATAAATGAATACCTGTTTATTAGGAAAGTCCTTCACATATGCAATGATGCACAATGTTGTCCCACAGGTGGGATAGCAAAACAGCAAAAGACAGGCAGCAAGGTAGAAAAATATATATAGACTGGTCAGACGCGTTTCCTTGTATTACATCCTCAGTGACCATACTTACTACCCATGATACTCTGCCTTAAATACAGGTGAGCTGTTAACTCACAGCAATCAATTAGTCAATTAAAGTGAACTTAATACTATAAGGCAGGTAAGCATGAGCAAAGTATGTGTTTTAAACTACAAATTTATTTGTCCTGTCATAAATACTCAAATGAACAATTAAATAAAAGACATAATAAACATTCTAAATGTAAAGATATGACATGTTTAATTAAATACCAATGTAAGTATTAAACTGAGTGATAACAGTAATAAAAATAAAATTAATTATTAAATATTAAATGATGTCTTTTAATCTGAAAAAATTGTCAAAAATCACTAAAAATGTATTTCAACAATTATGTCGAAATAAGTGAACATTGTAAAAATAAACTAAATTATACTATTGATCTACAAAATAAAGTATATAAATGGACAGTGACAAACATAAGAAGGAGATACAGAAGCTCCTATAAGGGCAGAGGTTCTGATAACAAAAAAGTGAGATTTGCAGATACTGACACTGAATATGACTATGACTCCTCTGACATTGAGACATCTGTTGAAGCCTCTACTGTTACAGAAGGACTATCATCTTTTGCATTAAACACAGGCAATGTTTCACAGTCAAAAAACGGGAAGGGCCAACAGAAGTCCACTGCACGCCGAAAAAAATACGCAGAGGGGGACGAGGAAGGTCAGGGAAGTTCAAGTCAGGATCAGATACCCAAGCCCAGGCGGTACCCACAGAGGAGGAGAGCAACGCAGTTCCAGAAATATGCATGAATCTTAATAATGTTATTAATCTTTTTTCTTGTGTTTTAACTAAAACACAAATTGAGGTTTTATCTCTGGGTCTTGGTTTCTCTCCTACCACACACTTTGATCTTTTTAATACGGTGGTAGATCTCAATAGATTTGTGAGATCGCTTGTTCTCAAAAAATATTTTTTGGGAGTCACTGAAGATACTCAAGGTGTGGTGGTAGAGGAGAGACCAGTTCCCATTAGATGTGGTCTAGATTTTTCTGAGGAATGCTCTGTTTTGGACTTAATGGAATTGGATAGAGAAAACTTGGCATTTAACCCTTATCCTATTGGGGCTACCCAGGATATAACAAAAATGAAGGGTAAATCAAAGTTTTATCCAGTTAAATCTAGATCCAATTCCATAGAAGTCTTTCAAAAAACTGTCGAACAAGAATTGAAAAAACTAAGTTTAACTGAAAGTGAGAAACAACACCATAGAGCTAATCTGTCAAAAGCACAATTTCAATCTATTCAAGAATTAAAAAATAAGCATGAACTTGTCATACGTAATTCTGATAAAGGTGGTAAGGTGGTGGTTCTTAATCGTCAAGATTATTTAAGTGAAGCTTACAGACAACTCTTGGATGTCTCGGTATATGAGAAACTCAAAAGTAATCCTGTATTTTATTTTAAATCAGCATTGAAGATTATTTTGGAGCAAGCCATGAGTGATGGCATTATTAAACAGGCTAATTTTGACTTCTTATATACTGAGCACCCTGTTTCGGCTATATTTCATTATTTGCCGAAGGTTCACAAACACGCCACCAGTCCACCTGGCAGACCCATAGTGGCAGGAATAGGCTCATTGAATGAGCCACTTTCTGAATTGATAGATGGGTATTTAAAACCTTTTGTCTTGAGCCTTATGAGTTATATAAGAGACACGTCTGATGTTATCAGACAAATTGAGAGCCTAGTTTGGCAGGAGGACTATATGTTCGTTACTATTGACGTGGTCTCTTTATATACTTGTATTCCTCACGACAAGGGAGCCTTGGCTATCAAATTCTTTTTGGACAATTTTTCTACATATGATGTTGCATTGAAGCGGTTCATTGAGGTCTCAGTTGACTATTTGCTGACCCATAATTATTTTCTGTTTGAGGGGGATTTCTATCTCCAGAGGCGTGGGACGGCGATGGGGGCCAAATTTGCCCCCTCCTATGCCAACCTATATTTGGGTTGGTGGGAGCTGTCCCACGTCTATGGAGATGGGAACCCCTTCAGGGATTATATCCATTATTTTGGTCGCTATATCGACGATATTTTGTTGATTTGGAAAGGTCCTAGAGACCTCCTTGACCCGTTTCTCAAATACTTACAGAACAACTCACTTAATTTACAGTTCACCATGGAAATTAGTACACATTCAATTCCTTTTTTGGATATTGAATTACATTCAAATGTTCAAAAATCCTGCATAGAAATTGAGTTGTTCAGAAAACCAATGGCTGGAAATACAATTTTGAATGCCAAATCATGTCATCCATATCATACTATCAAATCCATTCCTAAAAGTCAATACATGAGAATTAAACGTAACTGTACAAGCTCAACAAGTTATGAAAAACACTCTAGTGATTTGACCGACAGATTAGTCATGAGAGGTTATTCACGCACAGCCTTACTTCAAACTAAAAGTGATGTTGATCAATTAGACAGAACAGATTTATTTGTGTCAGGCAAATTTAAGGCTTCAGATAAATTTAATAAATTAAAATTTATTACTTCCTACAGTATGGAATATGGCAAGATTTGTGACATAATCAGGAAAGCTCTCCCCATATTGACCACTGATGAAAGTTTGGTAGATATTGTTAGGGAGGGTATTTGCTTTGTGTCCCGTAAGGCACAAACCTTGGGGAACATGTTGTCTCCCTCTATGTTACCACGTCAACAAACTCAAAAAAAAAAAAAAAAAAACTGGCTCTCTATTAAACCTGGGTTTTATAAATGTGGAAGTAAAAGGTGTAAGTCTTGTGCTTTTGCATCTTTTGGTACTACTTTTACATCTACGAATTATCAAAAGATATTTGAAATTCGTGAACATATGACGTGCAATTCCTGCTACGTTATATACCTTTTGACCTGTAGGGGGTGCTATAGGCAATATGTAGGACAAACGACTCGTGCGTTAAAAGATCGCTTTTTAGAGCATTTACGCTCAATTGATGATCCAGAGTCCACTACGCCTATTTCCCTGCATTTCAAAAAATATCACCACTCTGACAGCTCACTGCTGACATTCCAGGCGATCCAACTGATTCCTAGGCACCCAAGAGGTGGCAATAGAGGTATTACTCTCAGTAAAAGAGAAGTTTACTGGATTTTTCAGTTGGGCACTAGGGTGCCAGCAGGTCTAAACTTTGATTGGGATGTAAAACTTTTTGTAGATCAATAGTATAATTTAGTTTATTTTTACAATGTTCACTTATTTCGACATAATTGTTGAAATACATTTTTAGTGATTTTTGACAATTTTTTCAGATTAAAAGACATCATTTAATATTTAATAATTAATTTTATTTTTATTACTGTTATCACTCAGTTTAATACTTACATTGGTATTTAATTAAACATGTCATATCTTTACATTTAGAATGTTTATTATGTCTTTTATTTAATTGTTCATTTGAGTATTTATGACAGGACAAATAAATTTGTAGTTTAAAACACATACTTTGCTCATGCTTACCTGCCTTATAGTATTAAGTTCACTTTAATTGACTAATTGATTGCTGTGAGTTAACAGCTCACCTGTATTTAAGGCAGAGTATCATGGGTAGTAAGTATGGTCACTGAGGATGTAATACAAGGAAACGCGTCTGACCAGTCTATATATATTTTTCTACCTTGCTGCCTGTCTTTTGCTGTTTTGCTATCCCACCTGTGGGACAACATTGTGCATCATTGCATATGTGAAGGACTTTCCTAATAAACAGGTATTCATTTATTTCAATGGCTTGGTGTTTTTTGTGACTAAGTCTCACTGCTGCCGGGTGCGCTGGAAGATTTTGCTTATTGTATTTTCCTTTGAGCGTTGATGGAGCGCTCAGCTTCCCTTGCACCGGAGCATTGTGAGTGAAACAGGATACGTCATCGGACGTCTAGTGTGTGTTTACTACGTGAAGAGCGTGAAGAGTGTCACGTGAGTGTGAACGGACACAGCTACAGTCTGAGCGCTTTCCCAAGTTGAACGGATTTAGAAAAATAATATACTGTTAGAAAATATACTGTTACAATGTATTATCACCTCAAATAGTTTTTATTAATGATCTGTTGTTTTTATTGTTGAGTAGACACATAGGTGATTAAGAGGTAAAATCAGGTGGGAAGTTGTATACTCCTTTATAAGGAGGTTGCAGGCTCACACCTGTAGTCTATGATTAAGCATCGCTAGTGGTGCGAAACATGTCAGCCTGCGACTCTGTCCGTTGCTTGTACTGTAAGTTGTCTTCAATAAATTGTATTTTGTTTTTTGGATCCACTGTTGTGCGGCCGGTTCTGTTTTTCATTGAATGGAAGTTATTGGTCTAATGGTGGCTTCCATGGACATTATTCCTTTTGATCGATACCATCTGAGACCTCTACAGTTATGCATGCTCAGGCAATGGAACGGAGATCATTCGGACCTTTCTCAGAAAGTAGTCCTGGACAACCTGATGAGAGCATCTCTGTCCTGGTGGCTCTCTCAGAACTACGGAGGCCAACCTTTCTGGCTGGGGAGCAGTTTGGGGTTCCTTGAGAGCTCATAGAATTTGGACTCAGTCGGAGTCTGCCATTCCTATTAATATCCTAGAGTTGAGAGCAATCTTCAATGCACTGATTTTTTAGCCTCAACTGTGTTTAGTCCGGTTTATCAGATTTCAGTCGGACAATATCACTTTGGTGGCATATATCAACCATCAGGGAGAAACAAGGAGTTCCTTAGCAATGAGGGAGGTGACTCGCATTCTTTAGTGGGCGGAGTGTCACAATTGTCACATTTCTGCCATCCACATCCCAGGTGTGGACAACTGGGAGGCGGATTATCTGAGCAAGCAGACGTTTCACCCATGAGAATGGGCTCTTCATCCAGAGGTATTCTCTCAATGACAACCCACCCTCAGGTGGGGAGTTCCGTAGTTGGATCTGATGGCGTCTCATCTAAACGCCAAGCTTACAAAATACGGATCAAGAATAAGGGATCTGCAAGCAGCTATGGCGGACGCTCTTACGGTTCCATGGGACTTTGGTATGATTTATCCTCCGTTTGCTCTCCTTTCTCAGGTGATAGCCTGTATCAAACCGGAGCAGGCATCGGTGATTCTAATTGCTCCAGCTTGGCCTTGCAGACTTTGTTTTGCGGACCTGGTAAAAAAGTCGTCCTTTCCTCTATGGAAGGACCTTCTACTTCATGGTCATTTACTGCATCCAAACCTAGATTCTCTGAAGTTGATTGCATGGGATTGAACACCTAGTCTTGTCTAGATGAGGTTTTTCTGAAATTGTTATTGATACCATGATCCAGGCTCGTAAGCCAGTAACTCTCAAGATATACCATAAGGTGTGGTGCACATACCTTTGCTGGTGTGAATCTCAGGGTTTCCCTTGGAGTCAGGTGAGGGTTCCCCGCATTCTGTCCTTTCTCCAGAAGGGTCTGGAGAAGAGTTTGTCAGTCAGTACTCTGAAGGTTCAAATTTCTGCCCTCTTGATTCTATTGCATAAACTTTGGCCAACTTACCAGATGTTCAATCATTTGTTCAAGCCCTGGCCAGAATCAGGCCTGTGTTTAAGTCTGTTGCTCCTCTGTGGAGCTTTAATCTTGTTCTTAGGGTTCTGCAGCAGGCTCGGTTTGAGCCTATGCACTCTGTTGATATTAAGTTATTGTCTTGGAAAGTTTTGTTTCTACTAGCCATTTCTTCTGCTCGTAGAGTCTCAGAGCTTTTGGTTCTACAGGGTGACCCCCCCTATCTTATTTTCCATACGGATAAGGCGGTCCTTCGTACCAAATAGGGATTTCTTCCTAAGGTGGTTTCGGACTGTAATATTATATGCACAGAGGAAACAGGGGTTTAAATAGCACTTATTCCTATTATGCTGAATCATCTAAAGTTAAAACACAAACTTTAGTAGGTATACAATAAAACAGGGAAAAAACCCTGACCCTGTTACCCAGACACTATAAAAACCGTTTGTCACTCCCCTGTATTCCTGGCCAATAACTGGAAGCGTCGGCTTCAGGTGGGTGACAGGAGTGACCAACACGGTAAATAGAACAAACGCGTTTTCGGCCGTAATACCAGCCTTTTTCAATGATAGAAAATAATGGACAAACCGGAGCAGTGTAATGTACTGCCTTTTAAACCCTAACAAATATTTCCTGAACCAGTCAAGAGGATATTTACGTCTCACGCCTCCTCTGTGACCAATGCAAATCGTCATCACTTACCAGGGAGGGCGTGAGGTATAATGTAGTCTCCGATTGGAGCAGGTTATACAAGGTGGAGACAGCAATTGCAATTCACCTAAACTCACATCTGATAAACAAAGCCAAACTAAGTATCTACAGTTCTGCTGGTATGCACTTTGTAATCATCACTTATTACTTAGCTATTTGTATGGAAATTATAAACAGCCTATGGATAGAATATGTAGCCACTATAATAGAATGCAATACCAGATGACTGTGAATGACGACGTGTGCACCAGCTAATCTGTTATGTTAATTGAGTGTGTAACAAAAAACAATAGGAAAAGTGTTTAGAGGGGAAAATAATGAGAACTTAGGTTCAGTACCAAGTATTGGTCCTGAATATAAAGCCTATTATATTACCCGTATACCAAGGTGTGTGTCACCTCACTAGTATCATACACTTCTATTACAAATATACCCAGTAGTTGTTGTTTTCATTCATGCCGTGAGGCATGACAGAGTTTAGATTAAAGAACCACTTGGTTTCTAATTGTAACAGTCTCTGTTCTGTGTCACCCCCTCTGATTCCGGGTTTCAATTTCTCTAAACCCAGCATCTAAAGTCATTTGTGTTCCCTTTGTGGAATTGTAAAAAGTGTTTTGCCACACTTGGGATTTTTCTATCTTTTTCCACATCTTTCTGGGCAGTCCTAATATTACTCAGATGTTCAGTCATAAGTTTTCCTAGACTTCTGGTAGTCATACCGACATAAAAGAAATTACAGCTGCAAGACACACAATAAACATTTGTACTCTTGCAGTTGATGTGATCATTAATTGTCCATTTTTTATGGAACCTATCGATCACTGTCTGTTTTTTGACCATGTACTGACAGACCTTGCAATTAACACATGCAATGGAGCCTCTGTATATAGGTGTTTTTTTGCATTTCTGTCGAAGTGACTTAAAAATTACTGCCGCCCCTGTGTATGACCTGCTCCAATCAGAGTCTACATTATACCTCACACCCTCCCTGGTAAGTGATGACAATTTGCATTGGTCACAGAGGAGGCGTGAGAAGTATACATCCTTTTGATTGGTTCAGGGAATATTTATTAAGATTTAAAAGGCAGTACATTACACCGATTCTGTTTGTCCATTATTTCCATCTAAAGGGGAGGTGAGTCCACGGCTTCATTCATTACTTTTGGGAAAAATAAGAACCTGGCCATCAGGAGGAGGCAAAGACACCCCAACCAAAGACTTAAATACCTCCCCCACTCCCCTCATCCTCCAGTCATTCTTTGCCTTTCGTCACAGGAGGATGGCAGAGAAGTGCCGATGATTCAGAGTAGTCTTATGGAGGGTAATACTCTTTGGAATGGGACTGGAGTTTTAAGTAGTACTGTCAGCCTCTCAGTGAGAGCCTGGATGACAGTTAGATTCTGGAGATGCAGGGAGAGTCTTTCTGCTAAACCATGCCAACTCATATTAACAGCTCCACAAGCAATCAGCGTTGATGAGTTTCGCTGCCTGCTTTCTGCATTCAAGTCCATGTCAGGAGCGATGCTTCTACCTGTCACACTTGAAGGGCCGTGTTTCTGTTCCACGGCATTGATTCTGGTAAGATCGTTTTATTTTTTATACATAATGATAACACAGAAGACAGGGTCACAGTGTGGCGCCTTTTATCTTATGTAATCAAGGGTTAATATTCCTAGTGAGGGGATTATTGAACAGGGGGGGTTTATACATAATATTGTTTATTGTGTCTTGCTGCGTTATGTGCGAGATGTGGCTCTAGCAATGGTGGAACTTCAGGTTGACTTCCCGGAGTATTTGCACAGCCAATTTTGGCGCATTTTCTCCTTAGTGCAGGGCCATCCTGCGAGGCATCCCAGGTGACCGGGTGTTAGTTTTCACTTCCTCTATTGATCAGTGGCATAGGAGACAAAGCGGTTTCTGTAGTCCAGGTTATAGGAGGTGGTGAGTGCCCCGGCCATTGCTGGTATAAAGCTGCCTGTTTTTTAAGCTAGTTTAGTCCATAATAAAAGCGCAAGCGATGGAGGACTCTGACGCATTAGAGGGTACTCCCTCTTTAACAAAGTCTCATTCATGTGTTTATTGTGAGGAGGTTCTTGTAGATCAGCCTGCTCAACTATGTTCCACATGCCTTGATAAAGTTGTAACATCTAAAACCAAGGGGATGTCTAGTACTACTGAGCCGTCCACCTTTGAGGGCTCCCCGTCCCATGAGATGCATTCCCTGCTTTCATCTCCGAGTGCACATGCAGCATCCCAGGGTCCAACTATTATTCCTACAAGAGAGATTCGTTAGCCGTCAGATTTTGCGGGTCAACTGCAAACGGTGGTATTGAAAGTGATCCATGCCTTACCACGTTCTGCTAAGCGCAAGCGTAGGGTGTATCATGGCGGCCCGGCCCAGGGGTTGTCTACGCCTATGGAAATATCAGAGGCGTTATACGATGATGAGGCCCACTCCGACTCTTCAGAGGAGGCTCCTTCTGAGTCGGAGTCCTGCGGAGGAGCCTGACTTTAGGTTTAGGATGGAGAATTTGCACTTTGCTTGCGACTCTGGAAGTCCCGGAACCGAAGCTTCTAGAGCAACCTTCGATTCCTAAGCTTGATAAGGTATACAAGGACAGGGTGGTGCCTCAGACCTTCCCGGTTCCTGTTAAGATGGCTAATATTAAGAATGAATGGGAGCGATTAGGTTCTTCCTTTTCCCCTTCTTCCTCTAAGAAACTGTTACCTTTCCGGACTCTCAGCTCGAGCTGTGGGGGACTGTCCCTAAGGTGGATGGTGCCATCTATATGCTTGCAAAGCGGACGACTATTCCTCTCGAGGATAGTTCGTTGTTTAAAGAGCCCATGGTTAAAAAGTTGGAAAACATGCTAAGGAAAATGTTTCAATACACAGGGTTTGTTTTTAAACCGGCAGAGACTGTAGCCGCGGTTGCCGGAGCTGCAACATATTGGTCTGAATCCCTGTGTGATATGGTCGATAGGGAGACTTCCATCGACGAGATACAGGATAAGATTAAGGTGTTGAAGGTCGCCAATTCTTTCATTTGTGACGCCAATATGCAAATTATTTGCCTGAACGCAAAGGTTTCTGGATTCTCCATTTTAGCTCACAGGGCTCTGTGGCTAAAGTCTTGGTCTGAGGACATGACCTCTAAGTCAAGGCTGATGTCCCTGCCTTTTCTCGGTTCGGTCCAGGATTGGATTCGATCATATCCACGGTTACGGGAGGCAAGGGAACTTTCCTACCGCAGGATAAGAAGGCTAAGCCTAAAGGATCTACTTTTCGTCCCTTTCGTGTGGACAAGACCCAGCGCGAAAGTGGATCAGTTCAGGGGAACTTAGAAGCCTGCTCAGTCTTGGAAAAATCCAAGCAGAACAAGAAGCCAGCCAAGACAAAATCGTCATGAAGGGGCGGCCCCAGACCTGTCCCTGGACCAAGTAGGGGGCAGATTGTCTCTCTTTGAAGCTTGGTTGCAGGATGTTCAGGACCCTTGGGTTCTGGAGTTTGTCGCACAGGGTTACAGGATAGGATTCAGGTCCCATCCGCCCAGGGGCGGATTCCTCCTGTCAAACCTCCTGTCAAACCGTCAGGGACTTACCAAGTCAAAATACAAACAGCTTAAAAAGGCTTACTTGCTTACGTAACGGAATTAGCACCTGTTCATTATGGTTAAAGGCACAGATGCTGCCGTCTATGGAAACTTGCTACTGCTGGGTTTTGAAAGAACCCTTTAAGCATTCAGCGGAAGTAACATCTTTCAAAACAGCAGGAAACGCGTCGGACGTTTGTGCTCAATGTACCCCTGAGTCTGTTTCACCCTGTGAATGTTGAATCTACCAAAATAAAGATGTTTTTTTACCTGCACTAAGGCCTGCGGCTGTGATTAGTTCCAATACAGGTAACTCTATTTGTTTATTTAACCGTACGTTTGGATGCTGGAGGAGTGAATCCATACCCGGTATTGGGACGGCCTGAGGGGCATGACGGAGTGCGGCAACAGCGGTGAGATTATACCTGTTTCACTTATATATCTGTAGTTCTTATTAAGAACCATTGCAAGATTGAACTTTATTACTGCCACCACTTGCCAACAGCACGGCTTTATCCTCTCAGCCTAACACATTGGTCTGTTACTTCTCACTGATTATAAGTTACATTTGGCAAGTTACAGCTTTACTTTACTCGTCAAAAGACATAAGCAATACGCTATTTTATTGTTGTACATGCAAACCTGTTTGTATACTTAATCAGTGATTTAATTATGACGTGCAGTTTTTACGAACTTTGTGTGTTATTTTGGCCTAGATTTAGAGCTTTGCGTTAGGGTTAAAAAGCAGCGTTAAGGGGTCCTAACGCTGCTTTTTAACGCCCGCTGGTATTTAGAGTCAGGCAGGAAAGGGTCTACCACTCACTTTCTTTCCGCGACTCGAGGCTACCGCAGATCCCCTTACGTCTATTGCGGATCCTATCTTTTCTATGGGATTTGCCTAACGCTACCGACAAGACTCCAACCGCAAAAAAAAGTCAGTAGTTAAGACCTTTATGGGCTAATGCCGGAACATAAAGCTCTTAACTACTGTGCTATAAAGTACACTAACACCCATAAACTACCTATGAACCCCTAAACCGAGGCCCCCCAACATCGTAAACCCTATCATAATTTTTTTTAACCCCTAATTAACCGCTAATCTGCCGCTCCAGACACCGCTGCAACCTACATTATACCTATGAACCCCTAATCTGCTGCCCCTAACATCGCCGACACCTATATTATATTTGTAACCCCCTAATCTGTCCCCCAAACGTCGTCGCCACCTACCTACACTTATCAACCCCTAATCTGCCGACCGGACATCGCCGCCACTATAATAAATATATTAACCCCTAAACCGCCACACTCCCGCCTTGCAAACACTATAATACATTTTATTAACCCCTAATCTGCCCTCCCTAACATCGCTGCCACCTACTACAATTATTAACCCCTAATCTGCTGCCCCCAACGTGGCCGCTACTATAATAAAGTTATTAACCCCTAAACCTAAGTCTAACCCTAACACCCCCCTAACTTAAAGGGACAGTTTACTCAAAAATTGTCTCCCCTTTAATTTGTTCCCAATGATCCACTTTACCTGCTGGAGCGTATTAAATTGTTTACAAGTATTTCCATTAACCTTATATTGGCATTTGAATTAGTTTATTTAGCCTGTGGTATCCCCACCTATTCTAAAAGTGTTTGGCCTCGAGGCCAAGCTGTGTAAACACAGCCAGTAGAAGAAATTACACTCCCAGTGGGTTATAGAAGAGATAAGGTAATAAAATGTTAATTTCCCATTGTTCTCTCTAAGTATTGGTGATTGGTTTATGGACAGATATAAGATAAAGAAGCATGTATATGTACACAATGTGATAAAGTAATGAGATCTGATTATACCTACAAGCTCAACCCATTTTATTAGGTTGTGGCTTCAAAACACAAAATCAGCTAATTCATATACACAAATAAGCCTTAAAAAGCAAATCTCATACATTTTATACTCTGCAGCTGGTAAAATAAGTAATTTGAAACACATTAAGGGAAAAACAATTTTATAGTATACTGTCCCTTTAAATATAATTTAAATTAAACTAACTAAATTTACTATCATTAAATAAATTAATCCTATTTAAAACTAAATACTTATCTATAAAATAAACCCTATTATAGCTACAATATAACTAATAGTTACATTGTAGCTATTTTAGGATTTATATTTATTTTACAGGCAACTTTGTATTTATTTTAACTAGGTACAATAGCTATTGAATAGTTAATAACTATTTAATAGCTACATAGTTAAAATAATTGCAAAATTACCTGTAAAATAAATCCTAACCAAAGTTACAAATACACCTAACTCTACACTATCAATAAATTAATTAAATAAATTACCTACAATTATCTAAATTAAAATACAATTAAATAAACTAAACTATAGTACAAAACCCCCCACTAAATTACAAAAAATAAAAAAATTACAAGAAGTTTAAACTAATTACACCTAATTTAATCCCCCTAATAAAATAAAGCGCCCCAAAATAATAAAATGCCCTATCCTAAATTAAAAAGTAATCAGCTCTTTTACCAGCCCTTACAAGTGCTTTTTGCAGGGCATTGCCCCAAAGTAATCAGCTCTTTTACCTGTAAATAAAAATACAATACCCCCCCAACATTACAACCCACCACCCACATTCCCCTACTCTAAAACCCACCCGATCCCCCCTTAAAAAAACCTAACACTACCCCTCCTGAAGATCACCCTACCTGGAGCCGTGTTCACCCAGCCGGGCACCGATGGGCCAGAAGTGGACATCTGGAACGGCAGAAGTCTTCATCCGATCGGGGCAAAAGAGGTCCTCCAAGCGGCAGATGTCTTCATCCAAGCAGCATCTTCAATCTTCAATCAACCGGAGCGGAGCCATCTTGAATCCATCCGACGCGGAGCCATCCTCTTCGTACGATGTCCTAAGGCCGAATGAAGGTTCCTTTAAATGACGTCATCCAAGATGGCATCCCTCGAATTCCGATTGGCTGATAGGATTCTATCAGCCAATCGGAATTAAGGTAGGAAAAAATTGAAGTTCAATCCGATTGGCTGATCCAATCAGCTAATCGGATTGACCTCGCATTCTATTGGCTGATCGAAACATAGGGGTAATGTAGGTTGCGGCGGTGCCTGGAGCAGCAGATTAGGGGTTAATAATAAAATGCAGGTGTCAGCGATAGCGGGGCGGCAGATTAGGGGTTAATAAGTGTAAGGTTAGGGGTGAGCTGAACGCTGCTTTTTTGCAGGTGTTAGGTTTTTTTCAGCCAGCTCAGCCCCATTGTATCCTATGGGGAAATCGTGCATGAGCACGTTTTTCCAGCTTACCGCTACCGTAAGCAACGCTGGTATTGAGGGTTGAAGTGGAGCTAAATTATGCTCAACGCTCCCTTTTCTGAGGCTAACGCAGCCATTCAGACAACTCGTAATACCAGCGTTGTTTTAAGGGTGCACTGGAAAAAAAAGCCTTGTTAGCACCGCGGGTCTTTACCGACAAAACTCTAAATCTAGGCGAAAGTGTTTAAACAAGTTTCTGGCTGTTCTATCATTCAAAATAGAAACGATCAGATCTATTCTGCCCCTAGTTCAAGAGGGGCAGTTCATGACGACAATAGACTTGAAGGATGCTTACCTTCATGTTCCAATTCACAGGGACCACTTCAAGTTCCAAAGATTTGTGTTTCTGGACCAACACTTCCAGTTTGTGGCCCTTCCCTTCGGTCTGGCAACGGCCCCAAGAGTCTTCACAAAGGTTCTGGGGGCACTTCTTGCAGGGGCCAGATCCAGGGTCATTACTGTGGCGCCCTATTTGGATGACATCCTAATCCAGGTGCCGTCGTTCAGCCTTGCAGAGGATCATTTGAGTGCTCTTCTGCTTTTGCTCCAATCTCCCAGTTGGAAGATCAACAGGGTGGAGTTCCTGGGCATGGTAATAGATTATATGTCCATGAGTCTTACTCAAGCCCTTCGGTGGCTCAGTGTATGGAGATGATCGGGCTCATGGTTTCCAGATAATAGATTCTATGTCCATAGAGTCTTACTCAAGCCCTTCGGTGGCTCAGTGTATGGAGATGATCGGGCTCATGGTTTCCAGCATAGACGTCATCCCTTTCATCAGGTTCCATCTCATACCTCTTCAATTGTGCATGTTGAGACAGTGGAACGGTGATCATTCAGATCTATAACATCGGATATCCATGGATGCTCAGACCAGGGACTCCCTATCTTGGTGGATCCGTCCGGAGCCTCTGTCCATGGGGACATCCTTCCTGAGACTGTCCTGGGAGATTGTGACCATGGACGTGAGTCAGGCAGGATGGGGAGCTGTTTGGGTTGCCAGATTGGCACAAGGAAAATGGACCCGGGAGGAGTCTCTCTTTCTGATCAATATTCTGGAACTTCGAGCAATCTACAATGCTCTGAGGGTGTGGCCTCCTCTGGGGTCATTCAGCTTCATCAGATTCCAGATCGACAACATAACCTCAGTGGCTTACATCAACCACCAGGGGGGAACAAGGAGCTCCCTAGCAAAGAGGGAGGTGTAGTGGGTGGAGTCCCACAGCTGCTCGCTCTCAGCGATCCACATTCCAGGTGTGAACAACTGGGAAGCGGACTTTCTCAGCAGGCAATCCTTCCATTCGGGGAGTATGGTCTCTTCACCCCGAAGTGTTTGTGGAGATTTGTCTCATATGGGGATCACCGGAGATAGATCTCATGGCATCCAGATTTAATTGTAAGCTAACCCGATACAGGTCGAGGGATCCCCAGGCAGAGCTCTCAGCGATCCACATTCCAGGTGTGAACAACTGGGAAGCAGACTTTCTCAGCAGGCAATCCTTCCATTCGGGGAGTATGGTCTCTTCACCCCGAAGTGTTTGTGGAGATTTGTCTCATATGGGGATCGCCGGAGATAGATCTCATGGCATCCAGATTTAATTGTAAGCTAACCCGATACGGGTCGAGGGATCCCCAGGCAGAGCTGATAGATGCCCTAGTGGTGCCTTGGGAGCTCAGCCTAGCTTACATTTTTCCACCGTTACCACTTCTACCTTGTGTAGTGGCACGCATCAAGCAGGAGCAAGCTTCGGCCATCCTGATTGCTCCTTCGTGGCAGTGCAGGACGTGGTTTGCGGATCTGGTGGGGATGTCATCCTCTCCACCATGGAGGTTACCCTGTTGTAGGGATCTGCTGGAACAGGGTCCCTTTTAACATCAAAATCTCGTTTCTTTGAAGCTGACTGCGTGGAGATTGAACACCTAGTCTTAGCCAAAAGAGGTTTTTCTGAAAGTGTGATTGACACTCTAGTTCAGACAAGGAAGCCAGTCACTCGTCGCATCTACCATAAGGTGTGGAGGACTTACTTATCCTGGTGTGAGAAACACGGATATCCTTGGCACAAGGTGAAGCTATCCAGGATTCTATCTTTTCTCCAGGAAGGTTTGGAGAAGGGTTCTGCCGCCAGTTCCTGATTTCGGCTTTATCAGTCTTGTTGCACAGGAGACTCGCTGAGCTTCCTGACATTCAATCTTTTGTTCAGACTCTGTCTAGAATCAGACCTGACTTTAGGCAGTCTAGTCCTCCATGGAGCTTAAACTTGGTCCTTAAGGTATTGTAGAGGGTTCCGTTTGAGCCTATGCATTCTATTGACATTAAGATTCTGTCCTGGAAGGTTCTCTTTCTGTTGGCCATTGCATCGGCACGCCGAGTTTCTGAGCTGGCTGTCTTGCAATTCAAGCCTCCTTATCTGGTCTTTTATGCGGATAAGGCTGTTCTTCACACCGGTTTGGGGTTTCTTCCCAAGGTGGTGTCTAACCGTAACATCAAACAGGAAATAATTGTTCCTTCTTTGTGTCCTAATCCTTCTTCTAAGGAGAGGTTACTTCAAAATCTGGATGTAGTTCGGGCCTTACAGTTCTATCTACAGGCTACGAAGGATTTCAGACAGTCTACATCTCTTTTTGTGGTGTATTCCATGAAGCGCAAGGGGCAGAGGGCCTCTTCTAATTCTTTGTCCTTTTGGTCGAGGAGCTTGATTCACTTGGTCTATGAGACAGCAGGACATAAGCCTCCTCAGAGAATCATGGCTCATTCAACTAGAGCTTTTGCTTCGTCTTGGGCCTTCAAGAAAAAGGCCTCTATGGAGCAGATTTGTAAGGCGGCTACCTGGTCCTCCTTCCACACTTTTACAAAGTTTTACAAATTTGACGTCTTTGCTTCTGCGGAAGCTGTTTTTGGTAGAGAGGTTTTACAGGCTGTGGTGCCCTCAGATTAGAGTCCGCCTTCCCAAAAGTAATGAATGATGGGGTGGACTCTCCTCCCCTTTAGATGGAAAACATAAATTATGCTTAACTGATAATTTTATTTCCATCGTGGGGGAGGAGAGTCAACGGCGGAATTTTATTTATCTTCTGGCACCATTTATACCCTGATATTTCTCCTACTGTTCTTTGTTCCCTCGGCAGAATGATTGGGGGATGAGGAGAGTGGAGGAGGTATTTAAGCCTTTGGCTGGGGTGTCTTTGCCTCCTCCTGGTGGCCAGGTTCTTATTTTTCCCAAAAAGTAATGAATGAAGCCGTGGACTCTTCTCCCCACGATGGAAATAAAATTATCAGGTAAGCATAATTTATGTTTTTGTAACATTGAAAAAGGCCGGTATTAAGGCCAAAATGCGTTTGTTCTATTTACCGTGTTGGTCACTCCTGTCACCTGAAGCGGACACTTCCAGTTATTGGCCAGGAATACAGGGGAGTGACCCACTCTTTTTATAGTGTGTGGGTGTTGGAGAACAGGGTCAGAATTTTTCCCTGTTTTATTATATACCTATTAAAGTTTATGTTTTAACTTTAGATTATTCAGCATAATAGGAATGGGTGCTATTTAAACCCCTATCTGTTTCCTCTGTGCAACAATATTAGTCAGACAAGGAACCCCGAGGGGAACCTAGAGCGGGGTGCGCTGGGTGAATGCAAAATGTGAAACTGTGCACAAACCATATGATTCCCGTGAAATAGGGCAGAAAGTCAAAACCAGTATAAGACAAAAAGATGTCGGCGGCAAAGCTCCTCTGGTCTTCGGCGTGAAGATTTCTGAAAATTAAAAGTGAGAAAGGGGGCGCCACATAGCGTGATACTGTTGATACAGGTTCAGGAGGCAAAGAATTCAAAAAGGCTTACCGAACAGCTCTGCACCGTTCTGTGACCGGTGCTATCAGGCAGACTAACACTCTCAGTGGTCAGCACACTGGGTGGCCTCGGATAAGATGCAGACAGGTGGATCTCAGCGTTGTTAGATTAGCACACTGGGTGGCCTCGGATGTGGTGCAGACAGGTGGATCTCAGCGTTGCTTGATTAAAACAAATCAGCGTCTCTGCAACATGTGTACTGCAGCCTCCAATGGGTTTTAGACATAAAATACCTCTCCAGGTAAGGTAAATGATCGAAGGAGACAACTTCCGTATAATAAAGTTAAAATCTTTAATCAATCCAGGTTTTTGCTACGCGTTTCTAGACCAATGGTCTTTTCCTCAGGCATAAAAACAAGGGATACATTTACAAATACATTGCAACCTTATATACAGGTGATTAAAAACGGAAGTTGTCATAGTTTTAAAAAAAGACCAATCATGGCCAAACAAACCCTGTGAATCTTATCAGCATTGATTGTAAAATCTGTAGTTTGGTAGTTAGTGTCAGTATATGTCACAATATCGTTAAAAATGTTTCTAAACTGTTTCATATGTCTGTCACAGATTTTTAATATTGAATATGAAATGTTTGTAAAAAATTGACTATAGTTGTTTCTCACAGTTGTGTGTGTATGGGAGTTGGAATGTATAAATGAAACATATTAGAATGTCAAATATTAAAAAGAGTGTGTGGTATTACTTAGAACTGTTGTGAATAGCATAAGATGTGATAGAAGGGAACGTAATCTGGTTGCAAAAGGGAATACAGTGGTTACAAGAATTGGATTACAAGAATTGATAATTTAATTTCGAACCTCACGGCTATGGAAATAAATACACTATAGTTTTGAATATATGTATATATAGATGATCTGTGTATAATAGTCTTCAGTATTTCTCTGAAATTAATTCATCAGTGTATTATCTTTTTTGATAACATATAGATCCAAAATTTGTTAAATTATCAGTTGGATAAGTGTTGTGACAATAATAATAAATTGTTGAGGAGTAGATTGTTAAGTATGATGTACCAAATGAATATGAAACAAGTTAAAAGTTGGCATCTTATAGTCTAGTTAATGACCCAGTTTTTGCGCCAACGGTACAAAATTGCCTCATTGTAAGTGAAATATGTATGTTTACCACTTAATCTGTTGTGCAATATATATTATTAATGTCAAACAATGAATGTTTTGCTATTGCATATATTTGCCATTCTGTGTATTATGGATCGAAGAATATTTGGTGAGTGTAAGGAGTAATGTAATAAGTTTCTATTATACTAAAATTGTGGAAACTAAGTCGTAAACCGATAGGGCTAATAATATTTTCCAATATATAATGTCCAGCTGAAAATTATATTAATATGTAATGAAAAATAAACCTAATTGAAATGCCACTAATCGCTATGATTATTATATTGGTTCATAGTATATTGGTATATTTTAATCTAAGTCCGAGTGTGAATGTTAATGATAGTCTTTGATCTTATCAGTTATGGATATCAGATTTAGATGTGTTTATTAGTGTTTCTGGATGTTAGTTGAGGGCTGCTAGGTCTAGGTTCGCATTTAAACCTTCGGGAAATAGTGTTTTTAACTTAAAAATCCAGAAAGTTTCTCGTTGTCTGAGTTTGTTGGTTCTATTATAATCTACTGACCTGGGAATAAAATCTATGGGAATAAATTTGAAAATGTGGGGGTTGCCTTGGTGTTTTGTTAGACAATGGGTTGGAACACTATGTTTGATTTTCGTTTTCTTGCAATTTTTGCAATTACGAAAATGTTCCCCCCATCTTGTCTTGGCTTTCCTGGAGGTGCGGCCTATATATTGCAGGCCGCAAATGCACTCTAATAAATAGACAACAAAAGATGTGTTGCAATTATAAAATCCCTGAATGGGATAAATGTCTCCGGTGGTATGAGATTTAAAGGTTTTAGTGCCGTGTTTGATATATTGACAGGACTTGCAACCAGTTCTTCCGCATCTATAAACTCCCTGTAGCCCAAAAATGCCCCTCTTGGATTTTGTGATGATCTTGGATTGTTGTTGGGTATGTTTGACAATTTTGCTGGGTGCTAAACTACTTCTCAGGGTTGGCGCTCTCCTATAAACTATCTTTGGTTTTTCCTGTACAATATTCTTCAAAATGGGATCCCTTTGGATGACATGCCAATGTTTGTATATAATCTGATTAATTTTTTGAAAATGATTATTGTATTGAGTGATAAACATAGGATTTCCCTAATCTGTTGAGATTAGTTGATTTGTTTTCTTATTATTATTGTTGTTGGATAATATCTCATTCCTGTCCAATCTTTTGGTTCTAGTAAGAGCATGGTCTAAAATGTGAGCCGGATATTTTCTTTCTATAAATCTGTTGTATATAGTCTGGCTTTGTTCAAGAAACATGTTGTAATCTGAACAATTCCTTCTGATGTGTCTGAACTGACTATACGGTACATTATTGATCCAACTCCTATGGTGGTTGCTATGGTATTCCAAATAGCTGTTGCTATCCACATCTTTGAAAAAAGTTTTAGATATGATAGTCTGATTGAGCCCCCAACTGAGTGACAGATCTAAATAGTCTATTGATTCAGATTGTATATTGGCTGTAAAGGTGATCCCCATATTGTTGTTATTAAGTCGAGTGATAAACGATTCAGCTGATTCTAATGTCCCGTCCCAGATAAATAAGAGGTCATCTATATAACGGCCATAGAATACCAGGTTCTCCCCAAGATCCGCATGGTAAATATATACCTCCTCAAATAATCCCATAAAGAGATTGTCGAAACTTGGGGCGAACCTGGTACCCATGGCCGTTCCCCTGGTCTGCAAATAAAACTGATCTAAGTATAAAAATAATTGTGTTGCAAGATGAACTTAATACATTCTAAAATGTATGCTCCTTGTACTTTGGGTAAATATGGGTCCTGTTCTAAAAAATGTGATACTGCCATCAATCCTAAATCATGAGAGATGTTTGAATAAAGTGAACTAACATCACAGGTAATCCATAATTTCTTTTTATTGGTGAGGGTGAGTTTTTGTAATAACTGTAAAAGATGAGTACTGTCTCTAATGTATGACGGAAGAGTAATAACAAATTTTTGTAGAAACTGATCAATGTAGAATGATAAATTATATGTTAGGTTGCCTATCCCAGCTATGATAGGACGTCCGGGAGGGTTATTTTTATCCTTATGTATTTTTGGAAGATGGTAGTAATGAGCGATACTGGGATTATCTATTCTAAGAAATTCACGTTCTTCTTTATTTAATATACCCTGCAAAGAGCCCTTGCCTATTAATTCCTGATATGATGTTTTGAAAAAAGGGGTCGGATCTCTGGATAGAATTTGATAGTAGTTAATATCACCTAGAATTCTCTCTGCTTCTTTGGTGTTTGGGATTTTATAATTGCAACACATCTTTTGTTGTCTATTTATTAGAGTGCATTTGCGGCCTGCAATATATAGGCCGCACCTCCAGGAAAGCCAAGACAAGATGGGGGGAACATTTTTGTAATTGCAAAAATTGCAAGAAAACGAAAATCAAACATAGTGTTCCAACCCATGTTCCAACCCATTGTCTAACAAAACACCAAGGCAACCCCCACATTTTCAAATTTATTCCCATAGATTTTATTCCCAGGTCAGTAGATTATAATAGAACCAACAAACTCAGACAACGAGAAACTTTCTGGATTTTTAAGTTAAAAACACTATTTCCCGAAGGTTTAAATGCGAACCTAGACCTAGCAGCCTTCAACTAACATCCAGAAACACTAATAAACACATCTAAATCTGATATCCATAACTGATAAGATCAAAGACTATCATTAACATTCACACTCGGACTTAGATTAAATATACCAATATACTATGAAACCAATATAATAATCATAAGCGATTAGTGCATTTCAATTAGGTTTATTTTTTCATTACATATTAATTACATTTTCAGCTGGACATTATATATTGGAAAATAATTAGCCCTATCGTTTTACGACATAGTTTCCCACAATTTTAGTATAATAGAAACTTATTACATTACCTTCCTTACACTCACCAAATATTCTTCGATCCATAATACACAGATGGCAAATATATGCAATAGCAAAACATTCATTGTTTGACATTAATAATATATATTGCACAACAGATTAAGTGGTAAACATACATATTTCACTTACCAATGAGGCATATAACATTTGTACCGTTGGCGCAAAAACTGGGTACCGTTACAATCATTAACTAGACTATAAGATGCCAACTTTTAACTTGTTTCATAATTCATTTGGTACATCATACTTAACAATCAACTCCTCAACAATTATTATTATTGTCACAACATATTATCCAACTGATAATTTAACAAATTTTGGATCTATATGTTTATCAAAGAAAGATAATACACTGATGAATCAATTTCAGAGAAATACTGAAGACTAATTATACACAGATCATCTATATATACATATATTCGAAAACTATAGTGTATTTAATTCCATAGCCGTGAGGTTCAAAATTAAATTATCAATTCTTGTAATCCAATTCTTGTAACCTACTGTATTCCCTTTTGCAACCAGATTACGTTCCCTTCTATCACATCTTATGCCTATTCACAACAGTTCTAAGTAATACCACACACCTCTTTTTAATATTTGACATTCTAATATGTTTCATTTTACATTCCAACTCCCATACACACACAACCGTGAGAAACAACTATAGTCATTTTTTTTACAAACATTTCATATTCAATATTAAAAATCTGTGACAGACATATGAAACAGTTTAGAAACATTTTTAACGATATTGTGACATATACTGACACTAACTACCAATCTACAGATTTTACAATCAATGCTGATAAGATTCACAGGGTTTGTTTGGCCGATGATTGGTCTTTTTTAAAACTATGACAACTTCCGTTTTTAATCACCTGTATATAAGGGTTGCAATGTATTTGTAAATGTATCCCTTGTTTTATGCCTGAGGAAAAGACCATTGGTCTAGAAACCGCGTAGCAAAAACCTGGATTGATTAAAGATTTTTAACATTATTATACGGAAGTTGTCTCCTTCGATCATTTACCTTACCTGGAGAGGTAGTTTATGTCTAAAACCCATTGGAGGCTGCAGTACACATGTTGCAGAGACGCTGATTTGTTTTAATCAAGCAACGCTGAGATCCACCTGTCTGCACCACATCCGAGGCCACCCAGTGTGCTAATCTAACAACGCTGAGATCCACCTGTCTGCATCTTATCCGAGGCCACCCAGTGTGCTAACCACTGAGAGTGTTAGTCTGCCTGATAGCACCGGTCACAGAACGGTGCAGAGCTGTTCGGTAAGCCTTTTTGAATTCTTTGCCTCCTGAACCTGTATCAACAGTATCACGCTATGTGGCGCCCTCTTTCTCACTTTTAATTTTTAACAATATTAGTGTTAAAGGGGTAGCACCGGACCACCTCCTGTTTTTTTTTTTTTTGTCTTATTCTCCTACTTTTGATTTCTAGAAGTTAAACAACCTAGGGTGGCAACCTTCTACGTGCTGCCTAAAATACATAAGAATCTGTTCAATCCACCAGGTAGGCCCATTGTATCGGGCATTGGATCCCTGACAGAGAAGGCTAGTAAATATGTAGATGCCAGACTCAGACATATAGTAGAGTCCCTTCCATCTAACACAAAGGATACGATGCACATATTAAACAAAATACAAGATATTGACATTACAGTGTCTCTCCTTGTCATTTGTGATGTGGAGTCACTTCATACAAGTATCCAGACACAATGGGGTTGCAAGGCTATATTTAATTTTTTGGTAAAAGAAACTAATATGACCAATGAGATGAAATAATTATTTTTTAAACTCCTAGAGTTTGTACTGGGTCATAATTTCTTTGTATTTTTGACAGGTTTTACCTGCAAGTGTGCAGTACAGCTATGGGACATTGGCATGTCCTAAAAGCAGATGAACAGTTGAAACCCCTTCTTACTGACAAACCCATGTTTACTTGTAGAAGAGCTAAAAATATCAGTGACTCTGACTAGAAGTCACTTCGACTAGAAATGCAAAAAAGCCCACCTATATACAGAGGCTCCATTGCATGTGGTAATTGCAAGGTCTGTTAGTACATGGTTAAAAAACAGATAGTGATTGATAGGTTCCATAATAACTGGACAATTCATGATCACATCAACTGCAAGAGTACAAATGTTGTTTATTGTGTGTCTTGCACCTGTAATTTGTTTTATGTTGGTATGACTACCAGAAGTCTAGGAAAACATATGATTGAACATCTGAAGAATATTAGGACTGCCCAGAAAGATGTGGAAAAAGATAGAAAAATGCCAAGTGTGGCAAAACACTTTTTACAATTCCACAAAGGGAACACAAGTGCCTTTAAATGCTGGGGTTTAGATAAACACTGTTACAATTAGAAACAAAGTGGTTCTTTAATCTAAACTCTGTCATGCCTCACGGCATGAATGAAAACAACAACTACTATTTATAATTGAAATGTATGGTACTAGTGAGATGACACACACCTTGGTATACAGGTAATATAATAGGCTTTATATTCAGGACCAATACTTGGTAATGAACTTTCACTCTGAAAAAGAAAAAAGCGCAAAGAGAGACTCAAGTGCAAAAAATAACATAGACACTGCTGCTCTTAAAAATATGCACTTACAATGTTTTATTAATAATACAGCAGTTAAAAACCACAGCTTTCTCCTTTAGGGTAAAGTATCCAAATACTCAGCTGCTCCGGTTTGCTTTCACAGCCTAGGTGTCTTTTTTTCCAATGTCCGCTCCCTTCAGCTGTTCACCGGAACTTTCAGTGTATGGGTAATCCTTGTTCCTGGGGCTATGGTAGCCCTAAGTGTCCAAAAAGCAAAGCGTTCTATTCCTAGAACTACGGCTCCTCTGAAGAACCAAAGTACAATCCTATGATACCTCTACGCGTTTCTTTTGCTATCGTGCAGACTTTCTCAAGAGGATGAAGAGTCAAATGCTGGGTGGATACAATGTCCGTCACAATAAAAACCCTCATGGCAGATCCTATTGGTTAAAATTTCCTCTATGCTAAACTGATAGAAAATACGCTCTGGGTCCTAGAGACCAAATTCCAGAGTACTATGTTCCTTTAAGTGGTAAAAAAAAAAGTTTTTGTATCCAAAAGGTTTCTTGCTTCCTTAGGCTCATCAACCTATTACTACAACTATTAGGTATCCAATCAATTGCTTGTATTCTTAGGGACTTAGAGTCACCCCCATGATGTTCTGCGAAATGTAATGGTACACTGTGATTATCTACTTTTTCTTTTATATTGTATAAATGTTCTGTCAGTCTTCTTCTTATCTTCCTTTTGGTGCGCCCTACGTAGATTTTATTACACCCACAGGTTAGGAGGTACACTACATAAGTGGTGTCGCATGTACACCTACTCTTAATATTAAAAGACTTAATGCCTTCACTATCTTTAAATTGACTATCCTTATTGATGTGTTTGCACATACTGCAGATTTTCTTCCCACACTTGTATGTCCCTGGTTTTAGACTAAGCCAATTACTTTTTCTATTGATTTCTGTAGTTTCAGACTTCCTCAATTTACTGGGAGCTAGAAGGTTTTTCAAACTTCTCCCTTTCTTAAAGGTGAACACAGGTTCTTCTGTCAAAATAGGAGCCAGTACAGGGTCTGTCTTAAGAACACCCCAATTATAATAGGAGGGACAATCCCAGAGAAAACTCAAATGGTCTTAATATTAATACATTGAATAGATTTGAAGTGCTTAATCAGTTTCAGAATGAATCAAGTTGGTCCACTTTGGGGGCTCGCCCCAAATCTGACTATCAAGATTATAACCATAGGTCAGAGAATAATGAATGGAGAAATAGTCAAAGACAAGAGGGAAATATTGATCAGAATCATTTTTTAGGGAAAACACCTTTACCCCACAATCCAAGATTAGAACCAGAACCGAGGCACACACAACAAGGAACGTGGTAGACCAGACAGAGACAAAACAAAAGAGGTTTAGAACAAGGAGAGGAAAGAGAGGAGGGGCCAGAGTTACAACAACCAAACAGAAGGCAGAGACGAGAAGAAGACAGGAATTAGATATCTTTAACTTGGCTAATGTAGAATTGGATGCGAATGATATTAAACTTTTAAACAAAGGTCTCAATTTTTCACCAAAAACATTACCTAATGACTTTGAAGTTTTCATTGACATCCAGAAATTTGTTAGAAAGTTAGTTTTAAAAAGATTTTATGCTAAAAAGGAATGCAATTTGAAATCTGCCGCTAATAAAGATTACTTGGAAGGGAAAGATATAGAAACTTTATCCATTCTAAAATCCCTTGAAGATATGGGTGTGAATGGCCAGGACGTTAATGAGAGTATCAATACAATAGAAGAATTGCTAAATATCTCTATATATGAGGAAGAATCTATGATTAAGCATAGTAATTTGAAAAGACCCTCTACATTTTATCCAGTTGGGACACAGGGGGACCCAATTCCAGTCTTTACAAAGATGGTCATGGAGGAAGTATTTAATCTATTCCACAAGAAAAGGAAGAATTTAATTAATAAATATAACGATAATTTAACCTCCCAGGAGAGAAACTCTCTTAAGAAATTGATGGATAATAAAAATATCATTTTTAGGGCAGCAGATAAGGGGGGTGGGATTGTCATACAGAAGAGGGAAGACTATTTAGCTGAGGCCTACAATCTACTAAAAGACACAGACACTTATCAAATCATTAATGGGAATCCTACTAAACAATACCAGAATAAGCTTAATAAAATATTAGTGTTAGCAAAAACAGAAGGAGTCCTTGATAACGATGAGTTTAGATACTTACAGGAGAATGAACCTAGGATCCCAATTTTTTATCACCTGCCTAAGGTGCATAAGGATATACAAAAGCCACCTGGGAGACCTATAATCTCTGGGATTGATTCCCTGAGTGATAAAGTCTCAAAATATATTGATTTTTACCTACAACCAATCGTTAAAAATACTAAATCATACATCAAGGACACCACACAAACCATCAATATATTTGAAGGTTTAGATTGGAAAGAAAACTACTGTTGGGTAACTTTCGATGTGTCAGCGCTTTATACCTCAATCCCCCATGAGAAAGGATTGAAGGCCCTTGAAATGGAACTGTTGAACTGGAAATTCTCAGTAGAGCAATTGAATTTTATTCTTGATTGCACAAGATTTATTTTAGAGCACAATTATTTTATTTTTGAAGAGGTGTTCTATAAACAGGTGAAAGGAACAGCGATGGGGACTACATTTGCCCCATGAATACCTTTTAATTGCATACAAGGATTTGATTTATTTAGATATCACACATGGTTTGATGTAAGAAATTGGCAAATAGGATTGACAGTGTTTTTATTATATTTCAAAGAGGGGGTTAGCGCCATTGTTATTTATTTCTTTGGTGTGTCAGTACTTGGTAATGAACCTAAGTTGTCATTATTTTCCCCTCTAAACACTTTTCATATTGTTACTTCTATTCAATACCTGTGGACGTTGTAAAAAATGGGTTAATAACGGAACCCATTCAATATGTGGTAAACTGACGTCAGTAATTGTGTACTATTGGAAGATGGGTATAAATATATAACTAGTGACTTTATTAACCCCAAGGTGAAGTTGTTCCTAGGGGTATATGTTGGATGGATCCCAGTTCGTTACTATGATACACACTCCATTAACGTAACACATTAGCTGGTGCACACGTCATCATTCACAGACAGTCATCTGGTATTGCATTCTATTATAGTGGCTACATATTCCATCCATAGGCCGTTTATAATATCCGTACAAATAGCTGAGTAATAAGTGACGATTACAAAGTGCATACCAGCAGAACTGTGGATACACAGTTTGGCTTTGTTTATCAGATGTGAGTTTAGGTGAATTGCAATTGCTGCCACTCCCTTGTATGACCCGCTCCAATCGGAGTCTACATTATACCTCACGCCCTCCCTGGCAAGTTTGTTGCTCTTCCATTTGGTATAGTTTCAGTTTAAAGTATATTTACCAAGGTACTGGGTGCCCTTTTGTCTGTAATCAGAGCTCAGGGTATTGCAGTATTTCCTTACCTGGACAATAACTTGGTTCAAGCTCCATCTTTTCGTTTAGCAGAATCTCATACCAAACAGCTGTTTTTGTTTCTTCAAAATCATGGACCACCGCCAATGAATTTGACTAAACAAGAAAAAAGAGCCTTATCATAAATCCAAGATTGGGACGATGTTATTATAGGTAAGGCCGATAAGGGCGGCAATATTGTCATTTGGCCCACTGAACAGTACCTCAAAGAGGCCAATAGACAGTTAACAAATTAGACTTGTTACAAAAAATTGTGGAGCAATCCAACTGAACAGTTCCACACTCAGTACAACGACCTGATATCCAATGCCAGAATTAATAATATCATTACCAACAAGGAAAAAAGGTTTCTGACTGTAGATCATCCTAAAGTAGCTACCTTCTATTTAATCCCCAAGGTGCACAAAACCCAAAAACACCCACCAGGCCGCCCAATAGTGTCAGGTAATGAAAACCTAACGGAAAAAGCGAGTCAATACATTGACATAAGACTGAGAGAATTTCTGACTCAGATACATTCCTTCGTCAAGGACACAATGGAAACCTTACAGCAACTTCAAGACATTCAACTTGGATCTTCTATGTGGCTGGTAACTGCAGATGTAGAAGCCCTCTACACCAGTATTAAACACGAGTTAGGTTTGGAAGCAGTACAGTACTATCTAAATATGACAAATGAGGAAGATCCAAATCATAATAATTTTATTTTAAAATTATTAGAATTTGTACTTAAAAAGAACTATTTTGTCTTTAATAATCAATTCTACCTACAGTGCAGAGGAACAGCTATGGGTACGGCCTGTGCACCTACTTACGCCAACCTATTTTTAGGTTGGTGGGAGCACAATACAGTCTTCACGGCAAACAATGAAGAATTTACTCAACATATCCCTCTCTGGCTGAGATATATTGATGATATCTTGATGATATGGAAAGGACCGGAAGAAAAACTAAAGAGGTTCTTAGATATCTTGAATCATAACAACCTAAATATCAAATTAACTTACGATTTCAGTCAAACAGAGATTAAATTCTTGGACTTGAGACTATTCAAGAAAGAAAATGGAATGCTAGGAACAGACTTATTCCGAAAGGAAACCGCCACTAACACACTATTGTTCAGCACAAGTGCACATGCTCCATGTACTATCAAATCCCTTCCAATAGGGGAATTTCTACGTACAAGAAGAAATTGCTCAGAAGATGAACTATATCAAAAAAGAGCGATAGAAGTAGCCAGTCGTCTCAGCCAGAGAGGGTACAGTAAATCCTCCATCAAAAAGGCCAAGAAGGATGGAAAAACAAGACTTGTATTAACCTACAATGCACAGAGCCATGAGATAATTAAAATAATCCAAAAGCATTGGCATATCTTACAATCAGATAAAGTGCTGGAGAAACTGATAGGACTGAAAATAGAGGTCAGCTTCAGAAGGACAAGAAACCTAAAAGATATATTAAGTCCCAGTCATTTTGTGCATAACAAAAAAACTGTGAGAGGCAATATACCTAATGGATCTTACTCATGTGGATCATGTTCAAGCTGTCAATTCTTGAAAAAGACCACTACAGTCAATGATAGATTCAACAAAATACACAACATCAAATCTTTCATTAACTGCAATACCACTGGAGTAATTTATGTTTTGAGCTGGAATGACGACACGGAAACTACATACACGGTTGCAGGAACATGTACGAAACATTAAGAATGCTGCGAAAGATTTACAAAACAAAAAGACCATTACATCAGTGGCTCGACACTTTTACATGTACCACCAAGGCAAACCGAACACTTTACAGTGTTATGGAGTGCAAAAAGTCAAATTCGACATAAGAGGTGGAGATAAAGAGAAATTACTACTACAATATGAAAGTAGATGGATCTACCTATTAAATGCCATTCAACCCAATGGGTTGAACGAACATAATAATTATGTTTCTTATCTGTAAATTAAACTTCTTCATTGAATAAGCTAGCAGCTTGGTTAGTATAGAAACCAAATGTCTTGGATAAATCAATCATCTTGGATAAATAAGAACAGGAATAAATCTTGCTCTAGTTGGGACATTATGACACTTTAATGAATAAGTGCAGACATTTAATGTTAACATTGCCACCTCTTTAACACTTTTACCACAGTATCTTACATATTAATGCACATACAGTATAGCAGTACGGTGCATCCCCTTCTTATCTACATCATGATATTATTTTTATTATTCTATGCACTTTCCCTATCATGTTAGAGCACTCATCATAGAGTTTTTATACAACCAATACACATTATCATTTTATTCACTGTAACACTTATCACCTCTGATACACAATACACCAAAGAGGTTCACTTTTTATTTTTATTTTTATATTCATATTTATTTATATTCATTTTCATTGTTATTTTTATTTGTATTGTTATTTTTCTCACCATTTTTTTATTACAATTAGTAATGTACTATGACATCACCAACCACATCACCCCTAATCTAATCATTGCACAGTTCTCTTATCCATTACAGTTTAATAGAATATACCTTTAGGCAAGCAAATTAGATTCACTAAGTAATTTGTGCAGTTGATTTGCACACAATCCATATGATCGACTTTATAATGTAATAGTAAGATGCCAAAGACCTATTGCTAATATTCAATGCCAATTACTGTACATAAGAATTATGTAACCATCATGGAACGTAAACTACCCATTATATCTTCTTGATTATCTCAGTATTGAAATATTAATCTTATACTTTCAAAGTGAGAATCAATAACTATTGTTTCTTTTACAGTAATATAACATGTAAATAATATCGATTTCATATAGAGAATGATCACGACTATTATTCAAACTTTTCAATAGATCTATCCACCAGAGATATTTAATCTGACCACAGCATTTCCAGATCACAGGTCAATAGTAGTGTGTTCAGAACAGAAAAATATAATCATTTTAATGACAGTGAATAGACACACACGAATACAATTTAAATTCAACATAAGCAAGGTTATAATTATAGGCTAAGATCGATACATTTCTATCCTTGATATAGTTATAATTTGCAACTGACAATCATCCATTCAGGTACGAGTTAACAGCAAGCCTGAACCTTACAATGATGATCATTGGCGCATACGAACAATCATTCTGATAGGCGATGATGTCACGAAAAGGGGAGTGACACGAGTTGATAAAAGACCACGCCGAACGCGGCGCTGTACCCTTTGAGAAAGCCACGCTGGTGGCGAAACATGTCAGGGCTCAACAGTTGTTATGCTAAAAGCAAAACTTTTTAATTAGCAGAAGTGCAAGTAACGAGGCACACCGAGTAGCTTTAGCTATACAATAAAACGCCTCTTTAGTTAATCTGCGGCTGTCAGCCGAAAGCAGTATTATAAACTTTCCTAACATAATTTGTTATGTGGCTGTTAGCCGATAGTGTTACTTTCAATGTGAGCGGCTTTCTTTGCTTAATTTAAGCTATTCGGGTGATACCCGCTTTCAAGCTGCAGCAGTGTTCATATATAAATTGGTCACAGTTTTACTTGAATAGTGTAACTTATATATAATATTAAGTTGCAGTATATCCAGAATCGACAACCTGTTGAATTATAATAATATACTTATTGGTATACACAGAAATTATATCTTTTAAGTGCTACATCTTACTAGTATAAGCTACCAGATTATATATGTTGTAATAAACAATATTTATACAGTATTGCAAACCCTCATGTTTTAAAATAATTGAGGAAAACTTTAATATCATTTTTTATTCGTTGGAAGACAATAACTAATAATATACTAGTAAACTCCTTTACACTGACTCTCAACTGGGAGAGTATAATCATTAGCTACAGCAGTTTGTATAGACATCGATATGTTCAAAACTTGAGGCAATATATGACACCCCACAAATGTTGTCTCTTACTATCATAAGTCATTACTGCCTAGTATGTTGAAATTCACATTATTGTTACTACCTCATGTAAAATTCCATTCTAATAAATGTGGGACTGCAATTATTTTTACTAACTGGTAAGACCATAGTAAACTCTCACTAAACATATCAAATAGTAAGCTCCCTCAAACGGACCTCCGTCTGAGAGAGAGCAAGCACTAGCAACAGGAGTTCACACAGATATGCGTATACCTGAAACTTGGGGAAATATAAGATAATTTTATAAGTCTAACTTATCACCTGTGATTATAATGTATGGAAGATGAATACTAAATTCTCTCCATCATAAGATCACATCACAAGGGTTAACATTACTTTATTTCGTATTATTTTATAGAATATTCAGGGATATATACATTCAACATAAGCCCACTTATAAAGGGATCACCAATAATTAACATTAAGATCTCAATAGAGATTGAACTATGCATTTAAATTGCAACACGGACTTTCAACCTATTGTATATTAATTTTAAGTGACACTTTACGTTAATATATACCCTAACATACTAATATTCTTGACATATTATATTACATTATTTCCCTGAGTGTAAACTGCTAAATTCTGACCAAGTGATTACACTGTGGAATATAACACACAGCTGATTGCAACCTCTTTTGCATTCTGTGTTTTTAAATATATTATATGTTTGTTTGTGGAATTATTGTTTTTATTGACACCCAATAAAAGTTATATTTTAATTTATCACGGGTAATACCGTTTCCCTCCCCCTCCATTGTTCTAACTCACAGCCACTTTTTTTGGGCTTCAGAGTGCTACACAAGTGTACATTCATTTCAATCTAAGGATTGAAATCCCTTTTTCGTTTATAATATCCGTACAAATAGCTGAGTAATAAGTGACGATTACAAAGTGCATACCAGCAGAACTGTGGATACACAGTTTGGCTTTGTTTATCAGATGTGAGTTTAGGTGAATTGCAATTGCTGCCACCCCCTTGTATGACCCGCTCCAATCGGAGTCTACATTATACCTCACGCCCTCCCTGGCAAGTTTGTTGCTCTTCCATTTGGTCTAGTTTCAGTTTAAAGTATATTTACCAAGGTACTGGGTGCCCTTTTGTCTGTAATCAGAGCTCAGGGTATTGCAGTATTTCCTTACCTGGAGAATAACTTGGTTCAAGCTCCATCTTTTCGTTTAGCAGAATCTTATACCAAACAGCTGTTTTTGTTTCTTCAAAATCATGGTTGGAGGATCAATTTGCCAAAGAGTTCTTTGATTCCTCAGACAAGGATTACTTTCCTTGGTTTCCAGATATATTCAGTGTCCATGAGTCTTTCTCTTACAGATCTCAGAAGAATAAAATTGGTGTCAGCTTGTCTGAACCTTCAGTCTCTCTCCTTCCCTACAGTGGATCAGTGTATGGAAGTATTGGGTCTCATGATTGCAGCCTCAGCCTTAATACCTTTATGTTTGGTTTCACATGAGGCCTCTTCAGCTTTGTATGCTGTGCCAATGGTAAAAGGATTATTCTCAGATATCTTAAAGAGTATTTCTAGATTCCAGTACAAGTCAGTCTGTGGCTTGGTGGTTAAATCATCAGTTAATTATTCAGGGGGCTTCTTTTTGCTCATCCTACCTGGTCTGTAATCACCACAGATGCAAGTCTTTCAGGTTGGGGAGCAGTTTTGAGGTCTCTGACAGCACAAGGGGTCTGCAGTCCTCAGTAGGTGAGGCTTCCTATCAATATTTTAGAACTCTGTGCCAAGCTTGGTCTTTATTGAGGAGGGAATCTTACCTCCACTTTCAGTCAGACAATGTGACAGCAGTAGTTTATGTCACTCACCGGGGGGGTCAATTAAGAAGCAGACTTCCTCAGTTGCCATGTCCTTATCCAGGGGAGAGGTCTCTTCATAAGTCTGACAGTGGACCTTTGGAGTCTACCAGAGGTAGATCTGATGGCATCTTGTTTGAACAACAAAGTTCCCAGGTTCTTTGCAAAGTACAGGGATCCACATGCAGTAGCAGTGGATGTTCTAGTACTTCCTTGCTTTTTTTAGCCTGCCTATCTTTTTCATCCTCTGGTTATTCTTCCCAGAGTAGTTTCAAAGATTAAGCAGGAGAAATCCTTTGTAACCCTGATTGCCCCTGCATTGCCACCCAGGATTTTTTTTGAAGATCTAGTGCAGATGTCCAGTTGCCCTCCTTTGCCTCTTCCTCTTCAGTCAGACCTTCTGTCTCAAGATCCCATTTTCCATCAGTGTCTAAGATCTCTCAACTTGATGGCATGGAAATTGAATGCTTAGTTCTAAAACAAAGTTTTCACAGATTTTGTTATCAACACACGTATTTAAGCTCGTAAGCCTGTGTCTAAGAAAATCTATTACAAGGTTTGGAAGACTTGTATTTACTGGTGTGTGGTTCAGGTTTTTTTTGGCATTCTTTTTGAATTCTGAGGATTCTTCAGTTTTTACAGAATGGTTTGGGTAAAGGTTTGTCTTCCAGTTCTTTGAAGGGACAGATTTCCGCCCTTTCTGTTTTGTTTCATAGAAGGATTGCTAAACTTCCTGATATTCATTGTTTTCTTCAGACTTTGTTTCGTGTAAAGCCTGTTGTTAAGCCTATTTCTCCTTCTTGGAATCTTAAGCTTAATTCAAATCAGCCAATAGGAATGAGAGCTGCTTTATTGGCTGATTCAAATCAGCCAATAGAAATGAGAGCTGCTTAAATCCTTTTGGCTGATTTGAACAGCCGATAGGATTTAAGCAGCTCTCATTCCTATTGGCTGATTTGAATTTTCCAGCCAATAGGAATGCAACGATACCCCAATATAAAAGAAGTACCTTGCATTCAATCTTCAGTGTGTGGCGGTCGATCACATGAAAAGGACCTCCATATCGGACCCATGGAACTCCGCCTAGACCACCGCCTCTGTGCATCCACCTCCGCTGGGATGTAGATAGAAGATGCCGGTCCCGTGATGGATACAGATGGAGCCGTCTGGATGAAGATCTTTCGCCAGTCTTCAGCAACTGTGCGTACCAATTTTGAGGTTAGTGTTAGGATTTATTTTTTTGGGGGGTGTTTTTTTTTTAGATGAGGGCTTTTTTATTATTTATTTTATTTTTATTTCACAGGTTGGTTTGCATTTATTCTAACTAGGTAGTTAGTAAATAGTTATATTGTAGCTAGCTTAGGTTTTATTTTTATTTCACAGGTAAGTTTGTATTTATTTTTAAATAGGTAGTTAGTTAATAATTGTAACTTTAATTTAGAACAAAAAAATACTAAGCGCTCCCTGTCGAGCTAATCCTAAACTATAAAATCTGTACAGTATGTATGGCAAACAAGCACAGTGAGTCTGCGGCCTTAATATGTAATCACACAAAATGTTACCTTAAATAGACTGGATAGTCCTGTAGCGAGAGTTTAGTATCGTCTCATATGGTGCATTGGATGTCTCTTCGTGATGGCAATAGCGGTTTGGACCAGCGAGTCAAATAATATTTCTTCCGCCTTTAAAGTATGGTATTTCTTCCACATTTAAAGTATAGTAGTAGAGAGTATTGGAAAATTGTGCAAATATACTTTTGTGCCGTCTTTGGAGTAGGCAGTGTGCTTTGGGAGCAGCTGATGGTTGCAGGAAACTTACGTTGGATGTATCCTCAAACGTGCAGAGCTGTATGTGAGAGAAGAACACAGCGCATCCCAATCTAAGAGTGAAA
Organism: Bombina bombina; assembly: GCF_027579735.1. Lineage (NCBI taxonomy): Eukaryota > Metazoa > Chordata > Amphibia > Anura > Bombinatoridae > Bombina > Bombina bombina. Next base: position 1,130,252,418 of record NC_069501.1, read on the forward strand.
TGTTTTAATGACACAAAGAAAAAGCGCAAGTGCAATAAAACTTACAAGATGTAAGGTATAAAAATGCCCATAGAAATAGAATCTCTGATAATCCTTTTAGTCCAAAAGAGTGCCAGGAGTGATGGAGCTTGAAGGCAGCCATGTCAGTGGTGTGCGCTTAACTACTTCCTAGTGCGTCAGCGGATGTCAAGGATGTTGGAGCGTGCTGACCTCAACGCGTTTCATCTGATACCGTTCAGACTTTGTCAAGAGGAGTGTAAGCAATATCAGGGAGGTGATATTAAGTATTCTTAGGAGGCTTCTGATTGGACACACCTCATTGTCAATTGACATGTATGTATAATATTACAATATTACAAAGGCAAGGTAAAAAACATTGGTAAAGCTTAAAACATCAGTAATTCCTATATTGCCACATAGGTTCCTAAAAATATCTAATTTATACAACACCAAAGTTTCAGATCGTTCTTAGATTTCTAATAAAAATTAAAATTAAAATCGATGTTATATATATAAAAAAACAAAATTCATATGAAAGATGCGAAATACATATGAAGAATGTAGTTGATAAAGCTAAATCATAATGAAACTATAATGTAATACTTACTAAGTACAACACACAAGTACACATAAAAACCTGAATACACATGAAACACCTTGTAGATAAAAAAAAGCATCTATAACTTTGGCATAAAGTCCTCAGCCTATTTGTGTATTTATTTGGAGGAATAACTTCAATGATTTTCACTTTAAAGCTATCTGGATTCGACCTGTGTTTCATTTGAAATGTAGGGGATACACTATGGGTGTCTAGTTCTTTTTTTATATTATTTTTGTGTTCACTAAAATCTTTTTACCGCATTGTTCTCTAGTGCGCCCTATATAGATCATATTGCACTCACAGCTTAGTAGGTAAACTACATAGGTAGAGCTGCATGTAAATCTGTTATTAATCGTATATTTTTTGACATCTCTTGAATCTTTAAATTTGTCTTTATGGCAAATATGAGGACACATTTCACAGCGTGGAACACCACATCTCCATGTACTTTTGGATTTGCCTAACCATTTAATGGAGTTATTAGAAGTAGTAGGATGTTTAACATCCGATCTGAGTTTCAAAGGGGCCAAGATATTTTTGAGATCTCTGTTCTTTTTATAAGTAACAATAATTTTTTCAGGTAATGAACTCTCAGTACAGGGTCTGCTTTTAATATGCCCCAATTGGGAGATAAGTTATCCTTTCGATAGACTGACATCCCCTGACTATATTAGAGTACATTTGATGTTCTCATCTGTTTTACTATTTTGGGGGGGACAAGGGTTTCAACATAAGTTGTCTATCCATTTGATGTACTTTATCTTTCACTTGTTCAAGAAGGGCCTTGTCGTACCCTTTATCCAAGAACCTATTATCAAGGATAGTGGCTTCCTTGTCAAAATCAGATTGGAGCGTGCAATTTTTTTTTTAATTCGCTGGTATTGTCCCAGCGGTATATTCCTTTTCCACCTAGGGAGATGGCCACTTTTGGCATTTAGTAGCCCATTTCGATCTGTGGCTTTCCTAAAGTTCTTGACCGCAACCTGATTGTTAGGAGCCTTGAATAATGTCAAATCTAAAAAATCTATTTGTTCTTTATGGATATTATGTGTATATTTAAGATTCATACTGTATTATTAATGTTTTGAATAAAGTTAGTGATCTTGGGACTTTCCAGAATGATGATTACATCAACTATGTAACGGAGAGTACTGTATAAGATTATCCCTAAATGGGTTATTGTACCAAATGTAATTACCCTTCAAATTGAGCCCATATAAATATTTGTGTAAGAGGGCACAAAGGAAGTGCCCCATTGCGGTCCCCTGGGTCTGTAGAAAGAATGATTTTACAATTCAAAATAATTGTGATTAAGTATGAAATGAGTATACTGACAAAGAGAAATTCAAGTTGTTCAGGGGCCATGGCCCTTAGTTAAAAGCTTTCCTTAAAGGGATACTAAACCCCCAAAAATTATTTCATGATTCAAGTATGAATGCAATTTTAAACAACATTCCAATTTACTTCTATATCTAATTTTGCTTCATTATTTAGCTATCCTTTGTTGAGAGAAATAGCAATGCACATGGGTGAGCCAATCACACGAGTCATCTATGTGCAGCAAACCAATCAGCAGCTACTAAGCCCTATCTAGATATGCTTTTCCAGCAAAGAATATCAAGAAAATTAAGAAAATTAGATAATAGAAGTAAATTAGAAAGTTGTTTAAAATTGCATGCTCTTTCTAAATCATGAAAGAAAAATTTGGGGTTTCATGTCCCTTTAATGGCAGAGATGCCCAGATGGTTTGAAATACAGGTGTAGAGGGCAGCCACGTCACAAGTGTGAGCCATGTGTAGTCATCACTCCATTCTGAACCCTCAAAAGTGTTGATGACATCGGTGGTTCTCAGATATGAGGGGATATTTTACACAATCGGATAAAGGAAGAAATCTATGTATGTTGTTAGGTTGCTAGTGAGAGCACTAATGGCCCGATATGATGGCCTTCCAGGGGGGTTGATAAGGGGGACTTGTGTATCTTGGGGAGGTGTAAAAGGTTGGAATGCTAGGATGGGGGTTCTAGAAGAAAATTGAATTCGTCTTTCATAATGATATTGTTTGATTTGGACCTGTTCTAAGGATCCCTGATAATTTCTTTGAAAATGTGTCAGTAGGGTTAATTGGTAGAGTTTTTTCTATATGTAGTATTATCACTAAGAATATTAAAGGCTTCTTTAATGTAGTCCGATCTATTTTGAATGACCACCCCCCGCTCTTATTGGCAGCCCTAATAATGATGTCTGTATCAGATTTCAATCTAGATAGGGTGGACCTCTCTAAAGTGGTCAAGTTATCATTGTACTTATTGACCAATTTCCCTTTTTGTTAGATACCCAAATTTTAGACAAAATCTTCATTAACCATTTTATTAAAAATACTGATATATTCTCCCTGTGCCCCAACAGGATAAAAAGTATATCTCCTTTTGAAATTGGTGAGAATAACAGATTTCTCTGTCTCGTGGATCCTCCACTCTAAATCCAATAAATGTTGTGTAGATGTTAGCAGATCATTATCTGCAAAAGGATATGTTTATCTACTATCCATTTCTAAATTCTGTAAGATGTTGATAGTGTCCCTGTCCTCATTTCCTAAGTTGGTCATAGTATATGAATGTCTGTCTAAAGTTGTTTTTTTGTTTGTTTTTTGTTGTTGTTATTTTTCCATTTTCACAGAGTATCTTGTTACATCATCAGCAAAAACAAATTTAGTTAACTTAAACAAATCAACAAATTTGATCAATTACAATTTGCTCATTTAATTTATTAGATATTCTACCATAGTTCTGCACCATCCTCCAGTAATGGGTGTAATCCAGCACTCCGGCCTCTCCATGCTTGAAGTGTAAAACCCTCATTGGAAGGGCAACCCTCTATGGCACAGTTTAATTTTATGTCTGTGAGGTGTCTCTAGCCTCATAGGTGTTGATTGAGTGTGAGGGAAGTGAATTGTCCCATAGGAATTAGACGTCTATAAAAAAGGGTAATTTATTGCGTTTAAGGTACCCAAATTCCTCTAGGCCTAAGAGTTCCGCCGTTCTTTCTAGCCACATTGCTATTGTCGGTGATGGAGTTTTCCACGCTTAGGCAATCAATGACCTGGCACTATTGAGACCAATCTGTACTAAGAAGGATTGTAGTTTACAGAATATGTTAGGGGGTGTCATTCAACAATGCTATTCTCGAGTTTATATTTAAGTGACTCCCCTGCTAGTCTCTGGAAGGTGGTATTTCTATCTCTCTCCACAGTGGGGTTTGATGATGGGGCATTCCCACCACATGTGTATGAGATTTTCCCGGTTCCCCACAGCCTCTCCAACACATTCGAGAGGATTTCGGGTAGATAGTGTTTAATCTCGTCGGTGTTAAGTACCAACGGGAAAGAATTTTATAGTTCATCTTGAGGATCTGTGGGAATGTGGATGATTTTTTTGTTCTTTGAAAGATTTTGCTCCAACCTTTTGTATCTATATCGGTGTAGAGGTCTAATGCCCATTTGGTAGTGTAAGCAGGCAATTGGGTTTTTTGATTTTCTAATAGTAGTTGACGGGAGGTGGAAAGAGGGCCTTTAATTATTAATCCTTTATCGCATAATTTTTCAAAAGGTGTCAATGGGCGTAGGAGATCTTTCTTGTGTTGGGACGTTTGTATGAAGTGTTGGAGTTGTGCGTATTTGAGCCAATTCGTATACCTGCCCTCCGCTATGTCCTCCAATTTATCTCTATCTTTCAGTTTCCCTCCTTCCGTGGACCTACTGTCAGTCTCCTGAATCCCCTATCCAAACCTCCCACCATCTCCATGGTTGAGTATATTGGGAATAATGGTGACCTGTCCAATGAGATATGTGGGTTATTCTTTTAAATTTTCTCCCAATCCCTGAACGAAGTGTATATGTATGTCTAAAGGGTCACATTGTTTTTGGGCCGTAAGTACATGGGAAACCCAGCAAAGCGCTCATACAAAAGAAGCTTGCAGGATATGGGGAATCGATAGATACCCAGGCTTTTGTGGGCGTACGAGCTATGCCAAATCAAAAATTCTGTAGAGAGTCACCCCATGATTAGTACATCTTCTATCTTTGGAAGGCCCAGGGCTTCCAAAGGCTGTGGCCTATATACAAGTGTTCTTGTTAACCCTAGGTCTACATCTGCCCCAGATATATGAGTTGATTTGCTTTGCATGCGTGTCAGAAATCTGCCAAGAAGATGCATCGGGAGGGCTTGTAGGATATAAAGGATCTTTGGGGAGAATCGTCATTTAATAGATTTGGACCCCGGCCCCACCATGAGAGAGTTTAGTTGTCCATGTGTTCAGTTAATTGAGGGTTTTTTGGAGTAGTGCTTCATAATTTTTTTTGAACAGAGTAGAATATAGTGGGGAGATATGGATTCCTAAGTATTTAATTGTCTTCGTGTGAAAACGTAAGGGGCACACCGAGGATAGGCCGAGAAACTCATCCGTACTAAGTGATATATTTAGGATTTCCGACTTGGACTTATTTACCAGAAAGTTAGAGAATTTGCCAAATCTGTCGATCTCAGACATTATGGCAGCGATAGTGCTTGAGGGAGAAGATATAGATAAGAGCATGTCATCTGCGTACATGGCAATCTTAAAATCATTGGGGCCTATTGTGATACCTTTTATGTCTTTGTTCGCACGGATGTATGATGCCAACACTTCCATCGTTAGGATGAATAGTATGGGCGATAAGGGACATCCCTGTCGTGTTCCGTTTTGAATGGGATATGGGTCCGAGAGCATACCATTTTTTCTTACTCTTGCGCTAGGTTGGGACTATAAGCCACATATTCACGTTATCATGGTTTTTTTTTATAAAATCCAAGCGTTTCTAGTGTGCACTGTAAGAATTGCCAATTAGTTCTATTGAACGCTTTCTCAGCATCAGTCGTCATCAAGACAGCTTTGATGTTGTGAAATTTTGCGTATGCAGTTAGGGTTAAGACTCTAATCGTATTGTCTCGAGCTTCTCTACGTGGGGTGAAACCCACCTGGTCTGTATGCACTAACTCAGACAATACTCTATTGATGTGGTTCGAGAGAATTTTGCCGAATATTTTTATATCGGAATTTAGTAATGATATTGGCCTATATCTTCTGGGTTCTTCTTGTGGTTAGTCTGGTTTTAGGAGTACGGAAATGTGAGCTGACAACATTTCTGGAGAGAATTTTGCGGTGCTGTCTATTGCTTGGAACAGGGTTAGTAAATGAGGTGTTAAGAAGTTTTTGAACGTCTTGTAGTAAGTGTTAGTGAACCCATCTGGGACTGGACTTTTGCCAATGGAGAGGTGTGAAATCACCGTTAGGATTTACTTTTTGGAGATTGGCTTCTCTAGTTCATCTATCTGGTCTTGCGTTAATGTGTTTAGACCTGCCGCTTTAACATATCTCCACATTTCTTCAGTTTGTGCTTGGGAATTGGGGACATTTAGGTTATATAGTTTGGTATAAAAATCACTAAAGCAATTTGCTATGCCTTTGCTGTCGTGTGTGTCCGTGCCGTGTATATGAGTCAGGTTTGTTTTCTTTTTTAAAGCTCTAGCTAATAAAGATCCAACTCTATTTCCCTCATAAACAAAGGTTTTTCTTAACTTGAAGGCTTTCCTCTGTGCATCTTTCATGAGGATGTCATTGAGCTTTTTTCTGGTGGAAGTGAAGGCGGATTATCTTTAGGGGAATTTTTATGCTCGATTTCGAGTCTGTGTAGTTGTGAGGTCAGAGAATCTACTGCAAGGTTTTAATATTTTTTAAGGTGTGCTTTGTGTTTAATACAGTCCCCCCTTATGACTGCCTTGTGTGCCTCCCATAGTGAAAGGGGTGATATGTCAGGGATGTTGTTATGTGTGAAGTATTCTGATATCGATGGTTGTCAGGGCTCAGCAGGGTGTGTGTGGGTGATGGCAGGAGATACTCATCTAGCTTCCAGATGAAAGGGTTTACTGGGCATGTCAGGCCATTGCAATTTGATAGAAATCATTGAGTGATCAGTCCATGCCGTCGGAGTGATGTCTGAGTCTATGATAAGGGATAAGCTGGACTGATCTATATATAAATAATCTATCCGTGAATACATGGCCCAAGGTGAGAAGTAGAAGGTGTAATTTCTTCTGCTGAGGGTGCTGTATCCTCCACAACATCCACTATATCCAACTGTCAGGCAACATTTGTATACAGTATCTGGAGGTTTATGTGAGGATGTGGTGCTTGGGGTGGATGTATCTAGTGTGGGGTCCATAGTGACATTAAGATCTCCGCCAAATATAAGTGTACCTATCTTGTGTTCTAATACTAAGGACGATAAATGCTTGAAAAAAGATGACCTGTTTGAGTTGGGCGCATAAACGTTTACCATTGTCATGGGTCTGTTGAATAGCAGCCCAACTACTATTAGTATCTTGCCTTCTCTATCTTTAGTGTATTTGATTAGCTGAAAAGGGGTGAATCAATATTCCCACCCCATTTTTCTTTAAAGAATATTAAAAACACTATACCAAATGTATAGAAATAGTGTGCGCCAATCGTGTGTAAAAATATAAAAAATTTAAAAAAACTGCGAATACCACTGGAAAAAAGGAAAAAAAACAAAAATTGATAAGGAGGACCAAGTGATGTTATGGATAACCAGTGTTAGATGGTCTGAGTGTAATTGGTGTGAAAAGGATGTGGATAATACAAAACAATAAGGACAGTACTGTCTCTTAAAATATAAAAATAGGGCCGATAAGTTGCAATTGGCCTAAAAATATAAGAGAAATTGTGCAAAGGTATGTGCAAGTGTGTTTAGTGACACACAAACCTATGTGAATACATATAAAATATGTGGATACAAATGGAATCAAATCTATGTGTTCATAAATGTGGTAGATAATAGAACATATAGTACTGGGATGTCGTAAGTTCGTTTGGAAAACAATATATATGCACAAAATAATACAATACAATGCAATAAGGCAAAAAAGTTAAATGAAAACCGTAAAACAGGCAAAAAGTCAGTTTCAAAGGGAATTATAAGCAGGCTGCTTTTCTTGAAACCGATGGTGGGTTAGTCAATCTAGATGGTAGAAAAAGAAAGAAAGCGCCTCATGGTGTGGATAACTCTGAACAGTTGTATGGTACAATGACGGTTAGCGTGTGAAATAATACTCACAAGGAAATTGGCACTCTTGTTATAAGAAGTGCAAACGAGCAGGCTGACATTTACAGCAGTCAGTACGCTGAGGTAGGAATGCTTTGATCTGTCTAGGATCCAGCTGTCAGCTCTCCACAGTAACTGAACTAAAGGGGCAGATTGCAGAGGCTTAGATACAAGCCTGAGCGGTGTTCACCGTATCTACCAGAAGCAATTTGCATTTACCATTTGCAAACAGAGGGACTCCTGATCGTCGACTGTGGAGAGCTGACAGCTGGATCCTAGACAGATCAAAGCATTCCTACCTCAGCATACTGACTGCTGTAAATGTCAGCCTGCTCGTCATTATACCATACAACTGTTCAGAGTTATCCACACCATGAGGCGTTTTCTTTCTTTTTCTACCATCTAGATTACTTTAAAGAAAGGCGTTGGAAAATCTCTTGAGTAGAACTTGGATTCTGCTGATCTGGGAAAATGTGTTTCTTGTACAGATATTATTGATCCCTTCTGTCTCGCAAACCATCGCAGGGCGATGGATCTTTTGGATGGAGAGTTAAGCCCCTTGGCATTCTGTGATAGTACTTGTATGGTTCTATGCATTGTGGTTTGTTGTGGGGTATGTTAAAGTGAATGGCTTACCTTGGCAGAGACATGGTACTGGAGGGTTGCCCTTTTCCCCCTAAGCCCATGATACTATTGGTGACACTTGAGAGTGGATGTCGAGAGTTGCTGCCACTGGAGGACAGATCTTTTGAATGAGCTATAATGAGCAAACAAACAATTATAAACATTATAACAATTAACAATACAAACCTAGTAGCATTTACGCTAAACTTGGGAGTGCTATTAGTCCCAACTTGGGACATTCTCCTAAACTAAAATTAGGGGGGATTGCAACAGTCTAACTGCTGCTACTCCTGAGTTATAGTCCAGTGTTGTCCATAAAAGGGTATAACTCTCTATCGTGTTCAGCAAACACTCAGTAACCAATTTTAAATCTATAGCTTTCACTGTGTACTATTAGTCCATGGTGTAAGGGTGCACCAAAGGCACCCATTTTGTCAACTTTTGGGAAGGAGTCTATAATGCTGAAGAGAGAGTCCTATTAGTCTGGTATATAGACCGCTCAAGGTGATGTCTTGTTAATGGGTTCTCTGTGAGGTCTCCCAGTGGTTGGCAATTCAATTTATTAGTCCATGGTGAAAGGACACGCTAAAGGCACCCCTTTTGTCAGTTGTTGGGGTAGAGTCCATAATGCATAAAAAGAGTCCCATTAGTCTGGTGTATAGACCGCTCAAGGTGGTGCCTTGGTGGCAGGTTCTCTGAGAGGTCTCCCAGTGGCTGGTGGTTTATTTTTCTTTGTGACCATGGTCCACTTTTGTCTCTGCATCTTCGGTGGAAGAAAGTGTGTCATCTCCATCTCTTGTGTATTCCCGGCCTCTGGAGGAAGCTTTGGTAGGGGGATGTTCAGATGAGTACAGAATTCCTCCAAATCCTCTAGGTCTCTGTATGTTGCCTCTTTATTATCTTTCAAAGCCCTTAGGGAGAAGGGAAATCCCCAGCGGTATCGGATGCCTAGCCCTCTCAGATTGTGCTGTTCAGGGGATCCAACTTCTCTGCGCTTTCTTAGGGTTATGGGTGGTGCTGAGGTCTGCATATATCTTTATACTGGTGCCCTGAAACTGAATTAGTGTTTTTTCTTGCCGGCGGCCAAGATATATTCTCTTTATAATGGACATAATGACATCTCATGATGACGTCTCTGGGAGGTGCGGATGGTTGTGGTTTCGGCCACAGAGCTCTGTGGGCTGTATCCAACATTATGTCTGTGTCCGGGTCTGAATTCATTAAAAAGCGAAACAAGCTTTGAACATATTGCTGTAAGTCCGAAGGTGTTATAGACTCGGGTATCCCCGTAATTCTAAGATTTTGCCTGCGGCCTCTATTGTCCAAATCCTCTATCTGGTTCTGTAGCTGTATTATTTCTGTGGTTTGTTGTTGTAATTGTAAGGTTGCAAGGTTCGTGGATTAAGATATTTCTATGGCGTGATCTTCTATTTGAACCACTCTGTTACCGTGTTCTGTGATGTATCCGCCAGCCCGTCTTTGATTAGTTGGCTAACCTGTAACATGAAGGCTGAAAAGTCATCTTTTGAGGGTAGGTTTTTCAAATCAGCTCTAGTTAGTGGATAATCCTCATCTTGTTGAAGCTCCCTAGAGTAGTCTCTGTCTTCACCTGTATCTGAGTGAGGGGAGCTGGTAGAGGAGGTGGCTGAGGTTCCTACAGCTTTAAAGAAGGTATTCATCTTGGCATTTGGAGTGGCTGTTGATTTTTGGATTTTATCCAGTTTTTGCTGTCTGTTGGAGGCCATGGCTGTATTGGTGGTTTGAGTGTGTAAAGGCCTATGTAAGGTATTCTCCAGCCCCTAGGTATGTGATAGTTGAGTTATATGATATACTGCGCTTTGTTGTACCTCTATATCCCAGGGATTATCCATTGACAACAGGACTGCCTCTCTGCTTTTCTATAATGTCGCTGATCTGCTTCTGTTATGTAGGCCTGTGATAGGTTTAGACCTGTGTAACCTTGCCTACAAATACACCCAGTTTCCTCTGTGCTTTGTGGCTACTGTGTCTGTAGGGTGGAGACTTTATCCCTGTATCAGTGTGTCCGTGTATTTATAGAATGAGGCGTTAGTGATATGCAGAAATTACTGCATGCGTTATATTTAACACATTCTGAGGCCCGTCTATCTACATAGCATTATTGCATGGCTATACATATTCCCTTATGACTTATGCGATCTGTATTGATTCTCTTTATTTGGGGTAGGTCCCCTTGGCCCAGTGCTGTCGGTTAGGCTTCTGCACCTAGAGGGATGTGCAGTTTATGGTATCAGTCTATTTACTCACTGCCCTGTCTGTTGTCAGCGGCTTGCGGCTTGCTACCACCCCCCTCTCCAGTGGCTCTGTTTAGTGAAGTCTAGAGCGGTATGTCTCAGTCCGGTGGTGGGTAAGGGAGATTTTGGCTGGCCCCATTATTCCTGCTCTGTATCTGAGCTGCTTTCGGGAGCTGAATACAGCGTGCGTCTGTTCAAATGGTAAGCTAGGCCTCACAGGTGTCTAATGCATGGCGCCGTCAGTGTCATTTAGGTTGTTTTAGGTTTAGGTTGTGCACGGCTTCTCGTGGATGTTGTAATGTTCCAGTTTTTATGTCTAGCCGGCTACCGGTGTCTTCCCATGCTGTCCCTCCTCATTTAGAGTATCTTGTACCCGGGATCTTTTGTGGATCAGGAGTTTGCTGCATGGAGCTCTACAAATGTGCAGCCATTTTAATCCTCGGCCGGCTCCGCCCCCTCTGTTTTTTTTTTTAATGAAGTAACATTTCAATGTTAACTTTCTAATGTTCTGTTGTAGGTAAATGTAGGTTTGAAATTTGTTTGGGGTGGATTTTGGGGTATAATTCAGGCATCTGGCTAGAAGATTAACTTCATTATTGTCTAGCGTTTTTGATGACAGGTTGTAAATGTTTTCTCTGTTAATTCTCTCTTGTTCCTTTTTACATTTATTTATCTGTATTGTTCTTCCGCCTCTGGTTCCTCGTTTGCTCTTTTTCATTTTTGAGGAGTGTTCAAAGTGTCTAACAGTGTGTGTGTATATTGTTTTACTGTGGTTCTGTTGTAGATGTACGGGTCTGGGTCTTGTGGGACTTCTCTCTTTCTTCCTAAAAAAATGGTGATTATTATAGTTGGTATGATTCTTGTCTCTATGATACTGATTGGAATGGAAGTTGGTAATCTTGGTCTAAGTAGGAATCCCGATGGTTATATAGGGGGCCGTATCTATTGGAAGTGATGACTAGTGGTTTTGACACATGGTTATAATCCAAGTGCTGTCTGTTGGAGTATTCACCTGATTCTTTATGAATGTGGTTGTAATCAAAATGTGTATGTTGTTGTGATTGATGTGGTGGTCTTGAAGGTGGATTACTATAGTTCTGATTTGTTTGTCCCTTGTGGGTCCCATACGAATTGGTTTGTGTTTTCTGTTATTCATTCCCATTATTGTGATTGTTATGCCTATGTTGTGTATTACTATGTTCTCGATTATACAAGCTAGTATGGGTATGGTGAGGTTTACTGGTGGTTTTCTTTTTATGATCTTTTTTTATACGAATAGAGTTTTGTAGTCATCCATATCCCTACATAGTTTCTTGTATTTGTTTAGTTTTATTTAATTTTTCATTTCTTTTTTGTATGTTCTCGTTAAGTGTTTTTCACTTTTCTTGACTTTGAATTTCTGAGTTTAGGTAGTAGGGGTGTCCTATGGCTATGCTACCTTATTAAGTTTATATTCCCTATATCTAATAAGAATTTTGATAAGTGTCATTGAACAGTCCGAGAGTGCTTTATCCCAATCAGTACTGAATTCAACTTCTTCAAGGTTGAATGCAGGATATTTAAAAATCCTGAGGCCCCATGGCACAGTGTTGTGTAGTACATAGTTGTCAAGTAGGATCAAGTCCTGCCATTCCTTAGTATCATTATTAAGAAGTTTTTTAAGAAGTTTTTCCAATTCTTTAAACAACTCTGAGGGGTCTGCTTCCTCACGTTGTGCCACAGGGGTGTCCGTATTCAGTAGGATTATAGGACCTATTTCTATTGTGTCTGATATCACAGTCCCTTAAAGTTGTTATCATTATGTGGTGGTCATGTTACAAGAAGGGGGGGGGGACCCTAAATCGGGGTGTGGATAACTCAAGAACTGGAGCGATAAGACCTCAGTGAGTAAACAGTAAAACACAGCTGAGTAGAAAATAAATAAAAAAAAATAAAAAATGTGAGCCTCTAGATTCTGTTTCTATGGGCATTTTTATACATTACATCTTGTAAAGTTTTATTGCCCTTGCGCTTTTTCTTTGTGTCATTAAAACATTTCACTGTTTAGATCGGGATGCGCTGGGTTCTCTCACATATAACTTTAATTCAATGTTAGAGTTAGGGGGTGTTAGGGTTTTAGGGGGTCAATTTAGTTTAATTTAGGGCTGTTGTGATGTGGGGGGCTGCAGTTTAGGGGTTTATAGGTTTATTTAGTGCTTTAGTTTAGTGTTGGCAATGTGGGGGGCCGGCGGTTTAGGGGTTAATAGTTTTATTTAGTGTTTTCGTTAGTGTTGGGCAATGTGGGGGTGTACGGCGGTTTAGGGGTTAATAGGTTTAGTTAGAGTCGGTGATGTCGGGGAACTGCGGTTTAGGGGTTAATAGTTTAGTTAGTGTTGGCAATGTTTTGGGAACGGCGGTTTTAGGGGTTAATATGTTTATTTAGTGTTTTAGTTAGTGTCGGCGATGTCGGGAAACTGCGGTTTAGGGGTTATAGTTTTAGGTTAGTGTTGGCGATATCGGGAAACTGCGGTTTAGGGGTTAATAGGTTTAGTTAGTGTTGGGGAACTGTGGTTTACAGGTTGATAGATTTAGTTAGTGTCACCGATGCCGGGGAATGGCAGTTTAGGGTTAATAGGTTTAGTTAGTGTCGGCGGTGTAGAGAAACAGCTGTTAAGGGGTTAATAGCTTTATTTAGTGTCGGCGATGGGGGGGTAGCGGCGGTTTTTAAAACAATTTGTTTCGGCATATTAGTTTGTGTTTAGTTAAATCATTTTTTTTGGATCCTTTCGTTTTTTCGGTCCATTCTTTATTCATATGCATTATTCTATTCGATGGATCCGAAATAACAAACGGATCCGAAAAAATGATTTAACTTAACATAACTAATTTGCCAAAACAATTTTTTTTTAAACTAAACTAATTTGCTAAAACTAAATTATTTATTTAACAAATGAAAACGAAACAAATTTTTTTAGCATTGCACGTGTCTATTAGAAACTCCAACTTTTGAACCTATGCATAAGTTGGACATTAAATTACTTTCTTGGAAAGTATTGTTTCTATTGGCTATTTCTTCTGCCAGAAGAGTTTTGGAGTTGTCTGCTCTTTCTTGTGAGTCTCCGTATCTGATTTTTCACCATGATAAAGCCGAAAACCTGTCACAGAGAAAATGTATCATAAGATTTGGAAAGCTTACTAACGGCTAGATTTAGAGTTTTGTCGGTAACGACCCGAAAAGCTAACGCCTGCTTTTTTCTGGCCGCACCATAAAAATAACTCTGGTATTGAGAGTCCACATAAAGGCTGCGTTAGGCTCCAAAAAAGGAGCGTAGAGCATATTTAACGCAGCTTCAACTCTCGATACCAGAGTTGCTTACGGACGCGGCCAGCCTCAAAAACGTGCTCGTGCACGATTCCCCCATAGGAAACAATGGGGCTGTTTGAGCTGAAAAAAACCTAACACCTGCAAAAAAAAGCCGCGTTCAGCTCCTAACGCAGCCCCATTGTTTGCTATGCGGAAACACTTCCTATGTCTGCACCTAACACTCTAACATGTACCCCGAGTCTAAACACCCCTAGCCTTACACTTATTAACCCCTAATCTGCTGCCCCGCTATCGCTGACACCTGCATATTATTATTAACCCCTAATCGCCGCTCCGTAAACCCGACGCTACTTACATTATCCCTATGTACCCCTAATCTGCTGCCCTAACATCGCCGACCCCTATATTATATTTATAAACCCCTATCTGCCCCCCACAACGTCGCCTCCACCTGCTACACTTATTAACCCCTAATCTGCCGAGCGGACCTGAGCGCTACTATAATAAAGTTATTAACCCCTAATCCGCCTCACTAACCCTATAATAAATAGTATTAACCCCTAATCTGCCATCCCTAACATCGCCGACACCTAACTTCAATTATTAACCCCTAATCTGCCGACTGGAGCTCACCGCTATTCTAATAAATGTATTAACCCCTAAAGCTAAGTCTCTAACCCTAACACTAACACCCCCCTAAATTAAATATACTTTACATCTTAACGAAATTAATTATCTCTTATTAAATATATTATTCCTATTTAAAGCTTAATACTTACCTGTAAAATAAATCCTAATATAGCTACACTATAAATTATAATTATATTATAGCTATTTTAGGATTAATATTTATTTTACAGGTAACTTTGTAATTATTTTAACCAGGTACAATAGCTATTAAATAGTTAAGAACTATTTAATACAGGGAGTGCAGAATTATTAGGCAAATGAGTATTTTGACCACATCATCCTCTTTATGCATGTTGTCTTACTCCAAGCTGTATAGGCTCGAAAGCCTACTACCAATTAAGCATATTAGGTGATGTGCATCTCTGTAATGAGAAGGGGTGTGGTCTAATGACATCAACACCCTATATCAGGTGTGCATAATTATTAGGCAACTTCCTTTCCTTTGGTAAAATTGGGTCAAAAAGAAGGACTTGACAGGCTCAGAAAAGTCCAAAATAGTGAGATATCTTGCAGAGGGATGCAGCACTCTTAAAATTGCAAAGCTTCTGAAGCGTGATCATCGAACAATCAAGCGTTTCATTCAAAATAGTCAACAGGGTCACAAGAAGCGTGTGGAAAAACCAAGGCGCAAAATAACTGCCCATGAACTGAGAAAAGTCAAGCGTGCAGCTGCCAAGATGCCACTTGCCACCAGTTTGGCCATATTTCAGAGCTGCAACATCACTGGAGTGCCCAAAAGCACAAGGTGTGCAATACTCAGAGACATGGCCAAGGTAAGAAAGGCTGAAAGACGACCACCACTGAACAAGACACACAAGCTGAAACGTCAAGACTGGGCTAAGAAATATCTCAAGACTGAGTTTTCTAAGGTTTTATGGACTGATGAAATGAGAGTGAGTCTTGATGGGCCAGATGGATGGGCCCGTGGCTGGATTGGTAAGGGCAAGAGCTCCAGTCCGACTCAGACGCCAGCAAGGGGTGGAGGGTGGAGTACTGGTTTGGGCTGGTATCATCAAAGATGAGCTTGGGGGGGGCCTTTTCGGGTTGAGGATGGAGTCAAGCTCAACTCCCAGTCCTACTGCCAGTTTCTGGAAGACACCTTCTTCAAGCAGTGGTACAGGAAGAAGTCTGCATCCTTCAAGAAAAACATGATTTTCATGAAGGGACAATGCTCCATCACACGCGTCCAAGTACTCCACAGCGTGGCTGGCAGAAAGGGTAAAAAGAAGAAAATCTAATGACATGGGCCTCCTTGTTCACCTGATCTGAACCCCATTGAGGAACCTGTGGTCCATCATCAAATGTGAGATTTACAAGGAGGGGAAAACAGTACACCTCTCTGAACAGTGTCTGGGAGGCTGTGGTTGCTGCTGCACGCAATGTTGATGGTGAACAGATCAAAACACTGACAGAATCCATGGATGGCAGGCTTTTGAGTGTCCTTGCAAAGAAAGGTGGCTATATTGGTCACTGATTTGTTTTTTGTTTTGTTTTTGAATGTCAGAAATGTATATTTGTGAATGTTGAGATGTTATATTGGTTTCACTGGTAAAAATAAATAATTGAAATGGGTATATATTTGTTTTTTGTTAAGTTGCCTAATAATTATGCACAGTAATAGTCACCTGCACACACAGATATCCCCCTAAAATAGCTATAACTAAAAACAAACTAAAAACTACTTCCAAAACTATTCAGCTTTGATATTAATGAGTTTTTTGGGTTCATTGAGAACGTGGTTGTTGTTCAATAATAAAATTAATCCTCAAAAATACAACTTGCCTAATAATTCTGCACTCTCTGTAGTTACCTAGTTAAAATAATAACAAAATTACCTGTAAAATAAATCCTAACCTAAGTTACAATTAAACCTAACACTACACTATCAATAAATTAATTAAATAAAATATCTACAATTACCTACAATTAAACCTAACACTACACTATCAATACATTAATTAAATACAATATCTACAAATAACTACAATGAAATAAACTAACTAAAGTACAAAAAATAAAAAAGAACTAAGTTACAAAAAATAAAAAAATATTTACAAACATAAGGAAAATCTTACAACAATTTTAAACTAATGACACCTACTCTAAGCCCCCTAATAAAATAACAAAGACCCCCAAAATAAAAAATGCCCTACCCTATTCTAAATTACTAAAGTTCAAAGCTCTTTTACCTTACCAGCCCTGAACAGGGCCCTTTGCGGGGCATGCCCCAAGAAGTTCAGCTCTTTTGCCTGTAAAAAAAAACATACAATACCCCCCCCAACATTACAACCCACCACCCACATACCCCTAATCTAACCCAAACCCCCCTTAAATAAACCTAACACTAAGCCCCTGAAGATCATCCTACCTTGTTTTCACCTCACCGGGTATCACACCGATCCGTCCTGGCTCCGATATCTTCATCCAACCCAAGCGGGGGCTAGACATCCACTGAAGAAGTCCAGAAGAGGGTCCAAAGTCTTCATCCTATCCGGGAAGAAGAGTAGATCCGGACCGGCAACCATCATCTTCCAAGCGGCATCTTCTATCTTCATCCGATGAGGACCGGCTCCATCCTGAAGACCTCCACCGCGGACCCATCTTCATCCGGCGACGTCCAACTGAAGAATGACGGTTCCTTTAAGGGACGTCATCCAAGATGGCGTCCCTCGAATCCGATTGGCTGATAGGATTCTATCAGCCAATCGGAATTAAGGTAGGAATATTCTGATTGGCTAATGGAATCAGCCAATCAGAATCAAGTTCAATCCGATTGGCTGATCCAATCAGCCAATCAGATTGAGCTCGCATTCTATTGGCTGTTCCGATCAGCCAATAGAATGCGAGCTCAATCTGATTGGCTGATTGGATCAGCCAATCGGATTGATCTTGATTCTGATTGGCTGATTCCATCAGCCAATCAGAATATTCCTACCTTAATTCCGATTGGTTGATAGAATCCTATCAGCCAATCGGAATTCGAGGGATGCCATCTTGGATGACGTCCCTTAAAGGAACCGTCATTCTTCAGTTGGACGTCGCCGGATGAAGATGGGTCCGCGGTGGAGGTCTTCAGGATGGAGCCGGTCCTCATCGGATGAAGATAGAAGATGCCGCTTGGAAGATGATGGTTGCCGGTCCGGATCTACTCTTCTTCCCGGATAGGATGAAGACTTTGGAGCCTCTTCTGGACCTCTTCAGCCGCCGGAAGATGGATCGCCAGCCCCCGCTTGGGTTGGATGAAGATTTTGGAGCCAGGACGGATCGGTGAACCTGGTATGGTGAAGACAAGGTAGGATGATCTTCAGGGGCTTAGTGTTAGGTTTATTTAAGGGGGGTTTGGGTTAGATTAGGGGTATGTGGGTGGTGGGTTGTAATGTTGGGGGGGGGTATTGTATGTTTTTTTTTACAGGCAAAAGAGCTGAACTTCTTGGGGCATGCCCCGCAAAGGGCCCTGTTCAGGGCTGGTAAGGTAAAAGAGCTTTGAACTTTAGTAATTTAGAATAGGGTAGGGTATTTTTTTATTTTGGGGGGCTTTGTTATTTTATTAGGGGGCTTAGAGTAGGTGTAATTAGTTTAAAATTGTTGTAATATTTTTCTTATGTTTGTAAATATTTTTTTATTTTTTGTAACTTAGTTCTTTTTTATTTTTTGTACTTTATTTAGTTTATTTCATTGTAGTTATTTGTAGGTATTGTATTTAATTTATTTATTGATAGTGTAGTGTTAGGTTTAATTGTAGGTAATTGTAGGTATTTTATTTAATTAATTTATTGATAGTGTAGTGTTAGGTTTAATTGTAACTTAGGTTAGGATTTATTTTACAGGTAATTTTGTAATTATTTTAACTATTTTAGCTATTAAATAGTTCTTAACTATTTAATAGCTATTGTACCTGGTTAAAATAAATACAAAGTTACCTGTAAAATAAATATTAATCCTAAAATAGCTATAATATAATTATAATTTATGTTGTAGCTATATTAGGATTTATTTTACAGGTATTTAGCTTTAAATAGGAATAATTTATTTAATAAGAGTTAATTAATTTCGATAGATTAAAATTATATTTAATTTAGGGGGGTGTTAGTGTTAGGGTTAGACTTAGCTTTAGGGGTTAATACATTTATTAGAATAGCGGCGAGATTCGGACGGCAGATTAGGGGTTAATAATTGAAGTTAGGTGTCGGCGATGTTAGGGAGGGCAGGTTAGGGGTTAATAAATATAATATAGGGGTCGGCGGTGTTAGGGGCAGCAGATTAGGGGTACATAGCTATAATGTAGCTGGCGGCTCTTTGCGGTCGGCAGATTAGGGGTTAATTATTGTAGGTAGGTGGCGGCGACGTTGTAGGGGGCAGGTTAGGGGTTAATAAATATAATATAGGGGTCGGCGATGTTAGGGCAGCAGATTAGGGGTACATAGGGATAATGTAGCTGGCCGCGGCGTGCGGACGGCAGATTAGGGGTTAATAAGTGTAGGTAGCTGGCGGCGACGTTGTGGGGGGCAGATTAGGGGTTAATAAATATAATATAGGGGTCGGCAGTGTTAGGGGCAGCAGATTAGGGGTACATAAGGATAACGTAGGTGGCGGTCGGCAGATTAGGGGTTCAAAAAATTTAATCAAGTTGCGGCGATGTGGGGGGACCTCGGTATAGGGGTACATAGGTAGTTTATGGGTGTTATTGTACTTTAGAGTACAGTAGTTAAGAGCTTTATAAACCGGCGTTAGCCCAGAAAGCTCTTAACTACTGACTTTTTTCTGCGGCTGGAGTTTTGTTGTTAGATTTCTAACTCTCACTTCAGACATGACTCTAAATACCGGAGTTAGAAAGATCCCATTGAAAAGATAGGATACGCAATTTACGTAAGGGGATCTGTGGTATGGAAACGTCGTGGCTGAAAAGTGAGCGTTTTTTGAGTGACTCCAAATACCGGAGGTAGCCTAAAACCAGCGTTAGGAGCCTCTAACGCTGGTTTTCACGGCTACCTCCAAACTCCAAATCTAGGCCTTACTTTGGTGTTCTAGAGATTTTTCTTGGAAATCTTTTTCAATGCCTAGAATTATTCAGTTCCTTGAAGATGGACTATTGGTTAGTTCTTTAAAGGGTCAGAATTCAGGATTATCGGTTTTCAATCACAAAAAACTGGTTAAATTACCTGATGATCAAATTTTTGTCCAAGTCTTGGTTTGAATTTGCCCTGTTATTAGACCCATTTTTCCCCCTTGGAATTTGAATCTTATTCTTTCTATTCTTCAAGTTCGACCCTTAAACATATGCACTCGGACCTAAAGTTATTGTCACGGAAGCTTCTCTCTCTTCTAGCCATTTCTTATTTTGTCTTCTGATCACGCCTTTTTGATTTTTCATCTAAATATGATTTTCTACTGAAAGTAGTGACTTCAGAGAATATTAATCAGGAAATTGTTGTTCCTTCACTTTACCCAAATCTGTCTAAGGAACGCTTACTTCGCAATTTGCCATACACTTGGATATGAGACAGCAACACAAAGACCAGCGCAGGTGAAGACAAAATCCCCCAATCACAATGGTACTGTAACAAATGTCCACAGCGCTTTTTTATTCCAAGTTCTTTTTTTATTGAGAAAGTTTTTAAGTTCACGTTGTCGGCTACAATTGGAATATACAAACCGAAAACATTATAATGTGATAAAAGTAATTTAGAAATAAACAACTGTTCTCTTATTTGTACATGAATGCGAAGAGAAAATAAAATAAAAAGAAAATTAAAGAAAACAACTAATTCAAAATGTTGTGCCATTGAGTTAACCACTATATGTGCATAAGGTCATTTTATGCAACCTTAATAAGTTATTTAAGTCTGGATAAACCGGATAGTCAAATATCTTGGTTGGGAATTGAGGGAATGTAATATTAGGCTTCAGTCAAGTTTCAAATATTGATCCCACATGTCTTGAGCTATGATAAAAGGTCTCTAGAGTCCATCCTAAATGATCTATATTCCTCTAGTTCTATGAGGTCTGTGACTTTATGTCTCCACATTATGATATTAGGGGGCCTGGGAGATTTCCAGTTTTTGGAAATGAGCGATTTCGCACTATTAGTGAAAATTCAAAACAATATGTTGTGGGCCTTGGAAGGGAGCTTGATGTGTTTAAGTAGGAACAATAGTGGGTCCAAGGGTAATAGAGTCTGGAATATCTTCTCTATTTCCCCTATTAAAGCCCTCCAAAATTGGTTTATACTGTTATACCACAACCACATGTGTCCCATACCGCTGACAAAATGGCCACATCGCCAGCAGCAGTTTCTAGTTGTTGGGTACAATTTATGTAAGCGTCTAGGGGTGAGGTACCAGTTATGTAGTATTTTATAATTCAACTCAACTAACACTGCTGAGGAAGAGGACGACTTAGTATTAATAAATATGGAGGATGCAGTCTGGGGAAGAATGATAACCCCTTATTCCCTTTCCCAAGACTCTATGGAGCAAGGTAAGTTGCCCAGGGGGGGTTGAGATAAAATTTAATACATTTTGGATAAGGTGTGCTTAAGTGGGCTTGTGGAGGTTAACAGTTTTTCTAGGTTGGTCAGGGGTCTCAGCAAATTGTGTTGTTGTTTATGGGTTGTAATATAGTGATGAACTCTTCTATAGTTAAACCAATTATGGGCCCAGCTGAAACCAAGCTCTTGAAGTTTTGTGTGTGTGTGCAAATGCTCGCTCTCCGAGAGATAGTGAGCAGTAATGTCTGGGGAAGGAACTAAGTCAGTAATGCGAATCCCTAAGTCAGTCAGGGAAAACTCATAGTTGTGGATTAGAGAGAGAGGTGAGAGGAGAGGGTCTGGAGGAAAGGTATGGATTTATCTTGTTTGCCATTTCCCATTGGGTCATAGTTTCTCAAGTGATCAGGTTTTCTATATCTCTTATTAATTTTTCAGAGTGAGGGAGCCAACAAAAGGTTTGCAGATATAGCCCTTTATTTAAGTGTTCCTCTAGATGGATCCACCTTTTTTGGACTTTGTATCCTCCAATCGAGAATTCTCTAAATGAAAATTGTGTGTCTGTATAATTCTATATTGAGGCCTCCCAGTCCACCACATATCCTAGGGCCCATCATTATCTTTCTATTGATTCTTGGGTGTCTACCTTTCCATATAAAGGAGGCTGAATAGTTGTATTTTCATGAGGTATCGAGGGGGGAGGGGTATGGGAAGGGCTTGCAGTATATACAAAAGTCTGGGGAAGGCCGTCATTTTAACCGCATTGATCCTACCTATCCAGGTGAGGTGTTTAGCATGCCAGGAGGAGAGTTTTGCGTTCTAATGCCAGTTTGATAGGGAATTTAAGTTATATATCGACTCCAGGTCGTCAGCAAGATGGATATTTTAAAGAATTTTTACACCAACGAAAGGGGCAAGTTAGCATAATTTGTTGTTCCAGGTCGGGAGATAGGGAGACCCCCAGGATCTCTGATTTGGAGTGATTAATAAGGAAATTTCTCAGTTTGTTAAAGAGTGATAATTCCTCTAGGAGGATGGGGATCGACTTACTAGGGTTAGTGAGTGTGAACAGTACGTCGTCCGCGAATAATGATAATTTATAGATCTCCTCACCCACCATTATGCCCTCTATCTCCTGGTTCTGTCTTATCTTGGAAGCAAAGGCCTCCAAGAGTCGGACAAACAGTAGGGGACACAAGGGACACCCCTGTCTTGTGCCATTTGAGATCGGGAAAGGAGGGGAAAGTATACCGTTCAATGAAATTCGGGCACTAGGGAAGTTATATTACGCAAATATTCTATGAAGCATGGATTCCCCTACACCGAACGTCTGTAGGGTGGCTTTAAGGAAGGACCAACTAACCTGGTCAAAAGCTTTCTCCGCGTCGGTAGAAAGCCAGAGCGCGGGAATGCCCTGTTTTTTGGAATGCCATAGGAGATGTAGGTTACGTACCGTATTATCCTTTGCCTCTCTCCTGGGGACAAATCCAACCTGGTCGTGATTTATTAGATAGAAACATAGAAACATAGAATTTGACGGTAGATAAGAACCAAAAAGGCCCATCAAGTCTACCCATATTACATGTGTCAGGGTTTTTACCTGTTTTGTTTGCCATGTGCTGCTGGTAGCCATTTTACTCACCTCTCTTCCTGACTATGGTGCATTGTGGGGAATGCTGCTCATTTCCTGCACTTCCTTTTATGGCCAGACTGGTGTGCATCATCCGTGTGAGACAGGATGCAGTCTCAGAATTTATGTCATCACTTATTATTTAAAGGGCCTCTGTTCAGTATGCTTTGCCTTTGCATTGTCTCAGACCTGTTTGTGAGAGTTCCTGTGTATTACCTGGCTGCCTGATGTCCTTCTTGGTTCCTGATCCCTGTCTTGTTCCTGACTCTGACTTTTTGCTTTGGCTCCTGACTCAGCTCGTCTGACTACCAGCTCTGGTTTTGACTCCTGGCTTGTTATTTGACTTGTGGACTTTTTATTATCGCCCCGACAGGCCAGAATCAGTCTGATTCCTGGCACCCTGACAACATGTAACTTTTTCCTTAGGATAGCCTTATGCATGTCCCAGGCATTTTTAAATTCCTTTACAGTCTTTGTGTTTACCACCTCTAATGGAAGTTTATTCCATGAATCCACCACCCTTTCTGTAAAAAAATGCTTCCTCAAAAATCTGCTACCCTCTAACTTTAGATTGTGACCCCTTGTTTTGGCATTTATTTTTTTGTGAAAAATGCTTTCAGCTTCTATTTTATTAAGTCTCTTCATATATTTGAAGGTTTCTATCATGTCACCTCTTTCCCTTCTATCCTCTAAACTATACATATTTAGATCATAGAGTCTTTCTTTGTACGTTTTATATTTTAGACCATGTACCATTTTAGTAGCCCTCCTTTGGACAGCTTCTAGTTTATTTATATCTTTCTGAAGATATGGTCTCCAGTACTGTACACAGTATTACATATTTGGTCTAACTAATGATCTGTAAAGTGGCATAAGAACCTTGCTATTTCTGCTACTAAAACCTCTTCCAATGCAACCAAGCATTTGACTGGCCTTGCTGGCTGCACTGCGGCATTGTGTACCAAATTTTAAATAATTTGAAATAATAATTCCCAAATCCCTTTCTTCTTTAATTACAGCCAGTAATGTACCAATGAGACTATAATTGGCCTTTGGGTTTTTGGATCCTATATGCATAATTTTGCTCTTGGTAATATTACATTTCAGATCCCATTTATTTGACCAGTCCTCTAGTTTATTAATATCACAGTTCATTTGATCAACTCCTCCTCGAACATCTACCCTGTTACAAATTTTAGTATCATCAGCAAACAAGCAACCTTCCCCTTAAGCCCACTTCCAATATCACTTATGAACATGTTAAACAAAACAGGCCCAATAACTGACCTTTGGGGAACACTACTAGTAACTGATTTGAATGTACTCCATTAATTGAAACCATCTGTCGTCTATCTTTAAGCCAGCATTCTACCCACTTAACAATCTTAGCATCTATTCCAAGGCAATACATTTTGTGAATAAGTTTGTTGTGTGGGAGGAATTGATTTAGCCTAATGGATATCATTTTAGCAAACATTTTAATATCTGCATTTAGTAGGGAAATTGGCCTGAAGTTGGGTATCCGGTCGGGGGCTTTGTTCGGCTTTGGAATTACGGTTATGTGGGCTTGGAGTGATTAGGGGGAAAGGTATTATTATTGTCTATATAAGAGAAATGGGCAAGAAGATGAGGGGCAAGGATGTCTATGAACTTAGAGTAATATGCATGGCCAAATCATCTGGGCCTGGAGCCTTTCTGGGAGGAAAAGAAAGGATAGCCTTCTGAAGTTCCTTTAGGGTGAAAGGAGCTTCTAAGTCAGACTTCTGGTCTGCAGTCAGGGAGGGAAGTTGTAGTTTGGCAAGGTAGCTGGTGATGTCTGAGGGTGAAGGCGGAGTGGATTTTCTGTCTAAATTATATAGGTCTTCATAATAACTTCTGAATTTGTCCACAATATCCGTAGATGTAGACCAGACCTTCCCTTTTTTATCTTTGATGGACATGATTAACTTCTAGAGGATCTATTTCGCAATAACCTAGCTACCAATTTACCTTGCTTATTTCCCCCCTCATAAAATCTTCTCCTAAGAAAGAGGGCCCTACGTTTAGCCTCTACTCCCAGAAGGAGATTTAGCTAATTCTGTTTATGTTGTATGTGATCTAGCAGTGAATGGGCTTTGGGATACCTCTTATGGGTGTCCTGTAATTGATCTAACTCCTATAGTAAGTTTTTTAAAGCAAGTGATTTCTGTCTGTTCTTAGCTGCCTTAATAGCTATTAGCTCCCCTCTGATTACACCCTTATGTGCTTCCCAGATGTGAAGTGGTGCTACGTTGGGAGTGTCGTTTGCTATGAAGTATGTCGCTAATAGTTTACATATTTGAAGGTTAGTTAAAGGGTCTGTCAGTAAGGACTCGTCTAATTTCCAAGTACGGACTTGTCTTTGAGATGTAGGCTAATTGATGGACCAACTGATCATGGCGTGGTCAGACCATGTTATGGGGAATATTTCGGTGGATTGAACCAGAGCCAGACTGGTGACATCTATCATAAGGTAGTCAATGCACAAATAATTTTGATGGGGGTGGGAGTAGAACGAATATTCTTTTACATGGGGATGATACAGTCTCCAAGCATCATGCACATTCAGCTTTGACAATTGTAGCTTAATTTGTTTTAATGTTTTCTGAGAGACTGAGGATGTTCCAGGTGAACAATCCAGCTCGGGATCTAATGCCAGGTTAAGGAATCCCCCCACTATCAGACTTTCCCTCATGAGTTCAGAGATCCTATTACAGGTTTGAAGAAAAAAATGTAGTAGGATGTGAATTGGGGGCATAGATATTGGCTATAGTTATAACCTTATTGTAGAGTCGACCAGTCACGACCACCAGTCTACCCTCCTTGTCCCTAAAAACATTTGAGAGATGGAATGGAACGTGTTTTTTAATTAATATACACACCCCATTGTGTTTCGTGGTGTTGGAGGCTAGGTAAACCTGACCAAATTTCCTAAGGGACTGCAAAGGTTCTTGACCTTTCTTAAAGTGAGTTTCCTGCAGTAGGATAACATCACATTTAAGTCTGTTATAATCCCTTAGTGCCCTAGACCTTTTCTGAGGAATATTGAGTCCCTTAACATTGTGGGAAAGTATTTTAATAGACATGGGGTCGTTAGCCATAATTCATGAGGGTGGAGAGGAATAGAATTGTATAGGGAGAAGGCCATTGTATATATGGGGATCTGTCATATGAAAAGTCAAGTCTGAGTGTGGTGGTCAGAGAGAATTGGGAGGCACTGTACGTAGTCAAACATCTGGACAAATTTTGAAATACAATATAACAACCTATCAGAAAAAATTTCTGTAGAGACCTAAAACATTCATGACTTATGGAACAATCAGAAAAATTCTTACAACCTGTGAGAGCACCTCGTAAGAAAACTTTTGAACAACTTGTGAAATTGGAACGAGAAAAACAGTTATAATCAGCTACATGTGTAGTACCTGCAATAAAAATAAAAAAGTAGACAACAAGAAAAAAACTAAATAAATACAAATAAATCAACAAGTGGTGTATGGGAATGTCCTAATATATACCAGTCTAGGGGGGTGGAATGATGTCAGTTAACCCTCTAGGGGATCTAAGGTTAAATAACATAGAATGCGGCATGTTTCAAACATAATATAAAACTTAACTTGGCATATAGAGAAAATGGAGAAAAAGGGAATAACTGTCCTGCAAATAAAGGTAATTGTCCATACTGTACCGCAGTCGCTATCTCAGCGAGAGTCCATCCTTGTTAGTTCAGTCCAGAAAGAACAACCATACACCAGCGAAAGGGGCAAAGGCCCCTACCCCTTAGGCTGGAGAGAGAATTGAGCCACGATCCTCAAAAAAAAAGGATTGCCGCTATTTTCAAGCTTCAGTGCCAGTTTGGTCTCTGTTCTTTCATGGATTCTCCATCTGTGTGTTCGACCCGTGGGGGTATCTCTATAATCTTTTCAGGTGGCGGTTCAAAAGAAAGGTTCAGTCTCTTAGAGACAGTGTCAAGATCAGAGAAGCTTTTTGTATATTTTTGGTCACCATTATGGGAGAGATGATTAGACGGAAGGGGAAGCCGCCATCGGTACCGAGCATGTTATTTTCTTGGAGACTTTTGGTAATGAAACAACCTCCTTTCTCTCATTGAGACTGTTTGAGGGCAGAGGGCCTGGTACACTTGCAAGGTATGGTTCTGAAATTGCATTGTCTGCCTAGTTCTCGCTGCCTGCCAAATCTCATCTTTAGTGATATATTTTTGCAACCTGAGAATAACGTCTCTAGGCGGAGCTGGAGGTCTCAGGGCTCTATGCACTCTTTCAATATCGTCGTTCCGTATAAGTGGGGCTTGTGGGAGTAGAAAATGGAAGAATTCTTTAACATAAGCTCTGAGTTGATCCTGAGGGATCTCTTCAGGAATTCCCCTGATTCGTAAATTATTTCTCCTCCATCGATTATCGAGGTCTTCTATTTTTTCTTGCAAATTTTGGATCATAGAGTCATGAATGGACAGCTGTTGAGTGTTGGAGCTGACCATATTGTTTAGGTGGTCTTGACCCTCCTCTAGATATTCCATACTGGAGTCCAGATCATTGAGATCTTTCTTCAGGTCTCTGATTTCCTCTTTGATAAATGTCTTTAAGGACTCTATATCAGTTTTGGATGGAAGGCTAGCAATTTGGGTTTGGATAGATTTTCAAAAAGGTCTTGAGGAATGTTTGTGACAATCGGGACAGGATTAGGAGGAGTTGGTTCCTGGGACTGTACTATGTCTGGTCCTACTGGTTCTTGTGGATGGAAAAAGTTAGAGACTGATGGGGCCAGGGATGGTGGCTTTGACTGTTTATCAGGCTTATGCCCCTTTCTGGCTGCCTTTTTCGTGCAGTGACTAGGATGCAAATAATGGTTGAGAAGAGTAGGAGCACTGTCTCAAGAGGTAGGAACAAAACCAGAGGAGACCCCAAAAATTTAACAGGTCAATAACAGCTGCTTACTCCCAACCAGGTACTCGTATACAGGTGTTTGTGCATGTGGGAATGTGATTTAGCAGACTGTGTCAATATCCAACACCAATTTAGAGAATGAATCACAAATATAGCCAATGACCAATAATTTCCATAAAGTGACAGAAGGGCTGTAACTAGTGTTTGATATTGTCTAAGGTAATGCACCTTAAATAGGGATATTAATGTATCAAGCAGTCCATCCAATCCCTGAGTTGCAATTAAGTGCTTTTACCTCTTATGTGGGCCTTTGCAAGCACCCCGGAGTAGTATTATTCACTAATGTGTCAGATTGGGCCAGGAGCACTATCTCTCAAGGTTAATAGCACAACCGAAGGTGGCATATGGGGGTTAATAAGACCAGGGTGGTTTAAGATAGCCCCTTATTTCTCTCCCGAGGAACCAGCATCCTGGTGATTGTGAATGTGGGAAAGTGATTAAGCAGGCTGTATCATAATCATACACCAGATTAGGTGAATAGCTCCCATTGTGAAGCCGTTAACCCGGCGGTTCCTCTATAAGACCAATGGACTGAAGCTAGATTTTTATAATGCCCCAGGTAGAGCGCCTCAGATAGGGATAGCAGCCTCATGTACAAGGACTAGGCAGTCTATTAAATCTCTGTGATGTATTCAAGTGTCATTACCCATTATGTGGGCCTCAGCAAGCACCCCGGTGTATTTTGCATTCACTCCCGTGGTGGTTGGGCCTCAGCCAACTCCCATCCGTGGTCTCCTGTGAATCCGGTCTGTTTCTCCAATCACAGTAGTTACCAGAACCCCGGAGGCAGGCCAGCAGCATGTATCAGGCCGGGAATGTTAGGGTATACCTCAGGGGCCTCACTGTCTCTGTCTAAGCGGCAACAGCGTAGGTGTTTTTCAGGGCAGAGTCACAGTGGCAAGATGGCGACCGCTGCTCTCTGTCTCTCTATATCCTCACTGTACTCACGGTCAATCTTGTTTCGCCCCACCCGGGCCAGTAACAAGTGAGCTGAGATGGCCAGATGGATAAGGCTGATTGATAGATTGCACTATTAATGTTGTTTGCCCATCTGAGTTGCTGATATTAAAGCTAGAAGGTCGTGACAGCTTCGGAACTTTCTCAAAGACCATCCATGCTCCAGCACGGTGTAGCCCCGCCCCCTCAGCGCTTTTTTATATATCAAATATCCTTTATTTGTCACACAGACTTCACATGTTAAAGCGACGTTCCTGGTAACAACCCTTATTCATGCTTTGTACATACTTTACTTCACAATTTGGATGTAGTCAAAGCCCTAAAATTCTATCTTCAGGCTACTAAAGACTTTAGACAGACTTCTAGTTTGTTTGTCTACTTTTCAGGTCTCAGAAAGGGTCAAAAGGCTACAGCGTGGGCCTTGGCATCATGGTTAAAACAGACTATTCATAAGGCTTACTTGTTTGCAGGAAAATCGCCTCCAAAAAAGAGTTACTGCTTATTCTACTAGATCTGTATCTACTACTTGTGCCTTCAAAAATGATGCCTCCTTGGGACAAATTTGCTAGTCTGCAACATGATTCTTCTCTTTATACCTTTTCTAAATTTTATAATTTTGATATTTATGCTTCTTCCTAAGCGTCTTTTGGCTGGAAAGTCCTTCAGTGTCCGGCAAATAGAAACTGACATAATTTTGTCCCACCGACCCTTAACATGGACTCTCAGCTTGGGTATTGCATCCCACATGTTATAGACACCTATGGACTCTTCATCTTATGAAAAAAAACCTAAATTTATACTAACAGATACATTTTTTTTCTTTTGGGATGAGAAGAGCCTATAGGACCCGCCCACATTTTTACTAGATGGGCGATGGGTTCCTTTTTGCTCCTCTTAACCCCGCTTTCTGGTATAAATTCTGTTTTTTTCATGGAACATGGCTTTTTAAACTTTTCTATAACATTGTTCCTTTCTTTGGTCCCTAAAAATGTAGTGAACTGATATTTAGGGTAGTTGCCCTGTTCCACATTTGGCCACAGGTTTTAATACAAACCTTTTTTTACTGTTTTTTTTTTATCAGATTACCCAACCAGCAGTCCACATAGCAATACAAATGAGAAGAGAAATGCAGACATCACTTTCGTGCAGGCAAAAAAGTCTATGATTTATTGTAGACAAAGTATATACATCTTATTCATTGCAATGTCATACCAACTGGAAAGATTTGACATGGTTCCTGTGCAACCAGGCACACTTCCTAGCTAGCTTATTAAGAAAAGAGGTTTAGCATTCAACCAACAATCATTAGATTGCTGGAATAACATTAAGTTTCACCTGTTTCCTTAAACCCTTTAGGGTACATTTTCACAGTAATCCTAATGATTTATCTCTAACATAGTACATATTCATAATAAAAACAATAATTTATAATTATAAAGGGAAGGTGTTAGGGAGGCGAGAGAAAAAAAATACCCCATAACTGACCTTTTTCCATATGGAAAACCCTGACATGTAAAAAAATGTGTAAATGCTTCAATGCTTTCTTAGGTTACTTATGCAAGGAAGGGGACGAGGGAGGGGAGAAAAAATAAATACATTGAAAATTCATTGAAATTTCATGGTGTGTGAATACGATGTCAAATGTTTATAAATGCTTTAATGCTTACTTGACTGTATATACAGAAAAACACCATGGAAAAACAAAAACTCATATTTTCTAAAAAATAAATCTACATAATATCGTTGATTATTGCCATCATGGTTTAGGGTCTATAAAATAAAATTCCAGAAAACCTCTCTACAAAATAATTGATTTGTCCTATCTACTCCCAGGGGATCCTTAGCAATATGTTCTATCCCCATGAAAGAAAAGCAGTTTAAAGGGACACTGAACCCAAATTTTTTCTTTCATGATTCAGATAGAGCATGCAATTTTAAGCCACGCTCTAATTTATTCCTATTATCAATTTTTCTTCGTTCTCTTGCTATTTTTATTTTAAAAAGAAGACATCTAAGCTTTTTTTTTTAATTCAGAACTATGGACAGCACTTTTTTATTGGTGGATGAGTTTATCCACCAATCAGCAAGAACAACCCAGGTTGATCACCAAAAATGGGCCGGCATCTAAACTTACTTTCTTGCATTTCAAATAAAGATACCAAGAGAATGATGAAAATGTGATAATAGGAGTAAATTAGAAAGTTGCTTAAAATGTCATGTTCTATCTGAATCACAAAAGAAAAAATTTGGGTACAGTGTCCCTTTAAGTCATGCACAAGCTGGTGATGTTTGGCTATGGGGGTTCTAGAGTTAGTGTTTCCTGATACTGTCTTTTAGCGCTTTAGTAGTGACCCCTACATATTGGAACAAGCATAATTTATTGTGTTATAAGATAGATTACATGATTTGTATGAGAAGTAATTCTAGTACTGACAGTATAATTTAGCCCAGTATTTTTTTTAACTAAAAGTCCTAGATTTACAAACATAAGTACAACTTTTGCTTAGTCTATGTCCTTGTTTGAAGGAACCCTTAATATCTCTTACCCAATTAGGTTTCCTATCCCTAGTTATATTGGTACGCTTCATTACTCTCTTCAATTGTGGGGGCCCTCTTGGCTACACATTGGATACCATTCTTAATTACTTTATTGTAACCAGGGTCTGCATAAAGGATAGGCAGATTGTTTTTAATAATATTACAATTTGTATTATATTGTTTACTGTATCTAGTAACAAAGAAACATTTAGACTTTAGTTTTTTGTTTCTATATTGTATAAGTTCCTCTCTGGTTGCCTTGGTTGTAAAACCTGCTTGAATGTCTAGGGTTGCCCTGCAAATGGAATATACGTATATAGAACGCTCTCTGCAGTTCCCGGAACTGTTTTACAAATATTCCACCCAGCTTGCAGTGGTTGTTTTAAATAGGGGACGATTGCCTACCATGGCCCCCTACCATGGCCCCCCTGCTTGATTGTTTTTGTATATTTAACATTAGTCTTGTGAAGCTTAACGTTTGGCTCAGTTCTAATGTAGTTTCAAAGCTTTTGCTCTGAAAAAAACACAAAACTGTCATAGGTGTCTCAGTGTGAGGTTGTCCCTCCACTGATGGTTGGTTAAAACAAAATTCATTTTCTTCAGCCCAAACATCAGTTTATTTGATTGGAATGTGTTTTGGAATGATCTTAGAGCTCAATGAATTATGGGTA
Organism: Bombina bombina; assembly: GCF_027579735.1. Lineage (NCBI taxonomy): Eukaryota > Metazoa > Chordata > Amphibia > Anura > Bombinatoridae > Bombina > Bombina bombina. The sequence goes on from NC_069501.1 coordinate 1,130,284,329, forward strand.
GATTTCACCAGTCCTTGTTTTTTCTCATCTTCATATTGGACACAGAGGCATGCCGAAGACTCCAATGTGCCAAAAAAAAAAATGTAGACACAAATATTGCATCTTTAATAGGAGTGCCAATAATGTACTGTCAATGTATTAGATGAATTAATTTTTGTATTTCACATATATCAACCCTATGGTTGTGTTTATGACCATCTCTAGTCTGTCTTGTCAAATACATATTAAATAAATTGAGTCAGATGCTAGTAAATAAATAATTTTCAGGAATCCATAGTTACCACTGCATTTTCCTCTTTTTTTTTTTTTTGCTAAATTATTTATTGATATGTGGTGTTCTTTTGAAGAAGTAGTTACTATATAAATATTTCAATATATATACGGTGGAAGCAAAATCATTTTCCATATCTATTCATACATATATGCATTTAGTAAGTACTACATGTATTTTTTTGAACACATCAAAATAATTTTTTTGAGATGCATAAATGTGTTAAAGACTAAATCACTTTGTAAATCTGCTAAGAATCACAAATCTTTATCCTAAAAAGCAGAAGCACTCAGCTATTATAAATGACACAAACGTCTGATAAAATAATTATACCTTGTTTCAAGTGACAACTTAATTGAAGACAGATAAGTCTGTGATTTTCATGGTCACATGAGCATTTACTAGTTAGACTAATTACCCCCCCCCCCCCCCCCCCCGGCATGGTGCCCCGGTTACACAGTGCAATGTAAAATTAATATTAATAATAACTCTGCTGCCTTTTTTATCTAAGAAAATCGAATTAGTACTATATACTGTAGAAGTAGGTAGTACAAAATAAGCAATGTACTATATCAGAGCATCAACATTTAGTGTTGTTCTAAAATCATGGGACATAAAAAATATTTATTTCAAATATCTCTGCATTTGTTTTTTTTTTCTACCCTTTCCATGGCCTGTCTTGTCAATCAAGCTTGTCATATGCAGTTAAGTAATGTGTACACATGCTCAGTGGGTGCAAAGCACGCTGTGTGTAATGTCACTGGCGATCAGTGGGCATGCTGTGTGTAATGTCACTGGCGATCAGTGGGCATGCTGTGTGTAATGTCACTCGCGATCAGTGGGCATGCTGTGTGTAATGTCACTGGCGATCAGTGGGGCATGCTGTGTGTAATTGTCCACTGGCGATCAGTGGGTATGCTGTGTGTAATGTCACTGGCGATCAGTGGGCATGCTGTGTGTAATTGTCACTGCGATCAGTGGACATGCTGTGTGGTAAATGTCACTGGCGATCAGTGGGCATACGGTGTGTAATGTCACTGGCACTCAGTGGGCATGCTGTGTGTAATGTCACTGGCGATCAGTGGGCATGCTGTGTGTAAAGTCACTGGCACTCAGTGGGCATGCTGTGTGTAATGTCACTGGCACTCAGTGGGCATGCTGTGTGTAATGTCACTGGCACTCAGTGGGCATGCTGTGTGTAATATCACTGGCGATCAGTGGGCATGCTGTGTGTAAAGTCACTGGCACTCAGTGGGTATGTTTTGTGTAAAGTCACTGGCACTCAGTGGGTATGCTTTGTGTAATGTCACTGGCACTCAGTGGGCATGCTGTGTGTAATATCACTGGCACTCAGTGGGCATGCTGTGTGTAATGTCACTGGCACTCAGTGGGAATGCAGTTAGGGGAAATATGAGCACAACTCTTATTCACATATTCTGTGCTTGATTAAGAGGGAAGACTGTGATTGTGTGTGTGGGGGGAATTTTACATAAAAAAATTCTGAGGTGTTTACATAGACTCATAAAGTCTGTTACAAAGAAATGTATTTGTGGTTTTCTATTTCGGTGATGTTGAACTAGTGCTTTGATGTACCAGGCTTCTTATCTAAGGTTCAAATGCGGCATTTATCAACATCTCATTGTTCATGAAATACATCCCTTTCAAAGTCCTCAATATATCACATTGAATATAGAGGAATTTATATAATGTAGGCATAAATATTGAATCTTTAATAGAGGTTCCAATAATGTACTGCTAATGTATTACATGGATTAATTTTGTATTTCATAAATATCAACCATCTGGTTGTGTTTATGACCATCTCTATTCTGTCTCATGTCAAATACTTATTAAATAAATTGAGTCAGATGTTAGTAAATAAATCATTTTCAGGAATTCATGGTTACCTCTGTATGTTTCCTTTTTTCTCCCCTCTAAATTATTTACTGATATGTGGTGTTCTTTTGAAGACGTAATTACTATATAAATATTTTAATATATACAGTGTAGGCAAATTCATTTTCCATATCTATTCATACATATTTGGGTTTAGTAAGTACTACATGTATTTTTTTTAATCCCAAATCTTTATCCTAAAAAGCTAGGTCTCATGATAGCAGCTTCAGATGCAATTCCTTTTGCTCGATTTCACATGAGGCCACTTCAGCATTGTATGCTGCATCAATGGTGCAGAGATTATACTTAGCTGTCTCAAAAGATATTTTTGGATCCCAGTACAAGTCAGTCTAAAGTACAAGTCTTGGTGTCTGGATCATCAGTTTATTATTCAGGGGGCTTCTTTTGCTTGTCCTACCTGGACTGTGATCACTACAGATGCAAGTCTTTCAGGTTGGGGAGCTGTTTGGGGGTCTCTAACAGCACAGGGGGTTTGGGATCCTCGTGGGTGAGGTTGCCAATCAATGTTCTGGATCTCCCTGAAATTATAAGGGCCCTTCAAGCTTGCCCTGTGTTGAAAAGGGTGTCTTATGTCAATTTCCAGACAGACAATGTCACATCAGTAGTTTATGTCAACCATCAGAGGGGAACTCGCAGTTCCCTGGCTATGATGGAGGTGTCTCGGATTTTCTCTTGGGCGGAAGCCAATTCTTGCCTAGTCTCTGTAATTCACATCCCAGGAGTAAACAATTGGTAGGCAGTTCAATCAGATTGTGGATCTTTGGGGTCTCCCAGAAATAGATCTCATGGCCTTTGGTTTGAACAAAAACCTTCACAGTTACTTTGCGAGGTCCAGTGATCCTCAGGCAAAGGTAGTGGTTGCTCTAGTAGTTCCTTGATTATTTGAGCCTGCTTATCTGTTTCCACCTCTGGTTCTTCTTCCCAGAGTAATTTTGAAGATAAGGCTAGAGAAGTAATTTGTAATCCTGATTGCCCCCGCGTGACCTTGCAGGATTTGGTATGCGGATCTGGTTCAAATATCCAGTTGCCCTCCTTGGCCTCTTCCTCTGCGGTCAGACCTTCTGTCCCAAGGTCCTTTTTTCCATCAGGATCTCAAGTCTCTAAACTTGATGGCATGGTAATTGAACGTTTAGTTCTGAGACATAGGGGTTTCTCAGATTCTGTGATTGAAACTCGGATTCAAGCTTGTAAACTGGTTACTAGGAAGATCACAAGGTCTGGAAAGCCTTTATTTCCTGGTATATAAATCATGTTTTTTTCCTGGCATTCTTTCAGGATTCCTAGGAGTCTTCAGTTTTTGCAGGATGGCCTAGATAAGGGCAGATTTCAGCTCTTTCAGTTTTGTTTCAAAGAAAGATTGCTAATCTTCCTCATGTTCATTGTTTTGTTCAGGCTTTGATTCTTATTAAATCTATTTCTCCTCCATGGAATCTTAAAGGCCATAAATAATACCCAAATTTTGAAACACTTGCAAGTGATGCAGCATAGATGTAAAAGCTGACTAGAAAATATGACCTGAACATCTCTATGTAAAAAACAAAGATATTTTACCTCAAAATATCCTAAGTATTCACTCCCCATTGTAAAGACATTTAAGCAGCAAATCAGTATGTCTGTCTGGGGACCTGCAAGGGAGCGTGTCTCATGCACACATGTTATTTCCCTATTCAGTTTAAGGAAGTTTACTATGAAATCTAATGAGAGTTAAGTGAAATCTCATGAGATTACAGTAAAAGTGTTCATGGGGGCGGAGCCTGGCTGTGCAGGAGTATGGCCGCGTTTGAATAGTGCTCCCGAGCCGTAGGTCGGCCAAAATGCTATCAAAATAATAAAGAGACCTGAGCTATGACCTAAACTGAGCCTAAGAACCAAGGGAGCCACTGCTAACTAACTTTCTGAGTTGTGATTCTGTGTCCCCGGTGTTACCTGTGTACTACCTGTACTATCTGTGAGCAACGTGACACACTACTATCGGGCTGCAGTGGATCTGTAGCCCAGTTTGCAGCATCGGCGCTGATCTTGCGCTGAGCTTGCCGCCCGACTTGTGTCTTAGAGTTTGGGGTTTTGCCGCCAATACCGCCAATACCGCCAATACCGGAGAAAAGGAGAAAAGGAGAAAGGACCGGGTACCTCTGAGCGCCTCTCTACTTGTGGAGCGGGTATCTCTCGCATCGGCTGCTGTGGTGCTGTGTTGCGGCTGGCGGAGGGAGACCGGAGGCGTGCATAGCCCGGCGTCTCGGGCATACAGCTGGAGTGGTGTTCTTGAGGTGCCGTGAGACTTGCTTTCTAGCCTTCCTAACCTTTCTAACCTTTCTAACCTTCCTCCATAAGGACTGGTGATATACTGCTTGTATCACTGTCAGTAAACACGGCAAAGGGGCTTAGAGACTTCACGGCTCTACAGAGGATCACGGCCTGTTTATTGAGTGGGTGTGTGTGTATTAAGAGCTTACACAGAGTTTACATAGAGCTCGCAAGTATTGGGGGTTATAAGTTTGAGAAGGGGCGAGGAGCAGCTGTTACAGGCTTGAATTTTCTGGGTTGCTGGCAAAAATACCTGAGTTGATAAGGATAAGGATAAGCTGAAGCTTTCAGCGCATACTGGTTTCTCAGGATTCTCATCATCCCCCAATACTACATAATACAGCACACAATACAGTATACCATTCTGCCTATTCTACAGCTGGGACACAAATCTAAAGCAGATTAACACAGCAGGAATTATCACAGTGAGTCTGCAGTGTCTTTTTTTTTCTTTTCTAACAAGCTGATATTGGGACTGCAGAATCTATTAACACCATCCTGCCTATTCTATAGCTGGGACACAAATCTAAATTAGATTAACACAGCAGGAAATAACCTCTTTTCTAACAAGCTGATTTTGGGATTGCAGAATCTACTAATCCTATAAGCAATATTATTATGTCACAAAAAAAGCCTGGGGGTGAAAAGGGCACGAAAACAAGAAATATGAACTACTACACTAAGCCCACTGGATCTCAAGTACCTAGTGCTGACCAGACACAGACATCCTCAAGAGAAGATGCTGTAGCCTTACCCGTAGCTTTACCTACTCCTGAATCCTCACAATATGTTACTAAAGAGGACTTGAAGTTTTTATCATCTAAAGAGGATATAAAAGGAATAGCAGCAGACATCAAGAATTTATTTGGTGAACTAAAAAGAGACCTAGCTGAACTCTCTCAGAGGGTTAATATTGTCGAGACCTCACAGGCTACAATGCAGGAAAAGCTGCAGGATAACACCTCTCAGATTCAACAAAATACCAATGCTATACAGGGTCTTCTGGAAAAAATAGAGGACTTGGACAACCGCAGCAGGCGGAATAACCTCAGAGTTAGAGGAATTCCGGAAACAATCAACCCCACTGCTCTTTTGGGGTATTTACAAGACCTCTTTAGAACCATCAAGGGAACACCATCGGCGCAAGAAGTGATCATAGAAAGGGCGCATAGGGCGTTGCGGCCCAAACCATCTTTAAATGCCCCTCCAAGAGATGTCATTCTTAGGCTGTTGAACTATAAGGATAAAGAGGAGATACTTCGCTGCAGCAGGAACAAACAACCAGTTCAATACGCAGGGATTACCCTGCAAATTTTCTCTGATCTATGCCCTGCAACCCTACAGAAGCATAGGGAATTGCGTTTCCTAACATCAGTTCTCCAGGATAACAAGATCCCTTATAGATGGGGATTCCCCACCAGTTTGATAGCCTTTAATGGAGAAAAATCTACAATTTTCCGCTCCATGTCTGATTTGGAGAATTTCTGCTCTGTTCTGGGAGTGGAGGTTCCGCTCCCAGACAATTCTGCAGGCCCCTCTTCTGATCTCCAGGAAGGCAGACGTTAGACCTAACCGGATGGGTAAGACTATTGGCTTATTTCCCTTGGAACTGTTCTAAAATGAATGTATGAGGACAGTAATACATTATAAAGACTTCGTCATGATGGACCAGTCTCTAATAAAGACTTTGTCCTCCCCTTGCCACAGTTACTTGATAGGTCTGCCCATATAGCTGTAAAGTAAAAATGTAAATCTAAGGCTGATGCTCTTTCTTTAATGGAGTTAGATCCTTTTTTTTTTTTTTTTTTTTTTTTTTTTTTTTGTTGTTTTTTGGTGTTGGGGGGATGTGGATTTCCAAATTGTTAGTTATGCCCTTTTAAAATAAGGGTTCCATTTTAATTTAAGTATATGCCCCCCCTCGGATACCAAGACCTCCTTGAGTTTTACTAACTTGTATTGGGCCCCCGGCTTTTCGTATCCTAAGGTTTAGTTGCTTTATTTGTGGGGGACACTGTTAACGATAAATATCAGTTTTTTGCATATGAAGCTCGTTTATACTTGGGGTCTTATGCAGACTAGTGTATGTTACTAAGGACTGTGTGGCTGGGGATGGGTCATCATTTATACTTCTATGAAGGGTCCTCCTCTACTCATATATGTCCCATACGGTTCTAAAATGTCGGCTCTTATTTACATTTTGTGTGTTGTTGGTTTAAAATAATTATATGTTTTACAATAATGTCTATACTATACTTAATCCCCTCAGGTCCTGTTAAAATGTTCAAATTTTTTTTAGGCCGACCGCAGGCATATTCCCTTTAGTAGAAACCGACACAGAGGTTAGTAGGTAGCTTTCTGCTTCAGTATAGTTGTTACACGTGATCATTAAACACCACTATTTTACAGATACCTCTCTACTTCTGACTTTTAGTATACTAAGAGACCCTAGCTCGACAGCAAATCCAGACTATATAGTTAGTGATCCCCTTTAGAACTAGGATCTTCTCTTCTATAACTATAATTCTTTTCTGACTTTTCATCCCTTCCTTTGCTGTTTCTCTCCCTAATCTCCTCTTACTTCTATTGACTTTTTTTTTTTTTTTTTTTTTTTCCCAATAATGTATGCCAGACATAATAATCCCCAGGTTCATCCCCTGAGATTTTTAACAATAAACGTGAAAGGTCTGAATAGTCCTGGTAAACGTTCCATAGTTACAAGAGAACTAAATAAGCTTCAGGGGGATGTGGTTTTTATACAGGAATCTCATTTTTCCAAACAAAAAGAACCAAAATGGCACAACCATAAATATCCAACTGCTCTCTTTTCCTCCGGCCCTCGTAAACAGAATGGGGTGGGTATTTTAATACATCATAGGGTACCATTTCAGGCGCAAGACGTGGTAAGAGACAGGGAAGGCCGATATATCATAGTGGTAGGATTATTACATAATGTTCTAGTCACTCTGATTAATGTATACGCCCCGAATGTAGCACAGCATGTCTTCTTCAAAACGCTCTCGGGGAGATTGCTCGAGCATTCTAAAGGAATTCTTATCATGGGGGGTGACTTTAATACTCCATTAGTCCCAAAACAGGATACTTCCAATGGTCTCTCAAGCGTGCCTCACCATATATTGAAACATATTAACACGATGCTTAGAGGTCACTTGCTGCATGACATATGGCGTACGTTACACCCCACTGAGACAGAATTCACATTTTATTCCAACCCGCACAGGAAATACTCCCGTATAGATTATTTTTTTACAAACTCTCATGGTATTGAATATGTGCAACGTAGTGATATTGCCCCAATTACATGGTCTGACCATGCACCTGTCTCCTTTGAAATGCTGTGGCCCGATATGCCTGCTACCTCCTATATTTGGAGACTGGATGAGACCCTCTTGGGTGATCCGGTCATCCTGGAGGATGTCTCAGAGCGTATGCGAGAATACTTCGAATTGAATTTAACAGAGGATATGCCCCTCTCCACTGTGTGGGAGGCCCATAAGAGTGTTGTTAGAGGTCATCTTATTAAGCACAAAGCCAAATTGCAGAATCAAAAAAGGTTGAGATATAACCAATTATTAACTGATATTAAGATATTAGAGGAACAACACAAGAAAAACCCCTTAAATAGCGATATTGACAATCGACTGACACAAGCCAGATTGGATTTTAGACAACTTCTTCGTGATGAAAATCATAAAATAGCGATCTGGCTTAGGCAAAGGTACTATGAGGAGGGGGATAAAGCTGGTAAATTACTGGCTAGGACACTAAAGCGATCCCAACTCAAAGCTTATGTATATTCCATGAAGGATCACAGAAATGTGACCCATAGGGACAGCCGTGGTATAGCTGAAGTATTCCGTGATTATTACGATGGCCTGTACAATCTCAAAAATAGCCCGGCTACCCAACCAGGGGACATGCCCACACAGAGCCAATTGGTCCAAGACTACCTCACGACCACTCAACTCCGAACCTTAGACAAAGAAGCTGAGGCCTTTTTAGAGACACCCCTGACCGGGGAGGAGATAGCGAATGCGCTGAAAAGCCTCCCGAGTGGTAAATGTCCGGGCCCAGATGGGCTAAGCGCAAAATACTATAAGGCGTTTCTCCCGGAGCTTCTGCCACACCTCCAGAACTTGTTCAACATTTTACCTGACAGTGGGGTATTACCGGCATCTATGCTTTTGGCATACATAACAGTATTACCAAAGCCGGGAAAGGCCCCAGATAAACCGCAAAGTTATCGGCCGATATCTTTGCTGAACACTGTCAGATCCTTCCTTTTTTCTCTGCTTACTGCCCCTTTAATGAATGCACCTGCCTATTTAAGACACACCTTTGCCTCTCTTCTATGCTGGATTATCTGCAATTCTCAGTGAACTGTGTGTGAACCTGAGCCAATCCGGCTCCACCTAATTTTCCCAGCATCTCAGAGCGGCACTCTCGCTCTCGCTACTAACCGCAGCTTGTACTTTCAGCTTGTCTCAGACCAGTATCGGCTGCTACCCGCTGACGTCATCAGCTACCGCCTGGAGCCATTCTCACACAGCTCCACGCTGCAAGCCGCAAACCTCCGCGGTCTCTCATATAACTTTGCACACCTCTGTTTCCAGGACTGATTAACAGGTCGTATGTTTACCAATACTATTACTTGAAACCTTATATTTCATTCGCTTCAGTATCTACCTTGATCAATATCTCACTGAATATCTGGACACTATTATTGCATGAACCTGAACTTTAATCCTGCCTAATTAGTTTACTGCAGACTACAGTGTTTGTAGGATAAAACTATCTAGCTGGCAAATATTAATACAGATTGGTTAACCTAGCAAAAGTCTTATTCTGTTAACCAACCTGTAACACTATACATATTTTTTGTCAATTTCTATAATAATTGCTATAAGAAATCCTGTATGTTTCACTTCCCATAGTGAACAAACAAACAAGAAATATAAGTATAACAGTATAATCCAGCCTCTAAATACAGGTATAGCACTATGGATATGACAGAAATTGCAAACCAAATTGCCACTTTAACTCAACGTATGGATTCTGTAAATTTAACTCTCAGAGATGTGCAAACTGAAAATCAGGTGCTCAAAGATTGCCTTAGAGATATGTATACTACTAAAACTGCACATGCAGAAGCACATCCTGAACCACAGGTGTCTTTTCCTGACAAGTTTAGTGGTAATAGAGCAATGTTTAAGGAATTTAGAAATGCTTGTCTTTTGATGTTTGAACTAAAACCCAGAACTTATAGCACTGATAGAATTAAGGTGTTGACTACTATCTCTTATTTAAGGGGTGAACCCCGTGTCTGGGCGGATAGTTTGTTTGAAAATCAGAATCCCATTCTAAACTCTATACAGGATTTTCTAAAGGCTCTATCCTCACTATATGAAGATCCTTTTAAACAGGAATCTGCCGAATCCTCTCTCAGGGCCTTGAGACAGGGCAGACAACCTGTAGAAAATTATATATCACAATTTAAAATCTATGCAATTGAATCAAAGTGGAATGAACCCTCGCTTAGACATCAGTTCAGGATTGGGCTTTCAGAAGACATCAAAGATGAGCTCTCCCGTACTGGTGTACCAGAGCATTTGGAGGATCTCTTCACACATTGTACTACAATTGATAGGCGTATAAGGGAACGCAAACAAGAGAGGGCAAACACCCCAACCTCATACAAGAGACAGAATACTCCACCAGTACCCTCTAGGGAGAATGAGACTCCAATGGATATTGGATTTATCAGAGGTCCTTTATCACCTGAGGAGAAGGGCAGAAGACGCACTCATCGTCTGTGTATGTACTGCGCTGCCCCTGAGCATGACCTGACAGCATGTCCACTCTTAAAAAAGACAAAAAACGGTAAGACTTCTTCAACATTTCTTAGCCTTTCAGTAAACAGACCAAAACAACCACATATTTCTATGTCTTTTACTTTACAGTGGGATCTACATTGCCTAAAGATTGATGCGATTATTGATACAGGCGCTTCAGGAAATTACATTGATTGTGATTTTGTAAATAGAAATAAAATACCCTCACAAGCAAAAATGTCTCCTGTTTCTATAAATTTGGTTGATGGGTCTTCATTATCCTATGGTCCAGTAACTCTTGAAACCACTCCCTTACTTATGTGCACCTCCACAGGACATAGAGAATCTATCAGCTTTGACATTATACCTAGTCCTCTATATCCTGTTATATTAGGTCTTACTTGGTTACAACTCCATAAACCTATCTTTGACTGGCACAAATTGACTATAGACCTAACGTCTTCCTACTGCTCTCAAACTTGTTTCCCTCTCAATAATATTCTTCTCTCATCTACTTCTCAGTTGCCATCCGAATATACTGATTTCCAAGACGTATTTAACAAGACTGATGCACAGACACTTCCGCCACACAGGACCTACGACTGTCCTATAGACCTCTTACCTGGCTCCACAATACCAGTGGGTCACATATACCCCCTATCTAAACCCGAATTAGATCACCTAAAATTATATCTACAGGAAAATCTAGCAAAAGGGTTTATTAGACCTTCCACCTCACCTGCTGGCGCAGGTATATTTTTTGTTAAAAACAAAGATCAGTCGCTCAGACCAATTATTGACTACAGGGAGTTAAACAAACGTACCAAGAAAAATCGCTACCCATTACCCCTCATCCCTGAATTGATAGAAAGATTGCGCACTGCCAAAGTCTTCACAAAATTGGACCTCAGGGGTGCTTACAATCTTATAAGAATGAGAGCTGGAGATGAATGGTTAACAGCTTTCAGAACTCGTTATGGCTTGTATGAATATACCGTTATGCCTTTTGGGTTATGTAACGCTCCAGCTACATTCCAATGTTTCATAAATGACATTTTTAAAGACATCTTGGACACCTTTATAGTAGTTTATCTTGACGACATCTTGATCTATTCTGATACTATACAACAACATGTGACCCACGTGAGAACAGTGTTAGCAAGACTTCGTCAACATAAGTTATACGCTAAACTAGAAAAGTGTGAATTTCATTGCAGTCAAGTCACTTTCTTGGGTTACATTATATCGAACACTGGTATTAAAATGGATGACTCTAAAATCCATGCTATCACTCAGTGGCCTACCCCAAAAAATCGCAAACAAGTACAAAGATTCCTTGGTTTTGCGAATTTCTATCGAAAGTTTATTCGTAATTTCGCCCAGACTGCTAAACCACTTACTGATTTAACAAAACACACAAACACTTTTAACTGGACATCTGACTGTCAGAGAGTCTTCCAACAGTTGAAAACTGACTTCACCACGGCACCTATTCTTAAATTCCCAGACCCAGATTTACAATTTATTGTAGAGGTTGATGCGTCGGATTATGCTCTGGGGGCAGTGTTGTCACAGAAACAGTCTCTTACTGATGTGATGCATCCTGTCGCCTATCTTTCCAGGCTCATGCTACCAGCTGAACGAAATTACCCCATAGGGGAAAAGGAATTACTGGCCATCAAAACTGCATTTGAGCAATGGCGACATCTATTAGAGGGAGCTTTACACCCTATTATCGTTATTACAGATCACAAAAATTTACAATATTTACAACAAAGTAGGACTCTCTCCTCCAGACAACTCCGCTGGAATCTCTATTTCTCACGATTCAATTATCTCATCACCTACAGACCTGGTAGTCGAAACGGCAAAGCTGACGCCCTCTCCCGCAAAGACATTAGACCGCTCAATGTGGAAACCCCGTCTACAGTTATACCCTCATCAAACTTTTTAGGTCTACTCGTTCATAAAGATCCTCAGTTCCAGAAAGCTCAAAATCAGGATTCCACAAAACCAACTCATCTTCTGCAAAGAAATCCAGATGGTTTATATTACCATGGTAAACATCTATACATACCACCTCAGTATAGAATTTCTCTTTTACGAGCTCATCATGATTCCCCACTCACGGGACATTTAGGCATACAAAAAACTCTAGAGCTACTTAAGCGTAATTACTGGTGGCCAACTATGCTTTCCTCTGTAGAAGACTATATTTCAAATTGTGGTATTTGTGCCACGTGTAAACCATCACATCAATCTCCGATGGGACTTTTACAACCATATCCAGTTCCAGAAACCCCTTGGACTCATCTCGCAATGGATTTTATTGTCGATCTACCAAAATCTTTGTCCTACACCTCCATTTTTGTAGTAGTTGATCTACTAACAAAAATGGCGCATTTCATACCAGCTATAGGAGTACCCACTGCACAACAAACTTGCGACTTGTTTATCAGGAATGTTGTTAGATTACATGGGTTGCCTATGGTACTCCTTTCGGACAGAGGATCACAATTCACCTCTCGGTTTTGGAGACATTTATGTAATACTCTACAAGTAACTCAAAAGCTCACAACTTCTTATCATCCACAAACGAATGGACAGGCAGAGCGCACCAATCAGTGGTTGGAACAATACCTCCGTTGCTTTTGCTCCAACCAACAGGATCAATGGGCTGACCATCTAGCTCTGGCAGAATTCGCCTACAACAACGCTAAGAATTCTTCAACTGGCTTTAGCCCTTTCTTTCTCAATCATGGACTCCATCCCAGAATCAGCTTCCTTCCTTATGCACCATCTCCCTGTCCTAAAGTCAACGACACTGTGAATGACATCTCCCAGACCTTGTCTGTTGCTCGAGACAACATAAAACATGCACAAGCATCCCATAAACGTTATTATGACTTGCGGCATAAGCCTCAACCTGTCTACCAGGTTGGACAACTAGTCTGGTTGTCAACTAAAAATTTGCGCTTACATACACCCTCCAAGAAAATGAGTAAGCTATTTATAGGTCCTTTTCCTATAATTGCCGTTAGGAATCCAGCTACTGTCACTCTACAACTGCCACACTCATATAAGTTGCACCCGACTTTCCATGTCTCCCTGGTTAAACCCTGTCTTTCCGACAGATTTACCGTGGATTCTGTTACACATGTTCTTTCCCAGGATTTGGAATATGAGATAGAAGCTATTCTTGACTCCAGGAGGCGAAGGGGTGTTTTGGAATATCTAGTACGATGGAAAGGGTATGATCATTCTGAAGACTCATGGGAACCTGCTACTTCAGTCACGGCCCCCAGGTGTGTTTCACTTTTCCACCGTAGAAATCCGGATAGACCTTGTCCTTAGAACCCTCGCTGTGGGTATTCTTGGGGGGGGGATATGTCAGATCCTTCCTTTTTTCTCTGCTCACTGCCCCTTTAATGAATGCACCTGCCTATTTAAGACACACCTTTGCCTCTCTTCTATGCTGGATTATCTGCAATTCTCAGTGAACTGTGTGTGAACCTGAGCCAATCCGGCTCCACCTAATTTTCCCAGCATCTCAGAGCGGCACTCTCGCTCTCGCTACTAACCGCAGCTTGTACTTTCAGCTTGTCTCAGACCAGTATCGGCTGCTACCCCGCTGACGTCATCAGCTACCGCCTGGAGCCATTCTCACACAGCTCCACGCTGCAAGCCGCAAACCTCCGCGGTCTCTCATATAACTTTGCACACCTCTGTTTCCAGGACTGATTAACAGGTCGTATGTTTACCAATACTATTACTTGAAACCTTATATTTCATTCGCTTCAGTATCTACCTTGATCAATATCTCACTGAATATCTGGACACTATTATTGCATGAACCTGAACTTTAATCCTGCCTAATTAGTTTACTGCAGACTACAGTGTTTGTAGGATAAAACTATCTAGCTGGCAAATATTAATACAGATTGGTTAACCTAGCAAAAGTCTTATTCTGTTAACCAACCTGTAACACTATACATATTTTTTGTCAATTTCTATAATAATTGCTATAAGAAATCCTGTATGTTTCACTTCCCATAGTGAACAAACAAACAAGAAATATAAGTATAACAAACACTGACGTCAAGATTTTGGCGAAGGTGTTAGCAAACAGAGTTAATAAGTACCTACCAGACTTGATTGCTTTAGACCAGGTCGGATTTATATCGGGTAGGGAAACTAGGGATAACACCCTTAAGGTGTTGCAGCTGATTTCACATTCTGCCGACCGGGGGCTGCCGTTCGCCCTGTTGTCGACTGATGCGGAAAAAGCTTTCGATAGGGTGAACTGGCAGTTCCTTAGAGGCACCTTGGGGAGAATGGGATTTGGGAGGCGGTTCATTAACACAGTTTTTAGCCTCTATTCCTCTCCAAGTGCGAGGATACGGGTCAACGGTCTTCTTTCAGAATCACTCAATATCTCAAATGGCACTAGGCAGGGGTGTCCCTTATCCCCCTTATTATTTGCCATCTCGGTAGAGGCCCTAGCGTGTAATATCCGCGATTGCAAACAAATCAAAGGATATCCAATAGGAGATCGGGAATGTAAGATATGTATGTATGCTGATGATCTTCACTACAAGATCTAGAGACATCGGTTCCTGCCTTGCTACAAGAGTTTGACAAATATGGTAAGGTCTCAAACTTTTTACTGAATGCCACTAAGTCTGAGGTTCTGGGAGTTAATTTAGACCCACTTGTAATGGGATGGCTCAAGGAACATAGTCCGTTTCAAATAAAAGAAAGCCAATTGAAATATCTTGGCATACACTTAGCTGTCTCAGTTGCAGACCTCTTTGAGGCTAACTATATGTCGCTTAGACGCACAGTTGCGGCTGATCTTTCAGGGTGGAAACATAAAACAATCTCTTGGTTGGGAAGAATAGGGGTAGTGAAAATGAATATCCTTCCAAGAATAATGTACCTGTTTCAAACACTACCTATCCCTTTACCTCCTACTTTCCTTACACAGTTCCAAACCTTAATCGAGGAATATGTTTGGCAGGGGATCAGACCGAGAGTATGCAGAAAAACGATGTATCTAGCTAGGGAAGATGGCGGACTGAGCCTCCCGGACCTCAGACTATACAGGAAAGCAGTGATTCTGCAGAGAATAGTTGAGTGGTGTCAGGGTAACCCACAAAAAGATTGGATTACTATTGACAAGGAAGCTTTACAAGTGCAGGAACTGTCGCCCCTATTGTGGACGGCTGCTAAGCACAGATCTTCCTGTGTGCGGAAGTACCCCTTGTTGGAGGAGCTGTTTAGCGTATGGGATACTACGATAAAAGTGGACTCCCATGTTTCAACATTGTATTCCCCCCTGACGCCTATATATTCCAACCCCGATCTACCACTTCAGTCTAAAATACCCCCGGAACAGAGCAGAGAGTTCGGTAACAGAGTGGCTAGCTTTGTTTCTATGGGGAGAATAAAGGCAAGGGAAGAGATTTTGGCTGTTTTTCCTGAGATCCAATTGTCTTGGTTTACTTATTTACAAATAGGTCATTTCATAAGCACCCATAAACATAAGACACATTTATTGAGGGACCCTACACCCTTCGAGGCTTTATGCATGAAAAAAACTCCATCTAGACATTTGATCTCTATCATTTACGCCCTTCTCCTTCACCCCAAGGACAGCCCCCTTCCAAATTATACCAGAAGGTGGCACAGAGAGTTGGTAACGGATTTGTCCGAGGAGGAGTGGCAGCGTATTTTCTGGGCTGCCAGGACAGTCTCGGTCTCAGCTCGTATACAAGAATCTCATTACAAGTTCCTGAGTAGATGGTATCTTACACCATCTAGGCTTCGAGCAATCTACCCTAGAGTTTCAGACAGGTGCTGGAGAGGGTGTGGGGAGACAGGAACGATTTTACATATCTGGTGGGATTGCCCCCTCTTGGAGCCCTTCTGGACCTCCGTTTGGCGGGAGATTCAGGGGATTCTGGAGATGGATATTCCAAAAATCCCAGAGATATTGCTGTTCCATTTCCCCAATAAAATAAAGGACAGTCTGAAAAAGACACTTTTAAAATTGATGTTGACAGGAGCTAAGAACCTTGTCCCCCGGAGGTGGAAATCAGCTCAGATTCCCACGCTGGCGGATTGGAAACAAAGTGTGCAGGACATCCTGCTTCTGGAAAAATATCACTATGTTAGGATTCAGAAACTGGACGTCTATATGACGCTGCTGCAGATGTGGGATGGTGCCTGCTCAGCGGGCTAGTTAGTAGACCTGGAACCTATAGTAGACCTGTAACTTAATAGATAGGTGCACAATGTGAGTTACCTATTCCCTTATAATTGGGTTTTTTTTTTTTTTTTTTTTTTTTTTCTTTTCTTTTTTTTTTTTTTTCTTTCTTCTTTCATTCTTCTCTCATTTCCACCTCTCTCTATTTTAGTATCTTATATTTCTCTGTCTATTCTCTGACTATTCACTTATCGACATGAAGTCGAGGGGTATGCAAGGACCGGTCACTTTAGTAGTGATGACATACTGAAATAAGTCAATATCATTTTTATTTTACTTTAACTGGCCCTGTTAGGTTTTTTCTTTTTTCTTTTTCTCTATGTGTTCGTTTTGCCCAATTTTTTGGGCATATCTACAAAAGTTATATTTCATGCTACAGAAAAATTTCTAAAAAATTGTAAAAACGGAGCAAAATGATTGTCAAAGCTTTGTCAAATTCTGTATATTCTTTTATGCCATACCATTGACTTTCATGTATAATGTCTGTTTATTTTTCTTTTTCCAATAAAGCTCCTTTAAAAAAAAAAAAAAAAAAAAAAAAAAAAAAAAAAAAAAGTGTTCATGACCTCAGCACTACTGATGCTGATTGGCTGCTGTTCATTTCTTTTTTTTTTATACCTTCAGCTGGGCAGTAACTGAAAGATAAGTTTTTACACAGAACTTACTCTGGTGAGCTGAGGAAATTGTGAGGTAAAATATCTTCCTTTTTTACATAGAGATTCTCAGGTGATATTTTCCTGTCAGCTTTTTACAGTTATGCTGCTTCATTTTCAAGTGATTTAGCATATAAGTATTATGTCCATTTAACCTAGTGTTTAGAATTTTGCAGGCTTCTCTTTTTGAACCTATGCATAAATTTGACATTAAACTATTTTCTTGGAAAGCGTTATTTCTTTTGGCTATATTTTCTGCTACAAGAATTTCTGATTTGTCTTGTGTTTCTTGTGAGCCTCCTTATTTGATTTTTCATTAGGATAAGGCAGTTTTATGGACATCATTTCATTTTTTGCCTAAGGTTGTTTCTTCAGAAAACTTCAGAAGAGAGATTGTTGTTCCTTCTATGGGCACCATGTACTAAGCTTCGAAGTGACCGTCCGTCTGTATTTCCGCGTCAAAATTCGCTCACGATCTGCTTCTCGTATGTATCAATCTGCGATCTGCTCGAAAAACCACTATTTTCATCAGCGATCGTAATTTTACTCAACTCATCGTTCCGAAGCCTTTTTCCACATACTACATGTTCGATCGCACGTAAATTCGCTGTAATCGGAAATTATGAATGTTACAACTAATCCGCCCTGTGTCCTAATCCTGAGAATGCTTCTGAAAGATCTTTGCACAATGCATTCTCTGGATGTTGTTAGGGCATTGAAATATTATGTTGATGCTACTAAGGATTTTAGACAAACTAGTTTGTTTGTTCTTTTTTCTGGGCCTAGTAAAGGCCAGAAGGCCTCTGTTATTTCCTTAGCCTCTTGGTTAAAACTTTTGATTCACAGAACTTATTTGGAGGCAGGTCAGCCTCCGCCACAGAGGAATACTGCTAATTCTACTAGGTTTTTAAGAATAAAAGTTGATCAAATTTGCAAGGCAGCTACTTGGTCATCATTGCATACGTTTACTAAATTCTACCATATCAATGTTTTTGCTTTCTCTAAAGCAGCCCTTGGTAGAAAGGTACCTCAGGCAGTTGTCTCAGTTTAATGGTTATGCCTGTTTTTAAGTGCATTAAAAAAAAGAGTTTTTTGGGGTTGTGGATTTATTTTCTCAGTGAAAAAGATGTTTTTAAATCCCTCCCTTTATGTTATTACTCGTGGACTCCATAGCTTGGGTATTAGTTCCCATGAGTAATGGATTGTGGACTCTCACCACCTGTATGAAAGAAAACATAATTTATGCTTACCTGATAAATTAATTTATTTTATGGTGTTGAGAATCCACAAGACCCCACCCTTTGTTTTTTGGGGGGTTAGATTTTTTCCCCTACTTATTTTATGGTTCTTATTCCTTTTTCTTACTTCACTTGCTTGGCTATATGTTAGACTGAGGTATTTGTGAGGCGGGAGGGGTTTTATAGAGCTCTTGAGGTTTAGGAATCTTTGCCTCCTCCTAGTGGTAGAGAAGAGAAATTCCCATGAGTAATGGATCATGGACTATCACCACCATGAAAGAAATTAATTTATCAGGTAAGCATAAGTTATGTTTTCTTTCATGTAATTAGCAAGAGTCCATGAGCTAGTGACATATGGGATATACATTCCTACCAGGAGGGGCAAAGTTTCCCAAACCTCAAATGCCTATAAATACACCCCTCACCACACCCACAAATCAGTTTTACAAACTGTGCCTCCCATGGAGGTGGTGAAGTAAGTTTGTGCTAGATTCTACGTTGATATGCGCTCCGCAGCAGGTTGGAGCCCGGTTTTCCTCTCAGCGTGCAGTGAATGTCAGAGGGATGTGAGGAGAGTATTGCCTGTTTGAATTCAATGATCTCCTTCTACGGGGTCTATTTCATAGGTTCTCTGTTATCGGTCGTAGAGATTCATCTCTTACCTCCCTTTTCAGATCGACGATATACTCTTATATATACCATTACCTCTACTGATTCTCGTTTCAGTACTGGTTTGGCTTTCTACTACTTGTAGATGAGTGTCCTGGGGTAAGTAAGTCTTATTTTCTGTGACACTCTAAGCTATGGTTGGGCACTTTTATATAAAGTTCTAAATATATGTGTTCAAACATTTATTTGCCTTGACTCAGGATGTTCAACGTTCCTTATTTCAGACAGTCAGTTTCATATTTGGGATAATGCATATGAATTAATCATTTTTTTCTTACCTTAAAATTTGACTTTTTCCCTGTGGGCTATTAGGCTCGCGGGGGCTGAAAATGCTTCATTTTATTGCGTCATTCTTGGCGCGGACTTTTTTGGCGCAAATTTTTTTTCTGTTTCCGGCGTCATACGTGTCGCCGGAAGTTGCGTCATTTTTTTGACGTTTTTTGGCGCCAAAAGTGTCGGCGTTCCGGATGTGGCATCATTTTTGGCGCCAAAAGCATTTAGGCGCCAAATAATGTGGGTGTCTTTTTTGGCGCTAAAAAATATGGGCGTCACTATTGTCTCCACATTATTTAAGTCTCATTAATTATTGCTTCTGGTTGCTAGAAGCTTGTTCACTAGCATTTTTTTCCCATTCCTGAAACTGTCATTTAAGGAATTTGATCAATTTTGCTTTATATGTTGTTTTTTCTATTACATATTGCAAGATGTCTGCGAGTAACCCTGAGTCAGAAGCCACTTCTGGAAAAATGCTTAACTGAGTTTCAGTTCTACCAAAGCTAAGTTAATTTATTTTAAATGTTATAAATGTTTATCTTTAGCTATGGTTTGTAATAAGTTATTATGATATACTTTTACATGCAGATTCCATTAGTATTTATGCTTTATACATTTCCATTCTTAAGTACAAGAAATGTTTAGAAGATTTATAAGAAATATTTTTTCTGATTAAGGCTTTGTCTGACTTCGTGCCTTCTAATACAATTTTTAGGTCTTTTTTCACTTCTTTTTTAATTATTGAAGTTTCAAATGACCAACAACATACTGATTTATCCTTCTCTGATGATGTTTTTTTCTCTTTCAGAAATTCTCTTCATCAGATATTGACCCTAACAAATCTACTTTTTTATAATTTTTTATTAAAGTACATTTGTTCTTTGTTGAAGAGGTGTTGATTATTTTGGATATTAAGGTAACTAGTTCTTTAAGACTAGCTGACACTATTTCTGCCTTTTTTCTTCTGTGATTTCAGAGGTTTTCTTTCCAATTCCCCATACTAGGGAATGGAATAGGCTGAGAATTCTCTTTTATTCCTTCTTCAAGGTTTTAAACTATATTCTTTGCCAGCAGTTAAATTCAATTTGGAGGGTTCTCCAATTTATTGGGGCTATCTCTACTCCTACTAATTATGCTATTGTTTCTATAGCAAAATAATATTTATTTTCCTTTATATAGTTGTATCTTATTTATGGAAAATTATTTAGTTTCAGGTACTTTTCTTGGTCCTGTGATATTGCAATTGCTTAATTTTTCAAGTATCAGATTATGATTTATTGTAGCATTGTTAAAGGGACAACATTTACTAGACTAGGTGCTGTTGCATTTTGTCCTCTGTTTTGACTGGTCCTTTAAACTGGACTATCATGCTAATGATTTCATTTGTGTCTTCATTTTATTGAATATATTCGCAAATGAGGGTTAATCTATGTCTTTAGCTATTTTAGCTAGAAGAATTTTGTGTTTTAAAAAAAAAAAATAAAAAAAAAGAAAATCCATATTTCTTTTGTTCTAAGATAAATCAATTATTTGTTTTATAATTGGATTCAATTCTTAACTGTTACTATGGGCTTCAAGATTGAGTTCTAAGACTAAAACTTTAAGCTTATATTAGTTTGGTTGTTCTTGTTAAGGAACGAATTCCTGAGTTCTTTCCCAAGTAACATGTTTATAATTGGGGTTCGAAATCAGCTCCCTAATATTGCGATGTACGTGCCGTATTCCAGCTTGGCTGGTAAGGGGCAGGTTAAGACTTCTTTGAAATTTATTTGGTTCTATTTTGTCCAAATTTCTTTGATTTTATTCCAGTAAGGCTAACACTTTCTTTAAGTGTGTTTCTGTCCTATATATTTTGGATACTGTTGTAGCATGGCTGGGTACCCATGGAGTTCAAGCGCTGCTCAGACCTGGAATCTTCTGGGGTATTTCTTCCAGTTCCTTTTTTAGGAACTGGGTTTTGGAGTTTTATTCAAACTATACTGCCTTTTTATGGTCACTGATAGCATTATTTGTTTTCATTAGATACAATAAATGCATATTTTTCATTTTTGTGTTTTCATTCAGATTATTTCCTGAGGATGCGGAATCTCATATGATTCACTTGCTCTTCAGGACATAGTTAGAGGATCTTTTTTTCAAAAGTTCTTGATTCCTCACGTAAGGGTCACCTTTTTTAGGTTTCCAGAAGTTTATGTCACTGTCTTTGTCTCTATCGGACAAGGGACAATTTGTATTGGGTTCCGTCTGTCGGTACCTTTAGTCTCTATTTTTTCCTTCAGTTGCTATATATGCATAGAAGTTTTAACAGCATTGGATTCAATTCCCTTTGCTCGTTTTCAATGGAAAGATCCTTTCCAGCTTTTTATGAGTGTTGTTTCTTCAAGAACATGGTTGGAGGATCAATTAACCAATCAGTAACCTTTTTTAGGTTTCCAGATAGATTCAGTGTCCATGACTCTGTCTCTGTCGGACAAGAGACGTCTGAATTTGGTTTCAGCTTATCGAAACCTTCAGTCTCAATCATTCCCTTCGGTAGCCTTATGCATGGAAATTCTAGGTTCTTATGACTGCTGCATTGGACGTGTTCCCCTTTGCTCATTTTCACATGCGACCTCTTCAGCTCTGTATGCTGAACCAGTGGTGCAAGGATTATACAAAGATATCTCATTTAATATCTTTAAAACCGATTGTTCGACACCCTCTGACGTGGTACAAGACCACCATCATTTAGTTCAGGGGGCTTCTTTTGTTCTTCCAACCTGGACTGTGATCTCAACAGATGCAAGTCTGACAGGTTGGGGAGCTGTATGGGGATTTCTGACAGCACAAGGGGTTTGGGAATCTCAGGAGGTGAGATTTCCAATCAACATTTTGGAACTCCGTGCAATTTTCAGAGCTCTTCAGTCATGGCCTTTTCTAAAGAGAGAGTCGTTCATTTGTTTACAGACGGACATTGTCAATCATCAAGAGGGACTCACAGTCCTCTGGCTATAAAGGAAGTATATCGAATACTTGTATGGGCGAAATCCAGCCCCTGTCTAATTTCTGCGGTTCATATCCCAGGTATAGACAATTAGGAAGCGGATTATCTCAGTCGCCAAATGCTACATCTGGGCGAATGGTCTCTTCACCCAGAGGTATTTCTTCAGATTGTTCAAATATGGGGACTTCCAGAAATAGATCTGATGGCTTCTCATCTAAACAAGAAGCTTCCCAGGTATCTGTCCAGATCCAGGGATCCTCAGGCGGAAGCAGTGGATGCATTGTCACTTCCTTGGAAATATCATCCTGCTATATCTTTCCGCCTCTAGTTCTTCTTTCAAGAGTGATTTCCAAAATTCTAAAGGAGCGTTTGTTTATTCTGCTGGTGGCTCCAGCATGGCCTCACAGGTTTTGGTATGCGGATCTTGTCCGGATGGCTCCTTGCCATCCGTGGACTCTTCCGTTAAGACCAGACCTTCTATCACAAGGTCCTTTTTTTCCATCAGGATCTCAAATCCTTAAATTGAAAGTATGGAGATTGAACACTTGATTCTCAGTCATAGAGGTTTTCTCTGACTCCGTAATTAATACTATGTTGCAGGCTCGTAAATCTGTATCTAGGATGATATATTATCGAGTCTGGAAGACTTGCATTTTTTGGTGTTTTTCTCATCATTTTTCTTGGCATTCTTTTAGAATTCCTAGAATTTTACAGTTTCTTCAGGATGGTTTGGATAAGTTTTGTCTGCAAGTTCCTTTAAAGGACAAATCTTTGCTCTTTTTTTTTTTTTTTACAGAAAGATTGCTAGTTTTCCTGATTTTTTGTACAAGCTTTGGTTCGTATAAAACTTGTTATTAAGTCAATTTCTCCTCCTTGGAGTTTGAATTTGGTTCTGGGGGCTCTTCAAGCTCCTCCGTTTGAACCTATGCATTCTCTGGACATTAAATTACTTTCTTGGAAAGTTTTGTTCTTTTGGCCATCTCTTCTGCTAGAAGAGTTTCTGAATTATCTGCTCTTTCTTGTGAGTCTCCTTTTCTGATTTTTCATCAGAATAAGGCGGTGTTGCGAACTTCTTTTAAATTTTTACCTAAGGTTGTGAATTCTAAGGCCTAGATTTGGAGTTTGGCGTTAGCCGTGAAAACCAGCGTTAGAGGCTCCTAACGCTGGTTTTAGGCTAACTCCGGTATTTGGAGTCACTCAAAATAGGGTCTAACGCTCACTTTTCAGCCGCGACTTTTCCATACCGCAGATCCCCTTACGTCATTTGCGTATCCTATCTTTTCAATGGGATCTTCCTAACTCCGGTATTTAGAGTCGTGTCTGAAGTGAGCGTTAGACATCTAACTACAAAACTCCAGCCGCAGGAAAAAAGTCAGTAGTTAAGAGCTTTCTGGGCTAACGCCGATTCATAAAGCTCTTAACTACTGTACTCTAAAGTACACTAACACCCATAAACTACCTATGTACCCCTAAACCGAGGCCCCCCCACATCGCCGCCACTCAATTAAATTTTTTTAACCCCTAATCTGCCGACCGCCACCTACGTTATACTTATGTACCCCTAATCTGCTGCCCCTAACACCGCCGACCCCTGTATTATATTTATTAACCCCTAATCTGCCCCCCACAACGTCGCCGCCAGCTATCTACAATAATTAACCCCTAATCTGCCGACCGCAAAGCGCCGCCACCTACATTATAGCTATGTACCCCTAATCTGCTGCCCCTAACACCGCCGACCCCTATATTATATTTATTAACCCCTAATCTGCCCCCCTCAACGTCGCCTCCACCTGCCTACACTTATTAACCCCTAATCTGCCGACCGGAGCTCACCGCTATTCTAATAAATGGATTAACCCCTAAAGCTAAGTCTAACCCTAACACTAACACCCCCCTAAATTAAATATAATTTTAATCTAACGAAATTAATTAACTCTTATTAAATAAATTATTCCTATTTAAAGCTAAATACTTACCTGTAAAATAAACCCTAATATAGCTACAATATAAATTATAATTACATTGTAGCTATTTTAGGATTAATATTTATTTTACAGGCAACTTTGTAATTATTTTAACCAGGTACAATAGCTATTAAATAGTTAAGAACTATTTAATAGTTACCTAGTTAAAATAATTACAAAATTACCTGTAAAATAAATCCTAACCTAAGTTACAATTAAACCTAACACTATACTATCATTAAATTAATTAAATAAAATACCTACAATTACCTACAATTAAACCTAACACTACACTATCAATGCATTAATTAAATACAATATCTACAAATAACTACAATGAAATAAACTAACTAAAGTACAAAAAATAAAAAAGAACTAAGTTACAAAAAATAAAAAAATATCTACAAACATAAGAAAAATATTACAACAATTTTAAACTAATTAAACCTACTCTAAGCCCCCTAATAAAACAACAAAGCCCCCCAAAATAAAAAATGCCCTACCCTATTCTAAATTACTAAAGTTAAAAGCTCTTTTACCTTACCAGCCCTGAACAGGGCCCTTTGCGGGGCATGCCCCAAGAAGTTCAGCTCTTTTGCCTGTAAAAAAAAACATACAATACCCCCCCCAACATTACAACCCACCACCCACATACCCCTAATCTAACCCAAACCCCCCTTAAATAAACCTAACACTAAGCCCCTGAAGATCATCCTACCTTGTCTTCACCTCACCAGGTATCACCGATCCGTCCTGGCTCCAAAATCTTCATCCAACCCAAGCGGGGGTTGGCGATCCATCATCCGGTGGCTGAAGAGGTCCAGAAGAGGCTCCAAAGTCTTCATCCTATCCGGGAAGAAGAGGCGATCCGGACCGGCAACCATCTTGATCCAAGCGGCATCTTCTATCTTCATCCGATGACGACCGGCTCCATCCTGAAGACCTCCACCGCAGAACCATCTTCTTCCGGCGACGTCCAACTGAATTATGACGGTTCCTTTAAGGGACGTCATCCAAGATGGCGTCCCTCGAATTCCGATTGGCTGATAGGATTCTATCAGCCAATCGGAATTAAGGTAGGAATATTCTGATTGGCTGATGGAATCAGCCAATCAGAATCAAGTTCAATCCGATTGGCTGATCCAATCAGCCAATCAGATTGAGCTCGCATTCTATTGGCTGATCAGAACAGCCAATAGACAGCTCTACGCTCCTTTTTTGGAGCCTAACGCAGCCTTTATGTGGACTCTCAATACCAGAGTTATTTTTATGGTGCGGCCAGAAAAAAGCCGGCGTTAGATTTTCGGGTCGTTACCGACAAAACTCCAAATCTAGCCGTAACAACATTAGTAGAGAAATTGTAGTTCCTTCATTTTGTCCTAAGAATTCTAAGGAGAGATCACTGCATTCTTTGGATGTAGTTAGAGCTTTGAAATATTATGTTGAAGCTACTAAGATTTTCCGAAAGACTTCTAGTCTTTTTGTTATCTTTTCCAGTTCTAGGAAAGGTCAGAAGGCCTCTGCCATTTCTTTGGCATCTTGGTTGAAATCTTTAATTCATCATGCTTATGTTGAGTCGGGTAAACTCTGCCTCAAAGGATTACAGCTCTAGGTCAGTTTCTACTTCCTGGGCGTTTAGGAATGAAGCTTCGGTTGATCAGATTTGCAAAGCAGCAACTTGATCTTCTTTGCATATTTTTACTAAATTCTACCATTTTGATGTGTTTTCTTCTTCTGAAGCAGTTTTTGGTAGAAAAATACTTCAGGCAGCTGTTTCAGTTTGATTCTTCTGCTTATAATTTCAGTTTTTTTCATTATAAGATTTAAACTTTGTTTTGGGTGTGGATTATTTTCAGCGGAATTGGCTGTCTTTATTTTATCCCTCCCTCTCTAGTGACTCTTGCGTGGAAAGATCCACATCTTGGGTAGTCATTATCCCATACGTCACTAGCTCATGGACTCTTGCTAATTACATGAAAGAAAACATAATTTATGTAAGAATTTACCTGATAAATTCATTTCTTTCATATTAGCAAGAGTCCATGAGGCCCACCCTTTTTATGGTGGTTATGATTTTTTGTATAAAGCACAATTATTCCAATTCCTTATTTTTTATGCTTTCGCACTTTTTTCTTATCACCCCACTTCTTGGCTATTCGTTAAACTGATTTGTGGGTGTGGTGAGGGGTGTATTTATAGGCATTTGAGGTTTGGGAAACTTTGCCCCTCCTGGTAGGAATGTGTATCCCATACGTCACTAGCTCATGGACTCTTGCTAATATGAAAGAAATGAATTTATCATGTAAGTTATTACATAAATTATGTTTTCCTTATTAAGCACACAAGTATAGGCAAGCAATACTTAAAGGGACGCTAAAATCTAATTTTTCTTTTGTGATTCAGATAGAGCATGCAATTTTACGCAACTTTCTAATTTACTCCTATAATCAAATTTTCTTCATTCTCTTGGTATCTTTTTTTGAAAAGCAAGAATGTAAGTTTAGATGCCAGCCCATTTTTTGTGAACAACCTGGGTTGTTCTTGCTGATTGGTAGATAAATTCCCCCACCAATAAACAAGTGCTGTCCAGGGTCTGAACCAAAAATTATCTGGCTCCTTAGCTTAGATGCCTTCTTTTTCAAATAAAGATAGCAAGAAAACAAAGAAAAATTGATAATAGGAGTAAATTAGAAAGTTGTTTAAAATGACATGCTCTATCTGAATCATGAAAGAAAACATTTGGGTTCAGTGTCCCTTTAAGAAAGAAAATGGCAGCTTCATGTTCCTTTACAAACATGTAGTTTGTATTGTACATGATATAAAATATACACTATTGAATCATGTAGCACTGGGCTTCACAACTACATTTAAAATGTTCAAAAGAAAAAGTAAAATAGAGAACATATTGGAGGAACCTTTTTTTAAAAATAAATCAGCATGAAACGTATATTGTAAGCAACAGAAACAGAACTGAATTAGTGGGAGGTCAGGTTTGTATAAAAGGTCTGTTGCATAAAATAGAAGGCAGATTTGCAAATGTCATAACTAAACCAGCTATTATAACTATGAATCAAGCATTGTTTGTATTGGAAAATACATCTTATTACAGAGTCATACAAGAAAAATACACGAAGAATGACTCTACAGGCATCAAAAACCTGCATTATGGATTGTAGACAATGGATCACAAAATTATAACATAGAGCACAGACTATGGTGACATTTTGCCAGAAGATACAGCCAAGTACCACTTTTCACTTGACATTTTTAACTGCTAAAGCAGTTGTAACAGAGAAAAAAAAATGTTATTGCTAAAAGTACCAATAAGTACCTATACCTACAGAGCAAATAGAAATCAAAACTATCATTTTCAGCTAAGTGAGCTCAGCTCAGAGTAGCAGTCGGGAACTACCCGAATTCCCTGGAGCTGAATGTCAGGCATTGGAAATGCTCTATAGCTGCCTTAGTTAAGCAAAACCTGTACATGAGAAAACAATTTGCTTAGTTCTGGAAGAGTAAACGACCATAGGTAAAAAATTAAATAATTGTGTGCAAGAATGTGGCTATATATATATATATATATATATATATATATATATATCTGTTCACACACTCTTCAAAGGGTGTCCCTCTTTGGAATCTTGAAATGTTGGGAGGTATATATATATATATATATATATATATATATATATACATATATATATATACACACACATATATATGTGTATGTGTGTGCGTCCGCGCATCAGAAATCAATGCAATACAAAATACATGCATACAAAAAAGAGAGAAGTGCTCAACCTGGGAACGAACAATAGCATAATAGCATGTTCTATGGCTAGTTACCACCCACAAAGCAGCCTCTTTTTGCTCAACATGTGCCTTTCACAGAGAAGAACTTTCCTGAAGCATATCAGTCTGATCCTGACTTCACAGTACAGTCCAGCACCCGAAATACCATGCAATCCATCTCTGAATTAGAGAAACAGCAAAACCTCAGACATACGTTTCGGCCTATTGTGGGCCTCGTCAGTGAGGTGCAGCCATATCCCTCTAGGCACACTGAGCAACGGGTCCACATCTGGATTCCCGCATCACACTTAAGGAGACTTCCCAAAGTGTCATAATTTGCATAAATAAAAAGAGAGAAGTGCTCAACCTAGGAACGAACAATAGCATAATAGCTTGTTCTAGGGCTAGTTACCACCCAAGAAGCAGCCTCTTTTTGCTCAACATGTGCCTTTCACAGAGAAGAACTTTCTTGAAGCATATCAGTCTGATCCTGACTTCACAGTACAGTCGAGCCCCAAAATACCAGGCAAGCGTATCTTATTTCCTAATCCACTGGGCTTCCTTACGAAAGAGAGTCTTTTGTCTATCACCCCCTCTTCTAAGAGGGGGAGCATCATCCACAATTTGAAACCTAAGTTGACTCTTATTATGTGAATGAGTTAGAAAATGAAAAGCAACTGGGGCATCATAATCTTCGTTATTAATGGCTGCTTTATGTTGTCTAATCCGTTCCCTAACATTCTGTGTGGTCTCGCCCACATATGCCAACCCACACGGGCATTTTATGACATCAATTACGTAACTTGAGTTATAAGTATATGTATTTTTAATGCTAATCTTCCATTATGTGAATGTGTTACATAATCACCTTTAATGAGGGAATTGCATTGTGCACAACTATAACATGGAAATGAACCTTTTTTATGTAGGGGTAAGGTCAGATTTGTAGAACCCAAATCAGCCTTGACAAAGTCATCCCTCAGGTTTCTTTTCCTTTTATAAGAAAAAAGTGGAGGATTTGTAAATACTTCTGATGTATGGGGATCCTCTTGTAACAGATAGCAGTGCTTGGATATCATAGATCTCAATTTCCTACTGTGTAGGCCATATTGTGTAACCAAAAGTACCGAGAATTGAAGCTCAGTTTTCTGTTTCGGAGCTAATAATGTTTCCCTGAAATTAGCGTATCTAATTTCCTAATCCAATGGGCTTTCAATTAGATACGCTTACCCCTAGGGGCTTAAATAGAGAGATACCTTGGGGTTTCTTTATTTAGATATATCTGGTATTCGATTATTCCTATCTGTTCTGAATTATATATATAATTAGATTCACTGTGTTGGGAATATAACCAATTGTATATAGGTATAGATATCGATCAGCTGATTCTGTGTAACGCATTATGATAAGTTTGACATCATAGATGTGATTCTGCAATATGTTATTAGAGAGAGAGTACTGTTCAATACATTTTCCTATTGCCCTCAATTCTGGTTTTGTATATAGAGTGGTTTAAAGTAGTGTTTGCTGAGTTAGAGTAATTGTGTGAATGATATACACTTAAGGAAGGTTTGTTACTTGTGATCCAATCACAAGCGAGACATGAACTACAAGAGGCAGTGAACACTATGACGTTTCATACTCCTTGAGAAAGGGCGGAGTCCCGAAATGCACGTCGGAGTGTATTACCAAGGCGGTCTTTTTCAAATCCACCATATTCTTGGGTCTTTCTGAGATTGTATCCTGTGTTTCTAACAGCCTCTAACAACTGGTACATGTGGAAGTTCGGTGCAGTACGTCACGCTCACTGAGCAGTATTCGACAGGAAGCTGGACAGAATATCAGCAAGTATATTCTCTGTTTTTTTCAGGAGCTGAGATATTGCACGCTCACTGAGCGTTATCCAACGGGAAGCTGGACAGAGTATCAGCAAGTATATTCTCTGTTGATTATGAGAACTGTGATGTTGCAAACCTATATAACATACAGGTTGTGCAGATGTCTTTTCATCTTATGTGACATTTAAAATTGTGATTTGAGTTACGTTTAAATAATTACTGCACTATACGCTAATGTTATAGAGAGGCTTATATATAGTCCGGTGACGAGGTCACTAGTTCTACGGACTGGGAAGTCTTGATAAGGAGAGGAGTTCCCTAGTTATATGGTGGTTGTCAGTGTTCCCTCTAAGGCCAGTTTTGTGAATGGCCCAGCATTGAAACAGTTATTTAGAGCAATTAGCAAACACTAGACAATGCAGGTAACCAGGTATGGTTCCTTTATTAACTGTTTTACTGTTGGGTTGCTCACAAAACTGGTCTTAGAGGAGCACTGGTGGTTTTATATTGTTTCTGGATAGTTGGGCAGTGAACTTTGTGTAATGAGCTACAATCAAGCCTGGTAGATTGTTACAATACATATGGATTACAACAGTTACCACTTCTTTAATGTCTTTAACGAGCTACTATCAAGCTTAATGCATTGTTACTACAACGATGGATTACAAAGTATAACTTTTGAGCCCGCATAACATGTATTGAACTGTGAAACTTTTGGGAAAACACGCCTCTGTTCTATTTCTCCTTAGGGACGCCTAAGGGGAAGTGTTGTATATGGGAGTGTATGCTGTATGCAAGTCTGAATGAGGATAAGTTAGGGACCTTTGACCTTTTACCATTTTTTGGTGTGTCTTTTGTGTTATTTCTGATGATCTCCAGACTATTGTTATGAGTGTATGACATTCTTACTTACATTAAATATTGATATTTCTTGATACAGTTAGTTGTGCTGAGTATTTTGTATTATTTTGTATTTGTGGGTATGTAGGCGATACCTTACTCTTGCACTCACCTTTGACATTTGATGATATTTTCTCTATTTAGATCCTAGTAGTGCTGTTATTTTTGTTGTGTGTATATATATATATATATATATATATAGACATGTATATGTATGTATCTGTATGTTAAATCCCTTTGCCTGCCTTTTTTACCCCCTAACAACTGAGGTCTAATATCTTTGAGCCTTTATAACTTTTGCTTGCAATATTTTAATTTTTATAAGATGATGTTATTATGATCGTAACTATACTTTGTAATGTATTTTTGATGAGTTTTGTGCAACTTTTTTGTTTTGCAATACAGTTAATCAGTTTACTTTCAACTAGTAATACCAGCGGTAAGCCCGACAAGCGCAAACACCTGCGATAAACCCCCTATCGCTCGTGCACAAACATTTGCACTCCACTCGTAATCTGGCCATTAATATCTAAAACAAATAATATGGACTAAAAAAAATGCACTTGCACATTGTTCGTAGGTTAAAGAGGCAATAAAGTCAAAATTAAACATTGAGTCAGAGAGTGTGCAATTTTAAAGAACTTTACTATTTAACCCTATTATCTAATTTGTTTAATTCTTTTTGTATGCTTTGTTGAAAAGCATACCTTGTAGGGTGAGGAGCAGTAATGCATTACTGGGGGTTAAATCAAAACAAAGAAAAGGAAGCACCAATTGAAGCACTCACTTGCTAGTCAATTATTATGAAGGGGTAGAAAAAGAAGTATAAAAAATGTAACTTTTATTAAATTATAATAAAAATTCTGTAATACACGGAAATACACATAACAAACATGCATATACTATATTAAAAACGGCAGATCGGACCTGTGTGAGACTGTCATATAATAGTCTATATAGACAAATAATCAATGAGTAAGACCCCCAGAATGGCAGTAGAAATACCCTAGTATAAAGCAGGGATACTTTCCCAAATCAAACTAGTTAAAGAGTATCACTGCGGAGGGTTCCCTGTACATAACATTATAGCTAGTTATAAATTGTATGTGGAACAAATATCACACACACAAAGGCTATCTGTATGACTAACCGAAGCACTTCTGTTATCAAATATAGGACACTGTTCCAGAGAATGTATGCTACCGTCATGCAATATAAAAAGACAGAAAGATCAATCAATAATAAGGGTCTAGTTATAATGGTATGTGGAACATATTTCACATATACAGGCAGCTCACATCAGGTAATCGTTGCCTGATGTGCATTTTGCTGTAGCTTTTTCAAAGGCAAACAGGATTCAGGTAAGTCCTACCCTAATAAAGAGTATAGCAACCAATCAGTGCGAGGATGTCAGATACACCCCCATGACAACCTATCTGATAGTCAATGGACCGGATTGGTCCGCCCGGTTATGTGACCGGGTCATATGTACATGACGATGGTGACGTCAGGCTCCAGTAAACTCCCATCACTTGTTATTGGATGCAAAGCATGAGTGTGTTTCAAAGAAGTAAACAGATCAAAGACAAGGAATAAGCGTAAATATCATATACCTAAAAGAGCGCAATCAATGATCACCTTGGTAGTGTACAACTAAGATCAGACAGCGATAAGTAATGGTCAGGAAACAACATATTTTCAGAAAACACAATTTTAACAAAACCAAATTGTTGGTTAAAAAATGTTAAACCGAATATATAGATACTGATCGGCAATTTAGTAACATCTAGATCGACAATATGAAAAAAAATATATAATACATTCACAATTCTATGTGATGTATATAGGACCGGGTCAAAAGCTAGCTGAAATTTGTTGAGAGTTACTCCGAACTGGAGAGATACATGTAACATTGTTAGACTTGGCAACAAATTTATTTGGCAACAAATTTATACAACACTAGTATACCGAAATGCTGTATGGTATTGCTAATACCGGTGATTACAGTTGCAACTGAACAAATAAAGAAATCACTGACAGTATATAGTGAGAAATAAAGCTGACCAATAATTATGGGCAGATAGCGAATAGGCTAAGGCGAATGAACAGCTCTATAAGAAGGACCCATATCCGGCATTTTCATTCATGCCCCTGGGTGTCATAAAGTTAAGCCAGAAAATCCACTGGCTTTCTGATTGCAGTAATGTTTGTTCAATGTAACCCCCTCTTATACCTGTCTTAATTACTTGTAAGACAGATAGCCTGAGTTCTGGTTTCACATTATGATGTTTTAAAAAAATGCCTAGCCACTGATGTTAGATTTTTGCCTCTTTTGTTATCCTCAATGCTGTTTCTAATATTATTAATGTGTTCACCGATCCAAAGCTATGTGTACCAGAAATTAGTGTATTTTTCTGTTTTTACACAAAGTGGCTCCTCACAAGCTTATCTGATAGTAGGTGCCCTTTTCCAGCTAACTACAATTCGTTCCCCCACCAACTTTTTCAGATCCTCATCTGTCCTAAGTATGTCACAATGTTTACTGAGGATAGGCGTGATTTCTTTGTGTTTCTCATTGTAAGTTGTGCCAAATCTCACTTTCTTATCACTTTCCTTACTTCTGTTTTTTGGTATCAGTAAGTTTTCTCTGTTTGTATGTAGAGCCCGGTAAAATACTTTTTAAATAACTTTGCAAGTATAGCCTCTATTTTTAAGTCTTAGTTTTAACTCTTTGGATGGTAAATAGAAAATATGTAGTTCAGAGCAGTTCATTCTCAGTCGTAAGAATTTACCGACTGGTATTGCTCTTTTAGTGGGCCATGAATGGCTGCTATTAAATTCTAAAATCGAATTTGTAATTGTAGGTTTTCTAAATAGGTCAGTCTTCAGGAACCCAGTCCTGTCTCTTTTTATTTTAAAATAAAAAAAATCAACCTCTTTCGAGCTAACAGAATAAGTTAGTTTCAAATTCAATTAATTGGTGTTCAGGATATTTATGAATTCCCTAAAGAGGGGTTCACTCCCTTTCCATAGGATCAAAAGATCATCTATGAATTGCAGCCACAGAATCACATTTTCTATATATTTAATCAAAAGGTCCCCAAACACAATCTCACGTTCCCCCCAGTCTAAGTAGATATTGGCATAGGTGGGGGCGCACGAGGACCCCATAGCTGTCCTCTGTGTTTGCAGAAAAAATCTGTCATTGAACTCAAGAACAAATTTGAGAAGTTTCACAATAAATACATTTCTGTATTGTTTTTCTTTGACCTCCATGTTCAAGAAATATTTAACTGCTTCACAGCCTTTATTGTGTCTAATTTATGTATATAGTGACTTAACGTCACAAGTGATTAAAAGAGTGTCCTCTTCAATTATGATACCATTTAATTTACTTAGAACATCCATAGTATCCCTTACGTAAGAAGGTAAAGTAAGTACAATACGTCTAAGGCTCAAATCCAAAAACTGTCTGTCTGATTCGCAAAGGCTATCTATTGGCCAGCCTGGGGGTTTATCTTTGTTTTTGTGGATCTTATGGAGTAAATAGAAGGTGGACGTTTTGGGATGCGTGACAGTAAGGAAGGTGTACTCTCTCTGTGATACACCCTTCCAATGTTGCTTTATTGGTAAGAATATCATATTTTATCATAAAGTCTGTGGTAGGGTTCAAGAATAACATCTTGTAACAGTTTTATTATTGAATTGCCTCATCGCCTCTTTGATGTACATATCTTTGTCCCAGATTACAATATTCTCACCCTTGTCAGCTGGCTTAATCACCACATCCTCCCATTTTGTATCTCAGTTAGTGACCATCTCTCTTCCTTAGTAAGGCTGTTAATAGTTGTTTCTTCCAGAGTCAAAAGTTTATTTGTGACCACCTTCAGAAATGCCTCAATTAGGGGATACTTGGGTGGTGGCATACATTTAGACTTTTTTAATTCTTTATCTAGATTCTCACTAGTGTATGATGTAACCCCACTATTACTCTCTTTCAATAGTTCAGTAAGAATATCTAGTGTTTGTAGATCAACACATTAAGTGTCATCATGTTAACAATACATCTTTTTAAGAGTAAGTTTTCGACAAAATAAATTTAGATACTTTATTAGAGAGAATTGATCAATGGTGGGAGTAGGGGAAAAGGACAGACCTTTGGAGAGTACTGCAATATGATTTAAAGGGACAGTCTTCACCAGAATTTTTATTGTTTAAAAAGATTGGTATTCCCTTTATTACCCATTCCCTAGTTTTGCATAATCAACACAGTTATGTAAATACACTTTTTACCTCTGTGATTACCCTGTATCTAAGCCTCTGCAAACTGCCCCCTTATTTCAGTTCTTTTGACAGACATCAATTTTAGCCAATCAGAGCTGGCTTACTGGAACTCCACGTGCGTGAGCACAGTGTTATCTATATAACACA
Organism: Bombina bombina; assembly: GCF_027579735.1. Classification (NCBI taxonomy): domain Eukaryota; kingdom Metazoa; phylum Chordata; class Amphibia; order Anura; family Bombinatoridae; genus Bombina; species Bombina bombina. Next base: position 1,130,319,682 of record NC_069501.1, read on the forward strand.
CATTAACTAACACCCTCTAGTGGTGAAAAACTGCCCTGAGAGAAGAGGCGGCCTTCAGGGTCTTATAAATTAGCATATGAACCTCCTAGGTTTAGCTTTCAACTAGGAATATCAAGAGAACAAAGCAAAATTGGTGATAAAAGTAAATTGGAAAATTGTTTAAAATTACATTCTCTATCTGAATCATGAAAGTTTATTTTGGACTAGACTGTCCCTTTAATGCAAGTGCTCTTTTGGAAAGGTTAATTATCTGTATGTTATTTTCTACAGTATCTACCACCTTGGTCTCCTGGACCAATCTTCCCATCTTCTGTGTTGGTTGTTTGGCCTGTAACCCCACCTTGTTCTGTCTCTGAGTGCTCTTCCCCTTCCTCCCCTCCTTGTTTTTCTTTTTGCTATCTGTTGGTGGAGACTTTTCTTGTTGTTGTTTTGTCTAAAAAACAACATCTAGATTGTAAGTTTCCTCGAGAATAGGGCTCTAAATTCCCCCTGTATTTGGCTATAACATTTTTCTTTTATTGTATTGTTTCTCCGTTGTACTTTTATCCTTGTACACATGGGCAGCGCTGCAGAATCTGTTGGCGCTTTATAAATAAAGAATAATAATAATAAAATAAAAAAGAACCTTGTTGTGTGTTATCAGAAGTCCCTCAAGCTTCGTTGTCACTATCCTCTTCAGCATAGGACTCATTATTAGAGGAATTGTATGGTTTTATCGATGGAACTGAATTGGCTTATCTGGGCCTAGGGAGTCTATCGTCCCATGTAAACACTCTACCTTTTTCAAAATCTTTAATATCCCTTTTGATCTTAGCACATTTGGTCTGTATGATTTCTGATTCCTTTTTGTCTAGTTCTTGTCTGAGTGTTTTATAGGCAGCTTTAAACTTTTCTAATGATTCAAATTTGTTTAGTTTTGCGTTCCATTCAATGATCTGTTTGTCCAGCTCAAACTTTGTTTTCATAATCTGAAAGTATGGCTACCAATACCTCTGAACAGTTAATTAGTGCCTGCTCCCATCTATCTTTGTATGAATCGATATGAAAGGCAAATGATGAAAACAATCTCACTCTTAAGCCTCTGGGCACAATGTGTTTAGCTAAATTCTTATCGTAGGTGCTTTTGTTCCAGAATGACCTGGTATGTTTTACGTATTGTTACCCAGAAATTCTAGGCCTTGTTCCCAGTCATCTATTTCCTCTTTGTTTGTTAAGATTTAAATTCTCCCCAAAGGAGGCAAATGTCTTGTCTATCTCTGAGAGTCTTTTGTCATGTCTCCTTTTAAAATCGTCGGATAGGTTGATATTTGTCATATTAATAGTTACACACTAAGAATACTGTCCTTAACAGTTAGTTAAATATGAGCTACTAGTACTAAAGCCCGTGTACACGGGCCATTTTTTTCAGAACAGCGGTCCCACCCCTTGCTCTCTCCCCCCTTTCTTTTGCTCTCTCTTCCCCCCTCTCTTTTGCTTTCTTTCCCCCCTCTCTTTTGCTTTCTCTCTCCCCTCTTTTGCTCTCTCTCTCCCCTCTTTTGCTCTCTCTCTCCCCTCTTTGGCTCTCTCCATCCTTTCTTTTGCTCTCTCTCCCCCCTCTTTGGCTCTCCCCCCCCCCTCTTTGGCTCTCCCCCCCCCTCTTTGGCTCTCTCCCCTCTTTTGCTCTCTCTCCTCTTTGGCTCTCTCTCTCCCCTCTTTGGCTCCCCCCCCTTTGGCTCTCTCTCCCCCCTCTTTGGCTCTCTCTCCCCCCTCTTTGGCTCTCTCTCCCCCCTATTTGGCTCTCTCTCCTCTTTGGCTCTCTCTCCCCCCTCTTTGGCTCTCCCCTCCCCTTTGGCTCCCCCCTCCCCTTTGGCTCCCCCCCTCTTTGGCTCTCCCCCCCCTCTTTTGCTCTCCCCTCCCCTCTTTGGCTCTCTCCCCTCTCTTTTGTTCTCTCCCCCCTCTTTGGCGCTCTCCCCCCCCTCTTTGGCTCTCCCCCCCCCTCTTTGGCTCTCCCCCCCCCTCTTTGGCTCTGCCCCCCCCTCTTTGGCTCTCTCTCCCCCCTCTTTGTCTCTCTCCCCTCTTTTGCTCTCCTCTTTGGCTCTCTTTCCTCTTTGGCTCTCTCTCTCCCCCCTCTTTGGCTTTCCCCCCCTTTAGCTCTCTCCCCCCCCTTTGGCTCTCTCCCCCCCCCCCTCTTTGGCTCTCTCTCCCCCCTCTTTGGCCCTCTCTCCCCCCTCTTTGGCTCTCTCTCCTTTTTGGCTCTTTTTCCTCTTTGTCTCTCTCTCCCCCCCTCTTTGGCTCTCCCCCCTTCTCTTTGGCTCTCCCCCCCTTCTCTTTGGCTCTCTTCCCCCCTTCTCTTTGTCTCTCTCTCCCCCCCCCCCCTTCTCTTTGGCTCTCTCCCCCCCCTTCTCTTTGGCTCTCTGCCCCCCCCTTCTCTTTGGCTCTCTGCCCCCCCCCTTCTCTTTGGCTCTCTGCCCCCCCCTTCTCTTTGGCTCTCTGCCCCCCCTTCTCTTTGGCTCTCTGCCCCCCCTTCTCTTTGGCTCTCTGCCCCCCCTTCTCTTTGACTCTCTGCCCCCCCCTTCTCTTTGGCTCTCTGCCCCCCCCTTCTCTTTGGCTCTCTGCCCCCCCCTTCTCTTTGGCTCTCTGCACCCCCTTCTCTTTGGCTCTCTGCCCCCCCCTTCTCTTTGGCTCTCTGCCCCCCCTTCTCTTTGGCTCTCTGTGCCCCCCGCCTTCTCTTTGGCTCTCTGCCCCCCCCTTCTCTTTGGCTCTCTGCCCCCCCTTCTCTTTGGCTCTCTGCCCCCCCCCTTCTCTTTGGCTCTCTGCCCCCCCTTCTCTTTGGCTCTCTGCCCCCCCCCTTCTCTTTGGCTCTCTGCCCCCCCTTCTCTTTGGCTCTCTGCCCCCCCTTCTCTTTGGCTCTCTGCCCCCCCCCTTCTCTTTGGCACTTTGCCCCCCCCTTCTCTTTGGCTCTCTGCCCCCCCTTCTCTTTGGCTCTCTGCCCCCCCCTTCTCTTTGGCTCTCTGCCCCCCCTTCTCTTTGGCTCTCTGCCCCCCCTTCTCTTTGGCTCTCTGCCCCCCCCCTTCTCTTTGGCTCTCTGCCCCCCCTTCTCTTTGGCTCTCTGCCCCCCCTTCTCTTTGGCTCTCTGCCCCCCCCTTCTCTTTGGCTCTCTGCCCCCCCTTCTCTTTGGCTCTCTGCCCCCCCCTTCTCTTTGGCTCTCTGCCCCCCCTTCTCTTTGGCTCTCTGCCCCCCCTTCTCTTTGGCTCTCTGCCCCCCCCTTCTCTTTGGCTCTCTGGCCCCCCCCTTCTCTTTGGCTCTCTGCCCCCCCCCTTCTCTTTGGCTCTCTGCCCCCCCCCTCCTGCTCCCTCTCTGACTCTGTCTTCGCGGGACCCCGCCCGGCCACGCCCCATCGCGGCAACACCCGCCCGGTCACGCCCCTCGCGACGCCCGGTCACGCCCCTCGCGACGCCCGGCCACGCCCCTCGCGACGCTCCCGTCTGCCACAAACAGCTGTGAGGTCTGGGGAGCGCGTTGCCGCTTCTCACGCAGCAGACCTCACAGCTGTTGAGTAGCTTGCGCTCCCTATCTCACAGCTGCTTGTTTGCTGTGTACCTCGCGCTCCCAATCTGTCAGCTGTCAGCTATGCCGAGGTGCGCGAGAATAGAATCTAAGGCCAAGTGTTTGTCTGTACTGCGCATGACGGCTTCAGACAAACACTTGTCTTTTATAATATAGGATAAGATAGTTGTGTGTAGTACAGGATACCTATATTGGGTCCACAAAAGAGAGAATGGTGGAGAGTGCTCAGTGCCGGACAACAATATTAAATCAAAAGAAAGAAAAGGAAGCACCAATAGAAGCACTCACTTGCTAGTCAATTATTATGAAGGGGTAGGAAAAGAAGTATATAAAATGTACCTTTTAATGGGTGTGGGTAAAAGCCGGATCTTGCCGGATCCTGCCGGATCCATGCCTATTTTAGACAAATACATACAAATTTAATTGTTTTCCATACAAACACATCCAGACACTTCTGGATCTAACAACATTTTATTGCAAAACATTTGGGTCCTTTCAGAACCAGCACTTTTTTACAGAAAAAAGCCGGATCCTACCGGATCCATGCCTAATTTAGACAAATACACACAAATGTAATTGTTTTCCACACAAACACGTCCAGACACTTCTGTATACAACAACATTTTACTGCAAAACATTTGGGTCCTTTCAGAACCAGCACTTTTTTATAGAAAAACAGCCGGATCCTGCCAGATCCATGCCTAATTTAGACAAATACACACAAATTTAATTGTTTTCTGCACAAACATATCCAGACACTTTTGTATCCAACAAAATTTTACTGCAAAACATTTGGGTCCTTTCAGAACCAACACTTTTTACAGAAAAACAGCCGGATCCTACCGGATCCATTCCTAATTTCGACAGATACACACAAATTTAAGTGTTTTCCATACAAACACATCCAGACACTTCTGTATCCAACAACATTTTATTGCAAAACATTTGGGTCCTTTCAGAACCAGCACTTTTTTTACAGAAAAACAGCCGGATCCTGCCGGATCCATGCCTACTTTAGACAAATACATACAAATTTAATTGTTTTCCATACAAACACATCCAGACACTTCTGGATCTAACAACATTTTATTGCAAAACATTTGGGTCATTTCAGAACCAGCACTTTTTTACAGAAAAAAAGCCGGATCCTACCGGATCCATACCTAATTTGCACAAATACACACAAATTTAATTGTTTTCCACACAAACACATCCAGACACTTCTGTATACAACAACATTTTACTGCAAAACATATGGGTACTTTCAGAACCAGCACTTTTTTATAGAAAAACAGCCGGATCCTACCGGATCCATTCCTAATTTCGACAGATACACACAAATTTAAGTGTTTTCCATACAAACACATCCAGACACTTCTGTATCCCGCAACATTTTACTGCAAAACATTTGGGTCCTTTCAGAACCAGCACTTTTTTACAGAAAAAAAGCTGGATCCTACCGGATCCATGCCTAATTTAGACAAATACACACAAATTTAATTGTTTTCCACACAAACACATCCAGACACTTCTGGATCCATAAATATTTTACACAAAATTGTTTGGGTCCTTTCAGAACCAACACTTCTTTTCAGAAAAACAGACAGATCCTGCTGGATCCATGCCTAATTTAGACAGATATACACAAATGTAAGTGTTTTCCACACAAATACATCCAGACACTTCTGTATCCTTCAATATTTTACACCAAAACATCTGTGTCCTTTTAGAACCAACACTTTTTTTTGGTTCAAAATAGCTGGATCCTGCCAGATTCATGTCTAATTTAGACAGATATCCTCAAATTTAAATATTTTCTATACAAATACTTCCAGACACTTCTGGATCCAATAATATTTTGCACACAAAACATCTGCGTCCTTTCAGAACCAACACTTTTGTTTACAGAAAAACTGCCGTATCCTGCCGGATCCATGCCTAACTTAGGCAGATATATAAACAAATATGTTTTTCACACAAATACATCCAGAAACTTGTGGATCCAGCAATATTTTACAAAAAAACATCTGGTCCTTTTAAGAACCAACACTTTTTTACACAAAACCAGCCAGATCCTGCCAGATCCATGTCTAATTTAGACAGATATACACAAATGTGTTTTCCACACAAATACCTCCAGATACTTCTGATCCATCACTATTTTACACAAAATCATCTGGGTCCTTTCAGAACAAACACATTTTTTTTACACAAAAATAATCTGATCCTACCATATCCATGTCTTATTTAGACAGAAATACACAAATTTAATTTTTGCCTACACAAACACATCCATCTAGGTCCTTTCAGAACCAACAGTTTTCTTTACAGAAAAACAGCAAAACGGTTGGTTCTAAAAGGACTCAAATGTTTTTGAGTAAAATTTTGTTGGATACAGAAGTGTCTGAATGTGTTTGTGTTGAAAACACTTAAATTTGTTTGTATTTGTCTAAATTAGGCATGGATCCGGCAGGATCCGGCTGTTTTTCTGTAAAAAAGTGTTGGTTCTGAAAGGACCCAAATGTTTTGCAGTAAAATGTTGTTGGATACAAAAGTGTCTGGATTTGTTTGTATGGAAAACACTTAAATTTGTGTGTATTTGTCTAAATTAGGCATGGATTCGGTAGGATCCGACTGTTTTTCTGTAAAAAAGTGTTGGTTCTGAAAGGACCCAAATGTTTTTGAGTAAAATGTTATTGGATCCAGTAGTGGGTGTGTTTTGTGGAAAACACTTAAATGTGTGTGTATTTGTCGAAATTAGGCATGGATCTGGCAGGATCCGGCTGTTTTTCTGTAAAAAAGTGTTGGTTCTGAACGGACCCAGATGTTTTTGATCAAAATGTTGTTTGATATAGAAGTGTCTGGATGTGTTTGTGTGGAAAACACTTAAATGTGTGTGTATCTGTCTAAATTAGGCATGGATCCGGCAGGATCCGGCTGTTTTTCTGTAAAAAAGTGCTGGTTCTGAAAGGACCCACATGTTTTTGAGTAAAATGTTGTTGGATATAGAAGTGTCTGGATGTGTTTGTGTGGAAAACACTTAAATGCGTGTGTATTTGTCGAAATTAGGCATGGATCCGGTAGGATCCGGCTGTTTTTCTGTAAAAAACTGCTGGTTCTGAAGGGACTCAAATGTTTTGCAATAAAATGTTGTTGGATCCAGAAGTGTCTGGATGTGTTTGTGTTGAAAACACTTAAATTTGTGTGTATTTGTCTAAATTAGGCATGGATCCGGCAGGATCTGGCTGTTTTTCTGTTAAAAAGTGCTGGTTCTGAAAGGACCCAAATGTTTTGCAGTAAAATGTTGTTTGATACAGAAGTTTCTGGATTTGTTTGTGTGGAAAACACTTAAATGTGTGTGTATTTGTCTAAATTAGGCATGGATCTGGCAGGATCTGGCTGTTTTTCTGTTAAAAAGTGCTGATTCTGAAAGGACCCAAATGTTTTGCAATAAAATGTTGTTGGATTCAGAAGTGTCTGGATGTGTTCGTGTTGAAAACAATTAAATTTGTGTGTATCTGTCTAAATTAGGCATGGATCCGGCAGGATCCGGCTGTTTTTCTGTAAAAAAAAAGTGCTGGTTCTGAAAGGACCCAAATGTTTTTGAATAGAAGGTTGTTGGATCCAGAAGTGTCTGGATGTGTTTGTGTGAAAACACTTAAATTTGTGTGTATCTGACAAAATTAGGCATGGATCCGGCAGGATCCGGCAAGATCCGGCTTTTACCCTTTTAATAAATTACAATAAAAATTCTGCTTTGCTCTAGAACGAGAAAAAACAAAAAAACAGACTAAAGTGCCGTAATTTTAAATCACATAAAACACGCACTAAAAATGCACTTGCAATGTTTTATTGAATATGAGCATAGAAAAACAAATCAAAGCATTCGTCTCCCAGATCACTGTATACTCAGATGTTATGTCCATAACTCCGGTCTCCTTCTTCAGCTTGTCAGCATGATAAATATCCAACATTCTTGATAGGTAACATCAAACAGTTCTAGCCGGGAATAGAAACCCCGCCTCTGGGACTACGGGTACTCAGATGGTTCAAAAAGCCTTTCAATTACCTCTACGCATTTTGTCTGCTAGCGTGCAGACTTTTTCAAGAGGGTGAAAATTGTAGACGATTTAAGGAACGTTGGATACTTATCATGCTGACAAGCTGAACAAGGAGACCGGAGTTTTGGACATAACATCTGAGTATACAGCGATCTGGGAGACAAATGCTTTGATTTGTTTTTATATGCTCATATTCAATAAAACATTGTAAGTGCATTTTTAGTGCATGTTTTGCACTTTTGTTTTTGTGCTTTTTCTCGTTCTAGAGCAAAGTTTCTACCCTACTCCATTTGGTGTGAAGGATAAATTTGGTGATATCGCAGCATCTGACTTTGTGCACCTATAATCTCTGCGTTTTATAACTGGACACTGCAGTGTGGTTACATTTTAATCCAAAAACAGTTAAAAAAAATGTTAACATTTTCTGTAAATTTTTGTCTCAGGAAAGAATTCTATTGTCTTGTTTAGTAATTATAATTTTATATTTTAATATAGTGCTACTGTGTGATTCCCACAATTAGGGGCTGCTAGCGCTAATTAATTTTTGGGTCAATATCCAGTTTTAAGTTTTAAAATTGTCTTAAATTGTCTTATTCTCTGATTCACCATAATAAGGGCTGCAAGCGCTAATTAACTTGTGTGAGTATAATAAAAATTCTGTAACACACGGAAATACACATAACAAACATGCATATACAATATTAAAAATGGCACAGATTGGACCTGTGTGAGACTGCCATATAATAGTCTATATAGACAAATAATCAATGAGTAAGACCCCCAGAACGGCAGTAGAAATACCCTAGGATAAAGCAGGGATACTTTCCCAAATCAAACTAGTTAAAGAGTATCACTGCGGAGGGTTCCCTGTACATAACATTATAGCTAGCTATAATTGTATGTGGAACAAATATTACACACACAAAGGCTATCTGTATGACTAACCTTAGCACTTCTGTTATCAAATATAGGACACAGGTTCTACAAACAAACCCAACTCCAGCTAAATAAATTTATTTACCAAACAAAGTGCAACAATATACTGCACTTACACAAAATTTTAAAACGTCCAGCGTCCACGGGCAGTCAACTCTGGGTGAGATCTTCACATTTTTATTTAACTTAGCTGGAGTTGTGCTTTTTTGCCTGTTTTTAGAACCTGTGGAATTTTAAACAAAAGATACCAAGATAATGAAGAAAAATTGATTATAGACGTAAATTATAAAGTTGTTTGAAATCCCATGCTTTATCTGAATCATGAAAGCAAAATTTTGGGTCTCATATACCTTAAAAGTTAAAGAGGAAGTGTTTACCTGTGTGAGGTTGCAATATCTAAGCTGAAAGGATGTTTCCTATTTTATACATGTCACCCAGGTCAAATAAGAGTGAAAAACAATTATTAATATGAGTTATAGATGCTGATAAGAAATTATTTGAGGAAGTAATTGAGAACATTGGGTTCACATTGGCTAAACTACCTCAAAAGGTTGTAAAATAGAAAACATGTTGGACATTTTAGAATCAATTTCAGTGCTAAAAATCAGTGGGGACGTCTGAATAATGCTATATACAGATTTGTTTTTTGCAATAGGTTCATTATTTCTCTCAAGTTGAGAAATAAATAAACCAAAAATATGAAATATCAATGTCAGAGAAAATCATAATAATAAATAAATATATAAAGTGGCACACAATTTATCTATTAAAATGAAATAATTTAAGTGTCTGGCTTTAAAAATTATTGTTATCATGGACATTTAAAAGATACTGAAGGGCTATTCAAACACTTCTGATTTGCAGTTCAGCTTTTTGCTTCCTGAGCCAGTAGAAAGCAGTGACTATGAAATAATTTTAGAAATAATAAATGCATAAACAACATACAAACTGTATTCTTTGTTAAAAGGATACTAAACCCAATTTTGTTTTCATGATTCAGATAGAGCATGCAATTTTAAGCAACTTCCTAATTTACTCCTATTGTCAATTTTTCTTAGTTCTCTTGCTATCTTTATTAGAAAAAGAAGGCATCTAAGCTAAGGAGCCAGACAATTTATGGTTCAATTCCCTGGACAGCACTTGTTTATTGGTGCTGTCCAATCAGCAAGCACAACCCAGGTTGTGAACCAAAAATGGGCGGGCTTCTAAACGTACATTCTTGCTTTTCAAATAAAGATCGCAAGAGAACGAAGAAAAATTGATAATAGGAGTAAATTAGAAAGTTGCTTAAAATTGCATGCTCTAAAAGAGCTGAGGCAATGTCCCGCAAAAAGCCCTTTTAAGGGTTATTTGTAATTTAGTATAGGGTAAGGATTTTTATTATTTTGGGGGGCTTTTTTATTTTATTAGGGGGATTAGATTAGGTGTAATTAGTTTAAAATTCTTGTAATTATTTTTTTATTTTCTGTAATTTAGTGTTTTGCTTTTTTGTACTTTAGTTTATTTAATTTAATTGTAATTAATTGTAGTTAGTTTAGGTAATTAATTTAATGATAGTGTAGTGTTAGGTGTTAGTGTAATTTAGGTTAGGATTTATTTTAACTAGGTAGTTATTAAATAGTTAATAACTATTTAATAACTATTGTACCTAGTTAAAATAAATACAAAGTTGCCTGTAAAATAAAAATAAACCCTGAGATAGCTACAATGTAATTATTAGTTATATTGTAGCTAGCTTAGGGTTTATTTTACAGGTAAGTATTTAGTTTTAAATAGGATTAATTTATTTAATTGTAGTAATTTTATTTCGTATTATTTAAATTATATTTAAGTTTGGGGGGGTGTTAGACTTAGGTTTAGACTTAGGTTTAGGGGTTAATAAATTTAATATAGTAGCAGCGACGATGGGGGCGGCAGATTAGGGGTTAATAATTGTAGGTAGTTTGCGGCGACATTGGGGGTGGCAGATTAGGGGTTAATAAATATAAAGTAGGTGTTGGCGACATTGGGGGCAGCAGATTAGGGGTTCATAGGGATAATGTAGGTGGCGGCAGTGTCGGGGGCAGCAGATTAGGGGTTAATAAGTGTAAGATTAGGGGTGTTTAGACTGGAGCGGCAGATTAGGGGTTATTAATATAATGCAGGTGTCAGCGATGTTGGGGGCAGCAGATTAGGGGTTAATAAGTGTAAGATTAAAGGGACATGAAACCCACATTTTTTCTTTCATGATTTAGAAAGAGAATGCAATTTTAAACATCTTTCTAATTTACTTCTATTATCTAATTTGTTTTATTCTCTTGATATTCTTTGCTGAAAAGCATATCTAGATATGCTCAATAGCTGCTGATTGGTTGCTGCACATAGAAGCCTCGTGTGATTGGCTCACCAATGTGCATTGATTTTTCTTCATCTAAGGATATCTAAAAAATTAAGCAAAATAAATAATAGAAGTAAATTGTAATGTTGTTTAAATTTGTATTCTCTACCTGAATCATGAAAGAAAGATTTTGGGTTTAGTGGCCCTTTAAGGGTGTTTAGACTCGGGGTTCATGTTAGGGTGTTAGGTGTAGACATAACTTTTGTTTCCCCATAGGAATCAATGGGGCTGCGTTAGAAGCTGAACGCTGCTTTTTTGCAGGTGTTAGTTTTTTTTTTCAGCCGGCTCTCCCCCATTGATTCCTATGGGGAAATTGTGCACGAGCACGTTTTGCCAGCTCTTTGCTACCGTAAGCAAAGCTGGTATTGAGGTGAGATGTGGAGCTAAATTTTGCTCTACGCTCACCTTTTTGCGGCTAATGCCGGGTTTAAAAAAACCCGTAATACCAGCGTTGTCTTAAGTGAGCAGTGAAAAAAAAATGCTCATTAGCAATGCACCCCTGTTACCGCAAAACTCGTAATCTCGGTGGCAGTCTTTAGAGGATAGGGGCTCCTTTAAAACCACTGCCCAATATACCCTAACAATGACAAGAGTATGAGACACCTCTGTTTTATGGAGTGATAGGGCTTCTCAATTAGCCCCCTCCCCTCATCAAAAATGATCTGTTAATTTATATTAATTTCTAAAGCAAATGAGTTATGAAAATGAATAATGTCATTCATGATTTTACATAATATTTTCATGTTTTATTGTCATGGTTCTCATTAATGGAGCTACATTGAAAAAAGATCTTGATATCTTGATTCTCTCTCTGAATTAATAAATTGAGAACAAAATGTGCATTGTTAGAGTATTCCATTTTGTTTTTTGGTATAACGGAACTTATTCAAAACAATGACAATTAAAACACTTCATTCAAAAGCAGGGCCTTTTGTATGATTGAACTTTGTTGAGAAAATGGTTCATATGATGCAGTTTTGCCAAGATTTTCTAATAAATAATATTTGTTTGTAATGTTGAAGATGCCTATAGTAAGTAGTTGGAATTACAGAGTAATTAAAAGTTTTGTGAGAATTTTACAGTGATACATACAGAACAGCTACACTACTGAGCAAAAGTTTTAAGCAGATGTGAAAAATGTTACTAAAGTAAGAATGCTAACAAATGCAAAGTGAGTGAACAGAAGAAAAATCTAAATAAAAGCAATATTTGGCGTGACCACCAAAGATTTTGTAGGCATATTGTCAGTGGCATGATTAAAAAATAATGACAAACAGGTTCTAATGATCATCAATTTAATATTTAGGTTAAAACAAAATCATTAACTGAAACAGAAATAGCTGTGTAGGAAGAATAAAACTTTGTGAGGAACAGCCTAATTCTGCTAACCAGGTGAGGTTGCTGAAGACAGTTTAATGTAAAAAGACTTACACCATGGTATGACTGAGCACAGCAACTAGACACAAGGTAGTTATATTGCATCAGAAAAGTCTCTACCAGGCAGAATTTTCAAGGCAGATAGGGATTTCCAAATGTGCTGTCCAAACTCTGCTGAAGAGGCACAAAGAAGCAGACAACGTTAAAAGTGGGAATGTAAGTAAGAGTGTGCATGTGCAAGAATTCACACATGGGCATGAATACAATATTATCTATATGGCCCACATGAACTAGCAGTCTCCTGTTGTAAAAAGCTAATAAAAAAAGAGTGTGATAAGAGGCTGTCTTTAGTGGCTTAGAAACAGGCAGACATTTAGAGGTTTAAATGTTATATTAATATATCAATGTTGGTTGTGCAAAGCTGGGGAATGGGTATTAAAGGCGTTATCTATCTTTTTAAACAATAACAATTTTAGTGTAGACTGTCCCTTTAATAATTTTAACCCTCGTTTTTACTGTGGTACAATATCCCTTAACATAACCACCCCTGGAACTTTGTTTATGTTTTTAAAATTAATCCTTTCATGACGGGTCTAATTTGTCTACATCGGAAAAACATTCCAATGTAAATGAATTAAAATCACACTATCGTGCATGCGATCGCGAGATATCAATGATGGGATCAGGTCAAGGGGGCGTGCCTATGAAGCGCAGTTAGGACGGTATGGAACGTCCTAACATCGGGAAGAAGTTAAATAGTTTATGTAAAAATTATTCTTTTCCCTTTGATTCTTTATTGCTTATTTAAGGAAAACTATCAGCCAGGTAGATAATGTCAGTCCATAAGGTACTATGGTGGAATACATCAACCAACCAGATTTTGTATATACCCCAAACGTGACCCTCCAATAGTGCTTGTAAAATTTGTAAACGGGCTAAAAATATTATCATGTACAAGAAAGAGGTCCCAAAAGTACAGTGCAAGGTTAGGACTGTCCCTCTCAAATTGAAATAGTTGGGATTTCTGGTGATATTGGGGACCCATGCTTTTACATTCTTAACATTCTGTTGGGACTGGATATTATATATATTTTGCAACCCAGGACACCTCTTTGGGTTCCTTGGATACTATTTAAGTGAGATTTATTAACTATATTAAGGCTGGATTTCCTATAGTGGTCACTAGAGAGAATTGTTAGTATGGTGGTATAGTGTAAGTTTATTTTGATTTTGTGTTAAATCTGTAACTAATGTTGCAAAATCTATACAAATATGTTTTGGATATTTTTTTTTTTTTATGGCTTTTTTCTATTTCTTTCTATAAGATAATTGTAAGAGTCATGCTAAGACAGGTAGAACAGATCATATAAGTCAGAGTGTGGCGCAGCCATCTTGTTTATAAGATCGTGATCAGCATGCGCCACAAGCATAGTTCAGGACCCAGTGTGACATGAGGAATGTGCAGTAATTATAACAAATCTAACTAACAGTGGCTTATACATGGTGCCCCTCCACTAGGCAGCATTCAGTTGCTGTCCTATATATTATAGTATTGCTCCCTCTCTGACGGACAAGGAGTTAACTTGTGCATCGCACCCCCGGCTCTGAGAGTGCATGTTATGGGCACGTCACTGCAGTAGCAGACCTACTCCACAGAGGGCCCTGATGCAAGATTTTTTGGGGCCCCCAAAAGGTAACAATAAAAAGCAAAAGTAATAAATTACATTCTGCTCAATATAATGATTTTGAGGATAGATAGATGGACCTGCAACTTGCACTAATAAAAGGCTCCCCTGCATTTTGATTGTACACATTCTGCATACGCTGGCTGTTACGGGCCCCCTCCAGCATTTGGGCCCTGGTGCAACTGCACAAATGGTAGTTCCACCCCTGCATCACTGTGCATAGACCTTTCCATAGAAGCTGCCATGTTACTGCAATAAATGACACCACAAATCCAACCTGATTGGCTCTCACCTTGTTCAACGTGATTTACAAAACCATGAATGGACCAGAGAGCTGGGTGTCTGCAGTTGTAGTGTGAAAGCTTTTCCAAGAGATAACAATGTGACCTGCATACTAATGATGTGTGTGATTACATTTGGGGGCATGTAGTATATCTCTCTGATGAGGAGCTAGTCATGTATTTTTACTATATATAAAATGTCTTATAAATAATAGTAGGTTTCTCTACCTTCCACTTACAATAGCTTTTTAAAGTGACTGCCCTAGAGCAGGCTACCACAATAACTCGTGATCTCTGGGTAAGGTGTTGATTAAATTGGTCAAGGGTCATTATTTAATGTAAAGAAAAAGTGTTGGTTTTCAGAAAAATTCTGTTACATTTTTGGTTAGTCCTATAGCTGACATGACTGACTATTTTCATGAAACTCATGTTAACAGCTTTTGTCTTGATCTAATGCCCTTCAGTAGTGTGAGGTTTATAGCTTTAAGGTTATTTCATTCAAATAAGCTTTTGTTTTGCTGCAGTGCAGGTTGCATAGTTATTGTCATCACCTGACACATTCAGTAGAGTGCAACTTCTTCAGCACATTATCAATTTAGCTGCAGTGCAGGAGTCTGTCCGCAGGGTGAGGCTTTTTCTGCGTTTGCTTCTGCAGACTACTAAGGGCACATTTCTGAAAAGCTTTACGGCCTGGAGAGATATCACAGTGCAGACTTTACAGTGGCAGAACTCACTTAAAGTGACATTATGCTCATATGCTAAATCCCTTGAAAGGGAAGCAAAATGAGTGTAAAAAGCTGACAAGAAAATATCACCTGAACATCTCTATGTAGGGGCGTATTTAGGTTTTGTGCTGCCCTAGGCACTCAAAACCCTGCTGCCCCCCCCCCTCCCTCAAAAAAGAAAAGAAAAGGTTTTAGGCCTGTTTTCCCCCTAATACTTTTTTGGCGTCAGTCTGTACTTTTTTTTCCCATAACAATTTAAAATAAAATGGGCTAGCAAAACACTTGTATACGTGGGTTAAATTACATGCATCTCATACCATTTTCTCCCTGAGAGAAGGGAGAGAAAAGAAGGGGAGGGTAGAAAAAGGGAGGGAAAGAAGGGAGGGAGAGAGAAGAGAAAAGTGGGGAGGGAGAGGAGAAAAGAGAGCAAGGGAGTGAGTTGAGAGAAAGAAGGGAGGGAGTTGAGAGAATGAGTTGAGGGAGGAAGACAGGGAGAAAGGGAAATAAGGGAAATAGGAAGGGAAGAAAAGAAGAATACACTTTGAAGCAATCACTGCCCTTCACATGCCACATACAGTAATTACAATCAGTCAAGTAATTAAACTTTTTAAGTGTCCATTTACTATTTACTCCATGGGTTCATGAATGCAGAGAAAGCTATCTATTAGTAGCTAACATACATTAGCACTGAGAGTTTATGATTAGACATCACATGAATGCAGAGGAAGCTAGCTATTAGTAGCTAACATACATTAGCGCTGACAGTTTATGATTAGACATCACATGAATGCAGAGGAAGCTAGCTATCAGTAGCTAACATACATTAGCACTGAGAGTTTATGATTTGACATCACATGAATGCAGAGGAAGCTAGCTATTAGTAGCTAACATACATTAGCACTGAGAGTTTATGATTAGACATCACATGAATGCAGAGACAGCTAGCTATTAGTAGCTAACATACATTAGCGCTGAGAGTTTATGATTAGACATCACATGAATGCAGAGGAAGCTAGCTATTAGTAGCTAACATACATTAGCGCTGACAGTTTATGATTAGACATCACATGAATGCAGAGACAGCTAGTTATTAGAAGCTAACATACATTAGCGCTGAGAGTTTATGATTAGACATCACATGAATGCAGAGGAATCTAGCTATTAGTAGCTAACATACATTAGCGCTGAGAGTTTAGGATTAGACATCACAAGCTGATCTAAGCAGTGCACAGACGCATCCTGTCTGTTAGTTACTAAGACCTGCAATTAGCACTGTGCTTGCAGACCCACCACAGCTGACAAGGGGAGGCAGCATATCGGCGCAAGGTCTTCTCCTCCAGCATCACCTTGTAAGCATATCCCTGGGCAAGTTTCTCACCAAGAATGCTTCCACTGCAAAAATACCAGCGGCTCTAAATGAAGCAACGGTTTAAAGGAGCACTGTCTGCGAAGAGCGACCTTAATCAGCACACGTGCCTTGTCTTCTCTGTAAAAGCCTGCACTTTATCGCTCACTGTACTGTGTTACTGGCTTTTAGAGAGAGGATAGGGCAGATGTGCTGCTCCTCCCAAATCTGCTGCCCTAGGCACCGGCCTTGTTGGCCTAGGCCATAATATGCCCCTGTCTCTATGTGAAAAAGATATATATTTTATCTAAAAAAAAAGTGCTTTGTGATCCAGAGTTTTACCATCATCTGCATGGTGAAAAACAAAACAGTCAATCAGCATCATAAGTGCTAAGTTCACACTTTGCTTTACTGTGATTTTATGTAATTTCACTGAAATCTCACAAGATTTTATAGTAAACTACACATACCAGATCCATGCTCCCCTATAAGTCCTGGGGCATGCATCCTGATTGTATGCTTAAAGTCCCTTTACAATGGAATGTGGCTACTGAGGAAAATAAATATCTTCCTTTTTATATAGACATGTTCAGTCAGCCTTGTATACATATGCTGCATCACTTTCAAGTAATTCAGCATTTGGGTATCATGTCCCTTTAATTCTCTAAAAAAATGGTACACCCTGTAAGTCCCAGACAAATTAAGGCTGTCTCCCACAGAAAGTAACAAATATCTCTGGGATACAGAGGAAGAGTTAGGTTAACAGGGGAACACCTGGTACTAATATAAATGTTCTGTTTGCAGCAAATAATAATTAAAATGATTTCACTAAAATTTAGGGAAACAATATTTTTTTTACAACAATGGAATCCTTTTGGACCATTGATACAGTTAAAGCTATGGCAAGATCGTATAACTGCTGTTTCCACACTTATGAGCATCATACCAAAGAACAAAAAACTGTCACTGATTTGGCTGTCATTCCTCCTTTTATAAGTTCCTGTTCACAAAGGTCTAATGCAATTGAGGATCTGCCAATCAGATTGAACCTCTCAATGTATCTCTTACAAACATGTTTAACAAGCATTCACATTGTTTGCTCATCACAATTTGTATTCAGTATAAGTCCTCTATTTATTGTTACTTAGCATGTTTCCTCTTCCTTCTCCCCTTTTTTTCCCTAGTAATTTCAATATAATTTTTGATCCCACAACAATACAATTGGCATTGCAAATTGTATAAGATTGCTCAACTATCAGAAAGTATGAAAAGTTCAAATAATATGTATTTTTTCTTTATTGTATTTCTGTTTTATTTTGTAAACTTACAAACTTTAATAAAAAATAAAAATATTAAAAAAAATGTTTTCACTACAAGTTAACTTGCATTTACCTCTAGTAGGGCTTAACTACAGGGGTCGCAGGGGTCTTCAGTGCTACTGGACCCATCCTTTTAGTGGGCCAGCAGAGACTGTGTCCTCTAAGCTGTGCACTTACTACTTTTATTAGTGGTATTTATTTATTTTAATTAATATTTATGCCCCTCTACCTATTATAAATCAGTACCGCACAGGCTTCTTTAACCCTTTAATGACAACAGTACTTTTCCATTTTCTGTCCGTTTGGGACAAAGGCTATTTCTCCTGTTAAGTGTAGTCAGTCCACGGGTCATCCATTACTTATGGGATTATATCTCCTCCCTAACAGGAAGTGCAAGAGGATCACCCAAGCAGAGCTGCTATATAGCTCCTCCCCTCTACGTCATACCCAGTCATTCTCTTGCACCTAACTAATAGATAGGACGTGTGAGAGGACTGTGGTGTGTTAAACTTAGTTTTTTATTTCTTCAATCAAAAGTTTGTTATTTTAAACGCACCGGAGTGTGTTGTTTCTTCTCAGGCAGCATTAGAAGAAGAATCTACCTGAGTTTGTCTATGATCTTAGCGGTCGTAACTAAGATCCACTTGCTGTTCTCGGCCATTCTGAGGAGTGAGGCAACTTCAGAACAGGGGATAGCATGCAGGGCCCACCTGCAAGGAGGCATGTGCAGTATATTATTTTCTAAGGAATGGAATTGACTGAGAAAATACTGCTAATACCGATGTAATGTAAGTGCAGCCTTAAATGCAGTAGTAGCGACTGGTATCAGGCTGATATGTATGTATGTATACTTTGAGGTATTTCTGGGGAATGGAATTTCACTAAGAAAATACTGTCTATATTAAAGTAATATTTGAACCTGCACTGCAGTGAAAGCGACTAGCAGCAGGCTTATTAATAACACTTCATAATTTTCATTTTTAAAAACGTTTACTGGCATGTTAATTGTTTTTTCTGAGGTACTTGGTGATAAAACTTTATGGGCATGATTTTTACCACATGGCTGTCATTTGTTTCTGAATAAAAACAGTTTACTGAGCTTCCCCACTGTTGTAATATGAGTGGGAGGGGCCTATTTTAGCGCTTTATTGCGCAGTAAAAATTTAGTCACAGTCTTCCTGTTTTCTTCCTCCATGATCCAGGACGTCTCTACAGAGCCCAGGGGTCTCCAAAACTAGTTTTGAGGGAGGTAATCAGTCACAGCAGATCTGTGATAGTGTGTTTGACTGTGATAAAAAACGTTTATTATTTCAACTGTTATCCGTTTTGGGTATTAAGGGGTTAATCATCCTTTTGCTTGTGGGTGCAATTCTCTGCTAACTTTATACATTTTCTGTTAAAATTTGGTTGTTTTAACATATTTGTTAATTCAACTGTGTCACATTTTTATGTTTCTTAAAGGTGCGGTAGCGTTGTTTATATAGCTTGTAAATTTATTTAAAAGTTTTTTTCCAAGCTTGCTAGTGTTATTGCTAGTCTGTTTAAACATGTCTGACACAGATGAAGCTGTTTGTTCAATATGTTTAAAGGCCAATGTGGAGCCCAATAGAAATTTGTGCACTCAATGTATAGATGTTACTTTGAATAAAAGTCAAACTTTATATGTGAAAAATATATCACCAGACAACGAGGGGGAAGTTATGCCGACTAACTCTCCTCACGTGTCAGTACCTTCGCCTCCCGCTCATGAGGTGCGTGATATTGTGGCGCCAAGTACATCAGGGCGGCCCATACAAATCACTTTGCAAGACATGGCTAATGTTATGACTGAAGTACTATCTAAATTGCCAGAATTTAGAGGTAAACGAGATCACTCTGGAATAAGAACAGAGTGCGCTGATAATAATAGAGCCATGTCTGATACTGCGTCACAATTTGCAGAACATGAGGACGGAGAGCTTCATTCTGTGGGTGACGGATCTGATCCAAGTAAACTGGATTCAGACATTTCAAATTTTAAATTTAAGCTTGAGAACCTCCGTGTATTACTAGGGGAGGTTTTAGCGGCTCTGAATGATTGTAACACGGTTGCAATTCCAGAGAAAGTATGTAGGCTGGATAAATATTTTGCGGTACCGGCGTGTACTGACGTTTTTCCTATACCTAAAAGGCTTACAGAAATTGTTAACAAGGAGTGGGATAGACCCGGTGTGCCTTTTTCACCCCCTCCTATATTTAGAAAAATGTTTCCAATAGACGCCACCACACAGGACTTATGGCAGACGGTCCCTAAGGTGGAGGGGGCAGTTTCTACTCTGGCTAAGCGCACCACTATCCCGGTGGAGGATAGCTGTGCTTTTTCAGATCCAATGGATAAAAAGTTAGAGGGTTACCTTAAGAAAATGTTTGTTCAACAAGGTTTTATATTACAACCCCTTGCATGCATTGCGCCTGTCACTGCTGCGGCGGCATTCTGGTTTGAGTCTCTGGAAGAGACCCTTGACACAGCTCCATTGGATGAGATTATAAACAAGCTTAAAGCCCTTAAGCTAGCTAATTCATTTATTTCTGATGCCGTAGTACAGTTAACCAAACTTACGGCTAAGAACTCCGGATTCGCCATTCAAGCGCGTAGAGCACTGTGGCTTAAATCCTGGTCAGCTGATGTGACTTCTAAATCTAAATTGCTTAATATTCCTTTCAAAGGGCAGACATTATTCGGGCCCGGTTTGAAAGAAATTATCGCTGACATTACTGGAGGTAAGGGCCATGCCCTGCCTCAAGACAGGGCCAAACCAAGGGCTAAACAGTCTAATTTTCGTGCCTTTCGTAACTTCAAGGCAGGAGCAGCATCAACTTCCTCCGCTCCAAGACAGGAAGGAACTGTTGCTCGCTACAGACAGGGCTGGAAACCTAACCAGTCCTGGAACAAGGGCAAGCAGGCCAGAAAACCTGCTGCTGCCCCTAAGACAGCATGAAGTGAGGGCCCCCGATCCGGAAACGGATCTAGTGGGGGGCAGACTTTCTCTCTTCGCCCAGGCTTGGGCAAGAGATGTCCAGGATCCCTGGGCGTTGGAGATCATATCTCAGGGATATCTTCTGGACTTCAAAGCTTCTCCTCCACAAGGGAGATTTCATCTTTCAAGGTTATCAGCAAACCAGATAAAGAAAGAGGCGTTTCTACGCTGTGTACAAGACCTCTTACTAATGGGAGTGATCCACCCAGTTCCGCGGTCGGAACACGGACAAGGGTTCTATTGAAATCTGTTTGTGGTTCCTAAAAAATAGGGAACCGTCAGACCAATCTTGGACTTAAAGATCCTAAACAATTTCCTAAGAGTTCCATCGTTCAAAATGGAAACTATTCGAACCATCTTACCCATGATCCAAGAGGGTCAGTACATGACCACAGTGGATCTAAAGGATGCCTACCTTCACATACCGATTCACAAGGATCATTACCGGTATCTAAGATTTGCCTTCCTAAACAGGCATTACCAGTGTGTAGCTCTTCCCTTCGGGTTAGCTACGGCTCCAAGAATCTTTACAAAGGTTCTGGGCTCTCTTCTGGCGGTACTAAGACCGTGAGGCATAGCGGTAGCTCCGTACCTAGACGACATTCTGAAACAAGCGTCAAGTTTCCAAACTGCCAAGTCTCATACAGAGTTAGCTCTGGCATTTCTAAGGTCGCATGGGTGGAAGGTGAACGTAGAAAAGAGTTCTCTATTGCCACTCACAAGAGTTCCCTTCTTAGGGACTCTTATAGATTCTGTAGAAATGAAAATTTACCTGACGGAGGACAGGTTATCAAAACTTCTAAATGCTTGCCGTGTCCTTCATTCCATTCAACACCCGTCAGTGGCTCAGTGCATGGAGGTAATCGGCTTAATGGTAGCGGCAATGGACATAGTTTCTTTTGCGCGCCTGCATCTCAGACCGCTGCAATTGTGCATGCTAAGTCAGTGGAATGGGGATTACTCAGATTTGTCCCCTCTGCTAAATCTGGATCAAGAGACCAGAGATTCTCTTCTATGGTGGCTTTCTCGGCCACATCTGTCCAAGGGGATGCCCTTCCGCAGGCCAGATTGGACGATTGTAACAACAGACGCCAGCCTTCTAGGTTGGGGCTTAGTCTGGAATTCCCTGAAGGCTCAGGGATCATGGACTCAGGAGGAGAGACTCCTTCCAATAAACATTCTGGAATTAAGAGCAATTTTCAATGCTCTTCTGGCTTGGCCTCAGTTAGCAACTCTGAGGTTCATCAGGTTTCAGTCGGACAACATCACGACTGTGGCTTACATCAACCATCAAGGAGGAACAAGGAGTTCCCTAGCGATGATGGAAGTCTCAAAGATAATTCGCTGGGCAGAGTCTCACTCTTGCCACCTGTCAGCGATCCACATCCCAGGCGTGGAGAACTGGGAGGCGGATTTTCTAAGTCGCCAGACCTTTCATCCGGGGGAGTGGGAACTTCATCTGGAGGTGTTTGCCCAACTGCTTCATCATTGGGGCAAACCAGATCTGGATCTCATGGCGTCTCGCCAGAACGCCAAGCTTCCTTGTTACGGATCCAGGTCCAGGGACCCGGGAGCGGTACTGATAGATGCTCTAACAGCACCTTGGGTCTTCAACATGGCTTATGTGTTTCCACCCTTCCCGATGCTTCCTCGATTGATTGCCAGAATCAAACAGGAGAGAGCATCGATGATTCTAATAGCGCCTGCATGGCCACGCAGGACCTGGTATGCAGATCTAGTGGACATGTCGTCCTGTCCACCATGGTCTCTGCCTCTGAGACAGGACCTTCTGATTCAGGGTCCTTTCAAATATCCAAATCTAATTTCTCTGAGGCTGACTGCATGGAGATTGAACGCTTGATTCTATCAAAGCGGGGATTCTCGGAGTCAGTGATTGATACCTTAATACAGGCTAGGAAACCTGTTACCAGGAAAATTTACCATAAAATATGGCGTAAATACTTATATTGGTGCGAATCCAAGAGTTACTCATGGAGTAAGGTTAGGATTCCTAGGATATTGTCTTTTCTACAAGAAGGTTTAGAAAAGGGTTTATCTGCTAGTTCGTTAAAGGGACAGATTTCAGCTCTGTCTATCCTTTTACACAAACGTCTGGCAGAAGTTCCAGACGTTCAGGCTTTTTGTCAGGCTTTGGCTAGGATTAAGCCTGTGTTTAAGACTGTTGCTCCGCCGTGGAGCTTAAACTTAGTTCTTAACGTTCTGCAAGGTGTTCCATTTGAACCCCTTCATTCCATTGATATCAAGCTGTTATCTTGGAAAGTTCTGTTTTTAATGGCTATTTCCTCGGCTCAAAGAGTCTCTGAGTTATCGGCCTTACATTGTGATTCTCCTTATCTGATTTTTCATTCAGACAAGGTAGTTCTGCGTACTAAACCTGGGTTCTTACCTAAGGTAGTCACTAACAAGAATATCAATCAAGAGATTGTTGTTCCATCATTGTGCCCTAACCCTTCTTCAAAGAAGGAACGACTTCTGCACAATCTGGACGTCGTCCGTGCCCTGACATTTTATTTGCAGGCAACTAAAGATTTTCGTCAAACTTCTTCCCTGTTTGTCGTTTATTCTGGACAGAGGAGAGGTCAAAAAGCTTCGACTACCTCTCTCTCTTTTTGGCTTCGTAGCATAATACGTTTAGCCTATGAGACTGCTGGACAGCAGCCTCCTGAAAGGATTACGGCTCATTCTACTAGAGCTGTGGCTTCCACTTGGGCCTTTAAGAATGAGGCCTCTGTTGAACAGATTTGCAAGGCTGCAACTTGGTCTTCACTTCACACTTTTTCAAAATTTTACAAATTTGACACTTTTGCTTCTTCGGAGGCTGTTTTTGGGAGAAAGGCTCTACAGGCAGTGGTTCCTTCCGTGTAAAGATCCTGCCTGTCCCTCCCGTCATCCGTGTACTTTTAGCTTTGGTATTGGTATCCCATAAGTAATGGATGACCCGTGGACTGACTACACTTAACAGGAGAAAATATAATTTATGCTTACCTGATAAATTCATTTCTCCTGTAGTGTAGTCAGTCCACGGCCCGCCCTGTTTTTTACGGCAGGTCTAAATTTTAAATTAAACTCCAGTCACCACTGCACCCTATAGTTTTCTCCTTTCTCGTTTGGTTTCGGTCGAATGACTGGGTATGACGTAGAGGGGAGGAGCTATATAGCAGCTCTGCTTGGGTGATCCTCTTGCACTTCCTGTTAGGGAGGAGATATAATCCCATAAGTAATGGATGACCCGTGGACTGACTACACTACAGGAGAAATGAATTTATCAGGTAAGCATAAATTATATTTTTTACATTTTTGCAGTGTTTGTGTTTAGCTGTAATTATACAATAAGCCCAAAGATACATAATTTAAACATAAGATACATTGAGAATAATGAGCTACAAAAAAGCTTGTACATCTAGATCAATGTTAAGTCCAGAAGGATTCAAACTTTTCAATGTAAAGATCCATTCTGTTTATCTGTGTCTCAATGCTCTTAGCCTATTGCTATTGTTAGGTGGTATCCAGTCTATTATTTGAACCTCAAGACCCCTAGGATCACTACCATGAACTAAAGAAAAGTGGTTTGGTACACTATGCTTTTTAAAACCATTTTTTATTTTGTACAGATGTATTTAAATGAGAGCTAGTAAAGTAGTGTCAATGTCTATGACTACGATTGATACGGAAAAGAGTCAGATGCCACGTGGATATGACGTTTTGCTTTTATAAATTTTGATTAAGCAAAGAATGTTTTTAAATTTTAAGCTGCAGTTTATTTTATGTTGGAATGTTAGATGGTGCAGATTATACATTATATATATGTATGTATAAACATATATATATATATATATATATATACAGTATATATATGTATGTATGTGTGTGTGTGATGTAATCAGTGATGTCATTGATGATGCCATACAAAGATTCCTAGTGGAGAGTTAGGGCAGTATAGGTTATGAATTTACATGCTTTTAAACATTTGATAGAAAAACCAACACTCTGGGGCCGATTTATCAAGCTCTGTATGCCCCTTGTTTCCAGCGAGCCTCCATAACTTGTCCACCTGCTCTGAGGCCGCGGACAGAAATCAACCCAATCAAATACGATCGCATTGATTGACACCCCTTGCTAATGGCCCGCAAATCTGCAGGGGCGGCATTGCACCAGCAGTTCACAAGAACTGCTGGTGCAATGATAAATGTTGACAGCATATGCTGTCTGCATTTATCGATGTGCAGTGGACATGATATGCTACATCGTATAATATCCGCTTGCATATTAATAAATATACCCATCTGGCTTTAACATAAGTTTTTTGGCAATAATATTTATATATATATATATATATATATATATATATATATATATATATATACAGTATATATGTAACATTTGTTCTTATATTATTATATTTAATGCTTGCAGGCAATTTTGCTTCTGCATATGTGTTCTATTCATTAATAATATACACACTGCTGAAAAAATATATGTGCTATAGTACTGGTTACATTTATTCTAGAAATGTAATATAGATTGGGGTATGCTTATGACCTTTATCACGTTTCCATTATGAAAATGGTTTCAGTGTCTTTATGTAGTTCTGTTCCTGCAGCTAATTAGTAACACTATTCATATGCCCAGTGGAGCTGTTAGTAGAAAACAATAACGGCTTATTGAGTGTAGAGAATAACTCTTAGTAATTCCTTCCAGTTAAAGGAATGCAGCCGGCATTGAAGTAAAAGACACAGAAATACCATACTCAACACACACAAGGAAATCTGTGCTCTAAGTACTTTATTATGTAGATTATTAATTGCAGAGTGATTGCATAATTTAGAAGGGGAGTAAATTCAACTAGAAGTGACAGTATCCTATTAATTCTTTCTTTAAATCCCCTTTATCCATTGTATTATCTGAAGGTCTCTAATACCTTCTGTTCTGTTATCTGAAAAAAATCTACGACACCTGCAGTCTTACAAGATAAACTAAAAGATTTATACTATTATGGCAGTTTGCATGCACAATAAGCCTTGTGCATTTCCACCAACTGCTTAATCTGATAAGCACACTATGATTTATATTAATATTTCATTTTTGATGTATCGTGATGATTACCCCCTACGATTTCTGTATGAATCTTGAGCATTTACAGAAATGAACTGCAAAATTACTTTGGAGATATATAATAAGTCAAAATGAATCACCAATAAATACTGCTGGTGACAGCTTATTATTTTGGCTTAATTAAATTGATTATGACAAGCATTGGAAGAAATGGGAAACACTCAATTACACAGACTGCATAATGACCCATTGTGTCAGTTTAGATGAACTGAATGATAAATGTCAATAGAAAAATAGAAAAGGAATTAAAATAATGGCAGACCGTTTTCTACTTTTGTATGCACACAAAGGCATATATATTTTATTCCTCCTACAAGAATAGATTATGGCCCACAGCACAATACTGCCTTTTCCACCATATACAAATTAATTTAAAAATATTCAGATTCTTGGTATATGTAAAAAAAATATGAATCCCCTGTCTGGTACATAATGTCACTTACTGACAAATTTTATTTGATATAGGTAAATTAGATAAATATTCTCAAACAATCATACGTTTGTCTTAAGCAAGATATATAAATAGCTTTGCCAGTTGTTTCTAAATTCACAACTTATTCAGTTGTGATTAACTTTGAGTGCTACAGGTGGAATCTGTTAATATAATTTACTTTTGCTTTACTCTGCCCACCTGACTTACCATGCACTCACAACTCCGGCCACATATAACCTACAAAACAAGCACACAAAAAGCCTATTACCTAATGGCTAACAAAGCGGCATTCTGCATGTGCCGACACAAAGTATGCCTCACAACTTTTTAGACAGTGTCTCACAAGTGTATAGTTAGTGGAGCTGTGATAGTAGGTGTGCGTTCATGAGCAGGTCATGGGTGGAGTTGATCGAATTGGACATGTCATGGGCATAGCTTGAGCAGTCCCTGTAAACCAGGACCTTTGCTCTGATGAGGGAATCTTTGGGAAAGATATTGGGACCACCCGAACCATGACAAAGATGCAAATGGTTGAGAAGTATAAAAATGTCAAATAAGAATTTCAATCTGTCAGGGTTATTTGCAAGTGGTCAACATCAAGATGTGTGCTAGCTAAGACTGTATCCCAGTTAATTGATCCTGATGATGTCTCAGTGTCGATGTCAGATTTGACACACAACTGTCCCCTAACCCAGTACTTGATTAAAAATGTCACACAGGGCCCTATACTAAGTGTTGTGATATTCTGATGCTTCTGTACCAGATCCTGCTCCAGGAATTTGCTCCAATTCTTCTCTACTTTTATCAATTGCCTGCCTTCCCTGCTGCTTGTTACCTGATCGTGAATTATGCGGTGTTACCCTCCAGCTTTGAAGTTTGGTTCCTGTTTGCTACCCTGGATCTCACTGCTACTGCAATCCTGACTCTGAGTTTTAAAATTCCTTTGGTTACCTCATTTCAGACCTTTCAACCAAACTACCATCTCCTGTACCAATACTCTCTACTAGGATACTTTTACATTTCAGGTAATTCTGGGAAGAACAAGTAAGAGTGTTTATTAACTGTGGTTGTGTTCCAGAAGATTTTTCAAGGTAATAACTTTACACAAGCTCACCTTGTAAACTAAAGACCACATATTCAGAGGAGAAGTGCCTGGTCTTCAGTTCCTGTGCTCTTTTTTAGAATGTGGTCAGACAGATATACTTCTCCTCTATGAAAGTTGCAACAAACTAAAAGAGACTAATACAATAACTTGGTACCATCTTCATGACAAACACTGTCTTTCACTTCAGCACATTTTCAGTTGACTGTATCAATTTTCTTTGTGGGTAATGGACCTTTAGAATTATTTATCTTAACAATTAAGTGCTGTATTGCAAAATTACAGTATAGTAAATAATTTTTTTAAAACAATGTAACACTATAATTTTGTTAACTCCATTTGCATTGTTTTGCAGTCTTACAAAAGTCTCTTGAGTATGTTTTCCTTAAATCCTCTGATGTAGCTAGTAAGGGGCGTACATAAATGTGCCCCTGGACTAGTCAAGCAATGTGTGCAATGCTGTAGCTATATTCTCAGTTCCGAATCCAGCTGGATGTACTGCATAGTTTTTAAGGACAAATAAAACCCCCCCACAATTTACATAGAAAAATTACTGTTAAAATGTGCTAAATAAGTAATGAAAGGAAATTACAGCTGATGTTTTTTTTTGATAATGAAACAATTTAAGGTGAATACAATTTTGAGTTTATAGCCCGTTTTAGCAACTAAAGAACTCACCCAAGTGTGTATATGACACCATAGAACCACCCTTCTTTCTTTGTAAGATGGACACTTCCCATTACTAAATATTTCACTAGTACAAACAATTAATCATCTTCATCAAAGGGAAATGAAACCTAAAATGTTCTTTTATGATTCAGAAAGAGCATACAATTTTACACAACTTTCCATTTTGCTTCTATTATCTAGTTTGCTTTGTTGTTTTGGTATCCTTTGTTGAAAAGCATACCTAGGTAGGATCGGGAGCTGGGAGCTATATGCTGATTGGTGGCTGCACAAATATACCTTTTATTATTGGCTTAAAGGGACACTCAACCCAATTGTTTTTCTTTCATGATTCCGATAAAGCAAGCAATTTTAAGCAACTTTCTAATTTACTCCTATTATCAATTTTTCTACCATTCAGCCACCGATCAGCAAGTGCTACCCAGTAGCTGAACCAAAAATCGCCTGGCTCCTAAGCTTACATTCCTGCTTTTCAAATAAAGATACCACGAGAACAAAGAAAAATTGATAATACGAGTAAATTATAAAGTTGCTTAAAATTGCATGCTCTATCTGAATCATGAAATAATAAATTTGGGTTTTATATCTCTTTACGAATGTGTTCAACTAGTTCCCATTGCTGCTCATTCAATAAAGGATACCAAGAGAATAAAGCAAAATTTATAATAGAAGTAAATTGGAAAGTTGTTTAAAATTGTATAATCTGTCTGAACCATGAAGGAAACATTGGCTATATTACAAGTGGAGCACTATATATCGCTTTCATGAAAGCGATTTTAGCGCGCCACTTTGTAATACCAGCACACAATAATGTGCACTGGTATTACAAGTTAGCCACAATGCGAATGTGAGCATGCGTTCGCATTGCTAGAAAGCATTGCGATCACTAAAGCGTGCTTCCATAGGCTCCTATGGGAACCTCATTCTTATGGCGTCACAGACGGCATCAGAACTTCAGCACCAGCAAAGGGGGTAAGTCGTGCATCGATGGCAGCAATCAAATATATATGTATATGCTGATATACATATATATTTATGTGTATATACACATAATAACACATAAATATATATGCATATAAACATATACATATATATTTACTGGGAACACAGAGTTCCCTTTGACCGCAATGTAAAGGCACTTTTTGGTGCCTTTTTTTTTTTTTTTCTAACACCCCCCCTCCCACCAAATTTAGACCCCAAAATACTGCCTAGTGCAGTAAGTTTATTAAGAAATAAAGATGCTGCCATCTTTATTTTTTAATAAACTACTATAGACAGTATTTTCGGGACATTTTAGGCAGGTTTATAAAATTAACCAGAGATCCAATCTCTGATAAATTTTATAAGCGCTAATTGCTTCTGAAATTTTACGGTAGCAACAACTAGTCACTTGTAATGGCTGGTTAATTATTGCACTCCACTTGTAATCTAGCCCTATGGATTTAATGTCCCTATAAAGTTCTTAATTTACTTTATCTTAGCCACATACTTTACAACCTTTTTGTTTGTTACAAAGTATCGTTTTCTCAAGAGAAAAATATTGCTTGCAAATCAATTTAAAGGGACAGTCTAGGCCAAGATAAACTTTCATGATTCAGATAGAGCATGTAATTTTAAACAATTTTCCTATTTACTTTTAACACCAATTTTGCTTTGTTATCTTGGTATTCTTAGTTGAAAGCTTAACCTAGGAGGTTCATATGCTAATTTCTTAGACCTTGAAGCCCACCTCTTTCAGATTGCATTTTAACAGTTTTTCACCACTAGAGGGTGTTAGTTCACGTATTTCATATAGATAACACTGTGCTCGTGCACGAGAAGTTATCTGGGAGCAGGCACTGATTGGCTAGACTGCAAGTCTGTCAAAAGAACTGAAAAAAGGGGCAGTTTGCAGAGGCTTAGAAACAAGATAATCACAGAGGTTAAAAGTATATTAATATAACTGTGTTGGTTATGCAAAACTGGGGAATGGGTAATAAAGGGATTATCTATCTTTTAAAACAATAAAAATTCTGGTGTAGACTGTCCCTTTAATCACTGATTGACCTCATTAACATAATGCTACTTTATTTTCTGTTCGCAGCTTATCTCTTATATCCCATGGAAGTTTTATTCATTAATCCCCTGATACATAGAAATGTTAAAGCAAACAATTTTTGAGCTCTTGCTTCTTTACATTGGTTTTCGTCCACATAAAATAATACAGTTTATATTCAATTATGAAGCACCAACGAAACTACGGCAAACTGCTTCCCCAGCTGCTAAACTCCATGAAAGAGAAATCATTAAATTCTTACCTAGCTTTTTTACACAATAGACCTTGAAACTTCTAGTTGCAACTTAAAATAACCCCAGGGCAACTGGCACATAATATGTTTTCCTAAAGGTCTTTATAAATTCAGATAAACCTTTTATATTTAATTTGCTACTCTTACACAGCACTAACTTCATCTGATTCTAATTTGTTATATGTATGCAGCACCAGCATACTTCCGATTAAGGGCTAGACATGTTCGGCCATAATTTATTGTGTGCCCGTAAATGGGCAATTTTTTTCCCGTTTACGGGCACACAATAAATACCTGCAAATACCCCACCGCATTATCCCCCTTATCCCCCTAACCTACTTAGCCCCTAAACCGCCAGTACCCCACCACAATATCCCCTTAACCTACTTAACGCCTGCACTGCCAATACCCCACTGCATTATCCCTCTAATCTACTTAACCCCTAAACTGCCAATACCACACCACAGAATTTGCCTAACCTACTTAACTCCTCCACCGCCAATACCCCAGCGCATTATCCCCCTAAACTACTTATCCCCTAAACTGCCAATACCCCACTGCAATATTCCCTATGCTACTTAACCCCTAAACCGCCAATAACCCACAGCAAAAACTTTCCTACTCTACCATACCCCTAAACCACCACAACCCCACCGCAAGCTACGCCTACACTACTTAACCCCCTAACAGCTAACCCACCAAGACCCCTAACCTAAATCCCCCTGAGTTACACAAATTAAAAAAATACTAACATTACAAAAAGTTATGCTTATGACTAAAAAGTCCAGCCCAAAATAAAAGGCCTATTCTAACAATGAAACCTACTCTAAAAATTGCTATTAAAAGGGCATTTTGTAGGGAATTGTTCTAAAGTAATTTAGCTCTTTTGCTTGTCAAAAATAATATTCCTATTCTAAAACCATTATAACCCTCCACCTCCCAAAAAAAGCCTATCTTAAAAAAACCTACAATATAAATTGCCCTGAGAAGGGCATTTGGTAGGGCATTGCCCTAAAGCGATTATAGCTCTTTTGCGCAGAAAAAAATGCCTATTCTAAAAAAACTACCCTAAAAAAAACCTGTTAAAAACAAATCCAAGGAAGGGCATTTGTTAGGGCATTATCCTACAGTGATTAAGCGCCTTTGCATAAAAAAATCCTATTCTTAAAAAAAATAATATATATATATATATATATATATATATATATATATATATATATATATATATAGCGAAGTAAAAAGTTAAAAACCCTATCCTTAAAAAAAAACCACCCACCCAAAAACCCTAACGGTAAACCCCAAAGGTGGTACTCACCCAACTTGAATCCAGTTACTAGGGGGGTAGCTGCTACTCCAAGGTGGTGCTCCTCTTCTATCTTCATCCATGGCGGTCATTCTTTTTCGCTCTTCCGCTAGGGATGTCCTCTTTCAACCGACCAATGTTCATCCATCTTCCATCTTCTGATCTTCATTTTCTTCAGGTCTTCTGTCACCAATGTCCTCTTCATGCGGTCACCGCTGACACTGAAGTTTGAATGTGAAGTACCCCGTTATATATAGGGATGCTGTTAAATTTCTATTGGCTGAATTTCAAAACCAAATTCAAATCATTCAATAGAATGAAAGTTTTTTACAGGGGGCTTTTACAAATTTGACATTTTAAGTGTCCAGTATTTTACTGCACAACCTACAATCTAAGATTTTACTGCACAACCTACATTGGACTGTCCAGTTGAATAGTGGACACCTGGCAAACCTACCTGCACACAAAAAGCCAATCTTGTGTGTGTGATGGGTGACGAGCGGGGATACTGTAGCTGGTGAAGCCAGTTCTGTTATCACAATGAGATTTATTGGTGGTTTATTAGGCAATCACTTATCTTTAATGGCCAACAGGCTCCTGGGTGAGGTGTATGCATAGCTTGGCCCTCTCAGGTTTTTTGTCTGGCCTAGTTAAGGGCAAAACAGTTTGGTTTCTTAATTTTTCAGTGTGTAATCCTTGTACAAAAAGAATTGCTTATTGTAGTGATAATGAAGGATTTGTGTGGTGCTGACACTAGGACGGTGTTTTGAGCACTTAGCGTAGACACTTGCTGGCATTTGGTAATTTGTCCAATGCCCTCTAGAGTCTTAATCTGTCTTTTATGATGCGCAACCGAACAGAATCCACTTTATATAATATTTTATTTGTAAAACTGCAATTGTCTTTATTCTTTGTTCTGAAACTGTTGCAATTCCTGTAAATTGCTGCATACCCCATGGCACTATAAAAATAAATGCTTTTAATTTTAACTGCTATCAACCAACTACCAATTTTACACTTTGGTGAATAGATGATGCCCCTTGTTTTCAATTACACAGCAAAATAAATGAGATTTTTACTTTACACCATTATAGAACTTATACTGTGGTCTCAGGGGTTGGCATTAATGATATTGCTAAGAGCAAACAGTGAGCAAACCTGTCAGACAATTTTACATTAAAATGCTACGTATATGCATTATTTATTTGCTCTAAGTAGCAATAATGAAGGGAGATGTTTGCTTGGTTGCAGTGCATAGTTTATTGTACTGTACTTTACTCTTATAATAATTCTTTGCCTTCGCTTTTACCTTTTAAACTCTTAAACAATGATATCCCAGTTAGAGATTGTGGGCCCGATCTGATATAAATCGTCGCCCACAAAAGCCGGCGATGCCAAAATTTGCGCTGGTTTGGTATCACATATACGGCGTAACATAGAAGTTACGCTCGTATATTTCTGCCTTCGGCCGTAGTTTTTTGGCCCATAGACAGGTATACCAAACCAGCACAGTTTGGTATCCAATATACAGCGTAAGGACTTACATGGCGAAAATGGAGAAATCTTAATCCATTTTCACCTCGCCACAAATTGCAGGCATAGTAAGCCTTACGCTGTGTATTGGAGCCCCGTAACTCCCTAAACTACCTGCAAAATAAAACCTAACACCTAACGCATGCGCAATGTCTATCTACCTGTCAACCGCGAACTGCAAAATAAAACCTAATGCATGCGCAATGTCTATCTATCTGTCAACCGCGAAATGCAAAATAAAACCTAAAGCATGCGCAATGTCTATCTATCTGTCAACCGCGAACTGCAAAATAAAACCTAACACCTAACGCATGCGCAATGTCTATCTATCTGTCAACCGCAAACTGCAAAATAAAATCTAACACCTAACGCATGCACAAACCGCCGCTCCCGGACCCCGCCGCCACCTACATTAAATGTCTAACCCCCTAATGTGAGCCCCCTACACCATCGCCACCTACATTAAAATTATTACCCCGTAATGTGAGCCCCCTACCCCCGCCACCTATTTTAACTATATTACCCCCTAATCTAATCCCCCTACACCGCCGCCACCTATATTAAATGTATTAACCCCTAATCTAATCCCCCTACACCGCTGCCACCTATATTAAATGTATTAACCCCTAATCTAATCCCCCTACACCGCAGCCACCTATAATAAATTTATTACCCCCTAAAATACTAAAATGTCCCTACCCTAAACTAAATTAAAAATAGCCCTGAAAAGGGCTTTTTGCGTGGCATTACCCCAAAGTAACCAGCTCTATTACCAGCCCTTAAAAGGGCCTTTTGCGGGGCATTGCCCCAAAGTAACCAGCTCTTTTACCAGCCCTTAAAAGGGCTTTTTGCGGGGCATTGTCACAAAGTAATCAGCTCTTTTGCCTGTAATGTAATCTAATCCCCCTAAAGCCAAAATATATATATCTGAACACAAACTGGCACTCTCTGGTCTTTCCAAAAAATCTTTTACTGTGAAAGTAGTGACGTTTCAGGGACAAAAATTGTATGTTCTAAATTACAATTACACGTAACACTACACTATCATTAAACTAATTACCTAAACTACCTACAATTAAATTAAATAAACTAAATTACGAAAAAAAAACCCCACTAAATTACAGGGAAAAAAAATTACAAGAATTTTAAACTAATTACACCTAATCTAATCCCCCTAATAAAATAAAAATACCCCCAAAATAATAAAATTCCCTACCCTGTAATTTAGTGTTTTTTTTTTTTTCGTAATTTAGTTTATTTAATTTAATTGTAGGTAGTTTAGGTAATTAGTTTAATGATAGTGTAGTGTTACGTGTAATTGTAATTTAGGTTAGGGTTTATTTTACAGGTAATTTTGTACTTATTTTAGCTAGGTAGTTATTAAATAGTTAATAACTATTTAATAACTATTGTACCTAGTTAAAATAAATACAAAGTTGCCTGTAAAATAAATATAAATCCTAACCTAGTTACAATGTAACTATTAGTTATATTGTAGCTAGCTTAGGGTTTATTTTATAGGTAAGTATTTAGTTTTAAATATGATTAATTTATTTAATTATGTTAAATTTATTTAGTTTAATTTAAATTATATTTAAGTTAGGGGGGGTTAGGGTTAGACTTAGGGGTTAATAAATTTAATATAGTAGCAGCAACATTGGGGTCGGAAGATTAAGGGTTAATAAATTTAATATAGTTGCGGCGACATTGGGGGGGCAGATTAGGGGTTAATAACTATAATGTAGGGTTTGGCGATGTTGGGGGCAGCAGATTAGAGGTTCATAAGTATAATGTAGGTGGCGGCGGTGTCCGGAGCGGCAGATTAGGGGTTAATAATATAATGTAGGTGTCAGCGATAGCGGGGGCGGCAGATTAGGGGTTAATAAGTGTAAGATTAGGGGTGTTTAGACTAGGGGTTCATGTTAGGGTGTTAGGTGTAGACATAGATTTATTTTCCCCATAGGAAACAATGGGGCTGCTTTTTTGCAGGTGTTAGGTTTTTTTTCAGCCAGCTCAGCCCCATTGTTTCTTATGGGGAAATCGTGCACGAGCACGTTTAGCAGTTTACCGCTACCGTAAGCAACGCTGGTATTGAGGTGAAATGTGGAGCTAAATTTTGCTCTACGCTCACCTTTTTGTGGCTAACGCCGGGTTTTAAAAAAACCTGTAATACCTGTGTTGTCTTAAGGGAGCGGTAAGAAAAAAAGGAGCGTTAGCCCCGCAAGCCTTACCGACAAAAACTCGTGATCTAGCCGAAAGAGTAGTTTGTTTTTTTTATGTTAAATTCACACGTAAAAATAAAATCAAAACTGAAAGAAATTAATAAATCGACATGTCAAAATGCCATTCAAAACCCCTTAACCGCCATCCCCCCACATCGCAAACACTAATTAAACTTATTAACCACTAAACTGCCATCCACCCATTGCTAAGTACCTAAATAAACTATTAAACCCTAAACCACCATCCCCCACATCGCAAAGTATTAAACTAATAACTAAACCTCCTAACCTAACACCCCCTAACTTAACCCCAATGAAATTACACATAAATTAAAAATATACTAACTACCTTAAAGAAAACAAAAAAAACTTACCTGTAAATAAAAATTAATACCTAAGCTTAAACTAAAGAAAAAAACTAACATTACTTTAAAAAAACAAAAAAAAACCTGCATTACAAAAAAAACCTAACATTACAGAAAATAAAAAAGCTAACATTACAGAAAATAAAAAACAAAAAATAGCAAACTGAGGCCTAGATTTGGAGTTTGGCGGTAAAAGGGCTGTTAACGCTCCGCAGGCTTTTTTCTGGCCGCACCATAAATTTAACTCTGGTATCGAGAGTTTAAACAAATGCTGCGTTAGGCTCCAAAAAAGGAGCGTAGAGCATTTTTACCGCAAATGCAACTCTCGATACCAGAGTTGCTTACGGACGCGGCCGGCCTCAAAAACGTGCTCGTGCACGATTCTCCCATAGGAAACAATGGGGCTGTTTGAGCTGAAAAAAAACCTAACACCTGCAAAAAAGCAGCGTTCAGCTCCCAACGCAGCCCCATTGTTTCCTATGGGGAAACACTTCCTACGTCTGCACCTAACACTCTAACATGTACCCCGAGTCTAAACACCCCTAACCTTACACTTATTAACCCCTAATCTGCCGCCCCCGCTATCGCTGACACCTGCATATTTTTTTTAACCCCTAATCTGCCGCTCCGTAAACCGCCGCAACCTACGTTATCCCTATGTACCCCTAATCTGCTGCCCTAACATCGCCGACCCCTATATTATATTTATTAACCCCTAATCTGCCCCCCTCAACGTCGCCGACACCTGCCTACACTTATTAACCCCTAATCTGCCGAGCGGACCTGAGCGCTACTATAATAAAGTTATTAACCCCTAATCCGCCTCACTAACCCTATCATAAATAGTATTAACCCCTAATCTGCCCTCCCTAACATCGCCAACACCTACCTTCAATTATTAACCCCTAATCTGCCGAGCGGACCTCACCGCTACTATAATAAATGTATTAACCCCTAAAGCTAAGTCTAACCCTAATACTAACACCCCCCTAAGTTAAATATAATTTACATCTAACGAAATAAATTAACTCTTATTAAATAAATGATTCCTATTTAAAGCTAAATACTTACCTGTAAAATAAATCCTAATATAGCTACAATATAAATTATAATTATATTATAGCTATTTTAGGATTAATATTTATTTTACAGGCAACTTTGTAATTATTTTAACCAGGTACAATAGCTATTAAATAGTTAAGAACTATTTAATAGTTACCTAGTTAAAATAATAACAAAAAATTGAAAAAATAGAGAGAGTAGAAAATATTGCTGTATATTTAATATTCGGTGCTACCCTTGAATAATAAATTTAAATGACAAAAAAGATAGACATGTATTGGGGCATTTGTAAATGTCCCAAAAAAGCAAGGGATAAAGAAGCACACGAAAAGTTATTTTGAAAAAATCCAATTTCTTTATTTAAATGTTCCACTTCACATTCAGTGTTTGATCAGTTCCTCCGGGCTACAGTAGTTAGAGGAAACTCTTACAATTTAAAATGCACAAACAAAACAAGGGCAATACATAAAGCTATCTGAAAATCTCAAACCCTATGCATACGTATGCAGACTAGAACAATGTAAAACTATAGGATAATATATGTGAAAATCATGCACAAATTGTCTAAATACAAGACACTACTAACTTATCCTAGATGTAAGACATATATATAGCATACTATATACAAAATGAACAAGAGACTTATCAGTCCATTTTCCACTGTTAGATGTAAGTATGAAAGCCATATACTGATAATACATAGCATGTGTCGGTAGATAGTCGACCGCAACAGAATCTGCTGCACACTAGGTCAAAAAACCGATCCACAATTTGTATAATATAAAGACAGTACTTATCTTCCAGAGTAAAGTTGCGATGGTGCTTTTTTTCTTTCTTTTGCCGGTCCGTAATTCCTTGGCGTGTGACGTAATCCCCAGTGGGGGTGGTTAGGTCGTCACTGCAGCTCCAATTGGTTCCTAGTACTTGAAACTGTATCCATTGGTCCAGGAAAAAACCAAGAGAGAGTAGACCAACCGCAACTCTGTAACTCCTTGTCAGGACATTCACGGTCGATATCAGGCTCTCATATTAACAAGTGAGAGTACTTAGGAAATAAAGCACCTGTTTGTTATTGGCTGTCCTCAGACTCCAAGAGTCGATTCCTAAAGTCACAGATACAGCATCCAAGCGCTATCGTTTCAGCGCATATGCACAGCTCCCAGGCTTGATCTGGTCATTAGGATCTTTATCAAGGACTGCAGTATAGGCTTATTTAATGCTGGGTTGAGATTTCCGCTTTAATGTGTCACCACAAACAAACCTCAGACAGTATTTAGCTTATCTTAAGGTGTAATACACATAGTGCCAACGCACGTTTCACCCCCCTCCAGAGCATGTGTCCCAGGGGTTCATCAGGGCATACTGAATCCATACCGGACATCCTCTTTATAGAGCATACCTGATTACTCACAGGTGATTCTCATACACAGTCTCGCCCATATTTTATTTGGAGGTCTGTGTCCTGTGAATAACCAGGAGCCCTTAAAGGGATATTTACATACAAATAGATTGTCACATTTGTTTTAAATTCTACCTTCAAGTTGTGCAAAGAATGAAAAATATTCATTATTGAGCAAACACTTTAAAATATTACCCTCATTCCTAGGCAACATCATAGCTCAATTTGCACATAGAGATTACTCCAAAAACAAATGGCACATATCCTGTCAGATTTATATTGCTCTCTTATAGAAAGCTTATGTATTCTAATTTGTCGTTCAGTCCTACTGGTAATCTTGTCCCCAGCTTATAGATCCATTTGGTCTCTTTCTGTAAAAGGACTTTGTCGTTGTTACCACCTCGTCCATTAGTGATCCCTTTATCAATAATTATGAATTTTAATGAATCTGCGTTGCAGTTGTGCATATCACAGAAATGTCTAGCAACGTTTGTGTCTCTGGAATAGAGGATGTCATCTCTATGCTCTTGTACCCGATCCTTTACCATCCTTTTAGTTTTTCCAACGTAAAAGAACATCGTAAGAGGTAGACCACCCCCTCAGACTTGCAATTAAAAAAGAATCTTATGTCAAAGACTCTATTTTCTTGCACTGAGAATTGTTTAGTGCTATCCATGTGGGCACAGTATACACAGTGCCCACATGGATAGCTACCTTTTATTCCCTTATCTTTTCGTAACCAGTCAGCATCAGAGGGTCCTCTGACAAACTGACTTTTTACCAGCTTATCTTGTAGGCTCTGTGCCTTTCTGGCTGCCATCTGAGGTATATCTCCTATAGCTTGTCTCACTTTCTCATCCAAGGTGAGAATGTGCCAATTTCTTTTCATAGCCAATCTGATATTGTTCCATTGATCATTATACATAGAGATAAATCTAATCTGATTCCCCTTAGTTTTTATCCTTTCTCCATACAGTAGATCATCCCTCGACATTTTTCAAGCCTTCCAAAGGGATTTCTTTAGACATTTATTTGAATATCCCCTTTGAAGGAATCTCTCCTTCATTTGCTGGGCATGGATATCAAATTTTGAGAGTGAAGAGCAATTTCTTCTTAAACGAAGGAACTGCCCGTATGGTATTCCTCTTTTTAAATGATTGGGGTGGCTACTGTTAGCATGAAGAATACTGTTAGTGGCATTCTTCTTTCGATAATTCTCAGTCACTATTTTCAGACCTTCTTTTTTCAGGGTTATGTCTAGGAAATTCAATTCCCTGTCACTTGTTTCTGATGTGAGGAAGATGTTCCTGTCATTATGGTTTAAGATGGAAACAAATATATTAAATTCCTCTACTGTTCCATCCCATAAGACTAGAACATCGTCCACATATCTTACCCACATCAGCACTTTATTATCAAAAGTGTCGACATGTTGTTCAAAAATATCAGATTCCCATGACCCCAGATGGAGACATGCATAAGTGGGGGCACATACTGCCCCCATTGCAGTTCCGCGTATCTGGCGGAACACCTGCCCATCAAAAGAAAAAACATTATTTTTTAAAATGAACTCCAGAAGCACCATCATAAATTCTGTATGTTCCAAATATCTTGGACCCCTTGTTTCAAGGAATCTTTTGATTGCTAGTAGGCCCACATTGTGGGGAATGGAAGAGTAGAGGCTCTCCACATCTAAGGAAGCTAGAATGGTTTTTTCTCCCACTACTACACCATCCAGTTTTTTTAACAAATCTGTTGTATCCTTAACGTATGATGGTAAAGTTAGAAGGAAGGGGCGCAGATGTTTATCTACATACTCCCCAATTTTTTCTGTTATACTGCCGATCCCCGAGACAATCGGTCTCCCTGGGGGGCATTGCATGTTTTTATGCAATTTCGGCAGTATATAGAAAACTGGCATGACAGGAAATTTAGGGTACATAAAT
The DNA here is from genome assembly GCF_027579735.1 of Bombina bombina. Lineage (NCBI taxonomy): Eukaryota > Metazoa > Chordata > Amphibia > Anura > Bombinatoridae > Bombina > Bombina bombina. The sequence goes on from NC_069501.1 coordinate 1,130,359,824, forward strand.
TTAAACTCATTTTGACTAATTATCCCCTTACTTCTAGCATCATTAAGTATCTTAAACAAGGAATTCTGAGTATGTGTGAGTGGGTTACTGCTTAGTTTTTCATATTGGTTCTTGTCATGAAGTTGGCGCTTAACTTCATTAACATACAACTGTTCATCAAGAATTACCAAATTCCCCCCCTTATCGGCGGGCTTCATCACCAGACCTCTAGCCAACATCAGTTCTTTTAAAGCCTTCCTCTCTCTAGGCTCCAAGTTATCACTCTCCTGTCGTGGAGTTAGATTTTCAATTTCTTTCTCCATTTTTTTTTTTTTTTTTTGACAAAAAGGTTGACCGCTGGGACCAAAGATAGAGAAGGCATATATTCTGACTTAGGTTTGAATGCATATTTTGGGTCTATTGGGCTTATACTAGGTGGATTTTCTATTGTGAGTTCTAGCTCATTTTCTGCCAGGAGTGATTCTAAGTCACTAAGGGCTATTTGATCTCTTAGGTCTAAATCACTGGTATTATCTGATTTTGATTTCATAATTACTGATAACACTATTTTTCTTGCAAAAAGATGGAGGTCTTTTATAACCTCAAACCTATCTAATTTTGCAGTAGGACAAAACGACAGGCCTTTTTTAAGGAGTTCAATATGAGCCAGGTTCAGGGGGAATGAGGAGAGGTTCACTATTTGGAGTTCTTCCTCTCTAGGGTTTCCTAATATCCCCTGCGTGCCCCCCTCCCTCTGTATCTCCCCCTGCTCTGGACATATTGTTCTCCTCTCCCCCTTATCTGCCTTGTAGGATATCTCTTTTCTTTTATCACTGTCCCATATGGATCCTTTCCTTTTTCCCCTTCTATTCTTTCTCCTCCTTCTCTTTGATCCATACCTAATTGGTTTTTTGAAGTCCCTGCTTCAGAATCTGAAGCATCAGTCCCTGAATCATATGTGCTTTTCTGTGATTTATACACATAAACTCTACCATTCTTGTAATCCTCCTGGTCTCGTCTGAGTTTTCTACACTTCCTAGACTTAATGTCAATTTTTAATTTGGATATATTCGTGCTGGTTTCCCCATTTAATTTTTCAAAATTTGGGTTGTTCTCAAATGAATTTACTTTAATTAGAGCTTTGTCAGCTTCATCCTTGACCTTTATAAGTCTCTTATTATTTCTTTTTATCATCATTTCCATTAGATCCAAGGATGTTGATGAGAGTTTATCATTCCATTCCTCCACAAAGGAATCCCCCTCCTCATCCTCCCTAGTGTTCGCCCCTGGATCTAACGAAAGTCTGAGTCCTCTAGGGACTATTTTTTTATCAATATAGTTGGCTAAACTGGCGTTTTCTGCCTTAATTTTAAGTTGTCTATTTAAGAGATACCTATATCTTCTAAAGGCACTAAAAATAGTTACAGCTTCTTCGCTAGTCTCATCATTACCACTAATCATATCATTAGCTAAGGAATCTTTTAGATCTGCCTCCCACAGATCATCTGACAGGGTGTATGCCATTTTTCTACCGCAGCCAGGAAAAAACCGATCAAAAATGTGGGACTTATATAGGAGCTCCAACCGCTCCTACAGCAATCTACTGCGATCTCTAAGAAAAGGATAAGAGAATCCTCTAAGTTATATCCTCACAAAGTTATACAAAAAATTGAAAAAATAGAGAGAGTAGAAAATATTGCTGTATATTTAATATTCTATGTCTAAATGTCTAAAGAAATCCCTTTGGAAGGCTCGAAAAATGTCGAGGGATGATCTACTGTATGGAGAAAGGATAAAAACTAAGGGGAATCAGATTAGATTTATCTCTATGTATAATGATCAATGGAACAATATCAGATTGGCTATGAAAAGAAATTGGCACATTCTCACCTTGGATGAGAAAGTGAGACAAGCTATAGGAGATATACCTCAGATGGCAGCCAGAAAGGCACAGAGCCTACGAGATAAGCTGGTAAAAAGTCAGTTTGTCAGAGGACCCTCTGATGCTGACTGGTTACGAAAAGATAAGGGAATAAAAGGTAGCTATCCATGTGGGCACTGTGTATACTGTGCCCACATGGATAGCACTAAACAATTCTCAGTGCAAGAAAATAGAGTCTTTGACATAAGATTCTTTTTTAATTGCAAGTCTGAGGGGGTGGTCTACCTCTTACGATGTTCGTGCCCGGTCTTTTACGTTGGAAAAACTAAAAGGATGGTAAAGGATCGGGTACAAGAGCATAGAGATGACATCCTCTATTCCAGAGACACAAACGTTGCTAGACATTTCTGTGATATGCACAACTGCAACGCAGATTCATTAAAATTCATAATTATTGATAAAGGGATCACTAATGGACGAGGTGGTAACAACGACAAAGTCCTTTTACAGAAAGAGACCAAATGGATCTATAAGCTGGGGACAAGATTACCAGTAGGTCTGAACGACAAATTAGAATACATAAGCTTTCTATAAGAGAGCAATATAAATCTGACAGGATGTGTGCCATTTGTTTTTGGAGTAATCTCTATGTGCAAATTGAGCTATGATGTTGCCTAGGAATGAGGGTAATATTTTAAAGTGTTTGCTCAATAATGAATATTTTTCATTCTTTGCACAACTTGAAGGTAGAATTTAAAACAAATGTGACAATCTATTTGTATGTAAATATCCCTTTAAGGGCTCCTGGTTATTCACAGGACACAGACCTCCAAATAAAATATGGGCGAGACTGTGTATGAGAATCACCTGTGAGTAATCAGGTATGCTCTATAAAGAGGATGTCCGGTATGGATTCAGTATGCCCTGATGAACCCCTGGGACACATGCTCTGGAGGGGGGTGAAACGTGCGTTGGCACTATGTGTATTACACCTTAAGATAAGCTAAATACTGTCTGAGGTTTGTTTGTGGTGACACATTAAAGCGGAAATCTCAACCCAGCATTAAATAAGCCTATACTGCAGTCCTTGATAAAGATCCTAATGACCAGATCAAGCCTGGGAGCTGTGCATATGCGCTGAAACGATAGCGCTTGGATGCTGTATCTGTGACTTTAGGAATCGACTCTTGGAGTCTGAGGACAGCCAATAACAAACAGGTGCTTTATTTCCTAAGTACTCTCACTTGTTAATATGAGAGCCTGATATCGACCGTGAATGTCCTGACAAGGAGTTACAGAGTTGCGGTTGGTCTACTCTCTCTTGGTTTTTTCCTGGACCAATGGATACAGTTTCAAGTACTAGGAACCAATTGGAGCTGCAGTGACGACCTAACCACCCCCACTGGGGATTACGTCACACGCCGAGGAATTACGGACCGGCAAAAGAAAGAAAAAAAGCACCATCGCAACTTTACTCTGGAAGATAAGTACTGTCTTTATATTATACAAATTGTGGATCTGTTTTTTGACCTAGTGTGCAGCAGATTCTGTTGCGGTCGACTATCTACCGACACATGCTATGTATTATCAGTATATGGCTTTCATACTTACATCTAACAGTGGAAAATGGACTGATAAGTCTCTTGTTCATTTTGTATATAGTATGCTATATATATGTCTTACATCTAGGATAAGTTAGTAGTGTCTTGTATTTAGACAATTTGTGCATGATTTTCACATATATTATCCTATAGTTTTACATTGTTCTAGTCTGCATACGTATGCATAGGGTTTGAGATTTTCAGATAGCTTTATGTATTGCCCTTGTTTTGTTTGTGCATTTTAAATTGTAAGAGTTTCCTCTAACTACTGTAGCCCGGAGGAACTGATCAAACACTGAATGTGAAGTGGAACATTTAAATAAAGAAATTGGATTTTTTCAAAATAACTTTTCGTGTGCTTCTTTATCCCTTGCTTTTTTGGGACATTTACAAATGCCCCAATACATGTCTATCTTTTTTGTCATTTAAATAAAATAATAACAAATTTACCTGTAAAAAAAATCCTAACCTAAGATATAATTAAACCTAACACTACCCTATCAATAAATTAATTAAATAAACTACCTACAATTAACCTAACACTACACTATCAATAAATTAATTAAACACAATTGCTACAAATAAATACAATTAAATAAACTAGCTAAAGTACAAAAAATAAAAAAGAACTAAGTTACAAAAAATAATAAAATATTTACAAACATAAGAAAAATATTACAACAATTTTAAACTAATTACACCTACTCTAAGCCCCCTAATAAAATAACAAAGCCCCCCAAAATAAAAAATTCCCTACCCTATTCTAAATTAAAAAAGTTACAAGCTCTTTTACCTTACCAGCCCTGAACAGGGCCCTTTGCGGGGCATGCCCCAAGGATTTCAGCTCTTTTGCCTGTAAAAAAAAACATACAATACCCCCCCCCCAACCCACCACCACCCAATCAGATTGAGCTCGCATTCTATTGTCTTTTCCGATCAGCCAATAGAATGCGAGCTCAATCTGATTGGCTGATTGGATCAGCCAATCGGATTGAACTTGATTCTGATTGGCTGATTCCATCAGCCAATCAGAAAATTCCTACCTTAATTCCGATTGGCTGATAGAATCCTATCAGCCAATCGGAATTCGAGGGACGCCATCTTGGATGACGTCCCTTAAAGGAACCGTCATTCGTCGGGAGACAACGGAAGAAGAGGATGGATCCGCGTCGCCTGCTTCAAGATGGACCCGCTCCGCACCGGATGGAAGAAGATTGAAGATGCCGCTTGGAGAAGATGTTTGCCGGTCCGGATGTCCTCTTCTTGCCGGATAGGAGGAAGACTTTGGAGCCTCTTCTGGACCTCTTCAGCACCGGATGATGGATCGCCAACCCCCGCTTGGGTTGGATGAAGATGTTGGAGCCAGGACGGATCGGTGAACCTGGTATGGTGAAGACAAGGTAGGAAGATCTTCAGGGGCTTAGTGTTAGGTTTATTTAAGGGGGGTTTGGGTTAGATTAGGGGTATGTGGGTGGTGGGTTGTAATGTTGGGGGGGGGTATTGTATGTTTTTTTTTACAGGCAAAAGAGCTGAAATCCTTGGGGCATGCCCCGCAAAGGGCCCTGTTCAGGGCTGGTAAGGTAAAAGAGCTTGTAACTTTTTTAATTTAGAATAGGGTAGGGAATTTTTTATTTTGGGGGGCTTTGTTATTTTATTAGGGGGCTTAGAGTAGGTGTAATTAGTTTAAAATTGTTGTAATATTTTTCTTATGTTTGTAAATATTTTATTATTTTTTGTAACTTAGTTCTTTTTTATTTTTTGTACTTTAGCTAGTTTATTTAATTGTATTTATTTGTAGCAATTGTGTTTAATTAATTTATTGATAGTGTAGTGTTAGGTTAATTGTAGGTAGTTTATTTAATTAATTTATTGATAGGGTAGTGTTAGGTTTAATTATATCTTAGGTTAGGATTTTTTTTACAGGTAAATTTGTTATTATTTTAACTAGGTAACTATTAAATAGTTCTTAACTATTTAATAGCTATTGTACCTGGTTAAAATAATTACAAAGTTGCCTGTAAAATAAATATTAATCCTAAAATAGCTATAATATAATTATAATTTATATTGTAGCTATATTAGGATTTATTTTACAGGTAAGTATTTAGCTTTAAATAGGAATAAGTTATTTAATAAGAGTTAATTTATTTCGTTAGATGTAAATTATATTTAACTTAGGGGGGTGTTAGTGTTAGGGTTAGACTTAGCTTTAGGGGTTAATCCATTTATTAGAATAGCGGTGAGCTCCGGTCGTCAGATTAGGGGTTAATAATTGAAGTTAGGTGTCGGCGATGTTAGGGAGGGCAGATTAGGGGTTAATACTATTTATGATAGGGTTAGTGAGGCGGGTTAGGGGTTAATAACTTTATTATAGTAGCGCTCAGGTCCGCTCGGCAGATTAGGGGTTAATAAGTGTAGGCAGGTGTCGGCGACGTTGAGGGGGGCAGATTAGGGGTTAATAAATATAATATAGGGGTCGGCGGTGTTAGGGGTAGCAGATTAGGGGTACATAGGGATAACGTAGGTGGCGGCGCTTTGCGGTCGGAAGATTAGGGGTTAATTATTTTAAGTAGCTGGCGGCGACGTTGTGGGGGGCAGGTGAGGGGTTAATAAATGTAATACAGGGGTCGGCGGGGTTAGGGGCAGCAGATTAGGGGTACATAAGTATAACATAGGTGGCGGTCGGCAGATTAGGGGTTAAAAATTTAAATCGAGTGGCGGCGATGTGGGGGGAGCTCGGTTTAGGGGTACATAGGTAGTTTATGGGTGTTAGTGTACTTTAGGGTACAGTAGTTAAGAGCTTTATGAACCGGCGTTAGCCAGAAAGCTCTTAACTCCTGCTATTTTCAGGCGGCTGGAATTTTGTCGTTAGAGCTCTAACGCTCACTTCAGAAACGACTCTAAATACCGGCGTTAGAAAGATCCCATTGAAAAGATAGGATACGCAAATGGCGTAGGGGGATCTGCGGTATGGAAAAGTCGCGGCTGAAAAGTGAGCGTTAGACCCTTTAATCACTGACTCCAAATACCAGCGGGCGCCCAAAACCAGCGTTAGGAGCCTCTAACGCTGGTTTTGACGGCTACCGCCGAACTCCAAATCTAGGCCAAAATGATCCAAAATAAAAAAAAATCCAATTTTATACCCCATTGCCCTAAAGCTAATTTTCTTTTTTGCATAAAAAAATAAAACAATCACCCCCTAACATAAAAAACCCTAATCTACCCATTCCCCCAAAAAGGGCATTTGGATGGGCATTCAGCTCTTTTCCTGCCCATTAAAAATAATAAAAAGCCCTAATCTAACCCCCCCAAAAACTAACTAACTCTAACCTTCAAAATTGGTACTCACCATTGATGAAGTGTACTGCACATGCACAAGATAAAAGGCCAGTTTAACACTTTATCAACGCTCTTTGGGGCCGATTTAACAATGTGTGGATTGCTGTCCAGCGCCTCAGAGAACCTGAAGGCTCATGCGGAAACAGGTCAATAAGGGGCTTGTTAAATTGGCCCCTTTGTCTGTTGTATTTGATGTATACATTTTGTATAAAACGCATGACCATGTGGATTGTGATTGCCAAAATCAATGCTGTCTATTTATCAAATGGGTGGCGTTTCAGCTGCCTGCTCAGATCTGATCTATGTTTTTCCCAATATGGAAATGCTATTATTTGTATTGTGATCACTCTGAACTTGAAAAACACATATCAGGAGTCAATAAACAGCTGATAAAGATTGGAATCAACCCCTTTATTAGATAAGGGAAACCTAGATTTTAACATGGCTGTGCCCATTACTTTATAAAAACTAAAGTACTCAGAAATTAGAATTTCCACTAATTTCTTCAATATTTAAACAACTAATATAATTAAAAAAACAGATTTACTTACCTATTATTCTCATACTTATTCTCAGGTTTTTTTTCTTTAAATACATCATATCTAGCATTCACTGTGTTTAATGTCCCTTTAAACTGTTTTTCCTGTTAAATTATTCACATGTTATTACACAAATTGGGGATTTTCAAAAATTCAAATTGCAGCATTTATCACTGATTGTAATGACTTAAGTAAAAAATCTCACTTGCATGCATATTGTGATAAGATACAGTTGTGATAAGATACAGTGACATTTCATTAGCAATAACAACAAAAAACTATACCAGTACAATGAGTAAAAAAAAAAGGTTCTAGATTACGATTTCCATTCAGATCCAGGCCCTGATATTCAAAGCATCGACAGACCGATGAGATTGGCCTTGCAGTCCGTCAGTCTGTCAATATATCGTAAAAAAGGGGGCGGACCCTCAATGTGCTGAGTGGGGATGTGTGGAAATAATAGGGATTGCAGCTTCTTCAAAAGTATGCAACATCACCACTTGTTCCCACTTTCTGCTGGTGTGGGGGGGGGGGGGGGCGGTGTATTTGAAGTGTTCCTACACAGCACAGACAGTGTGTTCACTAAAACTAAACACAGTAAGATAATGCCTGCGTAACCTGTCACAACACCTTCATTACCTGCCACACACTGTGTCACCACTGAAGCTAGCTAGAGAGACAAACATGGCTGACAATCTACACGTAGCCTGCACTTCAGAGATTGGAATACATCTACTACTGGTGATATAGCCCAATCAAAGTGCAGGTTAGTCCCCTGGAATGCACCGGATAACTCCCACAGACCTCCTACAACTACATCATGTCTTCCCTATACTCCCCTGGAACGCACCGGATAACTCCCACAGATCTCCTACAACTACATCATGTCTTCCCTATACTCCGCTGGAATGCACCGGATAACTCCCACAGATCTCCTACAACTACATCATGTCTTCCCTATACTCCCCCTGGAACTCCCTGCTAACTCCCACGGAATGTCTACATGTATGTCATGTCTTCCCTATACTCCCCAGGAACTCCCTGCTAACTCCCACAGAATGCCTACACGTATGTCATGTCTTCCCTATACTCCCCTGGAACTCCCTGCTAACTCCCACAGAATGCCTACAAGTATGTCATGTCTTCCCTATACTCCCCTGGAACTCCCTGCTAACTCACACAGAATGCCTACATGTATGTCATGTCTTCCCTATACTCCCCTGGAACTCCCTGCTAACTCACACAGAATGTCTACACGTATGTCATGTCTTCCCTATACTTACCCTGGAACGCCCAGCTAACTCCCACAGAAAGACTACGCGTATGTCATGTCTTCCCTATACTTACCCTGGAACGCCCAGCTAACTCCCACAGAAAGACTACACATATGTCATGTCTTCCCCATACTCCCCTGGAATTCCATGCTAACTCCCACAGAATGCCTACACGTATGTCATGTTTTCCCTATACTTACCCTGGAACGCCCAGCTAACTCCCACAGAAAGACTACACATATGTCATGTCTTCCCTATACTCCCCTGGAACTCCCTCAGAATGCCTACACTACGTCATGTCAGCGATCTACCTGACTAATAAAGTACAAAACAAACAACTCCCTATTATAACTAGAGGAGCTATGTCGCTACATTTATACACAATGTTAAAACGATATATGCATTGTCATATATAATACATATTATTTTAAGTATTGCAAATAATTTAAAATGTAGTTATTTTTGCTTGTTCATTTTATTTTAAACATAAATATATAATTTTAAATATATATTTATATTTAAAAAAATAAAAGGGACAAGCAAAAATAACTACATTTTAAATTATACTTAAAATAATATGTATTATACATGACAATGCATTTCATTTTAACATTGAATATAAATGCAATGCTACACTAAACTATTAACCCACTTACGTGCCCTCACCCCAGTGCAATCTACACTATTAACCCCTAATCTGCCATAACCTAAAGACCTAACCACCCCTAACCTATTAACCTCTAAACAGCCTTAACCCCCCATTGCAATAAGCCCTTAACCAATTAACCCCTACACCACAAAAAGCCCCATCGCAATAAGCCCACTAACCTATCAAACCCTATTCCGCCACAACCCCAACACAATCCACCCCATCACTAATAAACTACCTAACAGCTAACCCCCCAGACTTCTAAGCTAACACCCCCTAAGTTACAAAAAAAAAACCCAACTAAAATTACTGAAAATAAAAAAACACATTACCAAAAATAAAATAGCATTTATGCCTATACTAAAACTAAAAGTCCCCTTTAAAAAAAAAAAAATCCCAAAACAGGTACTAACACTAAAAGTTACTATTGCAATAGCCCTAAAGTGACTTAGCTCTTTTTCTAATAAAAATACAACCCCATTTTAAACGTAACTCCCTCCCCTCCTCTCCCCCCAAAAAAAGCCTATTGAGAAAAACCTACTCTAAAAATTGTCCTAAAAAGGGCATTTGGTAGGGCATTGCCCTAAAGTTATTTTAGCAAAAATCCTAACTCTAAACCCCAAAGTTTCTATTACCCCAACTTGACTCCGGCGGTGGTCCTCCTCTTCATTGCGGTGGTCTTCCATCTTCTTCTATCTTCCATCAATGCTTATTTTCTTCTTATCTTCTTGCAGAGGTCCTCTTCATGCAGTCACCGCCGCACAATGAAGCTTGAATGCGAGGTTCCTCCTTTTAGGGGTGCCCTTGCATTTTTATTGGCTGATTTTCTAATTCTTATGACCGCTGCTTCTTAACTTATGTTTCAGGGGAACCTGAAGGCTCACGCGGAAACAGGTCAATACGGGGCATGTTAAATTAGCCCCTTTGTCTGTTGTATTTGATGTATCCATTTTGTTGTAGAAATAGAGTGTAAAACGCATGACCATGTGGATTGTGATTGCCAAAATCAATGCTGTCTATTTATCAAATGGATGACGTTTCAGCTGCCTGCTCAGGTCTGATCTATCCTTTTCCCAATATGGAAATGCTATTATTTGTATTGTGATCACTCTGAACTTGAAAAACACATATCAGGACAGGAGTCAATAAACAGCTAATAAAGATTGGAATCAACCCCTTTATTAGATAAGGGAAACCTAGATTTTAACATGGCTGTGCCCATTACTTTATAAAAAACAAAATACTTAGAAACCAACGGCTAGATTACAAGTTTTGTCGGTAAAAACTTGCGTTGCTAATGAGCCTTTTTTTTCCAGCACTCACTTTAAACATTGCTGGTATTACAAGTTTTCTGAATGGCTGCGTTAGCCTCAGAAAAGTGAGCGTTGAGCAAATTTAGCTCCATTTCTCACTGTAATACCAGTGTTGCTTACGGTAGCGGTAAGGTGGCTAAAACGTGCTCGTACAAGATTTCCCCATAGGAAACAATGGGGCTGAGACGGCTACAAAAAAAACTAACACCTGCAAAAAAGCAGTGTTCAGCTCCTAACGCAGCCCCATTGTTTCCTATGGGAAAATACTTTCTAAGTCTACACCTAACACCCTAACATGAACCCAGAGTCTAAACACTCCTAACCTTACACTTATTAACCCCTAATCTGCCGCCCCCAACATCCTCGCCACCTGCATTATATTATTAACCCCTAATCTGCCGCTCCGGACACCGCCGCCACCTACATTATACCTATGAACCCCTAATCTGCTGCCCCTAACATCGCAGACACCTAAATTTTATTTATTAACCCCTACTCTGCCGCCCCCAATGTCGCCGGCACCTACCTACAATTATTAACCCCTAATCTGCCGACCAGACATCGCCGCCACTATAATAAATTTATTAACCCCTAAACCGCCGCACACTCCTGCCTCACAAACACTATAAAATTTGTTATTAACCCCTAATCTGCCGTCCCTAACATCGCCGCCACCTACCTACAATTATTAACCCCTAATGTAAGTCTAACCCTAACCCTAACATCCCCCTAACTTAAATCTATTTTTAATAATCTAAATAAAATTACTATTATTAAATAAATTATTCCTATTTAAAACTAAATACTTACCTATAAAATAAACCCTGATATAGCTACAATATAACTAATAGTTACATTGTAGCTATTTTAGGATTTGTTTTTATTTTACAGGCAACTTTGAATTTATTTTAACTAGGCACAATAGTTATTAAATAGTTATTAACTATTTAATAACTACCTAGATAAAATAAATACAAATATACCTGTACAATAAACCCTAACCTAAGTTACAATTACACCTAACACTACTCTATAAATTAAATTAATTACCTAAACTACCTACAATTAAATACAATTAAATTAAATAAACTAAATTACGGAAAAAAACACACTAAATTACAGAAAATAAAAAAGAAATTACAATATTTGAAACTAATTACACCTAATCTAATCCCCCTAATAAAATAAAAAAGCCCCCCAAAATAATAAAATTCCCTACCCTAAATTACAAATAGCCCTTAAAAGGGCCTTTTGCGGGGCACTGCCCCAAAGTAATCAGCTCTTTTACCAGCCCTTAAAAGGGCTTTTTGCGGGGCATTGCCCCAAAGTAATCAGCTCTTTTACCTGTAAAAAAAAATACAATACCCCCCCAACATTAAAACCCACCACCCACATACCCCTACTCTAAACCTCACCCAATCCCCCCTTAAAAAAACCTAACATTGTAGATACTTTTGCAATGTATTATGGAGAATTATATAACGGGAAAAAAGTTATACATAATAAAGAGACAGAAACACTCACCTCAAAATTCTTTTCCCAAACCCTATTACCGAATATAACCACTGAACAAAAGGAAACAATTAACGCACCCATCTCCACTATAGAAATACTAGGGGCCATCAAAGATCTTAAAACTGGAAAGGCGGCAGGACCAGATGGCTTCCCAGCCAAATACTACAAACTATTTAAAAACTCACTAGTCCCACATCTGGTGAAATTCTGTAATTACATGATGGAAGGAGGAGAGATCCCTCCAGAACTATTAGCTGCTAAGATAGTTGTAATCCCCAAACCAGGAAGAGACCATAAAAAATGCCAGAACTACGGCCCAATATCTCTCATAAATCAGGATCTTAAAATATTTACAAAAGTAATAGCAAACCGCCTTAAACATATCATTCCCCACTTAGTTCATCCAGACCAGGTGGGATTTATCAAGGACAGGGAAGCCCCAGACAATATCCGAAAGGTTACTAACTTGATACAATTCTTAAGAGAGACACGGACGCCTTCTCTGCTCCTATCTTTGGATGCAGAGAAGGCGTTTGACAGAATAGACTGGAACTATATGTTTTCGGTACTACATCACATGGGTTTTGAGGGGGCATTTATAAAAGCTTTAAAAGTTATATACTCTTGCCCAGAAGCTCAGGTCTCGTCAACAGGATATAAGTCAAAACCCTTCCCTATTTGTAATGGCACTAGACAGGGATGTCCCTTATCCCCATTGCTTTTTGCACTCTGTATAGAACCACTAGCAGTCACGATTCGCTCACAAACCGATATATCAGGGGTCAAGATAAACACATCAGAATACAAACTATCCCTCTTTGCTGACGATATTTTATTGACTTTGACGAACCCATCAATATCTTTACCCAATCTCTATCAATTAATAAAGAACTTCTCAATTATTTTGGGATTTAAAATCAATCCAGATAAATGTGAAGCCTTGCCCATTGCGATATCCCAGCAGACTCAGACATCATTAGAAACACAATATAATTTTAAATGGATGAGACACACACTAAAATACCTGGGAATACAGCTCCCAACTTGCTCCACACAACTATACAAAGTAAATTACACACCATTATTCAGACAAATAAAACGGGACTTGATAAAATGGAAGAGTTTTAATTTCTCATGGCTGGGGAGAATAGCGGCGGTGAAAATGAATGCTATGCCACGAATACTATACTTATTTAGAACCCTCCCTCTAAAAATAAATAAAACGGATCTAGAAACAATGCAAAAAGAAATTTCAATATTTATTAGAGGAGATAAAACGAACAGGGTAGCAAAGGCCGTTTTAACCAGACATAAGTCGTTAGGGGGCATTGGAGCTCCAAACCTAATGGACTACTACAATGCAGCCAGACTAGCTCAGGACTCACTGCTCTTGAAAAGGTCGAAGGAAATTATATGGCCCACACTCGAAGCGAAAATAGGGGGTTGGGATGAGACAGATTCAATTATCTGGGACCCTGGGAAGGCACAAGGGGATGGGAAGACACCCAAACCTTACACCACCAACCTCACTATAAAGACCTGGAAGACAGCGAGAATAAAATATAAACTCTTACAACAGTACTCCCTATCAATACCGCTTAGACATATAATGTCAGAGGAACTCTGGGCTCAGCTTAAAAAATGGGAAAATAAGGGCTTGTACAGAGTAGCAGACTACCTAACAGGAAGAAACATAATGACATTCAATCAATTGCAGACAAAGATAGACCCACTGAAACTACACTGGTATATGTATCTACAGATACACTCAGCCTTACAAACATATCTAAAACACCCTAGAGAAGAGACCACCACACCAATAGAAATCTTCTGTAAAACGGAGAATCGTAACAAACATACTATATCTTTACTATATGTGTCTATACAGGCCAACCACAATACCTCCAAGACTATGATTATGCTGACATGGGAACAGGAACTACTTATTTGTAAAAACATAAAAGAATGGGAATCACTGTTCCAGAATGCTGAGAAGGGGTTGATTAGTGTAGATCTTAAGGAAAATGTTAACAAAACTATCTATCGGTGGTACTTGACCCCGACAAGAACGGCCCATATGTACCCACAGGGCAGCAGGTTATGTTATAGAGGCTGTGGAGAAATAGGGACATATAGACACATGTGGTGGGACTGTAGAGAAGTGCAAGGGATATGGAACAGACTATCTAACTTCCTGAGCCAGATCCTAGATGAGAAAATCAGTCTCACGATTCAACAAGCTCTATTACACGAACATATCGGGAAATATAATAAACACATAAATACATTCTGTAGGATCCTATGCACGATCACAAGGATATGCATTGCCAAATACTGGAAGACTGGAGTTCCAACTTGGACAGAGATATACAACAAAATCCATCATACATATACCATGTACGAGTTAGCGTCACACACACTAGATAACAAAGAAACAGTCCAATCAGTATGGTATTACTGGATAAGCAAAGGTTCCTCAACCCCATGAGATAGCTGGAGAAAAGAGATCTAAGTGGCCATCAAACTACAGACAAACTAAACTCATTGATATACATACAATATAGACTAAGGAAGGATGTGTCGTCACCCCCCCCCCACCCTCACCCCTGATGTCCCCCTTTCAACTTTTTAATTTTCAATTCCAAGTTCCCCATCCCTATGTTTATTAAATAATGTATTTTAAGATATGGGATATCTCTGGGTACATGAGATCACCCTTAGTTAAAAAAGTTTCAGCAGGATGTATGTATGTAGAGTAATATAGTTACAAGAAGTAAGAAGAACCATCAATGTGGAGAATGCAGTTTAAAGATAATGGCAATATACAGTTTAAATGTTGACAATCTCCTGTTGAATCTACGATATCAATGCTCATGTATGGACAAAACTGTAAAGTGAAGATATTTAGGTAACCAGTAGACAATACATTGTTATTAATACCTGTACAGACTAGCTATCTGAAACTTGTGTGACTCTGTAAGCATGTAACAATGTATATCCCAATTTAGAGGACAACAGAAGAAAAGACAATTAATGTTATATTTTTTTATTTATGTATTCTTGTTCTTCAAAAAAAAAAATATATAAAACAATAAAAACTATTTAAACATAAAAAAACCTAACATTACCCCCCTGAAGATCACCCTACCTTGAGCCGTCTTCACCCAGCCAGCCACCAGTGGTCATCCGATGGGGCAGAAGAGGACATCCAGACCGGTAGAAGTCTTCATCCTATCCGGGCAGAAGAGGACATCCGGACCGGCAGACATCTTCATCCAATCGGCATCTTCTATCTTCATCCATCTGATGAGGAATGGCTCCATCTTGAAGACCTCCGGCGCGGAACATCCTTCTAGGCCGACGACTACACGACGAATGGCTGGTCCTTTAAATGGCGTCATCCTAAATGGTGTCCCTCGAATTCCGGAATTAAGATAGGAAAAATCCGATTGGTTGATTTAATCAGCCATTCGGATTGAAGTTCAATCCGATTGGCTGATTGGATCAGCCAATAGAATGCGAGGTCAATGAATGTATTTTTTTTTACAGGTAAAAGAGCTGATTACTTTGGGGCAATGCCCCGCAAAAAGCCCTTTTAAGGGCTGGTAAAAGAGCTGATTACTTTGGGGCAATGCTCCGCAAAAGGCCCTTTTAAGGGCTATTTGTAATTTAGTGTAGGGTAGGGAATTTTATTATTTTGTGGGGCTTTTTTTATTTTATTAGGGGGATTAGATTAGGTGTAATTAGTTTCAAATATTGTAATTTCTTTTTTATTTTCTGTAATTTAGTAGGGGGTTTTCTTCGTAATTTAGTTTATTTAATGTATTTGTATTTAATTGTAGGTAGTTTAGGTAATTAATTTAATTATAGGGTAGTGTTAGGTGTAATTGTAACTTAGGATAGGGTTTATTTTACAGGTATATTTGTATTTATTTTATCTAGGTAGTTATTAAATAGTTAATAACTATTTAATAACTATTGTGCCTGGTTAAAATAAATACAAAGTTGCCTGTAAAATAAAAATAAATCCTAAAATAGCTACAATGTAACTATTAGTTATATTGTAGCTATATTAGGGTTTATTTTATAGGTAAGTATTTAGTTTTAAATAGGAATAATTTATTTAATTATAGTACTTTTATTTAGATTTATTAAAAATAGATTTAAGTTAGGGGGATGTTAGGGTTAGACTTAGGTTTAGGGGTTAATACATTTAATATAGTAGCGGCGACGTTGGGGGCGGCAGATTAGGGGTTAATAATTGTAGGTAGGTGGCGGCGATGTTAGGGATGGCAGATTAGGGGTTAATAACAAATTTTATAGTGTTTGCGAGGCGGGAGTGCGGCGGTTTAGGGGTTAATACATTTATTATAGTGGCGGCGATGTCCGGTCGGCAGATTAGGGTTTAATAATTGTAGTTAGGTGGCGGCGACGTTGGGGGTCAGCAGATTAGGGGTTAATAAATATAATGTAGGTGTCGGCAATGTTAGGGGCAGCAGATTAGGGGTTCATATGTATAATGTAGGTGGCGGCGATGTCCGGTCGGCAGATTAGGGGTTAAATAATTTTATTATAGTGTTTGCGATGTGGGGGGGCCTCGGTTTAGGGGTTAATAGGTAGTTTAAGGGTGTTAGTGTACTTTTTAGCACTTTGGTTAAGAGGTTTATGTTCCAGCATTAGCGCATAAAACTCTTAACTACTACCCACGCACACACAGATAGACCCCCTCACACACACACATAGCCCCCCCACACACACACATAGCCCCCCCACACGCACACACACATAGCCCACACAAACAGATAGCACACACACACACACAGCACACACACACACACAGATAGCCCACCCACACACAGATAGCCCACCCACACACAGATAGCCCACACACACACACAAACACACACAGCACACACACAGCACACACACACAAACAGATAGCCCACACACACATACATACATATGTAATATGGGCATATACCCAGTAGGGAGGTAATGAATACAGGAATGTCTAGAATACACAGTTATACTTCAGTAGGTAATATGGGCAGATAACCAGTAGGGGAGGTAAGGAATACAGGAATGTCTGGGGTACACATACAGTTATACTTCAGTAGGTAATATGGGCAGATAACCAGTAGGGGAGGTAATAAGGTTATACTTCCGTAGGTAATCTGGGCAGATAACCAGTAGGGGAGGTAAGGAATACAGGAATTTCTGGGGTACACATACAGTTATACTTCAGTAGGTAATATGGGCAGATAACCAGTAGGGGAGGTAAGGAATACAGGAATGCCTGGGGTACACATACAGTTATACTTCAGTAGGTAATATGGGCAGATAATCAGTAGGGAGGTAATGAATACAGGAATGTCTGGGGTACACATACAGTTATACTTCAGTAGGTAATATGGGCAGATAACCAGTAGGGGAGGTAAGGAATACAGGAATGCCTGGGGTATACATACAGTTATACTTCAGTAGGTAATATGGGCAGATAACCAGTAGGGGAGGTAAGGAATACAGGAATGTCTGGGGTACACATACAGTTATACTTCAGTAGGTAATATGGGCATATAACCATTAGGGGAGGTAAGGAATACAGGAATGTCTGGGGTAGACATATAGTTATACTTCAGTAGGTAATATGGGCAGACACCCAGTAGGGGAGGTAATGAATACAGTAATGTCTGGGGTACACATACAGCTATACTTCAGTAGGTAATATGGGAAGATAACCAGTAGGGGAGGTAAGGAATACAGGAATGTCTGGGGTACACATACAGTTATACTTCAGTAGGTAATATGGGCAGATAACCAGTAGGGGAGGTAAGGAATACAGGAATGTCTGGGGTACACATACAGTTATACTTCAGTAGGTAATATGGGCAGACACCCAGTAGGGGAGGTAAGGAATACAGGAATGCATGGGGTACACATACAGTTATACTTCAGTAGGTAATATGGGCAGATAACCAGTAGGGGAGGTAAGGAATACAGGAATGCCTGGGGTACACATACAGTTATACTTCAGTAGGTAATATGGGCAGATAACCAGTAGGGGAGGTAAGGAATACAGGAATGTCTGGGGTACACATACAGTTATACTTCAGTAGGTAATATGGGCAGATAACCAGTAGGGAGGTAATGAATACAGGAATGTCTGGGGTACACATACAGTTATACTTCAGTAGGTAATATGGGCAGATAACCAGTAGGGGAGGTAAGGAATACAGGAATGTCTGGGGTACACATACAGTTATACTTCAGTAGGTAATATGGGCAGATAACCAGTAGGGGAGGTAAGGAATACAGGAATGTCTGGGGTACACATACAGTTATACTTCAGTAGGTAATATGGGCATATAACCAGTAGGGGAGGTAAGGAATACAGGAATGCCTGGGGTACACAGTTATACTTCAGTAGGTAATATGGGCAGATAACCAGTAGGGGAGGTAAGGAATACAGGAATGTCTGGGGTACACATACAGTTATTCTTCAGTAGGTAATATGGGCATATAACCAGTAGGGGAGGTAAGGAATACAGGAATGTCTGGGGTACACATACAGTTATATTTCAGTAGGTAATATGGGCAGACACCCAATAGGGGAGGTAAGGAATACAGGAATGTCTGGGGTACACATACAGTTATACTTCAGTAGGTAATATGGGCAGATAACCGGTAGGGTAGGTAAGGAATACAGGAATGCCTGGGGTACACATACAGTTATACTTCAGTAGGTAATATGGGCAGACACCCAGTAGGGGAGGTAAGGAATAACAGGAATGTCTGGGGTACACATACAGTTATACTTCAGTAGGTAATATGGGCAGATAACCAGTAGGGAGGTAATGAATACAGGAATGTCTGGGGTACACATACAGTTATACTTCAGTAGGTAATATGGGCAGATAACCAGTAGGGGAGGTAAGGAATACAGGAATGTCTGGGTTACACATACAGTTATACTTCAGTAGGTAATATGGGCAGACACCCAGTAGGGAGGTAATGAATACAGGAATGTCTGGGGTACACATACAGTTATACTTCAGTAGGTAATATGGGCAGATAACCAGTAGGGGAGGTAAGGAATACAGGAATGCCTGGGGTACACATACAGCTATACTTCAGTAGGTAATATGGGCAGATAACCAGTAGGGGAGGTAAGGAATACAGGAATGTCTGGGGTACACATACAGTTATACTTCAGTAGGTAATATGGGCAGATAACCAGTAGGGGAGGTAAGGAATACAGGAATGTCTGGGTTACATATACAGTTATACTTCAGTAGGTAATATGGGCATATAACCAGTAGGGGAGGTAAGGAATACAGGAATGTCTGGTGTACACATACAGTTATACTTCAGTAGGTAATATGGGCAGGTAACCATTAGGGGAGGTAAGGAATACAGGAATGTCTGGGGTACACAGTTATACTTCAGTAGGTAATATGGGCAGATAACCAGTAAGGGAGGTAAGGAATACAGGAATGCCTGGGGTACACATACAGTTATACTTCAGTCGGTAATATGGGCAGACACCCAGTAGGGGAGGTAAGGAATACAGGAATGCCTGGGGTACACATACAGTTATACTTCAGTAGGTAATATGGGGAGGCTGGATGAGCCTGAGAGGGTTTAATCTGAAAAAAGAGCTATATTTTTGTTCTACTGTGCAGAGTTACTGATGGAGCCTCCATTAACTTATGCACCAGCATTATATTATATGACTTAATGTGACTTGTTCCTCTGAAGCGACTACCTGCATTTTTAAGACACAGTTAGGTGCCTCACATTCTGCTTTAGTGTCTGACTTTTAGCCGGAGTCTCAGCACGCGATCTGTAGTTCTGTGTAACCTAAGATGTGACTTGTGTAAATGCCTATGTGGCCACTAGTCACCAACATACAGTGTAAATAGTGTGCCCCTTATAACACACGGTACCTGTGTATTACTAGTGATGCCCAGCTGGCCTCAGAACCTGCTGCTGTGGGTGAAAGTAAACAATGTGCTAGCTCCTTAGATAGAGCCTGTTAGGACTGGAGTCTGTGTGCATATGCCAGTTTGGTTCTTGAGGGTGAACTAGACCTGTGCCTAGGGGAGCACATTATAAAGGGTAATTATATGCAAAGATGCATTCCTACTCCAGTGCTCTCGAGATCATTTATTAATTTTACTACAAAATCAATGAGTATTGGTTGTCATGCATATGAACCCTCTCCCTCTGTATGCTCCTGGCCTCTGGTTGTGAGAATTAAATATCTAATCTAAGGGGTTTAGAGTAGCAGAATTATCAGTCCCTAGGGCAACATTAAACTAAATACATCACTGGTGATTCCATGTCCCTTTAAAACTAAACCTGAAGCATAGTCTATAGCCTACCATGTAGATTATTTGTACCAGTTAAACTAAACTTATTGCAGATAGAATCTCAATGATATTCTTCTTATCATAGGCCTTGTACCCAGCAGCATTTGCTAAAATCATATAGTACAATATAGATCAGGTTCTGCAGCATCAATACATGCTGTTTTCATATTATAGGGCCATTATATCGTTAGAGCATTTCATTTTACCTGCAAAGGGGTTAAACACAAACTTAAAATGCTGCTAGTTGCACAGCTGGGTTGTGATTGGATCAGCGGAAGTTTGTAAAGCCACTGTATTGTCTATTTGAAAGAAAACTTTTCACTACAATAGAATGTCCGCAGGATTTTCTCTCCAAAATTATTTTTATCTTGATAAAATGTTTTTTTGTAGCATGTTGTGCCAAGTATTTGTGTCCCAAAATAGGACAGGTTTTTGATATAATTGTAAAGGACTTTTTCTAAATAATTCTAAAGATAACCTACAGGCTTAGAATAACAAACAATGTCCATTAATAAATTATGGCAAACTCTCTTGTCATTTCTCATCCTCTCACAGCAAGATATGGCAACAAGTTCAGCCGTTGCTACCTGACAGTTATACACATCGCATATATTTATTTAGGCTTTGTTAGAGGGACGACACATCTGCAGTGCAAGTCACTCACACATCCATACACACTGTACATAGCTGAACACCCAGGGTATCCCGGGGCCAGGCCAGCGATCTTAATCTGGATAAGAAGCCTCCCTGACAGGCAATACCTGCAGGGGCTTCAGCTTGCTTCACAACTTGCCTTGTTTGGGTAAGGCTGCCTCCCGAGTCGGTCCCACACTCGCCCACTGCCTGTCACTTCTCCTCCTGTGCCGCCGCTCTGCCTCCTCACATCCTGAACTTGCGCCCAAAATATGTAAATAAAAATGGCGGCAAATTTTTTTTTTAAAAAAAGTGGCAGCACAAAAATAAATAAATAAAAATAATAATATATATATATAAAAAAATGTTTTGTTTGCACCCGCACTGTGGGGCTCCCCTAACCACAGATACCTAGGCAGCCGCCTTGTGCACCTTGCCCTTAAGCCAGCCCTGCTTTTGAATATATTGCAGCCTTGCAGGTCTTTGATCATTGGGGTCCCAATGCGAGCTAAAATCAATAGATGTTGTGCTTATTTTATGGTGCTTATAAGTTCATAATGTTATTAATCTACTGATCAGTAATAATCAATATTTGAAAGAGGAACAACAGAATTTATATTTAAAATAATAGTGTAATACATGAGTAATAATTTGTCATTTTGTTTCAAAAAGAAATTTACTTAATTAAAGTGTTTTATATATATATATATATATATATATATATATATATATATATATATATATATATATATGTATATATAGTTGTTCAAGCAGGGACTGCACTCGCTGGATTTGGATAAATAAAGTGTTATTCATCCAAATCCAGCGAGTGCAGTCCCTGCTTGAACAACTATATATACATACATACAGTATATATATATATATATATATATATATATATATATATATATATACTCAAAGGGGGATATCTATCAAGCCGTCAACTGTGTTGCATTCAACCGCATCAATACGTTCGCCTAACATCGCGGCCGCGTATCTCAATACGCTCTCCATATTTATAAAAAAAAGCCGGCAAAAAGACGCGCACCAAGTAGGGGCGATGAGCATCGGACTGTTGTTAACGAGCAGTCATCGATCTTGCGTCTATTCGGCTTTTTACCAACTTTATTTATACCCTGTCACTAAACGCTGCTACTATACTAAAATGTTTACCCCTATCCCGCCACTCCGGGACCCTGCCGCCACCTAAATAAAGTTATTAACTTTTTTCCCGCCGCACCCGTACCCCACCGCCACCTAAATAAAGCTATTAACCCCTATCCCACCGCTCCCGGACCCCACTGCCACCTAAATAAAGTTATTAACCCCTATCCCGCCGCTCCCGGACCTCCTGCAACTAAATAAACGTATTAAACCCTAAACCTCTGGCCTCCCACATCAGTACAACTAACTAAACCTATTAACCCTTAAACCGCCAGCCCCCCACATCGCCATAAACTAAATTAAGCTATTAACCCCTAAACCTAACAACCCACTAACTTTAAATTAAAATTACAACATCCCTATCTTAAAATAAATTCAAACTTACCTGTAGAATTAAAATAAACTATATTAAACTCTTAATTAACGTAGAAGACAAAAGCAAAAAGATGGCGCCTCATAGTGTAATCCTATTATGATAACACAAGTGTACAGGTGATAGTTGTGCTTACCACAAGTGTAGGCACCGTGCTGTGACCGGTGCAAATCAGCAGGCTAGCACTTAACAGTGGCTAGTACACTGAAGCCGGTTCTCCTGGTAATGAATATTGTTGGGTCTTTGTTACCGGACGGCTGTTTGATGATAATGGAGTCTTTTCTTGCCAGCTATGGAGTGATACAAAATCACAGACAACTTCCAAAGTTTAAAATTAGCAAAAAACACTTAACTTAACCTAACTATTTTCCTACAATTACATTAAACTAGCAATTAAATAAACTAAATTACATATTAAAAAAGCCTAACCCTACTCAAATTATTTAAATCTACTATTAAACCTTATTACAAATTACTAAATTACCAAAAAAATAAACGCTAAGTTACAAAAAATAAAAACCACTAAATTATGAAAACAAACAAACCACATTATCAAAAATAAAAAAAGAATTACACCTAATCTAATAGCCCTATCAAAATAAAAAGCCCCCCAAATTAAAAAACCCTAGAATACAATAAACTACCAATGGCCCTTAAAAGGGCCTTTTGTGGGGCATTGCCCCTAAGAAATCAGTTCTTTTACCTGTAAAAAAAATACAAACACCTCCCCAACAGTAAAACCCACCACCCAACCAACCAACCCCCCAAATAAAAACCCTATCTAAAATAACAAGGGCAAAGGGCATTTAGCTCTTTTACCTGCCCAGACCCTAATCTAAAAATAAAACCCACCCAAAAAACCCTTAAATTAACCTAACACTAACCCTCGACGATCCACTTACAGTTATTGAAGTCCCGCTTGAAGGATCCATCCAGGCGGCAAGAAGTCTTCATCCGGGCGCCCTCTTCCATCTTCATCCAGCCGGTGAAATCTTCATCCAGCTGGCATCTTCTATCTTTATCCATCCGGTGCGGAGCGGGTCCATCCTGAAGACATCCGGCCCAGAGCTCCTCTTCAATACGATCGCCACCGTAAACTGGAACTTGAATGCAAGTGACATCATCCAAGTGTAACGCTCGTAGGATACTCCTCTATCAGACCAGGAGATATCTCAGAGCAGAGTAAGTTAGTGAGATGAGGAAGGCAGCACTCACTACAGGCAAGACAAAAGACAGAAAAGCGCACTCTCATCAAGTGGAGTTTATTATCAAGCGCACTGCGCACAAGATACAATCGAATTTACAGAATAACAGATTAAAAACAGCATGTAAAATAGATCACTGTGTAGGTGAGCCGTAAAGAATCCTCTCCAGATCAGTTTGAAAGACACCCTAACGCTCTCCCAGCATAGAACCCTTGGGATGAAATCTGGTGTGGATCTGGTGTGGACTGCCCTTAACCTCACTGTACAGCTGACATATAAGCATATGTTTGCATATACTGTCCAGATAGTATATCCCACTGCGTTTCTCCCGGGTTATGACTGGGCTTTTTCAAGGGAAAGTAATGACAATCTAGATAGGAGCAAAGTAGGCTATTATTTAAAGCACTATTGGACCAATCAGTGGACAGGTAAATCCACCTCACCTGTGACAGCATAGTGGTCCAGTAATTTAATAATATGCAGTACAAATGGGCAAGATAAATATATCATTGCTCACATAAAAACCATAAAAACATCATGCAATAAAAACATCATACAATAAAAACATCTTTCACATCTAATGATGAACACACCTTGTTAATACTTTCTTAATATGATCCCTAAAACTTGTAGTCTCACTATATCTGACCCTTTATGTTCACAAATTAGAATCACCAGTGAATAGGTTTGAGGTTTAATATGAGATAGAGATAAGATAAAATGAATAATAACTGAATTAAACAAATTTAGACTACATATATGCTGCAACATCTATATCGATGTTCAGTCCTAGCGGTTGTAAGCATTTCAATTTATA
The DNA here is from genome assembly GCF_027579735.1 of Bombina bombina. Lineage (NCBI taxonomy): Eukaryota > Metazoa > Chordata > Amphibia > Anura > Bombinatoridae > Bombina > Bombina bombina. The sequence continues at coordinate 1,130,384,479 of NC_069501.1, forward strand.
GGTCCAGTATGTTTCTAACTTTGATAATTTTAACAGTCTATCCCTTTTTTTGGGAGAGACCCAATCAATAACTTGTATTTTCAGACTGGAGGGATCACAATTATGACATTCCATATAGTGTCTAGATACACTATGTTTGATGAATTTCTCTTTAATATTATATACATGTTCAAAAAATCTCTTTACTTTTCTTTTAGTGTGGCCTACATAAAAAAGGCCACACCCACATTCTAATAGATATACTATGAAAGTGGAATTGCAGCTACTTCTAACCCTAATCTCAAAACTCTCAGAATGGTTAGTGTTGTGAAACATGGAGGAATTATTAATGTAATTGCACATAATACATTGTGCTGTGCCGCATTTCTTAGTACCTTTATTGCCCACCAACCAATTTGTAGATGCACCTTCCTTATTTTTATCTGCAGTATGTGTCCTTAATTTGCTAGGGGCTAAATAATTCTTAAGATTCCTACCCCTTTTAAAAGTAGTCAATGGTGTATTACCAATCTGGGGGCCCAATAGCGGATCTGCTTTTAAAATAGGCCAATGTTTATTAAGAATGCATTTGATTTTATTGGCACTTTCATTATAAGTTGTTATAAACCTTACAGATGTCGCATTGTTTACTTCCCTATTATGAATAGGTTTAGGATCTTATTAAATTAAATCAGCTCTATTCCTTTTAGATGCTCTCTCGCTTCCTTCAGGAGTTTCACGTCATAACCCTTGACTGTAAATTTACTGTCTAGTATGTCTGTTTCTTTTATATAGTCTTTGTCATGAGTGCAATTTCTTTGCATCCTGAGGTACTGACTGTAAGGAATATTTTTGACCCAACTTCGCTTATGAAGCTGTTTCTCTCTGTGGGTTTTCTAATATTTGTCACAGCTATATTATTTTGATCATCACTATAAAGAATAAGATCAAGAAATTCCACTTTGGTCTTTGAATGTATACCTGTGAACCTTAAATTTAAATTATTATTGTTAATATATTTGTAAAATTCGACAATATCCGATTCACATCCCTTCCATAAAATGACAACAACGTTGATATAGCACTTATATTTGACGATCCTGTCACTGAATGGATTATTATGCCAAATTAACAAGTTCTCAATTTGGTTCATGTAAATGTTGGAATACGATGGGGCAAAAGTTGTCCCCATCGCAGTACCACAAGTCTGTACATAAAATTTTTTTTCAAATATAAAATAATTATGATTTAAAATTTAATTTGTTGACCAGAGAAAATCCACTTGTGTAATTCTGTCTCTACAGCTTCAACACCTGCCAAATGTGGAATGCAGGTGTAGAGCGCAGAAACATCAACTGTGATCCAAAACATATTTTCATCCCATTTACCACCTTCAAAAATCCTAATCTTGGGTATCTTTGAGGTACGCTCGTGTGTTTTTAACAATAGGCTGTAAGAAAGAATCCACATATTTGGACAAGTTGTCACAAATTTTTTTGACAAATTTATATTCATCACTGTTTAAAATTCCTTCATTTTTAGCTTGTACTAACAATTTCTCTGAATCTTTATTATATTGTATAGTAGGGTCATAGGTTAATATGTATTTTTGTCATTCAGTAACTTAGAAGCCTCACCCAAATAGTGTTCTCTTTTCGTGATTACTATCCCTCCGCCCTTGTCTGCGGGGCGTATAACTTTATCTTTGTTATTCATAAGCTTGTTAAGTGATTTTCTTTCAAGTATAGTTAAATTGTAATTATGTTCATTTATGAACTTGTTTTCATCTTTAAATACCATTTCTAAATCTTGTAGTACTAATTTCATAAAAATGGGTATTTGATCCCCTTGTGCACCAATTGGGTAAAACGATGATTTACCTTTAAAATTAGAATTAATGATATCATGATTAAAATAATGAATAGATAAATTTAATAAATCCTCCATTTCTATATTCTCCTGAGAGTTGAAGCTACTGTTATCTAGAGTGTCTCCGACAGTTCCAACCTCTTTCAGTATATTCAAAGTGTTAATAGTGTCTAAATCTGATGCTTGTATATATTCTATATTGGTGGTGGTTCTATTTTCCGGATTTTTCAAGAAATAACGTTTTAACGTTAATTTTCTTATATATTTGTGTATTCCACAAAGACATCCAATTGTTTTGGCTTGGATTTGAGGGCAACATTCAGGCCTTTATTTAGAAGGTGAATATCATTATTGTCCAAATCTATTTCTGCTCAATTGAAGATATCAGTCTTGGCTAGTTCTATTTCCTTCTTCTTCTTTCTTGCTGTCTTTATTCCCCTACCTGCACTTGTTCCTCGTCTAGTTCTAAAGACCTTTTTCTCGGTCTCGAGGGGTACTGGGCCTCAATTATTGATGTATTCATCTCTCGTCCACCCTGTTCCTCTTGATACTCTAAAAGATTATTGTTACCCATATCAGCTCCTTTAGGTTTGACGCCTATCAGTTCCCAATTTTCTTTTTTCCCTAGATTTTCTAGTGCTTCAAATCTATTCAAAACTGGCATCGGAGCCCTAGGTTTATCTTGAAAATGAAACTGCATTCTAGTTTTTGTATCTAGATTCCTTCGGTTATGATTAGAATTGTTACGCCAAGAGGTGGTATGATTTCTCCACTCTGGTTGAAAAAATTAAAATAATGATGATTGTTACCATAACCACTATTATGATTGGTGTTGTCATTATCTGAATAATAATTCCTATAGTTGGAGGAATTGTTATGGGAATTATAGTACCCCCTAGGACTATTAATATGCACATTAGTTTTAGAAATAGTATGGGGGGATTCTTTTTTTATCACCTCATTATTTTTTATAGCTATTAACCCTAATGTGAATCTCTAGGTTCTGTTTGGCTTGACTAGTTTTATTTTTATAAGTATACACTTTATTATCCCTGTAATCCTCTAGATCCCTAGACATATTTTTATGTTTAGTGGCTTGTAATTCCAAATCTAATTTTTTTATTCAAAACTGAATGCTCTTTTCTTTCATGTAATTAGCAAGAGTCCATGAGCTAGTGACGTATGGGATATACATTCCTACCAGGAGGGGCAAAGTTTCCCAAACCTTAAAATGCCTATAAATACACCCCTCACCACACCCACAATTCAGTTTTACAAACTTTGCCTCCCGTGGAGGTGGTGAAGTAAGTTTGTGCTAGATTCTACGTTGATATGCGCTTCGCAGCAGGCTGGAGCCCGGTTTTCCTCTCAGTGTGCAGTGAATGTCAGAGGGATGTGAAGAGAGTATTGCCTATTTGAATTCAATGGTCTCCTTCTACGGGATCTATTTCATAGGTTCTCTGTTATCGGTCATAGAGATTTATCTCTTACCTCCCTTTTCAGATCGACGATATACTCTTATATATATACCATTACCTCCACTGATTCTCGTTTCAGTACTGGTTTGGCTTTCTACTACATGTAGATGAGTGTCCTGGGGTAAGTAAGTCTTATTTTTTTGTGACACTCTAAGCTATGGTTGGGCACTTTTATATAAAGTTCTAAATATATGTGTTTAAACATTTATTTGCCTTGATTCAGGATGATCAATATTCCTTATTTCAGACAGTCAGTTTCATTATTTGGGATAATGCATATGAATAATTAATTTTTTTCTTTCCTTAAAAATTGACTTTTTTTTACTGTGGGCTATTAGGCTCACGGGGGCTGAAAATGCTTAATTTTATTGCGTCATTCTTGGCGCAGATTTTTTTGGCGCAAAAATTTTCTTTGTCATTTCCGGCGTCGTACTTGTTGGCGGAAGTTGTTCGTGATTGCGTCATTTTTTTGACGTTTTGCGCTAAAAAAGTCGGCGCTAAAAAATATGGTTGTCATTATTGTCTCCACATTATTTAAGTCTCATTGTTTATTTTCTTCTGGTTGCTAGAAGCTTGTTCAGTGGCATTTTTTCCCATTCCTGAAACTGTCATTTAAGGAATTTGATAGATTTTGCTTTATATGTTGTTTTTTCTATTACATATTGCAAGATGTCTCAGATTGACCCTGGATCAGAAGCTACTTCTGGAAAAACGCTTGACTGAGTTCAGTCCTACCAAAGCTAAGTTCATTTATTTTAAATGTTATGAATGTTTATCTTTAGCTATGGTTTGTAATAGGTTATCATGATAAACTTTTACATGCAGAATCCATTAGTATTTATGCTTTATATATTGCCATTCTTTTTACATCTTATGTACAAGAAATATTTAGAAGATTTTTAAGAAATATTTTTCTGATTCTATTTTAAAGGCTTTGTCTGACTTTGTGCCTTCTAATAAAATTGTTAGGTCTTTTTCAAACTTCTTTTTTATTGAAGTTTCAAATGACCAACAACATACTGATTTATCCTTCTCTGATGATGTTTTTTCTCATTCAGAATTTTCTTCATTAGATATTGACACTAACAAATCTACTTTTTTATTAAAGTACATTTGTTCTTTGTTGAAAAGGTGTTGATTATTTTGGACATTAAGGTAACTAGTTCTTTTTCAAGACTAACTAACACTATTTCTGCTTATTTATTCTTCTGTGTTTTCAGAGTTTTTTTTCCAATTCCTTATACTAGGGAATGGAATAGGCTGAGAATTTTCTTTTATTCCTTCTTCAAAGGTTTTAAACTATACTCTTTGCCGGCAGTTTAATTCAATTTGGAGGGTTCTCCAATTTATTGGGGCTATCTCTACTCCTACTAATTATGCTATTGTTTCTATAGCAAAATAGTATTTATTTTCCTTTAGATGGTTGTATCTTATTTATGGAAAATTATTTAGTTTCAGGTACCTTTCTTGGACCTGTGATTTATTTGGATGTTGCAATTGCTTCAGTTTTTCTGTTTACTTTAAGATCAAGTATCAGATTATGATTTATTTTAGCATTGTTAAAGGGACAACATTTACTAGACTAGGTGCTGTTGCATTTGTCTTGTTGTTTTGCATTTATTGATTATGCAAGTCCACTGTATTGTCTGGTCCTTTAACTGGACTATCATGCTAATAATTTCATTTGTGTCTTCATTTTATTGAATATTTTCGCAAATGAGGTTTAATATATGTCTTTAGCTGTTTGAGCTAGAAGAATTTTGTGATTTCTAAAAATCCATTTTTCTTTTGTTCTAAGATAATCAATTATTTGTTTTATAATTGGATTCAATTCTTAACTGTTACTCTGGGCTTCAAGATTGAGTTCTAAGACTAAAACTTTAAGCTTATACTAGTTTGGTTGTTCTTATTAAGGAATGAATTCCTGAATTCTTTCCCAAGTAACATGTTTTTAATTGGAAATTTTTTCAGTCCGAAATCAGCTCCCTTAAATTGTGATGTATGTGCCGTATTCCAGCTTGGCTGGCAAGGGGCAGGTTAAGACTTTTTTGAAATTTATTTGGTTCTATTCGGTCCAAATTTCTTTGATTTTATTCCAGTAAGGCTAACACTTTCTTTAAGTGTGTTTCGGTCCTATTTATTTTGGGTACTGTTGAAGCATGGCTGGTCCCCCGTGGGGTTCAAGCGCTGCTCAGACTTGGAATCTTCTGGGGTATTTCTTCCAGTTCCATTTTTAGGAACTGGGTTTTGGAGTTTTTATTCAAACTATTCTGCCTTTTTTTGGTCAGTGATAGCATTATTTGTTTTCATTAGATACAATAAATGCATATTTTTTCTGTATTTATTCAGATTATTTTCTGAGGATGCGGAATCTCATATGATTCACTTTGTTCTTCAGGACATAGTTAGAGGATCTTTTTTTCAAAAGCTCTTGATTCCTCTCACAAGGGTCACCTTTTTTAGGTTTCCAGATAGTTTGTGTCACTGTCTTTGTCTCTATCAGACAAGGGACAATTTTATTGGGTTCCGTCTGTCGGTACCTTTAGTCTCTATTATTTCCTTCAGTTGCTATATATGCATAGAAGTTTTAGGTCTTATGGCCACAGCATTGGATTCAATTCCCTTTGCTCATTTTCAATAGACAGAACCTTTCCAGTCTTTTATGCTGAATTATGGTGCAGGGATTCTAGGATTTCGCATTTTAAATCTTCAAATCCTAATATTTATCTCTCTTGATTTGGTGGTTAAGATCACCATCATTTAGTTCTCAACCTGGACCATGATCGCTACAGATGTGAGTCTTTTTGGTTGGGAGGCTGTCTGAGGATCTCTGTCAGCACAAGGGGTTTGGAAATCTCAGGAGGCGAGATTACCATTTGATATTTTAGAACTCAGCGTTTTCTCAGAGTTTTTCAGTTAGTTTCTTTTTGAGGAAGAGAAGTTTATTGTTTTTCAGACAATATCACAACTATGGTGTATGTCAATCATCAGGGTAGGACTATCAGTCCTTAGGCTGTGACAGAAGTGTCTCGGATATTAGCTTAGGCTAAATCCAGCTCCTATCTAAATTCTGTGTTTTTTTTCCCAGGTATAGATATTTGGGAAGCGGATTATCTCTGTTAATCAAGCTTTACATCCGGGAGAATGGTCTCTCATACCCAGATATGTTTTTCAATTTTTCAGATGTGAGCATTTCTAGAAATAGATCTGTTGGCATCTCATCTGAATAAAGAACTTCCCAGGGGCCTATTCAGGTCCGGGGATCCTCAGGCGGAAGTAGTGTATGCATTGACATTTCTTTGGAAATTATCTTTTTGCCTATTTCTTTCCGCCTCTAGTTCTTCTTCCAAAATGATTTCCAAAATTCTTATGGAGTATTTGTTTCTTATGCTGGTGGCTCCAGCATGGCCTCTCAGGTTTTGGTATGCGGATTTCATTCGGATGACCAGTTGCCAACCTTGGACACTTCAGTTTAAACCAGACCTTCTTTCTCAAGGCCCATTTTTTCCATTAGGATCTCAAATCATTAAATTTGAAATGGATGGAGATTGAACACTTGGTTTCAGGCTCGTAAATCTGTCTCTAGAAAGATTTATTATTGAGTCTGGAAGACCTACTTTTCTTGGCATTCTTTTAAAATTCATAGAATTTTATTATTTTTTTCAGGTTGGTTTGGATAAGGTTTTGTCTGCAGTTCTTTGTTAGGACAAATCTCTACTCTTTCTGTTCTTTTTTCACAGAAAGATTGCTAATCATCCTGATATTCATTGTTTTGTTCAGGCTTTGGTCCGTATCAAGCCTGTCATTAATTCAATCTCTCCTCTTTGGAGTCTCAATTTGGTGCTGAGGGCTTTACAGGCTCCTCCGTTTGAAACTATGCATTTTCTGAACATTAAATTACTTTCTTGGAAAAGTATTGTTCCTTTTGGTTATTTCTTCTGCTAGAAGAATTTTTGAGCTATCTGCTCTTTTTTGTGAATATCTTTTTCTGATTTTTCATCCGGATAAGGCAGTGTTACTTCCTGATAGTCTTCATTTTTTTTCAGGTTTTGATTCGTATCAAACCTGTCATTAAGCCAATTTCTCCTCCTTGGAGTCTTAATTGGGTTCTGAAGGTTTTTCAGGCTCTTCTATTTGAGCATATTCTTGCTCTGGACATTAATTACTTTCATGGAAAGTATTGTTCTTTTTGGACATCTCTTCAGCTAGAACAGCTTTTGAATTATCTGTTCTTTCTTGTGAATCTTTTTTCTGATTTTTTTTCATCAGGAAAAGGTGGTTTTTGCTGTCCTCATTTCAATTCTTACCTAAAGTTGTAAATTCTAACAAACATTAGGAAGGAATTATTGTTTTTCCTAAGACTTCTTTGGTGAGATTCTTACTTTCTATGTTGAAGCTATTCAGATTTCAGATAGACTTCTAGTCTATTTTTTATCTTTTCTGGTTTTAGGAAGGTCAAAAAGCTTCTGCCATTTATTTGGCATCTTGCTTAAACTTTTGATTCATCATGCTTATTTGGAGTTGGGTGGATTCCTGCCTCGGAGGATTATGGCTCATTCTACTAGGTAAGTTTCTACTTCCTGGGCTTTTTAAAGAATGAAGTTTCTGTTGATCAGATTTGCAAAGCAATGACTTGGTCTTCGTTGCACATTTTTACTATGTTCTACCATTTTGATGTTTTCTCTTCTTAGAAGCAGTTTTGGTAGAATGGTACTTCAGGCAGCTGTCTCAGTTTGATTCTTCTGCTTATAATTTCAGTTTTTTTTCATTATAAAAATTTAAACTTTTTTGATTTGGGTAGTGGATTCATTTTTCAGCGCAATTGGCTGTCTTTATTTTATCCCTCCCTCTCTAGTGACTCTTGCGTGGAAGTTCCACATCTTGGGTATTTATTATCCCATACGTCACTAGCTCATGGACTCTTGCTAATTACATGAAAGAAAACATAATTTATGTAAGAACTTACCTGATAAATTAATTTCTTTCATATTAGCAAGAGTCCATGAGGCCCACCCTTTTTTGTGGTGGTTATGATTTTTTTGTATAAAGCACAATTATTCCAATTCCTTTTTTTTTTATGCTTTCACTCTTTTCTTATCACCCCACTTCTTGGCTATTCGTTAAACTGAATTGTGGGTGTGGTGAGGGGTGTTTTTATAGGCATTTTAAGGTTTTGGAAACTTTGCCCCTCCTGGTAGGAATGTATATCCCATACGTCACTAGCTCATGGACTCTTGCTAATATGAAAGAAATGAATTTATCAGGTAAGTTCTTACATAAATTATGTTATTTCTATTGATCCATTTATCATCCATTTGAAATGGTTGGATTTTTTTGGGTTATTTACTCAATATCTTTTTTGTTTTTGTCTATTCTCTGTTCTCTAAACTTAATCAATATTTTAATTAGCTTAATGGAGCAGTCATGCAATGCTGACTCCCATTCAGTTGCATGTTCTACATCCTCAAGTTGAAATGCAGGATGTTTGAATAGTCTCAGTCCCCTGGGGATCACATTATATAAATCATAATTATCAAGGAGCACTAGATCTTGCCAATCTTTAGTGTCTTGTTCAAGTAATGATTCTATATTTTTGAATTCATAATAGGGAAGTAAACAATGCAACATCTGTAAGGTTTATAACAACTTATAATGAAAGTGCCAATAAAATCAAAGGCATTCTTAATAAACATTGGCCCATTTTAAAAGCAGATCCGCTATTAGGCCCCCAGATTGGTAATACACCATTAACTACTTTTAAAAGGGGTAGGAATCTTAAGAATTATTTAGACCCTAGCAAATTAAGGACACGTACTGTGGATAAAAATAGGGAGGGTGCATCTACAAATTGGTTGGTGGGCAATAAAGGTACTAAGAAATGCGGCACAGCACAATGTATTATGTGCAATTACATTAATAATTCCTCCATGTTTCACAACACTGATCATTCTGAGAGTTTTGAGATTAGGGTTAGAAGTAGCTGCAATTCCACTTTCATAGTATATCTATTAGAATGTGGGTGTGGCCTTTTTTATGTAGGCCATTCTAAAAGAAAAGTAAAGAGGAGATTTTATGAACATGCATATAATATTAAAGAGAAATTCATCAAACAGAGTGTATCCAGACACTATATGGAATGTCATAATTGTGATCTTTTCAGTCTGAAAATACAAGTTATAGATTAGGTCTCTCCCAAAGAAAGGGATAAACTGTTAAAATTACGAAAGTTAGAAACATACTGGATCTATAAATTGAAATGCTTACAACCGCTAGGACTGAACATCAATATAGATGTTGCAGCATATATGTAGTCTAAATTTGTTTAATTCAGTTATTATTCATTTTATCTTATTGTCAGTATATTTATAAGAATCTTAGCAGTACTCTCCAAATAATATGTGAGTATATGGCAGGATTATAACTGAATATATTTAACAATCTTTCTTTAAACTGAACCCACAATCATATATGCATATACTAAGACAATAAAATTAATATAAATACCTGAATTCTTTATTATTAGTGAATATCTATTAACACATCGAAATATATTTGTAATACCAGAATATGAATCAATATTATATGCGTTTAAAAACTATTAAAATATGCTATGCAAAATTCATAGAGGTTTACCCTTAAAATTAGCCTTACTTACAATAGCCTTTCATTCAATTAACACAATGAGACTAAAGTATAAACCACTGAACCTTCAGACCAGTGACGTGCGGTGAGATCAGAGGCTGGTGAGGCACTAGCTATGATACTCCCGAGAAACACACACATATTATATATATATATATATATATATATATATATATACACACACATACATACACACACACACATCCACACTCACTCACTCACTCATCCTCACTAACAGACACAGAGAAACAATCACACATTCACACTGAATAACAGGCAAGCAGAATCACTCACAGACACACGTTCACACTTACAGACACTCATAAACACATGTACATACCTACTGTAATATTCAGAAACACACTAAAAGACTAATTAAAAATAAAATGTATTAATTTTGTTATTGTTTATTATATTTTTTTCTACAAACCCAGGAAGTGCCTATCATGCATATGTACTATGATTTATAGTTTATCTATATTGCTTTTATAGTCTGGTGGGAGTGCTGATCTATCTGGAATATTTTATCACTTGCTACTTGCCTCTGTGCATACACATATATAGTGGAACAGATTATTACTGTCTCCTCATACCCTCATATAGTGACAGACCAGTGGCATATTTAGGTTTTTTGCTGCCCTAGGCACTCAAAATTCTGCTGCCCCTCAGATTTACTTTCATGGCATTTCTAACATAAATGTTCAAGTGTATGCGTGTGTGTTTGTGTGTAGCAAAAGTAAAAAAAAAGTTATGGTAATATTTAAAGTGTAATGTCCGTTTAAGTCAGGGTTCTGTGTGTCACTAGCACAAAAGGGGTATCACTGCTCTGCATGTTCATTACTGGTGACATATATGAAGGGGCTGGTGTAAATTTGCTACAGTCCTGTAGTGTGCGCATGTTGGGATTTTATGTGCTCAGCAAGTTGCACCAACTGTCAGATATAGACAAATGCAGAATTTCCCCTGACTTGTGTTTACATTTATTTAGGACACTTATTTTGGAATATCAATGCGTTGTTTAGACAGGTATCAAACAATATGCTGTCATACTACCAGACATCCAATCTGAACAATATGACCATTTATACAATTGAAATAAGCATCTTTTTATCTATTCTAGGACTCCTCCAGGTCACATGATAAATAATGACCTACTATGAACCACATATCTAAGTAAAAATAATTTAAAAACAACAAAACATGGAAAGTCTAATGAGCCACTCACTTGGTGGTGTAAGAGGAAAGCAATGAAATGGTCACTTGCATATAAAAGCCCCCTGTCAAAAGCACAAGGAGACATTATCATTATGTACTGGCATTAGAGGGACTGAAGTCTCTATATTAGGCGACATAGATAGGTGTGTTATATGTTTCTTATAAATATGTAATACCCCAGGTGGAAAAATAAATTTTTAAATGCCCCTGACCAGACCAACCTAAAGGGTAATCTAGGTCCAAGGAGTCCGTCTCTATCCCACTCTAGCCTTGTAGCTCATGGAGACTGAAAGAAGGCTATACTCCTCTACATGTACAAAAGAAAATTGTCCAGCACTTAATGAATCCAGGTGCAGCAACAGGGGTTCAGCACACACCCCAAACATAAACTCCAAATGTCCAAAGAAGTAGCAGCATCTCTTGATCAAATGTACAAAATGTTAATTGGGACATCACATAAACATATCAGCACTGTGATCAGCACTATTTATGTGATGTCCCAATTAACATTTTGTACATCTGATCAAGTGGTGCTACTACTTCTTTGGACATTTGGAGTTTATACTCCTCTACATGCCAGCCACTCTGCAGATCATTAATGGGACCACAGATAGCACCAGAAGCCCCTACAGTATGTGAGTTGTGAGTATTGACTCCATCCTGAGTTATCTGGCACTTTTCTATCCACTGCTCTGCTTTAAAAAGTTCCCTACCATCAAAGAGAGAAAGCAATAACCGTGGTGGCACTTGCAACAATATACATAAATACCTAAGTCAGCCTGTTAACTACTTAAAGGCTTAGTACACTGACACAAACACAATCAGGGGCATCTACAACCATCTTATCAGGGAAGTGGGTAAATTAATAAAAAATCTCCATGTATAACAATGTCAGACTTGTTGTCAGTGGCATTAAATACATAATACCTAAATCAGCCTGTTAACTACTTAAATGCTTAGTAGTACATTGACACACCCAGGGGTATCTGCAAACATCTTATCAGGGGAGGGGGTAAATAAAAAAAAATCTCCAAGTATAATAATGTCAAACTTGTTGTCCGAGCCAGTGGCATTGCCACTGACAACAAGTCTGAGATTATTATACTTGGAGATTTTTTTTAATTTACCCCCTCCCCTGATAAGATGTTTGCACACTTTGCAGATGCCCCTGGATGTGTCAGTGTGAGTGTACTAATCCTTCAAGTGGTTAACATTAAACAGGCTTACTTAGGTATGGTATAATGATTGCCACTGACTGACAACAAGTCTGACTCTGACACACACATTATTATACTTGGATTTGGAGAATTTGTTTTAATTTACCCCCTCCCCTGATAAGATGTTTTTACTTTGCAGCGTTGCACTTGCAGATGGCTTCCCCTGGTTGTATTTGTGTAAGAGACTAGAGTGCTGTGTACTAAGCTAAGCCTTAAGTAGTTGCAAGCACTCAGGCAGGGCAGGCTCCGGAAAATATCTTAAATTATGAAAAACATTCTGCTCCGCCACCATGACACACTTTTAACTTACCGGCTTCACGGTGTGAGGCTCAGGCGGTGTCCTCCAGTCCAGGGCAGTCAGTGACACTGTTCTGTGACAGTCAGTGGCACTGTGTGGTGAGTGACTGGTCAAGGTTGTCGACTTGTGTGGTGGTCATTGATCGTCTCTAGCAGCTGGCTCCTGGCACTTCTACTAGCCAGGCAGTGGCAATCACTGGGGCTGGGTGGGGTATGGCAGGCTCAGGCTGACAGCTCTTCTTCTGACCTGAGTGAGTCGAGTCCTCCTCAGTCCTGGGCAGCTCCGCAAGTCCGCAACTGGCACCCTCTCTCCTGCAAGTTGTTGCAAATGCAACTGCACCCATCACGGTGACCCTAGTTTCTATTACTCACGTCACGAGTCACTACAAGCTCCCTCCGACTCCTTCACTAATAGTTCCCGCCAGTACCACTGTACCAGTATGACTCCGACGCAGCCGCAGGACGCACATCCTCATCCACGTCAGGCACGCCTCCCCGGCAATACTCATAGCTGATTGGCTGTCAGTTTATAGCTCCAGACATAGAGGCGTTTTAGAGAGCCGCCTCAAATGGAGCTTAGTATTGGCCACAAGAGATACCGCTGGGTGGCACTAGCTCATATAGTGAGTTAGTAACCCAGGAGCATCCATGTTGCGCAATCAATGGAGTGCAGCTGAACGGCTCACTGCCTCTCATTAATTACGCAACATGGATGTAATGATGGATTCATGGATTGCTTCGCTATGCGCCGGTGGAGGAAGGGGGTGGGGGTACCTGGGGGGGGGGGCGTGGTCAATCTGTCAAAAAGTTTATGCACAACCACATAACATTTTCTTTTATTATTAATTATTAAAAACTTTTTGTTTTTATGAATTGACCTCCCCTGCCTCCTATCACTGCACGTCACTGCTTCAGACTGATAAAAATTTTAACAGTGCTTAGTTAAACAATAGGACAGTATATATACTCTAATTGAAACACTAGAAGTTATATATATTATTTGTGCCAACAATCAAACTCTGAGTTATAACTCTATATTTGCACAGATAAAACAAACTTAATATTAAGGATAGATGTTTAACAATACACAGACTATGGATATAAACTAAAATACAGAACGCTTTCTTTAATCTATCAACTGTAATTTAAACTGTAGTGACTATGCATATATTTGTGTTAAAATATTAATCACAACCCTCTTTCTTTTTATATATATATATACGTTACCAAAATGACCAAAATTGATAGTTCAGTTACCAAAAACTTCTTGTTTCATCTCAGAAGACAGATAAGTAAATTTAGCAATCAATGAGAAAAGGCAGTCAGCTTGCTCAGAATGAATGTATTTCGAATGCCCAGCAGTAGTTATCACTCAAAGTTAGCAGCCTGTGTCCTTTTTCCCTCTCTTGCTTTACTTATATAAGTTTTCACTCATTTATGAAACCATGTGGGTGGCCCTATGGGAGCTGACCATCCCATTGGTTACCTGGGAAGTCTATTCGGATTTGCCCTCGGCTTGGCATGGTCACCATGGAAACGCATCTTTTAAAGTAATTATACTGCTAATTATTCCAGATTGATAGCATTTAAAATCCTGATATTGCATTCATGCAAATACAGCACGTTTCACATCTCTAACAAATTCTGAAAGCATGAATCTTGTTATCATACGTCTAAAAAAAAATAAAGAGATACAAGGGTTATTATTATATCCATACAGATAATCCTGTATTTAGTATATTTTAGCCCCATCCGGAACACAGAAAACAACATGTTATATATCATTCAAAATGGGACTATCACAATTGCTATTCAATCTATACAGATTTGAATTTATCTCCCATATATATATATTCAATACAGTCTGGGGCATACATTTAATATGTTTATCTGCAATGTTATCAATGTAGTTATTATTCAATACAGCAATTATTTATTTAATATAATATGTCCCAGATCAATATATATATATATATATATATATATATATATATATATATATATATATATATATATATATATATATATATATACATATATGGGTTATTTGGATTATTTATATATATATATATATATTTATATATATATATATATATATATATATATATATATATATATATATATATATATACATACATGGGTTATTTGGATTATTTTCAACACACATGAAAAACTGGCCTCATTCCTTTGGCACAATGTATTTATTTTTATGTTGTCTGAATATATTCTTATTTTCTTTGTTACACAGAGACTTTAAATGCCAATCTGTCTGTTCTCTGTACATGGGAACTCCATAGGAGATAATTTGCACATCAGTGATACAATAATTTCTTCTTTTCCTACGAATCTCATTAGGCCTCAAAGAGAGATTCCAGACATCTCGTCCCCATTCACTGTATGGGGTCATCTATCTGACAATCTGGCTCTCAGATGTTCTGTTAATAAAGAAAGGGAAACTTCATGTTTGATCCAAGATTTATGATATACAAAATAAATATGGCCACTTCTTTTGAAACAATTTGTCTTTCTTTGAAATGACAGTCTGAGATTAACTAGGCCAACTGTCTTTTGATGAGCGAGAGAGGAGTTTTGATTTTCATACAGTGACCTTTTGGAGTTTTACAAATAAAGTGAATTATTTTATGTAGACAGCTACACCACCATTAAATAATAAGTATACCTGTGTATATTATCTTATAATATTTAAAATACCTTGACATTATCTCTATCTCATATTAAACCTCAAACCTATTCACTGTTGATTCTAATTTGCGAACATAAAGGGCCAGATATAGTGAGACTACAAGTTTTAGGGATCATATTAAGAAAGTATTAACAAGGTGTGTTCATCATTAGATGTAAAAGATGTTTTTATTGTATGATGTTTTTATTGTATGATGTTTTTATGTTTTTTTTTATGTGAGCAATGATATATATATCTTGCCCAAAGTATTATCTTGCCCAAAGTATTAACAAGCGGCTAGATTACGAGTTTCGCGTTAAGAGTGAAAAAGCATCGTTATGGCTCTTTTTCACTACTGCTGGTATTATGAGTTTTGCAGGTACATCTGTACCGCACACTTTTTTGGCCATAATGCAACGTAACTACCACAGCTTTTAAAAAGTCATTTTTCAATGGGACATCCACAGCGTCGGTATTACGAGTTTGCCTATCCGTCCAAAAAGTGAGCGGTACAGCCTATAACCGTCAGTAGTTATGGCTTTTATGTTACAAAGCCGTAACATAAAACTCATAACTAAAGTGCTAAAAAGTACACCCATAAACTACTGTACCTATTAACCCCGAAACCGAGGCCCTCCCGCATCGCAAACACTAGTTATATATTATTAACCCCTAATCTGCTGTCCCTAACATCGCTGCAAACTATATTACTGTTATTAACCCCTAATCTGCTGCCCCCAATGTCGCCACCAATATACTAAAGTTATTAACCCCTAAACCTAACCCTAAGTCTAACCCTAACACCCACTAACTTTAACATAATTTAAATAAATCTAAATAAAAATTACAATTAATACCTAAATTATTCCTATAAAATACTTACCTGTAAAATAAACCCTAAGCTAGCTACAATATAATTAATAGTTACATTTTATCTATCTTAGGTTTTATTTTTATTTTACAAGTAAGTTTGTATTTATTTTAACTAGCTAGTCTAGTTAGTAAATAGTTATGAACTATTTACTAGCAACCTAGTTAAAATAAATAAAAAGTTACCTGTAAAATAAAACCTAACCTGAGTTACACTAACACCTAACCTTACACTAAAATTAAATAAATTTTATTAATTAAATACAATGAACTAAATTACAAAAAAAAATAAACACTAAATTACACAAAATAAAAAAGAAATGATCAAATATTTAAACTAATTACACCTAATCTAATAGCCCTATCAAAATAAAAAAGCCCCCCCCCCAAATAAAAAAAAAACCCTAGCCTAAACTAAACTAAACTACCAATAGCCCATAAAAGGACCTTTTGCGGGGGCATTGCCCCAAAGAAATCAGCTAATTTACTTGTAAAAAAATACAACCCCCCAACAGTAAAACCCACCACCCACACAACCAAACCCCCAAATAAAATCCTATCTAAAAAAACCTAAGCTCCCCATTGCCCTAAAAAGGGCATTTGGATGGGCATTGCCCTTTAAAGGGCATTTTGCTCTTTTTCAGCCCAAACCCTAAGCAAAAATAAAACCCACCCAATAAACCCTTAAAAAAACCTAACACTAACCCCCGAAGATCCACTTACAGTTCTTTAAGATCGGACATCCATCCTCAACGAAGCTGGGAGAGAAGTCTTCATCCAAGCAGCAAGAAGTGGTCCTCCAGACGGGCAGAAATTTTCATCCAATCAGCCAATAGGAATTTTTCACCTTTAATTCTGATTGGCTAATAGAATTCTATCAGTCAATCGGAATTCAAGGGACGCCATCTTGGATGATGTCCCTTAAAGGAACCTTCATTCTTGAAGAGCCGTCGGAAGAAGAGGATGCTCCTCGCCGGATGTCTTAAAGATGGAGCCACTCCGCGTCGGAAGGATGAAGATAGAGGATGCCTTCTAGAGGACCACTTCTTGCTGCTTGGATGAAGACTTCTCCCGGCTTCGTTGAGGATGGATGTCCGTTTTTCTGTAAGTGGATCTTCGGGGGTTAGTATTAAGTTTTTTCAAGGGTTTATTGGGTGGGTTTTATTTTTAGCTTAGGGTTTGGGCTGAAAAAGAGCTAAATGCCCTTTTAAGGGCAATGCCCATCCAAATGTCCTTTTCAGGGCAATGGTGAGCTTAGGTTTTTTTAGATAGGATTTTATTTGGGGGTTTGGTTGTGGTGGGTGGTGGGTTTTACTGTTGGGGGGTTGTTTGTATTTTTTTTACAGGTAAATGAGCTGATTTCTTTGGGGCAATGCCCCACAAAAGGCCCTTTTAAGGGCTATTGGCAGCTTAGTTTAGGCTAGGGTTTTTTTATTGGGGGGGGGGGGATTTTTTATTTTGATAGGGCTATTAGATTAGGTGTAATTAGTTTAAATATTTGATCATTTCTTTTTTATTTTGTGTAATTTAGTGTTTATTTTTTTTTTGTAATTTAGTTATTTGTATTTAATTAAAGTAATTTATTTAATTTTAGTGTAAGGTTAGGTGTTAGTGTAACTCAGGTTAGGTTTTATTTTACAGGTAACTTTGTATTTATTTGAACTAGGTAGCTAGTAAATAGTTATTAACTGTTTAAAATGACATGCCCTATCTGAATCATGAAAGTTTAATTTTGACTAGACTGCCCCTTTAATAACTATTTACTAACTAGTCTACCTAGTTAAAATAAATACAAACTTAGCTGTGAAATTAAAATAAAACCTAGTATTTAGTTATATTGTAGCTAGCTTAGGGTTTATTTTATAGGTAAGTATTTTGTTTTAAATAGCAATTATTTAGGTATTAATTGTTAGGGTTACTTTAGGGTTAGGGTTAGACTTAGGGTTAGGGGTTAATAACTTTAGTATAGTGGCAGCGACGCTGGGGGGCGGCAGATTAGGGGTTAATAAGTGTAGGTAGGTGGCGGCGGTGTCGGGGGCAGCAGATTAGGGGTTAATAAGTGTAATGTAGGTGGCGCCAACATTGGGGGCGGCATATTAGGGGTTAATAAGTATAGGTAGGTGGCGGCGGTGTTGGGGGCGGCGGATTAGGGGTTAATAAGTGTAATGTAGGTGTCGGTGATGTCGGGGGTGGCAGATTAGGGGTGTTTAGACTCTGGGTTTATGTTAGGGTGTTAGGTGTAAACATAACTTTTCTTTACCCATAGGAATCAATGGGGCTGCGTTACAGAGCTTTACGATCCTTTATTGCAGGTGTTAGGATTTTTTTTTAGCCGTCTCTTCCCATTGATGTCTATGGGGAAATCGTGCACGAGCACGTAAAACCAGCTCAAAGCAGCGCTGGCATTTGAGTGCCGTATGGAGCTCAATTTTGCTCAACGCTGCCATATTGCCTGCTAACGCCGGGTTTATGAAAACCTGTAATAGCAGCGCTATAGGGAGGTGAGCAGTGGAAATAACTTGCAAGTTAGCACCGACCCGTTTAATAACGCAAAACTTGTAATCTAGCCGAAGGTGTTTTCATCATTAGATGTAAAAGATGTTTTAATTGTATGATGTTTTTATATTTTTTAAGTGAGCAATGATATATTTATCTTGCCCATTTGTACTGCATATTATTAAATTACTGGACCACTATGCTGTCACAGGTGAGGTGGATTTACCTGTCCACTCCCCCCACCTGATTGGTCCAATAGTGCTTTAAATAATAGCATACTTTGCTCCTATCTAGATCGTCATTACTTTCCCTTGAAAAAGCCCGGTTGAAACCCGGGAGAAACGCGTTGGGATACACTATCTGGACAGTATATGCATACGTATGTTCTACGCTGGGAGAGCGTTAGGGTGTCTTTCAAACTGATCCGGAGAGCATTCTTTCTGGCTCACCTACAAAGTGATCTATTTTACATGCTGTTTTTAATCTGTTATTCTGTAAGTTCAATTGTATGTTGTGCGCAGTGCGCTTGATAATAAACTCCACTTGATGAGAGTGCGCTTTTCTGTCTTTTGTCTTTCCTGTGGTGAGTGCTGCCTTTCTCATCTCACTAACTTACTCTGCTCTGGGATATCTCCTGGTCTGATAGAGGAGTATCCCACGAGCGTTACACTTGGATGATGTCACTTGCATTCAAGTTCCAGTTTACGGCGGCCATCATATTGAAGAGGAGCTCTGGGCCGGATGTCTTCAGGATGTACCCGCTCTGCACCGGATGGATAAAGATAGAAGATGCCATCTGGATGAAGATTTCGCCGGCTGGATGAAGATGGAAGAGGGCGCCCGGATGAAGACTTCTTGCCGCCTGGATGAAGACTTCTTGCCAGCTGGATGGATCCATCAAGCGGGACTTCTACGCTGGGAGAGCGTTAGGGTGTCTTTCAAACTGATCCGGAGAGGATTCTTTCTGGCTCACCTACAAAGTGATCTATTTTACATGCTGTTTTTAATCTGTTATTCTGTAAGTACGATTTTATCTTGTGCGCAGTGCGCTTGTTAATAAACTCCACTTGATGAGAGTGCGCTTTTCTGTCTTTTGTCTTGCATGTGTATCCGTACAACTGAGGGGAGAGAACTCAGCATCAACAAAGCGGCACCTGTGGAAAACATCCATCTGTTAACACCTAACGGACATTTATCGTCACAGCACCACAACGGATTTCTTTTATCTCTGATACACAGAGCTTAAGGTTTTACCTGTGACTCACCCTCTGCCATTGCAGAGTTTACATTGAGGTACTTTTGGTGCTAATACAGCACGGGGGACATATCCCACACCACCCATTACAGACTGGTCACCTACATTTGGTATCCAAACTGGTTTATGTATCCATAACATAGCTTGGTGCTTTCTTTACTACAGTATATAACAATTTATGTGTGATTTGTATAACATAGATTGTTGAAAGAGTGTGGCCATTTTTACTTATGATATTTGGTTATATTAGACATTGGAAAATTTAGCGCAGTTTGTTTTTCCATTTGTACTCACCACAAGCAGGATAGTCCCCAGTGGCAACAGCAGAGCAGTCCAAGGATGAACTACTAGAATAGTCAGACAGGCAGGGTTTGGCAACAGTAAAGCAGTCCAAGGGCACACCACTAGAATGGCAGGCAGGCAGGGTATGGCAACAGTAGAGCAGTACAGCAGTTTAATGGTTAAGGCAGGTAGAGTAGTTAGACAGGCAGGTTCAGCAACAGTGATCAATCCAGAAGTGTAAAGGTTAAGGCAGGTAGAGTAGTCAGACAGGCAGGTTCAGCAACAGTAATTAATCCAGCAGTTTAAGGGTTAAGGCAGCTAGAGTAGTCAGGCAGGCAGGCAGGCAGGTTCAGTAACGATATTAGGCACAAGAAAGAACGATCTGCCACGCCCAGGAGCACACAAAGTAACACCTATGCTTGGGCAGTGACAGATCATTCTAAAATCATTTAAATAGGTGCAGAGTCACACCACTGAGCTCCGACCGGCATCCGGAGAGTGCAGCGATGACCTCAGCGCCGCACACATCTGGAGCCAACACTGCCCCTGACAACGAGCAGGGAAGGAGACACTGTGCCCCTAGCAATGGCTAGAGTGGCGCGGCATGACACCAAGATGGCGTCCCTTGCATACCTATTGGTTGAAAGATCTTAATCAGCCAATAGGATTAGAGCTGCTAAAATCCTATTGGCTGTTCCAATCAGCCAATAGGATTTGAGCAGCTCTCATCCTATTGGCTGTTCCAATCAGCCAATAGGATGAGAGCTCAATCCTATTGACTGATTGGAACAGCCAATAGGATGAGAGCTGCTCAAATCCTATTGGCTGATTGTAAACAGCCAGTAGGATTTTAGCAGCTCTAATCCATTTTGGCTGATTGAAATCTTTCAGTCAATAGGAATGCAAGGGACACCATCTTGGATGACGTCACTTGCATTCAAGCTCCAGTTTACGGCGGCGACCGTATTGAAGAGGAGCTCCATGCCGGATGTCTTCAGGATGGACACTCTTCGCGCCGGATGGATGAAGATAGAAGATGCCGTTTGGATAAAGACTTCACCGGCTGGATGAAGACGGAAGAGGGCGTCCGGATGAAGACTTCTTGCCGCTTGGATGAAGACTTCTTCCCGGATGGATGGATCCTTCAAGCGGGACTTCAATAACTGTAAGTGGATCGTTGGGGGTTAGTGTTAGGTTTATTTAAGGGGTTTTATTTTTTAGATTAGGGTCTGGGCAGGTAAAGGGCTAAATGCCCTTTAAGGGCAATGCCCATACAAATGCCCTTTTCAGGGCAATGGAGAGCTTAGGTTATTTTAGATAGGGTTTTTATTTGGGCGGGGTTGGTTGGTTGGGTGGTGGGTTTTACTGTTTGGGGGTGTTTGTATTTTTTTTACAGGTAATAGAGCTGATTTCTTTGGGGCAATGCCCACAAAGGCCAGTTTTAAGGGCCATTGGTAGTTTATTGTAGGCTAGTTTTGTTTTTTGATAGGGCTATTTTTTTATTTTTTTTGATAATTTGGTAACTTAGCGTTGAGTAGGATTAGGGTTTTTTTAAATATGTAATTTAGTTAATTTAATTGCTAGTTTAATTTAATTGTAGGATAATAGTTAGGGTAGGTTAATTAATAGTTTAATATAGTTTATTTTAATTCAACAGGTAAGTTTTAATTTATATTAAGATAGGAATGTTGTAATTTTAATTTAAAGTTAGCGGGTTGTTAGGTTTAGGGGTTAATAGCTTAATTTAGTTTATGGCGATGTGGGGGGCTGGCGGTCTTGGGTTTAATATGTTTAGTTAGTGGTAGTGATGTGGGAGGCCAGAGGTTTAGGGGTTAATACATTTATTTAGTGGTGGCGGGGTCCGGGAGCAGCGGGATAGTGGTTAATAACTTTATTTAGATTGTGGCGGGGTCCGGGAGCGGCGGGATAGGGGTTAATAACTTTATTTAGGTTGCGGCGATGTTGGTGGCGGCAGATTAGGGGTGTTTACTAATCCGACTTCCTCCAATCACGGCATGGCCTCAGGCAATGACTCCCCTGGGGGGAAAGCCGTGATTGGAGGAAGCCGGATTAGTCATAGCTGACGTGTGAAGAGAGGATCTCCATGTGGGGGAAGATGCTCTTGTTTTGAAAAGAACAAAGGTAAGTTTTTAATCAAAACGGCTGTTTTCTGAACTTTGATGAATGAAAGTGCCCCTGTTTTTAATAGTATTTTTAAAAACCAGGCTTTCATTCATCAAAGTTTACCTTCACTTTAAATGGACCCATGAACATTTTAATTTTTACCTTTTTATCTATTTAAATTTTAAAAAAAGAAACATATGTAAATTAATAGTGCTCTTTCATATGTATTTTCTAAAAATTTTAGTACAATGCTATATTCAGCATATTTCTGATTACATGCAGTATACATAATTTAGTGGCTGCAAGTACCAATTTGTTTAATGAATTTTGGATTACCTTATGCACAATTTTTATTTTCAATATAATACATACATAAATACATAGTAGGAAAATGCCATCTTCATTAAGGAAACTAAATACAATAATGACAGTATAAACATTTATTTTTCAAAAGGTTTCCTCACATAATGTACATTGACTTGCAGCTTATATCTTTACTGGTTAGCTGCATTTAGCTGCATGGCTGAACAATATTTACAGCACTGTTCAAAAGATTATTCTGCTGATCTATGCACAAAATATAACATATAGATTACCATTATGCTGATGTTAATTGCCAAAGCATTGAAAGAGCTACAGTTAATAATAGAAGACTCTCTTGCAAAAAGCTTATTTATTTTTGTGCAATATTTTAATTCTGGGGAATAAATATTTAATCTGTAAAGAACCTGTCTAGCCACAGCAACTTAATTGTAGCAGTGGGATTAATCTAGCGTCTTCTTATGTACAACATACAGCACACCATTAATTAAAGTAACCCTCTTCTGAATTGTGATTGCAGCACCAAGATAAGCAATGGGTCTGTTAGCTGAAGATGTTAACATAATTAAAGCAGGGATAATATGGTGATGCAGTAGGTACAACTGGCTTGAGTTGCATTATCTGTAAAAAGAGTGCTCGATGAGATGGCTAAGCAAGTAAACCTGACATAATTCACCCAAGCAGCATAGACTTGCGCACAGGGTGTGCCGGTTGTGCCCAGGCACACACTAATGCAGCCGGCGCTAGCAGACTAAGCTGAATGACAAATGACACAACAGTATGACTTTCCCAGTGCACCACTATCACCTACGGCCACTTGGAACTTCTAATACTTGCAAGCCCCTCTCCATTTGATTTCCTGGAAGCAAGAGGGAGAGTGTAGACAGGGGTCACTGGCTTCAGGGGCCCGGGGCCTGCTTGACTAGGGTTCAACTCACTGCCATTGCTGTGGCTGCCATTGTGCTTTAATTTGAGCACGGCATGATGGTAGTCTCCATGTCATGCACAGTTTTTAGCATGATGTCAACAGCTTCAGTAGCACAAGGAGGCAATATCTTAGTGGCCCTGGCAGTTACTGTGCCCTGCACTGCAGCAGGCAGCTTCTGTGTACGGGGCTGGGAGCCACTGCTTCCGGTCTGCATGTAGATGATTCTAATTCTCTGGTTTAAAATTTATACTAATTTTGTGTGCCTGGTTATCGCTATTAGGAAATGTTGGTATTTTGTGAAATATTTGTTGAGTGTGTCTCTTCCCTTAAAACTTTGTTTTGTTTGGTTTTATTTTTATCATGGATTAAATAGAATGTCATTGCTTTTCACGTATTTTGTCACCTAAAAAAATCTCTGAGTACAAACCCTAATGAAATCTATTGTGCACGCCTATGCCAAACAGTATCATCAAGAGAAACATGTCATGTGTATTGCTCTAATAACCATTTATCCATTGGGGAGGCCATTACTAATTTCATACCTTGTAAAAAAAATAGTTATTTAAACAGATTTATTAGATGTTTTCAGTTCTTTATTGTAGGTTTATTTTTTATTTTTGTATAGTTTTCTGCCTCATCACAATTTTTTTCCTTTGGATGCCCTGGGCAATAAAGACAATCACAAGTCTTTATGTTAAGCTGAATGTAAATGCCTTCCTAAGGGTTTGTAGTGTGTTTGCTGTCTAGTAAATAAGAATAGGAATAGCGGTAGGGATGGGCGAATGTTTCTAAAAATTCAAAATTTAAAATGAATTTTGATACATTCGTTCGTTCGAATCGAATTTTAAAATGTTTATATAACATTCTAACATTCTATTTTCGAATTTTCATTTTCAAATTTTTCAATAAAATTCGAAAGTATTTGTTTGAATAATAGAATGTTTAGCTATGTATTTATTCAATTTTCGAAATGTAATATTCGAATTTGAATATGACATTCGAATTTGAATGTAACATTCAAATTCTAAATAGTATTTCTAGTCTACAACTGTGTTTAATAATTGTAATATTCGAATTTGAATGCTACATTCAAATTCGAATGTCACATTAGAATTCGAAATAGTATTTCTAGTCTAATACTGTGTTTTTTAAATGTAATATTCAAATTCAAATGTGACATTCAAATTCGAATGTAACAATCAAATTCAAAATAGTATTTCTAGTCTACAACTGTGTTTAATAAATGTAATATTCGAAGTTGAATGCTACATTCGAATTTGAATGTAACATTCAATTCGAAATAGTATTTCTAGTCTACAACTGTGTTTAACCCTTTGGCTGCTAAGCCATTTCCCACCTGGGTGCTAAGCTGGTTTTGAATTTTTTTTTTAAATATTTTTAAATATATTTTCATTTTTTCCGTTGGAAAGGTTAGACGATTACCTTTCCAACAGGGGGTCTTGG
This sequence comes from Bombina bombina, assembly GCF_027579735.1. Lineage (NCBI taxonomy): Eukaryota > Metazoa > Chordata > Amphibia > Anura > Bombinatoridae > Bombina > Bombina bombina. Next base: position 1,130,409,599 of record NC_069501.1, read on the forward strand.
GGGTTTGTAGCTGCTTAGATGCCTGAGATACAGGCTTCTAAGCAGCATACCCCATCTACATATACTTATTGTTAATTTTAAATGAAGTTGCGTGGTGATGTCATCACATCATTGCGCATAACGTCACCAGCGAAACATCAAACCGGGGTGGGAGTAGATGGGAGCCCCCAGATTGCCCTCAAGGTGGGTGAGTGCTAGCGACGGCCCTGAGGCGTCGTCAGCACCTGACTGAGAAAATTGTTGCTAGCACTGAAAGGGTTAATAAATGTAATATTCAAACTCGAATGCTACATTTGAATTTGAATGTAACATTCAATTCGAAATAGTATTTCTAGTCTACAACTGTGTTTATTAAATGTAATATTCGAACTTGAATGCTACATTCAAATTCAAAATAATATTTCTAGTCTACAACTGTGTTTAACCCTTTGGCTGCTAAGCCATTTCCCACCTGGGTGCTAAGCTGGTTTTGAAATTTTTTTTTAATATTTTTAAATATATTTTCATTTTTACTTTTTTTTTACTGTGTTTTATAAATGTAATATTCGAATGTGACATTCGAATTCAAATGTAACATTTAATTCAAAATAGTATTTCTAGTCTACAACTGTGTTTAATAAATGTATTATTCGAATTTGAATGCTACATTCGAATTCAAAATAGTATTTTTAGTCTAATACTGTGTTTTATAAATGTAATATTCGAATTGGAATGTGACATTCAAATTTGAATGTGGCAATCGAATTCGAAAGTGATATTCGAATTTGAAAGTGACATTCAAAAACTGTAAATAACATTCGATAATAGAATTTTTAAAAATATTCGTTCTTATCAACATTCTATTATGTAAATTGAATTTCTACAATAACATTTGTTCTAACATTCGAATTCTAATATGAACACATTCGCCCATCCCTAGCAGTAGCACCACTTACATGGCACAAAGGAGCACAACAGTTTATGTATATAACTTTGCAGTGGTCAGATCAGACAAGAGCAACTGCAGAAGTGTATCTTTTAGGGCACACAGAGGCAGAACTTTATATGTACTCAACCTAACTGAGGAGAGGTTAGTACACTACTAAACAGGTATGTTTAGGAATATGTAAGTATATATAATAATATTAATAACTGGAGAGCCGCTCTAACTGTAGCTCACTTTGTATAAAAAATGCATCTACAACTGATTGCCCTCAAGGGCAGGCGCACCTCTCCTTTTGTTTATGTTTGTCAATGTAAGTGTAGTAATGTACATTGCGAACACGAAAATAAATACACAGAGCCAAAGGTAAAAATACACAAGCTCCTCCTATAAGCAAGATCTCCCAACCAGATCTCAGGTAAAATGACAAAAAAGTGCGGTGTGAGGAGCGCTAAAACAGTCGAAAACTAAGTGAGCTAAAGTGTGGTTGTATATTGGTGTTTTATCTGAGAGTAATAAATTAATCTTTTAAATCCCCACACTTTAGCTCTTTCAGTTTTCGATAGTTTTAGCGCTCCTCACACTACACTTTTTAGTAATGTACATTGTATAGTCTTACATAATGGGGCCGAATTATCATTGTCTGGCGGACATGATACGCTCCCACATGACACCTCCCACCCCTTGATCTCTCCCAAACAGCTCCCCCCACCCCCACTGTTCATAACCATCTTAAGTACTGACAGACAGTCTGCCAGTTTTCAGTTTAGGGATGTTATTATTATTATTATTTTATTAAAGTTTCTGTAGTGTAGGGATCCCGCCTCACCCTCCCACCTCCCATAAACAATTATTACTCAGCAAGATTACAAGTGTTGCAAGACAGCTATACCGCTGAAAAATTGGCCATTGTGCGTGGGAATAATCTTTGCGGGGGGCAGCATAATTTTGAGTGCCTAGGGCAGCACAAAACATAAATACGCATACACATTACATTTCATGTGACATCAATCTTTGCCCACTTTCCACCCCATATAGGTAAGCCATAAACATAATATATTTCATTTGTTTGTGCTGCGTCTGTGCGGATATGTGCTGCAAAAAATCTTCTTTGGGCCGGTTTAGCTTAGTAGATATTGCACTTTATATTATAGGCCATGTAACTCCAGTCTCCGCACACTTTGCACCCCATGTAATTAAAGGGACATGAAAATGAAACTTTTTCTTTTATCATTCAGACAAAATATGTGATTTTAAACAACTTTTCAATTTGCTTTCATTATCTAAATTGCTTCATTTTCTTGGTATCCTTAGCTGAAAAGCATATCTTGGTAGGCTCAGGAGCAGTAATGCATTACTTGAAACTAGCTGCTGATTGGTGACTGCACAAAAAATGTCTCTTATCGTTGGTTCACCAGATGTCTTCAGATTGCTTCCAGTAGTGCATAGCTGCTACTTTAAAAAAGAATACCAAGAAAATTAAGCAAACTGAATAACCTAAATAGATTGGAACATTGCTTAAAATCACATACTCTGTTTGAATCATGAAAAATAAGAAAAATAAAAATGTTGGATTTCATGTCAATTTAATTCGCAAAAACAAAATATTACATTAGTTTGTGTTGCATTTGTGCTGATTTGTGCTGCAAAAACAAACTTTTGTGATGGTTTGTTCTGGAAATGTTCCAGATTATATTCCATTGGTCCCTAGTCTTCCCCCACTTAGCATCCCAATTACTTAAACCATTAATAAAAATATACTATTTGTTTGTGCCCCATTAGGCCTTATAAACCACCTATTGGCTATATTAACCCATTTGTTGCAATGTTAACCCCCTCTATGGCATGTTAAGTCCTATATTGTATTGTTAACCCCAGTATTCCATGTTAATCCAAACTTGCCCAATATTAACTCACATTTGCTCAGTTAATTGGTGGTTAACAAGGCAAACCAGGAGTTAAAGGGACAGTCGACACCAGAATTTGTATTGTTTAAAAAGATAGATAATCCCTTTTTTACCCATTCACCAGTTTTGCATAACCAACACTGTTATATTAATATATGTTTTACCTCTGTAATTGCCTTGTATCTAAGCCTTTGCAGACTGCCCCCTTATCTCAGTGCTTTTGACAGACATGCAGTTTAGCCAATTAGTACAGACTCCTAAATAACTCCACGGGAGTGAGCACAATGTTCTCTATATGACACACATGAACTAGGACTGTCTAACTGTGAAAAACTTTTAAACTGCTCTGAGCTAAGAGGCGGTTTTCAACGGTTTAGAAATCAGTTTGAGCCTAGCTAGGCTTAGTTTTTCAAAAATACCACCAAGGGAACAAAGCAAATTTGATGATAAAATTAAATTGGAAAAGTTGTTTAAAATTGCATGCCCTATCTGAATCATAAAAGTTTAATTTTGACTAGACTGTCCCTTTAACTAAGCAAACCAGCACTTCAGCAACGTTTCTCGGATAAGTCAGATCTTTATTAGCTGCATTGCATCTTTTTCTGTACACATCCATGTCTTTAATATTTTTTCCAGTTTATATATAACGCAAGCAAAGCTATTTTTTCCGCAAATCGGCACAATCGCACCACAAACAAAAGGTATATTTTTCATGATTTAAATACATGGGCTAAAATATAATGTGCAATATCTCAAAAACTAAACCAGCACAAAAGTTTGTTTTTGAGTCACAAATCAGCACAAACTAACAGTATATATATATATTTTTTAATTGCATGAGGTGGAAAGTGGGCGTGCAATATCTCCGAAATAAAACGGGCACAAATTTTCATTTTTGCAGCACAAAAGAATGGTGTATTGTGTTTCACAATTTAATTATATGGGATGGAAAGTGGGTGGAGATGAGGTCACATGAGCTGAAATATAAAGTGCGATATCTCAGAAACGAAACCGGCACAAATGTTCATTTTTGCAGCACAAATCAGGACAAAAGTAGCACTAACGAATGGCATATTTTTGTAATGATTTATTTACATGGGATGGGCAGAGATGAGGTCACATTGGCTGAAATGTATGTAAAATGTATGTAACTCCACTTATGTGGTGTATGCGTTGAAGTACTTGTGTGGCCTTCTCTATGTGGGAGAAACGACCCAAAAATAGGAATGAAAATACTGCCCAAATCCCAGTACAGCACATTTCTTGGAAAACGGCCATCAAGCTAGTCAGTTTAAATTTATGGTTATTAATAGTGTTCAGAAAAAAACCTAGGGGTAGAAACAGAATGAGGGAGTTGCTTCATAAGGAAGCCAAATGGATTTGGCATCTAAACACTTTGTACCCCAAAGGTCTAAATAGGGAATTTGATCTGCTTCCTTTAATTTAAGGAAATTGGCTTGATCTAGTTGCTCCCACTTTTGAATTAATTGAAATATATAACTTGGTTATTTATGTATAGCTTTAGGGTTGTATTTTTTCAGGTTCTGTCCCATTCATTTAAATTTCCCTAAATGGTTTACTTGTCGGCTTCTTTGTTTTTAATTGGGGGTTTCTATCATGTGGGGAATGGGTAGGTCTATACAGAGTTAAGTCCTATTTCTTTATGTAACATGTGTGATGTATTTGAATTGTGACCGCCCCCTGCCTCATGATTGGACCCTTTCTTACTACTGGGTGTATATATGTGTCTGTTTTTTCCTTTTGTGTTAGATTGAGAAAGGGGCAGGAGTCCCAAAACATTGCTGTCTTTATTAAAGGTTTCCCCGTATAGAGAGTGCTGCATTCCCGCTCTTTTTTGTATCCTATTAATCATATTGTAGGAGCCGTTATGTATTGATTATGGGATGCCAACCCACCTAAGTCAGATAAGCTCCCCAAATCAAAATTTCAGACAAAAATTAATTTAGGCTAAGTGACCTTTAATAGATTAGGTTAAATCAGACATTTATTACATTAGATTTAAAACGCAAAAGGTTATTACAGTATATCGTTGGAACCTGTATATAATCATTATGGGGTGCCAGCTCCCGCATAACAAAAATAGTACAACAAATATATAGCTATATTTGTTAATTAGATGTGGTTCAATCAGTTTTTATTTTTATATCTGACCTTTTGTTAAGATATAAAATATGTGAGGATGGGGGTTATCCCTTAAACAACAATTTAAGGTAAACATTAATCCAGTTTAATAGATATTTGTTTGATTACTAGCATTCAAGAGGCAATCATAATAATTTCTTTCATACTGAATGTTATGTAAACAATTGTTTATGCGTGGAGGGTTGGACAACACTTTAGGGATATTTATGAAGCTGCGTGATGCTGCTTTAGACAGCTTTGTTGCAGTCTCATATGAGTGCGTCTAAAATCGATTTAAGAAACAGCGGTCACCAGACTACTGCTTCTTAACCTATACACCCCCTCTGAGTGTGCGGTATTGAGTCACCCCGGACAGGACCGACTGAGGTCATTGACAGCCCCTGTGCGATTGGCCGCACATGAGCAAGGGGAAAAATTGCACAAGCAGTAGCTTGTTAAAATCAGGTGGGAAGGTTCTTTAACATTATAAACACTTGACCTAACCTGATCAAAAAGGTCTGTTTTGACTTTTTTGTCTGAAATTTTTATAGGGGGGTAGGCAGACCCCTAAATTAATACTGAGTATCTCTGTAATTATGTTATATCTAATAAATGACTGACCAATCCTGTTCTAACAAATATCTATTAAGTTGTATAACTCTTTGTGCAATAGTTTGTTATGAGGGGCTGGCCCACCATTTGACTACATAAAAGCCCCCACAATATGATTATTAATACCACCTTTAGCATGTTAGATCTAACATAATACATTTGTGAGCTAACCTGACGTAACAAGGGTCTATTAGCCTAAATTATTTTTTTGTCTGAAATTTTTATTTTTGGGGGCCGCCCTCCAATTTAACCAAATAGCTCTGTATTTATGTTAGATCTAACAAAACAACTGACTGATTATACCTGATCTAACAACTATCTATCACATTATACAACTTTTAGTCCAATTTTATTATAAGGGTTAACACCCCATACTGAATATGTAGAAGCTCCCATGATTATTAATACCACCTTTTGCAAGTTAGATCTAACATTATAAACATTTGAACTAAACTGATCTAACAAAGGGCTATCAGCCTGAATGATTTCTTATCTGAAATGTTACCCCCCTAATTTAAAACCTAATATCTCTGTAATTATGTTAGATCTAACAAAACAACTGACTGATCATTCCTGATCTTAATGTAGCCACCAATAAGCAAGTGCTATCCAGGGTGCAGAACCTAAAATGGGCTGACTCCTAAGCTTTACATTCCTGCTTTTCACATAAAGATAGCAAGAGAACAAAGGAAAATTGATAATAGGAGTAAATTAGAAAGTTGCTTAAAGGGACATCCTAGTCAAAAATACATTTTCAAAATTCAGATAGGGCATGCAATTTTTTTAAAATTTTTTTTTAAAGGTTTTATTGGAAAAAATAAACACAGTACAAAATGCCATACAATAGTCAGAAAAAAATGATCATACATACGTCAAAAGAGATTTAACAGGCTCAATAGGTTCGTGAGTAGGAAGATGTTCCAAGAAGAATGTTCGTAGAGATTACCTAGGCCAAGGAATATGGGTCGATCTCCTTAGCACGCTATTGTCCAGATAAATAGTTTATTCCAGGAATCTCATTGATAATAAAACTGAGACAGGTGAGTGTCAGGAGAGCTTTGTGCAAAATATATAAGCCATATATGTATCAACGCATATAAAGACTGACAATCTGCATGCATAGGCATCTGTATTATACCAACTAAGAAATCAACATCATTAAATAGAATTTAAACTCTGATCCATTCCAACTAGTGAGAGGATGGGAGGGGGGGGGGAATGAGGGGAGGAGGGGGGGGGGAGGGGGGAATGAGGGGAGGAGGGGGGGGAGGGGGGAAAGAAGAAAGTAAGGTCCGATTGGGGGGGGGGAAAGCATTTACGTTATCATAAATCTATAATGGTCTAGTAGGGGAATATAGGAGTGTTTGCCAATAAAACTGAATATTGTGAAATAGTGGTAAGCTGTTAAGGCTATATTGCAGGAGTTTCCATTTAATTTTGCACATTTTACCTGGTTTATGGCTAAAAAAGGGCCGTGGCAGGCGACAAATTAAACTGATCACCCAAGACTATCTTTAAGTGGTTAGTGACTCCCTCCCAAAAGGGGAGCAGCTTCGGGCAATGCCACCAAATATGGGCCATTTTGCCAGCAGATCCACAACCCTCCAACATGTCGCATTAGAGTTAGGATATATGTGTTTAAGTCTATCTGGAGTGAGGTACCATCAAAATAAAATTTTGTGGTTCAACTCCAGGATCCTGGGGGAGGAGGAAGATTTAGAGGAGTGGTAGTATATGTTCTCCCACTGTTCCTTGGAAATTGGGAGGCCTAAGTCATTTTGCCAGAGAGAATCGTATGATGAGCTCAGTAGTGTGAGTGCATCGTCTAATATCCTTTTTGCTATTGATAAGGTCCCCCTGGGTATCATCCCTCCCGGAAAGAGGCATTCAATATGTGTCAGATCTCTTTGGAGATCATGTTTATAAGGTGAGGATCCTAGGAAATGTGTTAACTGAGCGTATTTTAACCATTTAGAGAAAACTCCTCCGGCAATCTCAGTAAGTTGTGGCCTCGATTTCAATGACCCTTCCCTCGTCAAACATGTCTGACCTGTGTTTATGTGACATTGCTCTGTTGGAATTATCCCCTTACTAAATTCTGCGTTTATTGGGACAGGGGTCATGGGGGAAAGAAACGAGGAGATCCCTTTATTCTTGGCCCTAATTGTGTCCCATGTGCGGAAAAAATGTGAGTATAACTGAGATGACTTTGCATAGGTGGGTCTGCATGAGTTCCTAATCCAACAAAGTGGACCTATTGTAGGAGAACCCAGTAGATGAGAGTCAATAGTGGCCCAGGCCTTAGTGTATTTGCGTTCATGCCATTCCAGCACTCTTTGTAGTACCACGGCTTTATAATATTGAGAAATTAGTGGAACTCCCAGCCCTCCCCTGCCTAATGGTTTCATAAGTACTCTCTTGCTAATGCGAGGTTTAACATTTCCCCATATGAAGGAATTTATCAACGACTGGATTTGGGTCAGGTATGTCACAGGTAGATGTATCGGGGCGGCCTGAAGGACATATAATATCTGAGGGAGAATGGTTATCTTAACCGACTGAATCCTGCCCCACCAGGAAAGAGGCTTGTTTTGCCAAGTATCAAAATCTTTCTTGATTCTGTGTAGAATAGGTAAATAATTATATTTAAATAATTTATTAATAGAAGGGGCAAGATTAATACTCAGATATTTGATTTTATCTTGCAGTAGCCTGTAATGTCAAACCAGTGATTTTAGTGTTATTCCTTATATGTGACGCTAGATCGAGATGGCGAAAAGCAGAGGAGACAGGGGGCACCCCTGTCTCATGCCGTTTTGGATGTTGAAACTATCGGACAGAGTCCCATTCGCCCGTACCCTAGCTGTTGGATGTGAGTATAAGCTAAAACCCCTTTGAATCATGACAGGACCAAATCCAAAAGCTACCAGGCAATGTTTCAGGAAATTCCAGTCCAGTCGGTCGAACGCTTTTTCTGCGTCCGTTAAAATTAAAATAGAAGGTGTGCCCGACCGACTGGACTGTTCGATCAAGTGTAAAACCCTGATGGTGTTGTCACGAGCCTCCCATTTCGGTATAAAACCCGTTTGGTTAACATGAATAATTTGTGAAAGTATTTTATTAATTTGTGTTGCAAGGATCTTAGCATACAGTTTAAGATCCGTATTGAGCAAGGAAATTGGCCTATAGTTACTTATTAGGGTAGGATCTTTACCGGGCTTAGGTATAACCGAAATGTGCGCCTCAAGAGAGCTTTTGGACCACTCCAAGCCTTTATCGATTGATTGAAACATTGATGTAAGAAAGGGGGTCAGTAAATTCTTAAATTGCTTATAATACAAGTTAGAAAAGCCATCTGGGCCTGGGCTTTTGTGAGGAGGTAGGGAGTTTATGGCTGCAAGTACCTCTTGAAGTGTAATGGGATCATCTAGTGTCTCCGATATCTCTTTAGGTATATTAGGAAGCGCAGCATCAGCGATGTACTGTTCATAAGAGGAGGGTATACTTGTGGCAGGTGGGGCAGCTAAATTATAAAGGTTGCTATAAAAAAAATTTTAATTTGTTTACAATTGAAGAGCTGCCTACTGTATATTTCCCGGATTTGTCTATAACTTGTGTATATAGGAACTAAGTTTACGTTCCTTAAGGATTCTAGCCAAAGACGGACCTATTTTATTCGACCTAGCTAAATATAATTTCTTAAGGTACAATGCCCTGGTTTGGGCCTCTGTGTACAATAGCCTGTTGAGTTCCTTCCTGTGATGCCTTAGCTGTCTAGATAGAGACGTGTCCTGAGGGGCCTCCTGATGTTGTCTTTCTAAATTATGTATGGATTGTAGGATATTCCTGTATTGTGTTCTATGTTGTTTCCTTTGTGTGGCCTTGTATTTAATAAATTTGCCTCGTAGGACAGTTTTGAGGGGAAATACCTTCAGTATCATTAAGCCTAAAGTATTCCTCGATTGTTTCCGCCAATTGTTTAGCTAATAAATTATTTTTGAGTAAAGACTCGTCCAGTCTCCATATAAATGGGGATAAAGGGGTATCTAATAGGCTAATAGAGACCATTGCGTGATCTGACCAAGTGGTTGGTGTAATTTCTGTGTCTCTAACTAGATTGTAAATAAGTTGGTCAGTGAAAATGTAGACTATTCGGGAGTAATTCCTGTGGGGATTTGAGAAAAAAGTATAGCTGTGTTGAGAGGGGTGTTTTACTCTCCAAGCATCTAGTAATGTTAAATCTTGGATTAGGGATATCGTGTCATTCAATGTTTTCGGCGAAACGCAGCTTCGACCAGAAGAACAATATAGAGTCGGGTCAAGCGCCAAATTAAAGTCCCCTGCCATGATCAAGGGGCCCCTCTGGTTCAAGAGTATGTGTCGTTTCAATTTATGTAAAAATTTAGCCTGTTTGGTATTGGGGGTGTATATACAGGGAGTGCAGAATTATTAGGCAAGTTGTATTTTTGAGGATTAATTTTATTATTGAACAACAACCATGTTCTCAATGAACCCAAAAAGCTCATTAATATCAAAGCTGAATATTTTTGGAAGTAGTTTTTAGTTTGTTTTTAGTTTTAGCTATTTTAGGGGGATATCTGTGTGTGCAGGTGACTATTACTGTGCATAATTATTAGGCAACTTAACAAAAAACAAATATATACCCATTTCAATTATTTATTTTTACCAGTGAAACCAATATAACATCTCAACATTCACAAATATACATTTCTGACATTCAAAAACAAAACAAAGACAAATCAGTGACCAATATAGCCACCTTTCTTTGCAAGGACACTCAAAAGCCTGCCATCCATGATTCTGTCAGTGTTTTGATCTGTTCACCATCAACATTGCGTGCAGCAGCAACCACAGCCTCCCAGACACTGTTCAGAGAGGTGTACTGTTTTCCCTCCTTGTAAATCTCACATTTGATGATGGACCACAGGTTCTCAATGGGGTTCAGATCAGGTGAACAAAGAGGCCATGTCATTAGATTTTCTTCTTTTATACCCTTTCTTGCCAGCCACGCTGTGGAGTACTTGGACGCGTGTGATGGAGCATTGTCCTGCATGAAAATCATGTTTTTCTTGAAGGATGCAGACTTCTTCCTGCACCACTGCTTGAAGAAGGTGTCTTCCAGAAACTGGCAGTAGGACTGGGAGTTGAGCTTGACTCCATCCTCAACCCGAAAAGGCCCCACAAGCTCTTCTTTGATGATACCAGCCCAAACCAGTACTCCCACCTCCACCTTGCTGGCGTCTGAGTCGGACTGGAGCTCTCTGCCCTTTACCAATCCAGCCACGGGCCCATCCATCTGGCCCATCAAGACTCACTCTCATTTCATCAGTCCATAAAACCTTAGAAAAATCAGTCTTGAGATATTTCTTGCCCAGTCTTGACGTTTCAGCTTGTGTGTCTAGTTCAGTGGTGGTCGTCTTTCAGCCTTTCTTACCTTGGCCATGTCTCTGAGTATTGCACACCTTGTGCTTTTGGGGCACTCCAGTGATGTTGCAGCTCTGAAATATGGCCAAACTGGTGGCAAGTGGCATCTTGGCAGCTGCACGCTTGACTTTCTCAGTTCATGGGCAGTTATTTTGCGCCTTGGTTTTTCCACACGCTTCTTGCGACCCTGTTGACTATTTTGAATGAAACGCTTGATTGTTCAATGATCACGCTTCAGAAGCTTTGCAATTTAAGAGTGCTGCATCCCTCTGCAAGATATCTCACTATTTTTGACTTTTCCTGAGCCTGTCAAGTCCTTCTTTTGACCCATTTTGCCAAAGGAAAGGAAGTTGCCTAATAATTATGCACACCTGATATAGGGTGTTGATGTCATTAGACCACACCCCTTCTCATTACAGAGATACACATCACTTAATATGCTTAATTGGTAGTAGGCTTTCGAGCCTATACAGCTTGGAGTAAGACAACATGCATAAAGAGAATGATGTGGTCAAAATACTCATTTGCCTAATAATTCTGCACTCCCTGTATTAGCCAGTGTAAGTGGCCGGTTATAGATAAGACCAGTAACTAAAAGCCATCTGCCCCCAGGGTCTGCCTCAACCTTGTGTAGCTGGAAAGGCACATTTCTGTTAATTAGAATCCCGACCCCCCCACTTTCCTAATATTATGGGCAAAGTACCCTGTTGGGTAGTCCCTATTTGAAAATGTGGGTGGAGAGTCTATGGAGAAGTGGGTCTCCTGTACAAAAACAATATCAGCTTTGGATTTCCTAAACCACGCCAAGGCTATGGAGTGTTTGGTTGGTGAGTTCAGCCCTTTAGCGTTCTGCGTGACTATAGTTAACAACTGAGTTTTACAATTTAACAATTTTAAATACTTGAACAGTGTACTTGGTAACAGTTAGTTATAGTGCACAAGAGTATTCTGAGCTTTTAGCAGAAAGAATAAATAAGTAAGAAGTATAACTCGGTAAACAGGCTGTCCCAGTATACTCTTCCAAGTGATCCGATCTTGCTCAGAGGATGGGCTTTTATTTGATGTCTTGCTCCGTTTATGGCGAGTAACCCGGCTCCACTCCTGGCGCCGGGGTCTTTGATCCATGGGTGTCGGGGAAGGTTCCCGAATAGAGGGTATCTCTGGAGGTCTGATTCCCAGCTTGGAACAAAATGTGTCCATGTCGTCCGATGACCTGTATATTGCTGTAGTATTGTTCTTAATGACCTTCAGGCAGAAAGGAAAACCCCAGCGGTATGGAATTTTGAGCTCCCTTAGGTGTGAAGTAAGGGGTCTAGCCTCTCTCCTTTTGGATAATGTCATTTGGCTAAGGTCTGTGTAGAACTGTAGGGCATGACCTTCGAAAGTTATAGGTGCTTGTTTCTTTTTCTTTAAAACTGGTGAACTTGAGGATGATATCCCGTGGTGGGGCTGAGTCTTTAGGTGGTGGCCGGAGAGCTTGATGGTATCTATCAAGCTGATAGACAACAGGATTCTCACTAGGTTTGTCTCCGCAAATTAATTCATTGAACAGCTTTTGAAGGAAGGGCAGTAACTCAGCCGGTTTAATGGATTCTGGGACACCTCGAATTCTGTTATCCAGGTCTTCGACCTGATCCTGCAGTTGTTGAATGAGGCTAGAGTTCTGAGAGGTGTGGCGGATTTGTTGATCTAGGAGTCTGTCTGTACTTTCCATATCCTCTTTCAAATGCATTATTCTATTACCAATCTCATTTATTTCCTTTTTCACCTCTGTGATTCTAGATTTGATCATGGAGCTCACCTGAGCAATAAAGTTGGTAAAGTCTTCCTTTGATGGAAGGGATAAAATGTCTTCTTATGTGAGAATAGTGTCTTCCTCTGTCTGTGCATCAGCTGCAGGTTGAATAGAAAAAACAACCAAATAGAGGGGGCGCTAAAGGTGCAGGGGTAAATCAGTGCAAAAATAAATCACTATGCGTAGATAATACAGAGCAAATCATATATCATATATAGGACCATACAAAATAAAAATAAAAATATATATAAAATAAAAAACCTTGAAATCCTTGATTAAAGGATAACACAGAGATCAAAGTCTTTCTTTGAAATGTATGACCGGATGACCGGAGAAGATGGGATATACAATGTTCTTATGTGGGCTGCCTCCTCCTCACCGACTGGTCCGGGTATAGCTGAAAAAGTACAAGAAGACAGAGGGGCGCCGATACAAAACAAACAGAATGGAGCCAAATGAGTACTCACATACTCTTGAAGCACACCTATGTGCTGGTAGAGACAAGCTGCAATTTCAGATAGGTGTGACAGCTCACCCTCCAGGCAAAACTGTGTAGCTGGTAAGAGATTAAAAAACACAAAAAGAAAGCACTACATGTGCAGACCATTAAAAGTATAACCGGCAATATCTCTTAGATTATACAGATGGGTACTCACATACTCCTGTAGCACACGTATGTGCTGGTAGAGGCAGGCTGTAATTTTAAGACAGGTGTAGCAGCTCACCCTAGATGTAGATTCTTAGTTGTGCAGGGGTGTAGGTCCCAGTGAGCAATCAGCAAAGGCAGAAGGTAGGAAAAGAACTCCACTCAGAGTGCATTTAGAATAAAATGTAGCTATTTATTAAAAACAAAGATAAAAAAACAACACAGCAGTTGTTTATGAAAAGTGGATAAGAGGGTTTACAGTGGCACCCCTCAAATGCAACGCGTTTCTCGGTTTGAACCATTTCATCAGGCATGGTTGAATAGAAGACATTTTAGTTGGTGAGGGTGAAGTGTGAGCTGTGGGGTTCTCTATATTTTTGAAAAAGGAATGAACTTTGGAGGAAGCTGTAGTTGTTCCTTTACTGGGTTTCTCAGATCTGGGCCCTTTCTTTGAAGCCATGTAAAGGCTGTGTGTGAGGAGCGTGATAATATTCCCCAGCAACCAAGAACAAAAGTCTGCCACAGTGCTCACTGTCCCCCAGCTAGTACAGGCCAAGCAGTATATGGGTGTAGGGTATATGAGCTTTTTTATTTGAGCAAGCCACAATAAGCACTGTTTTCCTACTCTGCTTCTCAGCCACAAGGGATAGAAAATAAGATGGCGCCCACCAGGAACTTAAAACATGCCGGAGCAGTGAGGGGATATTTACGATCACATTAAAGTTCTTGTGGTCCTAAAGATTGAGAGCCTGTCTCTTATAATAAGCCTATTACATTTCAGTGATGTGAGTCTTTCGGCAAGGGCTTTATCAGTGTGCGGCCATATAAAAAAGTTTGTCACTCACACATTTTAATTGCAGGGTTGCGATCGTATCTTCAAACGGCTCTCACCTCTGTTATATATCTCCGTTGAGTGCAGGCAGGATCAGGGGAGCAGATGTGCTGGGGAGGTATTAGTTAATATAGCCAGGAACGTCTCCGTGATCCGCCGTTAGGCCTCGTGGCCAGCCGCTCCTTTCCGCAATAGCAAGTGACAGTCACTCCAGAGAGCTGTCTCCATGAACAGAGAGGTGCTCCGTTAGGCACTTACAGCTGTTGCTTAGTAAAGTCGAGAGATATTTCAAATTTCCTAGCCTTCTAGGCACTTATATCGCCGACCTCACTTCAGAGCTCTAAAAGCCTGCGTCCATCTGGGTGCAGGCTAGCTCCGCCTCAGGGCATGCAATTTTAAACAACTTTCCAATGTACTTTTATCATCAATTTTGCTTTGTTTTCTTGGTATTCTTAGTTGAAAGCTAAACCTTGTAGGCTCATATGCTAATTTCTTAGCCTTTGAATGTTGCCTCTTATCTGAATGCATTTTGACTTTTTTTCACAACTAGAGGGCTTTAGTTCATGTGTGCCATATAGATAACATTGTGCTCACCCCGTGGAGTTAATTAGGAGTCAACACTGATTGCCTAAAATGCAAGTCTGTCAAAACAACTAAAATAAGGGGACGCATCTGCAGAGGCTTAGATACAAAGTAATCACAGAGGTAAAAAGTATATTAATATAACAGAGCTGGTTATGCAAAACTGGGGAATGGGTAATAAAGGGATTTTCTATCTGTTTAAACAATAGAAATTCTGGTGTAGACTGTCCCTTTAAAATTGCATGCTCTATCAAATCATGAAAGAAAAAATTTGGGTTTAGTATCCCTTTAAATTAAACTTTGTGTATACTGTCCCTTTAAAGGGACAATGTACACTAGATTTTTCTTTGCATAAATGTTTTGTTCATGATCCATTTATATAGCCCATCTGGGAGAGTTTTTGTAACAATGTATAGCTTTGCTTATTTTGTAATAACATTGTGCTGATTTTCATACTCCTAACCAATCCCCAGCCCAAAGTATCAGATGTAGACCCAGGTCTACAGATTCCAGTTTCTATTGTTTGTGAAATCTGTTTTTTCATATGCAGAGAAGGGAGGGGAGTGTCTACCATTTCTGCTTTCACAGTCCCAATCATTAGATGTCCCAGGCTAATCTCATCAACAGTGCTAAACTGAGAGCTACTGGGAAAGTTTTTAAAAGGTTTTATACTGTATTTTTAGATCAGTATCTGTGCATATTCTTCTTAATAGTGTCTATTACATTCAGTTATATGTAAATTGGTATACACTTTCCCTTTAAGGCTGCTAAAAACCAATATAATAGTAAACTTGAACAACGTTTTGCTTCAATTGACACTTCTAAGGTCTCCAGTCTATTATAAACCAACATCTTCAGCTATTATAAGGAATGCTTTATTACCTAACCAATTAAACAACTTTTTTTTTTTCTAACTTTATTTTTATTGAGGTTTGCATATACAAATAATGACTGGTTTGCACATATCTGAACATACATCCAATAAAACAAAAGTCATAAGCTCTTACCTATATTTCAGCATATCAATTTGCGCTTCTGAACACCATATCTGCGTAGTGCTAAATAACTCGGCAGTTGGCCTGTAGTAAAACTTCAGATGGTAATAGGTTTAAACTTCAAGATAAAACCCCATTTTCTCTTGTTCGGTTCTCCTATGTCAACCGAGGCCAATCTTGGGCCTATAACACTGAAAGAGACAACTACCGGAGGAACATGTATAATGAGAGCCACTTCTAGGCCCTCGGGATGACAGTGTACAATAAAATTGGTAAGTATGAATATATAAACTCTCCTTTCCCACCTCCTGACCTGATAAAGGCCTCTTTTGGACCTTTGTATCTAACAATATACAACATATGAGGCTGGCTGAATAGCAATGGGGCCTCTCTTGAGCCCTAGGATTAACCTTTATACATGTCTCAGGAACTGGAAACACATCTATATGGTGGAGGAAAACAATTGCTCTCATTACCTATCTCTCAAATTGGATAGACCTCTCTTTGGCCTTTTATATTAATTATATGAGACATAGAATGTTCATTCAGATGACAGGGCAACTTTTGGACCCTCAACTTCTATTTGCAAAAAGCAACATAGATAAAACCATCTCCATAATAAACAACACTTCCTTGAAGCAATTATTAGTCTGGTAAACAGCACACTACCACTAAATGGTAAAGTAGTCACTCCTAAACGCCCAGCTTAGATCTATAAACAATATCAATCTAAACTAAGACTGAATATAAAAAGGGTGCACCCTTTTTATATTCAGTTTTAGTTTAGATTGATATTGTTTCTAGCTGGTCACTTTTGTGTATTTGGGGTAGCACTGCCATCATGCTTTCAGTTAATGAAAGAGTAAACAAGAGACTGCTGATGGTAACCCCACCAGTGCTGCATCTCCTGATAATATTGAAGATTTGTCATTACAATCTTCCTTTTCACGCTTAAAAGAACTTATCAATACGGAGTGCAGGCACTGGTGGGATGCTGAAATGTTAAAGAAATATATTGAAAAGAAACATATCCCAAGAGGCTTTAGAATTTTTAAAAATTGTTCATTTAAAGACGACACTAATCTCCTAGCTAAATGGGAACAAACTCTGGGGGACTGTTCATTCCAATTTATAAAGATCATAATATCCTATAGAGAAGCGTTAGTAGTTAAAATCTCTGCAGAAATAGAGGATTTACAAAAACATTGGGACCAATTAAAATAATCTACGGAATATGAGGAACTTAATAAAATAACGTTACAAAAAACTGACATATCAAAAAGAACTAATGGCCAATAAAAACCATAAACTTATGAGAGATGAGGGAAATTATAATAGAGGAGAAATCCACACCTACAACCATGGAAAACATAGAAGTAGCAACAACAAAAATAAGAATAAGAACTATAACAATAATAATAATAAAAACAAAACTCATGATGAAACCTTTCACCAAAGGAGTGTAATTGAGAATTTTAACTCGGATGGTTCCCATCCATCTGATGAGAGAAATTATAGACCTCAGAACCAAAATTTTAATGAATATACCTCTAGACCAGAGCTTTCCAAACTTGTTATGTTGGTGACACACTTTTTAGACCTACATCATTTTGCAACACAGTAATTCAGTTGTACTAGCAAAAAGGAGGTTAAACTAACTTGTTTTAAGAGATACGGACACATACATAAATTATATAATAACTAAATGTATTTACAAGTAACAGTATGTATGTGCAAGAATTAAAAAAAGTTTAATAACACCAATAGCTACTTGATATTTTAATGGGATGTATGAGGTTAATGGGATGTATGAGGTTAATGGGATGTATGAGGTTGATGGGATGAACACAGTTTCTGAATATTTGGTGGAATATTAGATAAAGACACTCTCATTTCCTCATCAAGCATTTCTTAAGCTTCCACTTCCTATCCATATATCAAGAGCAGGAGCAGCAATGCACTACTGGGAGCTAGCTGCAAAAAAACCAACACTTTGACTTCTGACTTCAGCTCAGCGTTTAAGCTACCGCCCTCAGAGCTCTGTGAGTCCGACTGACTACAAACACACTGCTGTCCCACTCACTGACTACACATGTAGTCACAAGCCGATTAAGGAGACTACACGTGCAGTTAGGGTCCAATGTGCCGCCAATGGGAATAGTTTCAGTTCCCGCTGTGCTGCGCTAATAGGTTAAGATGATCTGTGTCCCCCTAGGTATCAATCACGTGTCAACCATGTGATATGCGTAGCAGGCAGGCGGAAAGTCAGAAACCAAAAAAAAAAAAAAAAAATTGTGCTGAAGCAGGGACACACCTACACACTGCTGCCGACACACTAGTGTGTCCCGACACACAGTTTGGAAAGCACTGCTCTAGACAATATATTGAATCTAGAAACACAGAATGGACTGTGGTTGATCGAAGGAGCAGCCATAGACCCCAAGGTCCATTTAGGCCTCATTACTCTAACCAACCCATTAGATCACACCCTAATAGGGTCGATAGACCACAAGATGGATCAGTTTACCATAATTTTAAGCAACTTAAGCCAGCTTTGTTCCAAGACAAGAGTCAATATCATGGTGATAGGGATTTTCATAATTAATTTAGGGCCAATCATCTAGACCAGCATAACAATGACAACTTAAGACTATCAAATCGTTATGAAGCACTATGTGACCCTAACATCAGTTCTAATAACCCTAATGTTTTTAACCACACAAATAATTAAAAAATTCCACTTCCAATAAAAGGAATCAATCTAATACTCTTGAGAATAGTGTTTCTTTAGAACAAAAACCGAGACAGCAGTCTTAGTCGCAAGGCAAAATAGAAAGTTACTTAGAACCTCTCACCACACAAACCCAGTCCCTAAAAAGGGAAAAGGCCATATGTAGACGGGGAAGCAGAGGGAGGGGTATCACCGCCAAAAAGGCAAGACTTCAAAGATTAAATAAGGGCATTTATAATCTGTCTTCACATCATCTGACAGATGGTGAGATCAGAGAACTTGGGAAAGGACTTTCATTTAGCCCTTCCAACTCACATAATCTTTTTAATCTATTTATAGGCGTTAATCGATTTACACAAAAACTCACCATGCAAAAATATTTTGCCGAAAAAAAGCTTAAAGAGACCCCCTTACTTCCTGGTCATACGCCAAGCTCACAAGGGAGGTGGGATCGTCCTCCAGAACTATTGTGATTACATCAGAGAAGCTGAAAGAATCATACAGGATCGATCTTATAATGTTCCTTTGGGGGACGATCCCACCCCCTATATCTTAAAACTTTGACAGGATTAATTTTGCACTTCAGGAAGGAATTGTGTCCAAACAGGAAAAAGGAATTTTTGGTTCCCAAGGAGCCCAGCTATGCTTTCTATTATCACCTGTCCAAAATTCATAAGGATATTTCTAATCCTCCAGGCCGATAATAGCAGGCATAGGGAGTTTAACTGACAATGTTTCTGCCTATATAGATTCCTATCTCCAAAAATATGTGGTAGGATTAGACTCCTACATCAGAGATTCCTCTGATCTATTAAAGAAATTGGATAATTTACAAATCACGGAAGACCCTATTTGGATCACCTGTGATGTACAGGCCCTCTATTCAAACATTCCCATCATCTGGGGATAGATGCTGTCTCCAGATTTCTGGAGGACAATTGGTATATGCACCCTCTACAGAAACAGTTTATCCTCCAACTTATTCTGTTCATTCTTAAACATAATTATTTTTTATTCCAGGACAATTTTTATTTACTAGTCAAAGGAACCGCCATGGGTACCAGGTTCGCCCCCAGCTTTGCTAACCTTTTTATGGGTTGTTTCGAACAGGAGTATATTTACCAGTCTAGGTTTGGGGTAAACCTGGTGTTCTGTGGCAGGTTCATTGACGATCTTATCTTTATATGGAATGGCTCAAAAGAACTAGCAGGTGAATTTTTTTGAACATCTAAATAATGACAGGGGACTAATTTTTACGAGTTACATCCACCATAAAGAAATAGTGTTTTTAGATCTACATTTAAGTTTCAATAATCAGGGAGGTGTTGATAGTGCCACACATTTTAAAACAGTTGATCGTAGCAGTTACTTGGAGTATTCAAGCAACCGCTATCTCCCTTGGAAACAAAATGTCCCTTATGGACAGTTTAAGAGAATAAGGCGAAACTGTAGTTCTCTAAACCAATATGATGAACAAAGCTTTATCCTTAAACAAAGATTTAAGGAAAAACACTACCCATTAAGAATTATTGAGAGGGGTTATCTCAGAGTGAGAGATGAAAATAGAGAGGAATATTTTAACACTAATAAGAGGAAAATTATCACCACTACTCAACAGTATAAATCTACTGAATCATCACCCAATATAACTCCAATCATTCATTAATTTGTCAAGTTCTTAACAACCATTGGAGGATCCTTAAGAGGGACTCAATATTGAATGGATTAATTGGAGAAAAGCCTACTATAGTATATAAAAGAACACCTAATCTTAAAAATATCTTGGCCCCCAGTAGAATTGTTAAAAACAAATGGACTTCTAAACTCACTTGTCACCCAGAACCTGTTATGATGACTAATATACAGAGTAATGAGCTTGTAAATAATCTTCAACATAAAATTAGAAGTGGAGTCTTTAAGTGTGGCATTAAAAATTGTAAAATGTGCCACCACATTGGCCATGGACAAATCTCCTTCAGCCTCCACAGCAATACATTTTAATCATTTTTAACATTTAAACATATTTCTTTAAAATGTGTAATAAATGCCATAATTTCCTTACATTTTTAAGTTATATGTTCATTTGTACTGGGCTAGGTCACATTATTTATTCTGATTATTTTAATATGAAATATAGTATGTTTTTAACATTATATTATATCAAAGCAATTATACTGCTAATTATTCCAAAATTAATAGCATTTAAAATCCTGATATATATATATATATATATTCATACAAATACAGTATGTTTCACATTCAGTGTACTTCTTCCTGAATATATAAATTGATGTCCATGACCAATTGTTGTCTGCAACACAAAGAAATACATTTTAGAAATGATTAAACATTTATATATCTATTTGCATTGTTTATCAATCTCAGCAAATATTTATCTAATATGAACGCTATCTGTCACTGCTTCTTAGGTCCACAAATATCTATATTCATATGCTTAAAAACAAAGAGGCTAAGACATTTTATGCTTTTTGTCTGAAGTATGTTTTACTAGAATCTAAGTGCAAGTTATTTTAAACAGTGAAATTTGAAATTTTATTGTAAGCCATGTGCTTTTTGCTGTGTGTTACCTTCCCCCAGCCGTATGTCTGCATTACGTATATATATATATATATATATATATATATATATATATATATATATATTCAAGTGTCAGAGATTCAGTGAGCCATTGTGTTGTTATCACATGTGTCTGTTAGCATTTGTTTCTTTTCAAGTCACAAAGATTTGGGTGAGAGATTTTAGAGGGCTTCTGAGCATATTTTCCATTCAAAACACAGACTATTGACTCCAAATAACCAAAGGTTTTCTTTGAAATGGTTCAATGGTCCTTGTTTGTTAATTTGTTTTTTGCCCCCTACAGGGCTGTTGGCTTCAAAAACTATGTTATCTTTTAATTAGGATAAACATGTCTTCACCCAGCCAAAACCATTTGGCAGGGGGGTTTGTGATTTATAGTGAAATAGCATTTTTGTAAATAGCCTTATATTTAATTAGTTCTGTGGTCTCACAAGAGATCACTTGAGAAATACTTATTGCTTGAACTGATACCCAGGGGACTCAGATTAAATAAATTTCCCACTTTTCAAGTGGATGATTTTGAAATAGTGAATGAATGGAATGGAGCACTTACTGAGTGCTCAAAAGTCTTGATGGGTATCATCATTAGAATTAAGGATAAGCAGCTAACTAAAGTTAGAGAGGAATTAGAGGCCACACAGTTACAACTCAATGAATATATTGAGCACCCGAATTATGATGATTTGGATAAAATGTTGAAGGAGAGTGTTGATTTGTTTAGAACAGAACTAGATAATTTTAAGCTCAGAAAATTTAATCGTGATAATGACGATTATATAAATAATAGAGTTTATGATTGGCACACCTCAAAAAAGAAAAATAGACCTAAGAAGAAAGGGTCTAATTACATGAATAAAACTAAGGATCAAAACTTAGATAAGAGAGTTACCTTTTCTGACTCAGATGCTAGTGACCAAGAATCTAATTCCCATCTAGCTAAAAGTGGCTCAAGTGACCAGTCAGAAGGGGAAGAAGTCAGAGAAATAGTTAAACATAAGACTAAGGCACAAAAAACAGTAATAGATCAGGCTCAACCCAGGTTTGAACCAGTTGTAACCAGGAATAGCCAGAGAGACACATCACAAGCAGAAACCTCAGTGAGATGTAGGGAATTTCTCAATAACCAAGATAGTGATTTTTCTGCACTTAGAGCACCTGTTAAGTCATGTCTAAAACCACACAACACCAGCCAATACCCTTAAGGACAGGTGGGGATGGAAACAGAGGGAGGAGGGGGAAGAGGAAGAGGCGTAGGAAGAGCCCAAAAAGGCAGGAGAGGAAGGGGCCGGTACAACAAATACAAAATATAAAAATTGTTAATTTGTCTGACACCGTTTCCCTCCTAGGCATGGGGTTAGGATTTGTCCCCAGTGTTCCCTTTGATTTGTTTGAGACGATAACGGATGTTAATCGTCTGGTAAGAGATCTCACACTAAAGAAGTTTTTCTCCAACAGGGGGAACACTGGGGAAAATCAGGTCCCTTCTCTAAACACACTAGAGACATACACAGACATACCTCCCATAATAGATACAATTGATTTTATGGAAGCATGTGATTTCCAGCTTCTGCAAGATCTTTTCTTTGAGTCGGGTGACCATAATTCTTTTGTAAAAACTGAACACATTGGTTATAAACCACGTTCAGTTTTTTACCCTACCAAAGAAAGAGGTCCTTTCCTAGAGTCCTTCCACAAGTTGGTAGAGGATGATCTAATACTATTGTCAAGGTACCACAAGGCTGCCCCCCCAAATCTGAACCATCAACAGAAACAAGCATTGGATTCTCTTAAAGAGAAAGATGGAATAGTTATTAGACAGGCGGATAAGGGGGGCAGCATTGTGGTGCTTGACAGAGTGAAATATATTCAGGAAGCGGAGCGCCAAATTCTAGATACAGCGGTATACCAAACACTCTCTAGAGATCCTACTCCAACCTTTAAATTACAATTACTAGATCTTTTAGATGATGGTTTGCAGGAGGGCCTCATTGACCAGGACACCTACGAATATCTAAACATTAAGACACCATCCATCCCTATTTTTCATCACCTCCCCAGGGTGCACAAAACCTTGGAGGAGGTGAGAGGGAGGCCTATTGTTTCAGGCATTGGGTCTTTATTCGAGAGGATTTCTTCCTGGGTTGAGTCCCTCCTGCAGCCTTTGGTGATGCAGTTGCCCTCCTACCTGAGAGATACCACCCATCTGTTGAACAGCCTTGATCGAGTCAATTGGGACTCTAACTGTTCATGGATTACGGTGGATGTGGTGGGCCTCTATTCGTGTATACCTCACGAATTTGGTCTAGAATCTATTAGGTTTTCACTAGACAGGTACAGTAATTATGATGAGAACTTGAAGGCTTACATATTGAGAGTACTTCAATTTCTCTTGAGTCATAATTATTTCAAATTTGAAGATCATTTCTTTCTCCAGAGGCGTGGGACCGCGATGGGTGCTAAATTTGCCCCAGCCTATGCGAACTTATTCATGGGCTGGTGGGAGAGGTCCCATGTCTTTGGAGAATTGAACACACAGAGAAGCAAGATTAAGTCTTACAAGCGGTATATAGACGACTTGCTTTTCGTGTGGACTGGGTCTGAGGAAGAAGCAGTGCAATTTCACGAGTATTTAAATAAGAACACAGTGAACTTGCAATTTACATTTACTTGGGAGAAGTTGTCAGTTCCTTATTTGGACGTTATTCTTACTGGTGATATCATCAACCAGAAGATAATAACGACTTTATATAGGAAGCCCATCACATCGAATACCATTTTGCACGCCAAATCCAGTCATCCGAGACATACTGGGTTTGGAGTGGCAAAAGGGCAAATGATTAGATTAAAGAGGAATTGCTCCCGTGACTCTGACTTCCAAAAGGAAGCTATTACCCTTAAGGCACAACTGTTGGAAAGAGGCTATCACCCTAAAACTGTAAAGCGGGCATATGTAGAGGTTAACAGAATGGAGCGGTCCAGCATGCTCCTAAAGAAGGGTATAAGTCAGAATGAGTCTTTTAATTTAAACAGACCCACTTTCACTACTACCTTCAGCCCACAATTCAGTGAAATTTGTGGTATTATAGAGAAACACTTTGCAGTGCTTATGGGTGATCAGAGTCTCAAAAACATTGTGGAGGAGGGCTGCAATTTTGTCCCTAAAAGAGGTCGAACCATTGGTAACATCTTAGCCCCCAGCGTGCTTAAGAAACCACAAACGAGTGGGAGTAGCTGGCTTTCAGTAAAAGGTCATTTTAAATGCCATTTCACGGCCTGTATTGCTTGTAGCCACACATATGTGACCAATCGTTTTCAGTCCAGGGTCACACAAAGGGTGTTTCTTCTCTCTAATTGCACAAACTGTAGAACCACATATGTTATATATGTAGCAGAGTGCACTGAGTGTAACAAACAATATGTGGGGTGTACGACCCGTGAGGTGAGGTTCCGGATCAGAGAACACCTGAACAATATCGAAAAAGATATAGATGTCTCTGATCTGGTCCATCACTTCATAACAGTACATCATAAAGTGGTCGAAACTTTTAGATGGCAAGTTATTGAATTCATCAGAAATACTCTGCGAGGGGGAGATAGAACTGCTAAACTATTACACAGGGAGGCATTTTGGATTTTTACCCTGCGGACAAGACGTCCACAAGGATTTAATGCCACAGGGGATATAATTAATCATTGGCAGTTCTAAAGTACCATAGTATTCTTTTCTCTTTTCTTTTTCTCCCTTCTCTATGTCTTTGTCTCTTTCTTTTTCTCTCTCTCTTTCCTTCGTTTTCTCTGTTTCTAATTAAGTGCACTAAACAGTGCCATACTTGGTGGATAGGTTGTATTGAACATTTATTATTCAACTAATAGAGGCTAACTTGGCTAACACCATTCCATATAGCGAAGGCATTTAGTTCATTAGGTCACTTTTTTACGGTTTATAACCAGTTTAGTATGCAAACATATATGTACTTTAATATGTTAGCACTGGGAACCACACTATACATAAAGCTAGCAAGCCTATTACTAGCAGTGGAGAATTAAATTTATTCTAGGAGGTAACTAATATATAATAAGGCTTTCCTTCCTTTTATGTGCTACGAAGTACTGTTAGCAGTGCTATTCTAGGGATAAGTAGGTTTATCGCCCTGGATCCTAATTATAGGCATAAGCAGTTACTAATGTTTCCTAACTTATTTAAACCTGTATTTAAATTATGAAGTGTCCGTATTCTAGATGGAACATTTTACCTTAGCTAGTGGTTTATTATTATTATTTAATCCCCCAGTGTTACTAGAATAGTATTTTTCAGTCTGTATATATGTATATATTTTGTCATGTTTGAATAGCACATAATGTCCATAAACAGCTGTTAATCCTTGATTACTAATTTCTTTGTGACTATATAAGGGTTAACACCGGATGTAGCTGCATGGTCTATGATTAAGGCATTTCTAGCCGAAACGCGTAAGTCCGGCTACGGCTTGATCTGATGGCACTTGCTATTTTTATCTTTTTTATGTAGATTTATTGTTTTGTACCTGATGTCCAAGAAAGAAGTTTATGCTTTCAAGATGGTTCGCTGGATTTCCATTATTTGATGCTATATATATATATATATATATATATATATATATATATATATATATATATATATAAAAATTACATATATATATATATATATATATATATATATTTATTTTATTTATAATATTCATATGCTCTGACAGTTCGCAGATGAACATTGTTTACCAGGTGCATACAGTACTTCTTAAAATATGCTCAAAGGGACGATTCATTCTGTACTTTATCCTGTACACTTTGAACTTCTCTCAACTTTTACTTGAACATTATTGCACACTTGTACTTATCTTAACTTTAATAAAAAAATAAAATAAAAAAAAAAATATATATATATATATATATATATATATATATATATATATATATATATATATATATATATATATATATAAAATCATTTGGAGCTGCGATTATTTAGTGAGCCGCATATAGCAGCCATGACTAAATAATAGCAGTGTGAATATGATCAGGTTGCTAAAATTAGAGGAAGTCACAGTTATAATCAAATGTGGTGGGTCCATTGGGACAGTGCAGTAAGGATTATTTAAGTTGGTGGAGGGTATTGTAGATGCTGATTGCAGTGGGGAGATGAATTTGGCTTCAGTTAGATTTATTTCTGGTGGGGGAAGGTACATGGGTCTAATGTAGTTGAGGGCATTGTGTGGTTAGCATTAAACTGTGAAGAGCAAGATAACTCAATGCTAAGGATACATATTTTTCCTATTCTCAGCATTGTGTTTATTTTACCTAAAAGCAGCTGCATAGACACTGATGTTGCTATATATAGGATAAGGCTATTTTTATGTTCTAATGGCTTTCACAGAAAGTAATAACTGTCATTATTATTTGGGAGCTGCCACAGCACACAAAATGTTTTTTGAAGGTTCGAGTTTGATGACAGAGCCATTGTTATTGATATGGCAATATGACTGCACTCTTCTGCAGCTCTGTCCCTATGAATAGCAAATTACATCCATATAGCCGATATTTGGGAACCAAACACAATATAAAGAAATTGGTTTAGGAACTCAGAAATAACCTCTATGTTTTTTAATAATAGGTACTATAAAGCTTTGTAAGATTAAGTCGACATCAAACATCAGTAAATTTTTGTGCAATATTCAGTGTTAAACATAATTGAATCAAGAATGTAAAGGTGTGATAGCACTTTACAAAATAGATATTTCACTAAAACTGTGAGAATGCTTGAGAAACGATTGCCCCTCTAAATCTATTTATATGTATTTTTCACTGGTGTATGTGGAGACAAAACACATCGCATCCATGCTATCCAAATCATACATTTGGAATTAATGCACACACTTACATTTATTAATTATTGACTAGCCCTTTAAAAGAACAGAAGACTATTAAAAATAATCATACATGTGAAAGAGCACTAACTAATATTAAAAATTGTACTTGATAAAAAAGATTATGTTAACCCTTTAACTGTCGAGCCATTTCCACCCATGTGCTGAGCTGTTTTAAAGTCTTAAATACTGCTCCCATTTAAACCATACTGTAGGCCATTTTTTAGTTGGAAACCCACTCATATTATATATTTTTTCAGCATAATTACCCAGCAGATTCAAGTTTGGTATAGTTTGGTATAGTTAAATAACTTTGAAGTTCACATCGAAGCTCCCATGAGCCTCTATTCAAATAAATGCACATTTATTCATGCCAGGTGATCACCTGGTTATTAAACATGATATTTATTATTACCCCCTTTATTATAGAAAAAAAAATACAATTATATATATATATATATATATATATATATATATATATATATATATATATATATATATATATATAATTATATTGTGTTTTAAACTTTACATGTCCAAGACACACATCATTTGAAAAAGCAGGCAACTGGGTGTTTCTAGGTCTTTAGGGAGCTTCAATCTAGACCACTGGTTTTCAAAACTTTCCTCAGGCCTCTCTAACAGACCAGATTTGAGGATATCTGAACTAGAGCACAGGTGAAATAATCCGCTGATTAGTAACCATGGTTACTTTACCTGCTGTCGCCCAAGGTAATCCTGAAAATCTGTACAGTAAGGGAGGCCTGAGGACAGGTTTGAAAACCAGTGATCTAGGGGTTTGAATACTTACCCCCTCCATTTAACTCCCTTAAAGGGACAGGAAACCCCAAATATTTTATTCATGGTTCGGAGAGAACATATAATTTTAAATTATAGAAAGAAAAGAGGGCTCCTCATAGTGTATTTCGTACCAGATAGGTATGTAAGCACATAGACAGTATTAAGCTTACCAGATGAAGTTGCACCGTTCTATGACCGGTGCTTGCAGGCAGGCTAGCACTCTGCATTCAAAGTTGTACTTCAGAGGGGAGTTCCGTATGCTCCTGTTTCCACTGACAAAGCAGAATAGATTTCCAAATCGAAATGATGATAAAAAACAACGGGGCTGTTCCCGGTCGGCATACAAGGCAACTTCCAGATATAAAATTTAAAAACAAGGCTTTATTTACTCCAGCAACGCGTTTCTCGACCGCCAAATGGGTCATTTCATCAGGCAATAAAAAACGGATACAATAATCCTTGATTAACAACATTAAGTACACTTGTTGAAATAAAGAACAGAAGTTGTCATGCTCAGAAAGCACCAATCAAATTATCAACCTAATTGTTTATATATTGGCAATAAAACCCTTAACATAGAAGGCAATAACATTCATAGTATAACTATAATCATATATATCTTGAGTCAGCATATCACTGTTATACTATGAATAGATTGGCCTTTAGGGAGACCCCTCTCCTAGGCTCTGTTCGGCTGTGTGGAAAAAAAAGTTGCTTGGAGCTGTGATGCTCTTACAAGCCTTCCACCCTCACGGTTTCGTTGTGGCTCGACCGCCACCATGTTTCCACATGCCTCCACTCCAGATGATGACGTCACAGGTCGTGGTGAATTACTAGGGGCAAGATGGTAAATTCAATACCTTTACAGCTCCGTTGCGGACAATATCATATTGGGTACTCAGATACAGGTGCACTATGCCTCCTGGGAACAGTGCTGATCTCACTCCATTCAGCCAATAGATACTTGCAATCAAACAAAGTCCGGAGTGGCAGCAACTTGTAAAAGCACAATTCTTTATTATTCTTTTAAAATATGAACAGATGAAAAGCACAAACAATGCCCATTTAGCTATTGGCAAAGCTTACATGTTTTGGCAAAAGCGCCATACACATAGCTCTCTGAGTTTACCTACTGCTAATGGGCTTAAAAAGAGGGTAAAATAATTTCATTCGCTAAGGGGCAAATAGTAATTAACTTTTAATTAGAGGCTGTTCTTAAAGGTATATCACCTCAAATAAACATTCTGATAATCTTTTATATAACTTACACTTGACACTGTTCATGTAATATATTTACAACTCATGAGTAACTGGTTCAACTATCACAAGTCACACAATATTATAGACAATGTTATCATTTGACTTACAGTGTACATATTCATATATACCCTTGAAAATGTATTATTGGTACAATATTATCTTCCCTGAACTTAACAATTTTATATAATTTTATACATGCATATTGTTATAACCCTCTATTTATATGTAACCATATTAGGCCTCGCTTCCATTGAGTCGTAATTCAGTTTGCGTGCACTCGCAAACCGATAAATATGCTGTCGGAAGCAATATCGTTTATCGACTGTTTCCAATGGGGCGTTATACCTCAATATCGGCAGCCGGACTTCGGCTGCCGAAAAGATCTTCGCGTCCCATAGAAAGTAATAGAAGCCGTTAATCGATAAATTATACCAGGTTTCCAATGAAAGCGCTAACCGTTAATACATTGTCGGAGGCTGTTGATACATTGAGAAATATTACCCCCAGCTCAACTAGGTGTAAAAGAGGAAAATTGTGCTTTTTGAGACCTATTTTCTATTGAAATTATAAAACTTGCAAATAATGCAAGTGTTTTAATGTAGAAATAAATTGTTATAAGTAATATTTATTGTTGTCTCATGTATAGAAATAGTTGAACTTATATTCTAATAGAAATATCAGTATATATTTAAATATAATAATCTATGCAAGAACATATCTACAGAATGCAAACTAGACCTATGCCTAGGGCAGCAATAAATATTACTTATATTTATGAAGTGTTAAATATAATTATATTAGAAAATAGTATTTGATTATTAAAAATATGGATAAGTGTTTTTTTATTTTTCTTGAGAGGTGATCACCGGTAAGGAGCACGGACATTAAACGTAAATTCTATAGTGTAAGGTCGGGTTACCTTAGCAACTAATTGATTTTCAAGAAATCCGACATCAGATGGAAGCGTTAACACAACGTTAACTTACAGCTACACGAAAAGAGCGACTGCACGCTATCCGCAAAATATTTCAATGGAAACCTGGTACTAAAATGGAGCCGTAAATTACTTTTAGCTGTCGGCCGCTTCGGTAGCTTACGGCTCCATTTTTAATGACTCAATGGAAGCGAGGCCTAATTTGGCAAAGGTGTAGACAGACTGCACCCTACTATGACACCTGCAATTACATGTGCTTACAATATATATATATATATTTTTTATGTGTGCTGTTGTTGTTTAAAGCCCCATATACTGACTGGGTAGAAAAAATTATTTGCTGGAATCATAATTTATTTGCTTCTTCAAACATAATTGAAAACAAAGGTCGATACTATCCTGTCACAATCTATGCAACTCTTAGTCCCCTAATGTATATTTTCTATACTTTCTATAGTTTCTATATGGCTAGATTACAAGTTTTTTTCGGTAAGGCTAACAAGCAGTTTATGATCACCGCTCACTTGCAGGCAGCACTGGTATTACAGGTTTTTTTAAACCCGGCGTTAGCCGCAAAAAAGGGAGCAGAGAGCAAAATTTAGCTCCACATCTCACCTCAATACCAGCGCTGCTTACGGTAGCGGTGAGCTGGCAAAACGTGCTCGTGCACGATTTCCCCATAGGAATCAATGGGGCTGATTCGGCTGAAAAAAGTCTAACACCTGCAAAAAAGCAGCGTTCAGCTCCTAAGTCTAACCCTAAACCTAACACCCCCCTAACTTAAATATAATTTAAATAAATCTAAATAAAATTACTACAATTAAATAACTTATTCCTATTTACAAATAAATACCTATAAAATAAACCATAAGCTAGCTACAATATAACTAATAGTTACATTGTATCTAGCTTAGGGTTTATTTTTATTTTACAGGCAAGTTTGTATTTATTTTAACTAGGTAGAATAGCTACTAAATAGTTATTAACTATTTAATAACTACCTAGCTAAAATAAATACAAATTTACCTGTAAAATAAACCCTAACCTAAGTTACAATTACACCTAACACTACACTATAATTAAATTAATTACCTAAATTAACTACAATTAATTACAATAAAATAAAATAAACTAAAGTATGAAAACCCCCCCACTAAATTACAGAAAATAATAAAATAATTACAAGTTTTTTAAACTAATTATATCTAATCTAATCCCCCAAAATAAAATAAAAATCTCTACCCTATACTAAATTACAAATTGCCCTTAAAAGGGCTTTTTGCGGGGCATTGCCCCAAAGTAATCAGCTCTTTTACCTGTAAAAAAAATACAATACCCCCCAACATTAAAACCCACCACCCACACACCCAACCCTACTCTAAAACCCACCCAATCCCCCCTTAATAAAATCTAACACTAACCCCTTGAAGATCACCCTACCTTGAAGGGCTATTTGTATTTTAGTATAGGGTAGGGATTTTTTTTTTATTTTGGGGGGCTTTTTTATTTTATTAGGGGGATTAGATTAGGTGTAATTAGTTTAAAAAACTTGTAATTATTATTTTTTTTTAAACTTTTATTTATAACCAATAATGGTTACAGTAATACAAAGTATGTCCGTAGTCCACCTCGCAGGGTGGGTTAGTTAAAGGTAGAAAATTCAATACAGTAAATTCAATACATTAAATTGTAGCGACATAATGTATAACTGAATATTTTCAATGAGTCTACACATATTCAAATAAATATATGCTTGTACCACAATATTGTTTTTTTTAGTAATTTTAAATCTAACATACACTACATACACACAAACTAAACAGACAAACAAACCCAGTTTAACAAACAAAACAAACAAAAAAAAAAAGAGCATAAGCTGCCCCCTCCACCTAGATACTGAGAGACTCGGCATGAGTAGCGGCCTGTAAAGTTTATATCATTAGCCTAATGCTGAGAATATTTTGATGAATCTTACGTAAATCCTCTGCTTAAATCAGGGTGTTTCAAGTATAGGCAAGTGAGAAATGTGCTGCAGGCGTCCAGGTTGTCCTTGAGGCTCAATCTCTAACTTCAAGCCTATGATTTATTACTTAATCTTCTTGGCCATATGTGCAGTGTTATTATAATATCATATAGCTAACTTACAAGCAATAGGAATTTATATGGTTAGATAGCAGTATGACAAAGGAAGGTTTATAAAGCGTTTCCAATTTACACCAGTGAAGTGTTCGTCGGAATAAGCTTAGGCCATGGTCTTAGAAACAATAGGGGCAGGTGAACAAAGAAATAGTGTCAGAGGGTCGACAGGGTAATAATTATATCCAGTCAGGGGCTATTGGATCAGGCAAGGCTGCACTATGTCTGTGGTGTCTGAGATATCATCCAAGGGTATGCATACAAGTACTACAACACTATTCTGGGGGCTTTTTAATGCAGTTTCCCACTTATTTGAGTAAATAATACCACCGATAATGTAAAAAAGTGGGGTAGAGGACAGAATCTACAAGGCATAAACACTTTGCGGGGACTAAAAGGGAGCCTTCAGTTCAAGAAACTAGACAGTTTTTGTGTAGAGACCCATATTATGTATAACGTGTCAAATCAGATTAATAAAGTGTAAGAGCATGTTTTTGCACATAAGATAATGTAAGATGTACTTATATGTGAGATGTAAATTGCATTGTGCAAAGTGACAGTATTGAGAGAGAATTAACATAAGCTATGCTGTTACTTGGTGCTTATTTAGGAGATAGTGCAGGCATACATTCATAAAACTGCAGGCAACCTGTCACAGAGAAATGCCAGTGCCGTTCCTCTATAGCAGTGCCTTGTGGAATTCCAAAACATGAGGGGGTCGAGCAGGATACCTCACTATTGCAAAGGACAGGATAATGTCCAACCAGCAGAGAAGTGGGAAAAAAATATAAATTAAAGCAGAGATTAACTCGGTATGACCTGTTCAAATTGCAGTAGGATATTAAAGTTGCAGCTATCTTTAAAAGGGATTTGTTACACTTACGGCTGCTCTGACCAGGGAATCTCCCCACCTGCTCATACATGGACAGCACCAGAGATCTACAACACTGAGGCTCCCACGATCTGCATATGCAGTTAATTAAGCTATAAATATGTCCAACAAGTAAAACTTGACATTTAACAGAAATAGCATAGATAAGGGTTTGAGTAGACTGCGGATGAAACGCTTAGCCCCATGTCACGGCTCCAGTGTCAGCTATGTGTTGATTCTTAATGAAGTATGCATAGTGAACTGAGTGTGAAGCATCGGCCCAGACCAAAATACACACATAGAATGCAGAGGGGCAGTGAAACATACTTAGAGCCCTGCTAAACAATATTACAATGCATGATCAACAAATGGGATCAAACCTTTCATCCCAACTAGTAATGTCCGTTACTACTGTTCTGAGTGCTGTTATACGGCTTTTCCAATGCTAGTCTCGTTTGTACAGAATCAACTTCATACATGAGTGAATCAATGACAGAATGCGGTCCACTGCATTAACTCCGTTGCTCCGCTCAATGCCATCTGCAAGTGGGATTCCTCTCACAGTCTAACCAACCCCTATGCGTTCAGAGTAGTGTGAGGATACCAGAATACAAATAACCCCCAGGAGTTACTGGGTAATGTCTTCTATTAGTTGCTGCACAGTGGTTGTCTTGAATCGCCTAGGTTCTGTAATTTCAAGCAGGGTAAGACCTTGCAGAAGTAAATATCCCTGATACCAGAATTGTGTCAAATCTCTTACGATCGGTATTAGGCATGTTAGGATGCATGGTGAAGAGGGCTCTGAGATAATTTCTACTACAGGCAATTGCAGCTGGCGTCTGGAAGGACAATGCAGTAATGAGCTTTCCGTGAAGTCAGAGAGTGGACCCACGATAGTCTCCGGCTCCCTCAGACGAAGAGAGGCTGCTCCCAACCCTGACAACACCGCTGTTTCTCTCAGCTGCAACTGAGCTGCCACCCTGGGACCGTGCTCAATTTTTCGTGAGTAGGATGTAATGTTATCCGGTATGGTCTGTGTGTTAAGGCCCTGTTGATCAGGGATGGATGTCTTGGATCGTTGTAGAGGTTGCTCCGCCATTTTGACTATTGTACATAGCTCTGTGCATGAAGTAAGGAGCCTATCCAGCTTCAGTAAAAATATGTCTCTCAGATCCATTAAAAGTCTGGCGTCCGTGTTTATAATTTGATTAAAAGAGGTATCCATGTTGTAGGGTTTAGAGGTATCCCAACTAGTAAGGGGAGTGTATAGATCGTGATGGCAGGAGTTTGCCACAACTTCAGAACGCCTCAGATTTTTTCAACTTCTTACCGACTTCACGGGGGCCAAGTGATGTGATTCTTGATCCCTTTTGTTTCCGAACAGCTAAAGTGTTAAGGATGATACGGATGGCTGCAGATTAGAACACTTAAAATAGATGTAAAGGAGAGTCTATGTTCAGAGCCTCATAGATTTGTGGCCATCTTGGTTCGCCGCCCACCGGAAGTCTTCAACTTGTAATTATTTTATTATTTTCTGTAATTTAGTTTTTTTTTCCGTACTTTAGTTTATTTAATTTAATTGTAATTAATTGTAGTTAATTTAGGTAATTAATTTAATTATAGTGTAGTGTTAGGTATAATTGTAACTTAGGTTAGGGTTTATTTTACAGGTAAATTTGTACTTTTTTTAGCTAGGTAGTTAAAAATAGTTAATAACTATTTAGTAGCTATGGTACCTAGTTAAAATAAATACAAACTTGCCTGTAAAATAAAAATAAAACCTAAGATAGCTACAATGTAACTATTAGTTATATTGTAGCTATCTTAGGGTTTATTTTACAGGTAGGTATTTAGTTTTAAATAGGAATAATTTATTTAATAATAGTAATTTTATTTAGAAAATTATATTTAAGTTAGGGGGGTTAGGGTTAGACTTAGGTTTAGGGGTTAATACATTTAATATAGTGGCGGCAACGTTGGGGGCAGCAGATTATGGGTTAATAAATGTAGGTAGGTGTCGGCGATGTTAGGGATGGCAGATTAGGGGTTAATAAAATTTAACTAGTGTTTGCGAGGCAGGAGTGTGGCGGTTTAGGGGTTAATATATTTATTAAAGTGGCGGCGATGTCCGGTCGGCAGATTAGGGGTTAAAAATTTTAGTTAAGTGTTTGCGATGTTGGGGGGGCCTCGGTTTAGGGGTTAATAGGTAGTTTATGGGTGTTAGTGTACTTTTTAGCACTTTAGTTAAGAGTTTTATGCTACGGCGTTAGCCCATAAAACTCTTAACTACTGACTTTTAAATGCGGTAGGAGTCTTGACAGGAGAGGGTGTACTTAGTTTGATGATGATACAATCTATATTATTAGGTTTATAATGCTGTTTAGCATTTAAAGTCTTCATGTCAGGGTTTTTTCCCTGTTGTGTTTGCCATGTGCTGCTGGCAGCCATTTTACTCACCTCTCTTCCTGACTATGGTGCATTGTGGGGGATGCTGCTCACTTCCTGCACTTCCTTTTTTGGCCAAACTGGTGTGCATCATCCATGTGAGACAGGATGCAGTCTCAGAATTGTGATGTCATCACTTATTATTTAAAGGGCCTCTGTTCAGTATGCTTTGCCTTTACGTTGTCTCAGACCTGTTTGTGAGAGTTCCTGTGTATTACCTGGCTGCCTGACATCCTTCCTGGTTCCTGATCCCTGGCTTGTTCCTGACACTTCTGTTTTCCTTGTTCCTGATTCCGGCTCGTCTGACTATTCGCTTTGGCTCCTGACTCGGCTCGTCTGACTACCAGCTCTGGTTTTGACTCCTGGCTTGTTATTTGACTTGTGGACTTTTTATTATTTTTTGTTATTAATAAAGGTGTGATTATTTTTGCACTTCTCGTCTCAGTCTGATTCCTGGCACCCTGACATTACGCAAAGGCCATGAATCCTGATGGTGCTAATAATCCACCTTTACCTGCCATCATTTCCAGGATGGATGAACAGGATCACCGCTTGGATCAATTTGCACTAGCCCTGCAAACCCTGCTCCTGTTTCCGCTGCTGCACCTAGTCCTACCAGGAGCATGTCCGGTTCTGCACCTCTACCTCAGAGTTATGGAGGCGATCCTATTCAGTGCAGAGGGTTTTTGAACCAGGTGGGCATTTACTTTGAGATGTTACCTCAGGTGTTTCCCTCTGACAGAGCTATGGTGGGGTTTCTCATCTCGTTACTCTCTGAGACAGCTCTTGCCTGGGCTAATCCCTTGTGGGAGACTAATAAACCTGTGATTTCAAATTACCCTGAATTTGTGGTCTCCTTTCGAAGGGTATTTGATGTTTTCCGGCTTGCTCCTCCTCTGCTGCTAAACGACTCATGTCCATTCAGCAAGGTACAAGATCTGTTGCTCAGTATGCCATTGAGTTCCTTACGCTTGCCGCAGAGGTAGGTTGGAACAATGAAGCCCTTGTTGCCGCCTTCTTTCATGGGCTCTCTGATGCGATTAAAGACGAAGTTGCTGCCAGAGATTTACCAGAGGATCTCGAGGCATTGGTGTCTTTTTTGATCCTAATTGACATCAGACTCAGAGAGAGGCCCTCTTTCAAGGAGCGCTTGTGGAAGCCTCCTGTTCCGTTGTCTCCTACGTGTTCATTCCCACCCATGCCTCCCTCTCCTCCCATGCCTCCTGGTCCAGAGTCACCAGGTACTGCTGAGCCGATGCAGCTGGGATTCACGCGTCTCTCCGCAGCAGAGAGGGCCTTTAGGAGGAGGGAGGGGCTCTGCCTCTATTGTGGGTTACAGGGTCACCTTTTGAAGTCCTGTCGTACATGGCATGGAAACGTTCACACCTAAGGTCCTGTCGGGGGCAGACCTTGGGTGGTTTATCCTCTTCCCCGGTACCGCTAAAGGAGAAACCTTTAGTCACGGTTGTCCTTTCCTGGGTGGACTCCTCCATAGTCACTCAGGCTCTTTTGACTCCAGTGTAACCTTGATGGATAGAAATACCCTCTTGAACAATAGCCAAGAAAAGAAAAGTGGTAATAAAAACAGAAACAACCATCCAAAATTTGTAACACAATACAATAACCAACATTTTAAGATTAAGAATAGTTTAAAGAAACACTGGAAAGTTCTTAAATTAGACCCTATCCTTAATCAAATCCTGGAAGATAAACCCCAAGTAATTTTTTAAAAAAGTAAAGACATCAAAAATTATATTGCCCCGACTAAACTAAGGGATACTAAAAAACAGCCTATATCCTTGAATAAGTGGTGTGGGGGCAAAAATGGTTTATATCCCTGCAAAAAGACTGAATGCATATTATGTCCACTAATAGATCCTAATAGTACTCATTTTACCAACTTTAATAACAGTAAAAAATATTCTTGCAAAGATAGATATACATGTCACACTACATATGTGGTGTACCAATTAGTATGCAAATGTGGATTCATCTATGTTGGGCGTACGAAGAGAAAAATCAAATATAGAATTAGAGAACATGTAAATAATATTTTATCTGGTTTTGAGAATCACAGCGTGTCCCGTCATTTTAAAACCTATCATAACTAAAATCCCCAAGACCTTACTGTGAAAATTATAGAGTGGATAAAACCCAATGTATGGGACACAAACAGGTTATTAAAACTTAGAAAGAGAGAAACTTTCTGGATTAGAACTCTTAATTGCTTGGAGCCCAATGGGTTAAACATAGATATTGATCTGCAGGCTTTTTTGTGAATTATAGCAGTCATGTTGGGTTTTGTATTATATCAATTGCTTTTTATTACTTATTAATTGTTATTTTTACTATGTAAGTTTATATATGAAGAATATATGCTTTTATCATGTTTTAGACATATTTAATATTTCAGTTGCTATTTAATAATTTTTAAACTATGGAAAAATATTTTCAATATTCATTCGCATTGTATATGAATTAATATATGTATATATTTTTAACTTATGTATTTATGTTTTTTAGATCGCTGTTTATCGATTGATATATTTTATATATTGTGGTGTTCTGTACACTGTAATTCAGAGCTTTATGACACTGCCGATTTCTAATGGACCTCATTGGTCCAGGGAGAAGGTGTGTGAATGCAAACTCCCCTTTTTATACCCACCCCTTTATCCCTTTCAATCACTCTTGACAAAGTCACGCCGAGACGTGACGAAACGCGTAGAGACCCGCCCATCCCTGAACCGATCGTTCCTGTGAAGCCGCCCCAGCTCCGAGTCTGCAGCTAGGAGCTTGGAGGTTTGGGTGCCGAGGAACGCTTTACCTAAGTGATAGACTGCTTTACAACAGCCCCGGTTTATGAGTGCTTTATTCCCAATGACTTTTCACATTGCTTGTGACATCGCATGAACTGTATTTGCACATTGGGAATTGTTAGAACTACGGGAGAGACAGGAGAAATCTCACACCTCCGTGACACAGACAAGGAGGATACCGGTTTGAGCTGTTTAGTCCATAGTGTACATGTTACACATATGCTGTATTAACTTTTAAATCTTGTGAGTGGCCATTTGTCGTGTGTATATTATATTAAACTGTTTATACTCTGCATTTGACTCCGCGCTCCTCTCTTCTATTTTTTAGAAACTGGCTTGCAATCAAGGTCTGTGGAAACACCTTTCTTAGAGGAGCTGCTGGAGCCTTTTGCATGAACTGTTGCATACCACATTGGATCAAGTATAAGGAAGATCCTGTGTATTTTTATCACTGGACTTGGTGTTTATATTTGTTAATTTTTATTTGTTAATTTTCATTTGTCAACTCTTATTTATACTTCTCAGATTCTGAGTTAAATATACTATTTATACTTGTTTTAACATTTTCTATTTTCAGGTAATTAGCGCTACTTTGGTGTGTGTCACACACCACTTCTCTTTATACGTACTAATTTGACTTCTCCCTTGGGGGAGGAGATCCTGGCTGCACAAACCAATGCACCTCCTGAGAAACCTAGGGGTAAGCGTTTTGTTCCTGAGAATCTTCAAACTAAACCTTTGCGCACTTACCACTATCCTAAAGCCGCAGGTCACCCAGGCAAGAACCAAATGATTTGGTCTGTCACTCAACAATTCTGGTGGCCAGGTCTTCGTTCTGATGTTGCTGTGTATGTTGCCTCCTGCTCAGTTTGTGCACAAAATAAGACTCCTCGACGTCTTCCTGTGGGTCTTCTTCAACCTATTGCTAATGGTGAGCATCCTTGGACACATCTTTCCATGGACTTCATTGTCGAGCTCCCTGTTTCCAATGGCAAAACTGTTATCCTTATGGTGGTTGACCGTTTTTCTAAAATGTCACATTGCATTCCCTTGATGAAGCTGCCTACCGCTCAGGAGCTTGCTTCAATTTTTGCTCGGAAGTTCTTCCGATTACATGGGTTACCCAAGGAGATAGTGTCGGACTGGGGTAGCCAGTTTGTCTCCAGATTTTGGCATTCCTTTTGTGCTCAAATGGGGATCCAGCTTTCCTTCTCCTCTGCATATTACCATCAATCCAATGGGGCTGCGGAACGGTCTAATCAAGCTCTGGAACAGTTCCTCTGTTGCTATGTCTCAGATCACCAAAATAATTGGTCTGAACTGTTACCTTGGGCAGAGTTTGCTCGTAATAGTGCTATTAATGCTTCCTCCAAGTTATCACCATTCATGGCGAATTATGGGTTTCTTTTTTTTTTTTTTTTTTTTTTTAATTTTCAAAAGAGCTTTATTGATGTTAAAAGAACATACACATTATAACTTGAACATATAGTATTTGCATTAAGAGTAAGACATTATAGTGTTACAACATATTGATTCACTACATTATGCATACAAAAACTATTAAAATACATTGTATGTTACAACTTTAGCACATTAGCTTACTCTCTTCACATCAGTGTATATTTCATATTGCCCAAATGTTATTTAAGAAGACCTCCCATGGGTCATTAATTGATTAAGTGATAGACCATTTTGGGCATATATGGGGACTGGTATAGAAGGGGGAAGGGAAACAAAGGTCCAAATTGAACTCACTTTCACAGACATTGAAGTTAAGATTAGGTCACTGATAGGTGTCATTTTATGCTTAAAAATATTTGCAAGGAGTATTAACCATGATGCTGGGAGTGTTTGAAAATCCATCATTCTATTGATTGCTATAAAGAAAATTTGGTATCTAGGATCTTTGAGTTGTTTACATTGATCAACAGACTTCACCATCCACATATGTTAATGATATCACTGCATGGGCACCAGAAGAGTTCCGGGGCAAAAGCAAGAGAATGGGGAGGTTATGGCAGATCCCTGATAATGATAAATATATGCACTCCATCAACATCAGTGTTCTCATAGTCTCTCTTATGTATCAGGCAGTTTTTACACATTAGTTAGGAAATCACATTTTGGGTATAAGATTTTACATAACCTGGGAATTAGCAAAAAGCCAAGATTGTTAAGCTGATAAACAAAAGTAAAATGCAAACTATTTCACCCATCTTAGGCCCCGGCCGCTGGCCACGTGGTTGAAGTTGTATGTAAGATATTCCATTCAATCTAGCTTATATGCTACAGTACATCATTCAAGAAATGTGAAGAGAAAAGTTTTAGCCTTGCAACCTGTACTTTTATAAGACATTGGAGAATATCAACCTTCGACTACACAAACATTTTATGCATAACAGGGTAATTTGAAACTTTTTCCTCACCAGAGTTGACGGACACAGTATAAGCCTGAGTAACTGCAGATACCGGTTTTGTAAACAAATAAACAACATTAACTGTAGAACTCAGTATAACCAATAAACTATTTCAAAGGCAAACATATATATCTAAGTGGCACCGGCATGTTTCGTATGGCTATAGTCGGATTATTTAGTTATCAGTCTCCAGGCTTTCGATAGGCATTAGTCTTTACGATGGCTAAGAGTTTTTTTTATCTCTGAGGTCTGCTTGTGCCATGGATGATAATTCAGCGTTCCCACTTTTGAGTCCGGTTTTGCTATCCTTACTTTGGTTGCAGGCATCTGGGCAGCATGTTCGTAATAGGAGTTATTACCTCTGGAACTATGCTCATCAAGCGTGTCCTGCTTATTGTTATGGTGCAGTTTAGTGGTCTCAGCCCTCCCGGTGTCCCCTCCAAGCTTCCTGGCAGTCCCGACCAGCGCATGAAACTGGGCTGCAGGTTGAGACCTATTTAGGGTTTTATTTAATGCTTGTATTTGGCTAGGGTTCAGTAGACCATTACATTTGTCTGAGTGCATGAGAGCCATCTCCGATATTTCGTTTAAGGTATCATCCATAACAGTCACTTGCCTCGTGGTAAGATAAGGCTTGTCATAGCAATGGAGATTATTCTGTGTGTTTGCTGTGATCGTTTGATGTTCTGCATTCGATACTCCTAGTGCTGCAGAGTTGGCGCCATTTTGTGCATCAGAAATGGGAACTCCGTCGCATCGAGTATAGGGTACATTAGGACTGTAAATCTTGTTTATTAAGAAGTCAAAAGGTGCCCTCTCAATAAGTCTCTCCACGAGTCTCTCCAACCTCTCTAGTGAGGAAATAAAGCGATCTTGAGTTTCCACTTCACTGTGATCAGCCTGGTGTAGGTTTAATTGTGCAGGTCTTCCCTTTGTCCAGTATGCTTCTTT
Organism: Bombina bombina; assembly: GCF_027579735.1. Taxonomy (NCBI): domain Eukaryota; kingdom Metazoa; phylum Chordata; class Amphibia; order Anura; family Bombinatoridae; genus Bombina; species Bombina bombina. The sequence goes on from NC_069501.1 coordinate 1,130,451,340, forward strand.
CCACAATGTCGGGAAGGGAGATGCAGGCACAGTGACCCAACTTTCATTGAGGTCAGTTGTTCAATTATGACTGAAAACCTCGGCAAGCCGAGGGGGGTGCGCTGCCTGCAAGGTTGCCACCGCTGCAGACCTTCCTTTTCCGATCTCTGGCTTCAGTCTTCAAAAATACAGCTAGGATTTTAGCGATCTGTGCCCAGCTGAGCTAAGCAGTTGAGTAGTAGGTATATTTCTATACAATAGCTGTTAAAGTCTTCCTATAATCGGCGGATTATATAAAGTTCAGACGGAACCAGAGAGAAATGCGACCTCTCCAAGTCACAGCTCGGACACGCCCCCGAATTATGGGTTTCAACCATCCTTGTTGCCCGATTCATTCATGTCTCAGGGTATTCCGGCTTTGGAGGAGCATCTCCGGCAACTCCGTTCCACATGGGTGCAGATTCAGGATTGCCTACATCGTTCTATGCAGCGCCAAAAGTTCCAGGCTGATTGTAGGCGTCTTCCCGCACCTTCCTACCAGGTTGGCTGTCCTCCTGCAACTTGAACCTTCATGTGCCTTCCAATAAATTGGCTCCCCGTTATGTTGGTCCTTTTCGAATACTCCGACGGGTTAATCCTGTGGCCTACGCTCTTGACCTTCCTCCTGCTATGCGCATCTCCAATGTTTTTCATGTCTCCCTCTTGAAACCATTGGTTTGTAATCAGTTTATCACTGTGTTGCCTCGTCCCCATCCTATCTTTGTTGTCAACCATGAGGAGTATGAGGTCAGTAGCATTATTGACTCACATATGTCCAGGGGCCGTGTACAGTATTTGGTTCACTGGAGGGTCTACAGTCCGGAGGAGCGTTCTTGGGTTCCCTCCTCTGATGTTCATGCTCCCGCCCTCCTCCGTGCCTTCCATGCCCATTTCCCCAATAAGCCTTTTATCCTCCCGCGGGGGAGGGGTCGTTGAGGGGAGGGTACTGTCAGGGTTTTTTCCCTGTTGTGTTTGTCATGTGCTGCTGGCAGCCATTTTACTCACCTCTCTTCCTGACTATGGTGCATTGTGGGGGATGCTGTTCACTTCCTGCACTTCCTTTTATGGCCAGACTGGTGTGCATCATCCATGTGAGACAGGATGCAGTCTCAGAATTGTGATGTCATCACTTATTATTTAAAGGGCCTCTGTTCAGTATGCTTTCCCCTTGCGTTGTCTCAGACCTGTTTATGAGAGTTCCTGTGTATTACCTGGCTGCCTGACGTTCTTCCTGGTTCCTGATCCCTGGCTTGGAACTGAAACTGCTGTTTTCCTTGTTCCTGATTCCGGCTCATCTGACTATTCACTTTGGCTCCTGACTCGGCTCGTCTTACTACCAGCTCTGGTTTTGACTCCTGGCTTGTTATTTGACTTGTGGACTTTTTATTATTTTTTGTTATTAATAAAGGTGTGATTATTTTTGCACTTCTCGTCTCAGTCTGATTCCTGGCACCCTGACACTTCATTTCAAACCTTTAAAAATAATGTATTAGGTGTTACTTATGACAATTTTTAGAGGGGCCTGGAACCTAATTCCCTCACTTCCCATTGACTTACATTATAAACTGGGTTTTAATTTACAACGGTTTCGATTTACAACCATTCCTCCTGGAACCTAACCCCAGCGTAAACTGAGGGCTACCTGTATATCATTTTATTATGCTTCTAACGCTAGTTTTCATGTCAAAGTGGGTAAGTTTTGATATATAAGGGTTGGTGATGTGATTGTGATCATATTCTTAAACCTAAAAATGCAAAGTTTTGAATCCTTTAAAACTGTATTCTCTTTTTGAATCATGAAAGAAAAATTTTGGGTTTCATGCCCCTTTAAATAACTCAAGCAAACGAAATTTTAAAAGTGCAATTTGAGCAATATTTTTAAATTTTGATGGAAACTTAAAATGATTGTGTTTATTGAAAGGACATAGGAGTTAAAATAATAGTTTATGATTCAGAGCATACAAATTTGAAAAAAATAAATAAATTTATTTTTCTTATCAAATGTTCTATATTTTGGTGTCTTTCTCTGCAATGTAGCTCCTTTTCAGGAAAGCGTACGTAGGTAGGTGGCTATAAGTGAATTCTGTCAAGAAAGCAAGACAAAAATAACCTTCACCTAAATTACAAGTTGTGTGCTAAACTCGGTGCGTAAATAACACTAAAAATTTAGGGGTACCGCACTTTCCATAGAGCTGCTATTACAAGTTACAGAAAAACCTTCTTTGTTGTGCGGTATGGTGCGTTAAGCTCTATACCACACAAAATCCAAGGCCTGACTTGACGTGCTCGTGCACGTTTTCCCCAATAGACATCAATGGAGAGAAAGTGTTAGGGAATCGCTATAAAGCAATCCCCATTGATGTCTATGGGGACAAGAAGGTTACGTAAAACCCCTAACCCCCTAACATAAACCCCAAGTCTAAATACCCCTAATCATCACCGACACAAAATAAAGTGATTAACCCCTAGACCACCGCCCCGCATTGCTAACAGCTAAATAAACCTTTTAACCCCTAAACTGCCGGCCCCCCACATTGCAACTAATAAACTAAACCTATTAACCCCTAAACTGCCAGCCCCCCACATCGTGACACACTAAATTAAACTATTAACCCCTAAACCTAACGCCCCCCTAACTTAAAGTTTCAATATAACTATCTTAAAATAAATAAAAACTTACCTGTGGAAAAAAAATCTAAGCTTAAACTATAAATAAACCTAACATAACTATTTTTTAAAAATAAAATAAATGAAAAATAAAAAAACAAAGTTACAAAATGAAAAAATCCTAACACTACTAAACCCCCTCCCCAACATAACATTACAAAAAAAACCACTAAAATTTACGAAAAATAAAAACAAAATAGGATTACAAAAAATAATAAACAAAATTATCCAAAATAATAAAAATTAAACCTAATCTAATACCCCTATAAAACCAAAAAAGCCCCCTCAAAATAAAAACACTCCATAATCTAACAATAAACTACAAATAAGGCCTTTTGTAGGGCAATGCCCTGAAGCAATCAGCTCTTTTACCTAAAAAGAATTACAAAGTACCCCCTAACAGTAAAACCCTTTATATTTGTGTTACCTTGCATTTCTATTGGCTGACATTTTCAAATCAGCCAATAGGATGAGAGCTGCTTAAATCCTATTGTCCATCGTCGCAGCTGGTCCTGCTCAGCTCCGCGTCATCACAGCTCCGCCCCACCGATATGAAGATAGAAGATGCCCCCGCGATGGATGAAGATGTCGCCGTCTGGATGAAGACTTGTTGCTGCCTGGATGAAGATGGATGTCCGGACTTCAGGAACTGTGAGTACATTTTGTGGGGTTAGTGTTTTTTAAGGGCTATTGGTAGTTTTTATTTTGGGGTGTATTTTTTGTTTTTATAGTTGTATTAGATTAGGTTTAATTTTTATTATTTTGGATAATTTTGTTTTGTTTTTTGTAATCTTAGTTTTTTTTATTTTTTTCTTAATTTTAATGGTTTTTTTTCTAATCTTACTTTTTTTCATAATTTTAGTGTTTGATTTTTTTTGTAATGTTCGGATTTTTTAATTTTTTTTATTTTAGTTTATTAAAATAGTAATGTTAGGTTAATTTATAGTTTAAGCTTAGTTTTTTTTAATTTATTTTAAGGTAGTTAGTGTATTGTAACTTTAATTTAAAGTTAGAGGTTGTTAGGTTTAGGGGTTAATAGTTTATTTTAGTGTTGGCTATGTGGGTGGGCGGCCGATTAGGGGTTAATAGGTTTATTACAGTATTTGTGATGCAGGGGGATGGCAGTTTAGGGGTTAATAGTATAGTTTATGGGTGTTAGTGTACTTTGTAACATTTTTGTTATGAGTTTTGTGAAATATTTTTGTTTCGCAAAAACCATGACTACTTGTCTTTGATCGGGGAACGTATCACAGTGGTATAAGCTATAACGGTAGCGTTATAGCAGGACCGCACAATCTGTAATACAGGCGCAATGAAAATTCCACATTTAAAAGTCATTTTTTGAGTGAGGAATGAAGACTTGCGGTACAGGCTAAAATGCTTGCGGAAGAGCCGTACCGCCACGACTTGTAATACGGGAGACCTGCCATTCCGCGTGCAAAGGCCAATTTTTCAGCAGTATTCCCGTACCACAATACTTGTAATTTAGCCGCATAGTAGCAAAATATCCTTTTTTCCTCCAAAAGCCAAATGTATTTAATATTTTTTTAAATAAGCATTTATACATTGTATAGTGTGCTGAATAATAAAATGGCTAGATTATGAGTTTTGCCGTATGAGTGAAAAAGCATTGTTATGGCTCTTTTTCACTACCGCTGGTATTATGAGTCTTGCAGGTATATCTGTACCGCACACTTTTTTGGCCGCAACGTAACTACCGCAGCTTTCAAAAAGTCCTTTTTCAATGGGACTTCCATAGCGCCGGTATTACGAGTTTGCCTGTCTGGCCAAAAAGTCTATACAGCCTATACCATCAATATCCGTACCGTAAATTGAAAGTCAGTAGCTATAGGTTTTATGTTACAACACTGTAACATAAAACTAATAACTAAAGTGCTAAAAAGTACACTAACACCCATAAACTACCTATTAAGCCCTATTAAGCCCTCCCGCATAGCAAATACTAAAATAAAATTATTAACCCCTAATCTGTGGCTCTGGACATCGCCACCACTATAATAAACATATTAACCCCTAAACCGCCGCCCTCCCACATCGTAAACACTGGTTAAATATTATTAACTTGGTAGGTGAAGTATGAAACTTTTTTGCGCTGTCTTTTAGGGTAAGCCTTGGCTCCTAGGATATTTTCCCCAAAAATATCTTGCTTTGGTGTATAGGAAAGATTAGAGTTTAGGAGTGTTGGTGCAACTGAATGCTTATACCCCTATATTTTAAAATTAACTAAAGAAGTTTTTTGGATACAAAGAATTTTGTTTTTTTATAAGTATTATACTGAACTTAATTTTTTTCAAAATATTTTATTGACCTAAAGATAATTATAACATATAATTAAAAAGTATGGATAAATATATGAACCACAACCTATATATGGTCTTGACAGATATTTGATTTACTGGGTTTTTTTATATCTTGTTTTGGTGTGTTATTGTGGAGAAAAAGTGGTTTTATCTTCAGATAGTGTATGAACTTAAAGTATAAGACTCATCTAAGTATTGAACCTAGTACATTGAAAACCTAGTGCAATAGACTAAAAAAGTCAAGTATACAATTATGGGTATTTAATAATAAAGGGAAAGAAGGATTTTTTTTTTTAACACATTTGAAACATTGTGTTACCATGTATATAATAGATTGTTTTAAAAAATAATAATGCAATTGCAAGTATCTACAAAACATAGATTGCAGAAATATCGATCTAAAAACATAATTTATGCTTACCTGATAAATTCCTTTCTTCTGTAGTGTGATCAGTCCACGGGTCATCATTACTTCTGGGATATTACTCCTCCCCAACAGGAAGTGCAAGAGGATTCACCCAGCAGAGCTGCATATAGCTCCTCCCCTCTACGTCACTCCCAGTCATTCGACCAAGGACCAACGAGAAAGGAGAAGCCAAGGGTGTAGTGGTGACTGGAGTATAAGTTAAAAAATATTTACCTGCCTTAAAAACAGGGCGGGCCGTGGACTGATCACACTACAGAAGAAAGGAATTTATCAGGTAAGCATAAATTATGTTTTCTTCTGTTAAGTGTGATCAGTCCACGGGTCATCATTACTTCTGGGATACCAATACCAAAGCAAAAGTACACGGATGACGGGAGGGATAGGCAGGCTCTTTATACAGAAGGAACCACTGCCTGAAGAACCTTTCTCCCAAAAATAGCCTCCGAGGAAGCAAAAGTGTCAAATTTGTAAAATTTGGAAAAAGTATGAAGCGAAGACCAAGTTGCAGCCTTGCAAATCTGCTCAACAGAGGCCTCATTCTTGAAGGCCCAAGTGGAAGCCACAGCTCTAGTAGAATGAGCTGTAATTCTTTCAGGAGGCTGCTGTCCAGCAGTCTCATAAGCTAAACGAATTATGCTACGAAGCCAAAAAGAAAGAGAGGTAGCAGAAGCCTTTTGACCTCTCCTCTGACCAGAGTAAACGACAAACAGAGAAGACGTTTGTCGAAATTCCTTAGTTGCCTGTAAGTAAAATTTTAGAGCACGGACTACGTCCAGGTTGTGCAGTAGACGTTCCTTCTTCGAAGAAGGATTTGGGCACAAAGAAGGAACAACAATCTCTTGATTGATATTCCTGTTAGTGACTACCTTAGGTAAGAACCCAGGTTTAGTACGCAGAACTACCTTATCCGAGTGAAAAATCAAATAAGGAGAATCACAATGTAAGGCTGATAATTCAGAGATTCTTCGAGCCGAGGAAATAGCCATTAAAAATAGAACTTTCCAAGATAACAACTTTATATCAATGGAATGAAGGGGTTCAAACGGAACGCCCTGTAAAACATTAAGAACAAGGTTTAAACTCCATGGTGGAGCAACAGTTTTAAACACAGGCTTAATCCTGGCCAAAGCCTGACAAAAAGCCTGGACGTCAGGAACTTCTGACAGACGTTTGTGTAACAGAATGGACAGAGCTGAGATCTGTCCCTTTAATGAACTAGCAGATAAACCCTTTTCTAAACCTTCTTGTAGAAAGGACAATATCCTAGGAATCCTAACCTTACTCCAAGAGTAACCTTTGGATTCACACCAATATAGGTATTTACGCCATATCTTATGGTAAATCCTTCTGGTAACAGGCTTCCTAGCCTGTATTAAGGTATCAATAACTGACTCAGAAAACCCACGTCTTGATAAAATCAAGCGTTCAATTTCCAAGCAGTCAGCTTCAGAGAAGTTAGATTTTGATGTTTGAAAGGACCCTGTATCAGAAGGTCCTGTTTCAGAGGTAGAGACCAAGGTGGACAGGATGACATGTCCACCAGGTCTGCATACCAAGTCCTGCGTGGCCATGCAGGTGCTATTAGAATCACTGATGCTCTCTCCTGTTTGATTCTGGCAATCAATCGAGGAAGCATCGGGAAGGGTGGAAACACGTAAGCCATCCTGAAGTCCCAAGGTGCTGTCAGGGCATCTATCAGGACTGCTCCTGGATCCCTGGATCTGGACCCGTAACGAGGAAGCTTGGCGTTCTGTCGAGACGCCATGAGATCTATCTCTGGTTTGCCCCAACGTCGAAGTATTTGGGCAAAGACCTCCGGATGAAGTTCCCACTCCCCCGGATGAAAAGTCTGACGACTTAAGAAATCCGCCTCCCAGTTCTCCACTCCCGGGATGTGGATTGCTGACAGGTGGCAAGAGTGAGACTCTGCCCAGCGAATTATCTTTGATACTTCCATCATTGCTAGGGAGCTTCTTGTCCCTCCCTGATGGTTGATGTAAGCTACAGTCGTGATGTTGTCCGACTGAAACCTGATGAACCCCCGAGTTGTCAACTGGGGCCAAGCCAGGAGTGCATTGAGAACTGCTCTCAATTCCAGAATGTTTATTGGCAGGAGACTCTCCTCCTGACTCCATTGTCCCTGAGCCTTCAGAGAATTCCAGACGGCACCCCAACCTAGAAGGCTGGCGTCTGTTGTTACAATTGTCCAGTCTGGTCTGCTGAATGGCATCCCCCTGGACAGATGTGGCCGAGAAAGCCACCATAGAAGAGAATTTCTGGTCTCTTGATCCAGATTCAGAGAAGGGGACAAGTCTGAGTAATCCCCATTCCACTGACTTAGCATGCACAGTTGCAGTGGTCTGAGGTGTAAGCGTGCAAAGGGAACTATGTCCATTGCCGCTACCATTAAGCCGATTACTTCCATGCATTGAGCCACTGACGGGTGTTGAATGGAATGAAGGGTGCGGCAAGCACTTTGAAGTCTTGTTAGCCTGTCCTCTGTCAGGTAAATCTTCATTTCTACAGAATCTATAAGAGTCCCCAGGAAGGGAACTCTTGTGAGTGGAACGAGTGAACTTTTCTTTTCGTTCACCTTCCATCCATGTGACCTTAGAAATGCCAGTACTAACTCTGTATGAAACTTGGCAGTTTGAAAGCTTGAAGCTTGTATCAGAATGTCGTCTAGGTATGGAGCTACCGAGATTCCCCGCGGTCTTAGTACCGCCAGAAGAGCACCCAGAACCTTTGTGAAGATTCTTGGAGCTGTAGCCAATCCGAATGGAAGAGCCACAAACTGGTAATGCCTGTCTAGGAAGGCAAACCTTAGGTACCGGTAATGATCTTTGTGAATCGGTATGTGAAGGTAAGCATCTTTTAAATCTACAGTGGTCATGTACTGACCCTCTTGGATCATAGGTAAAATTGTCCGAATAGTCTCCATCTTGAACGATGGAACTCTTAGGAATTTGTTTAGGATCTTTAAGTCCAGGATTGGTCTGAAAGTTCCCTCTTTTTTGGGAACCACAAACAGATTTGAGTAAAACCCTTGTCCCTGTTCCGACCGTGGAACTGGATGGATTACTCCCATTAACAAGAGCTCTTGTACACAGCGTAGAAACGCCTCTTTCTTTGTCTGGATTGTTGACAACCTTGAAAGATGAAATCTCTCTCTTGGAGGAGAGTATTTGAAGTCCAGAAGGTATCCCTGAGATATTATCTCTAGCGCCCAGGGATCCTGGACATCTCTTGCCCAAGCCTGGGCGAAGAGAGAAAGTCTGCCCCCCACTAGATCCGATCCCGGATCGGGGGCCCTCAATTCATGCTGTTTTAGGGGCAGCAGCAGGTTTCCTGACCTGCTTGCCCTTGTTCCAAGACTGGTTAGGTCTCCAGTTTTGTCTGTAGCGAGCAACAGATCCTTCTTGCTTTGGGGCAGAGGAAGTTGATGCTGCTCCTGCCTTGAAATTCCGAAAGGAACGAAAATTAGACTGTTTGGCCTTAGGTTTGGCCCTGTCTTGAGGCAGGGCGTGGCCTTTACCTCCTGTAATGTCAGCGATAATTTCTTTCAAACCAGGCCCAAATAAGGACTGCCCTTTAAAAGGTATATTAAGTAATTTAGACTTAGAAGTAACATCAGCTGACCAGGATTTTAGCCACAGCGCCCTGCGTGCCTGAATGGCGAATCCTGAATTCTTAGCCGTAAGTTTAGTTAAATGTACTACGGCCTCCGAAATAAATGAATTAGCTAGATTAAGGACTCTAAGCCTGTCCGTAATGTCGTCCAGAGTAGCTGAACTAATGTTCTCTTCCAGACACTCAATCCAGAATGCCGCTGCAGCCGTGACCGGCGCAATGCATGCAAGGGGTTGCAATATAAAACCTTGTTGAACAAACATTTTCTTAAGGTAACCCTCTAATTTTTTATCCATTGGATCTGAAAAAGCACAGCTATCCTCCACCGGGATAGTGGTACGCTTAGCTAAAGTAGAAACTGCTCCCTCCACCTTAGGGACCGTTTGCCATAAGTCCCGTGTGGTGGCGTCTATTGGAAACATTTTTCTAAATATCGGAGGGGGTGAGAACGGCACACCGGGTCTATCCCACTCCTTAGTAACAATTTCAGTAAGTCTCTTAGGTATAGGAAAAACATCAGTACTCGCCGGTACCGCAAAATATTTATCCAACCTACACATCTTCTCTGGTATTGCAACTGTGTTACAATCATTCAGAGCCGCTAACACCTCCCCTAGTAATACACGGAGGTTTTCCAGCTTAAATTTAAAATTTGAAATATCTGAATCCAGTCTGTTTGGATCAGAACCGTCACCCACAGAATGAAGTTCTCCGTCCTCAAGTTCTGCCACCTGTGACGCAGTGTCTGACATGGCCCTAATATTATCAGCGCACCCCAGAGTGATCACGCTTGCCTCTTAGTTCTGGTAATTTAGCCAAAACTTCAGTCATAACAGTGGCCATATCTTGTAAAGTTATCTGTAATGGCCGCCCAGCTGTACTGGGCGCCACCATATCGCGCACCTCCCGAGCGGGAGATGCAGGTACTGACACGTGAGGCGAGTTAGTCGGCATAACTCTCCCCTCGTTGTTTGGTGAAATTTGTTCAATTTGTACAGATTGACTTTTATTTAAAGTAGCATCAATACAGTTAGTACATAAATTTCTATTGGGCTCCACTTTGGCATTGCAACAAATGACACAGGTATCTTCCTCTGAATCAGACATGTTTAACACACTAGCAAATAAACTTGCAACTTGGAATACAATTCTATTAGAATATTATTAAAAACGTACTGTGCCTTTAAGAAGCACAGAAGATTTATGACAGTTGAAAATAATAAACTGAAACAGTTATAGCCTCAATCCTTGTAAACAACACAACTTTAGCAAAGGTTTGATCCCATTAGCAAAAGACAACTAATTCTGAAAGCAGAAAAAAATTACAGAATAAACGTTTTTTATCTCAGTCAACTATAATCTCACAGCTCTGCTGAGAGAAATTACCTCCCTCAAAACAAGTTTTGAAGACCCCTGAGTTCTGTAGAGATGAACCGGATCATGCAGGAAATACAATGAGCTGCTGACTGAAATTTCTGATGCGTAGCAAAAGCGCCAAAAAACGGCCCCTCCCCCTCACACACAGCAGTGAGAGAGAACAGAAACTGTCAGAAAAAAGATCAAGCAACTGCCAAGTGGAAAAATAGTGCCCAAACATTTATTCACTCAGTACCTCAGCAAATGAAAACGATTTTACATTCCAGCAAAAACGTTAAACATAATTTCTTAGTTATTAAAAAGTTTTATGTACTTCTTACAGTGTAATCCAGTGAAGTACCATTCCCCAGAATACTGAAGTGTAAAGTATACATATATGACATTATATCGGTATGGCAGGATTTTCTCATCAATTCCATTGTCAGAAAATAAAAGCTGCTACATACCTCTATGCAGATTCATCTGCCCGCTGTCCCCTGATCTGAAGTTTACCTCTCCTCAGATGGCCGAGAAACAGCAATATGATCTTAACTACTCCGGCTAAAATCATAGTAAAACTCTGGTAGATTCTTCTTCAAACTCTGCCAGAGAGGTAATAACACACTCCGGTGCTATTTTAAAATAACAAACTTTTGATTGAAGATATAAAACTAAGTATAATCACCATAGTCCTCTCACACATCCTATCTAGTCGTTGGGTGCAAGAGAATGACTGGGAGTGACGTAGAGGGGAGGAGCTATATGCAGCTCTGCTGGGTGAATCCTCTTGCACTTCCTGTTGGGGAGGAGTAATATCCCAGAAGTAATGATGACCCGTGGACTGATCACACTTAACAGAAGAAAATATATTTTCTTTCTAGTAGTCGGCCGACAGGTATATAAAATCTATATCATCAACAAAAAATATATAATCTACAATAAATATATAATCAACAATAAAATTATATATTTACAAAAGTAATGCCAGAGTTTGATTAAAATACCACCGGTGGATTTGAATGTAAAAATATATGTCTTGTTTAGGATAGTCTTAGACAGTTTGTATCAAATTGTACATATTCTTAGGTAAGCTGTGCTCCTTTTATTAAACTCGTGTTGCAAAAGTCCTTGATGTAACTTCCTATATTGGTTCACATGTGTCAGAGTGAGATCCGTGTGATATTGGGATGTTTGCCAGAGCTCTACGGTCTACAGAGATTGTGCAGTAAGGAGCGGTGTTACTTACTGTGCTCTTAGCCGATTCTGGAGCCCGGTTCAAGTAGTTCCGCTCAGCTGGTCCTTCTTGCAAGATGTGGATTCTCCGCTGAGTTTGGGAAGCTGTGTATCCACCTTTATTTTGGTGTAATCCTTTAGCGTCTGGTGTTTGACAGGTAATTCCGGAGAGAAACACCAATGTATTTCAAATGCCTTAATTCAGTCTTTAAAGCACATGCAGTGGGAGCGGGTGAATTCAAACTTGGGCTTATAGCGGGTAGTGCCTTTAGCCACAGTGAGGTTGGTTCTTTAACATAGAAAAGTTAGAAATAGTCACAGTAGTTCGCTACGCGTTTCGGCCGTTACACTGGCCTTTTTCAAGCTGTACTGCACTGCAAGCGCTTTAAAGACTGAATTAAGTCATTTGAAATACATTGGTGGATACACAGCTTCCCAAACTCAGCGGAGAATCCACCTCTTGCAAGAAGGACCAGCTGAGCGGAACTACTTGAACCGGGCTCCAGAACTACTAGAAAGAAAATATATTTTTAGATCGATATATTTTCTTTCTAGTAGTCGGCCGACAGGTATATAAAATCTATATCATCAACAAAAAATATATAATCTACAATAAATATATAATCAACAATAAAATTATATATTTACAAAAGTAATGCCAGAGTTTGATTAAAATACCACCGGTGGATTTGAATGTAAAAATATATGTCTTGTTTAGGATAGTCTTAGACAGTTTGTATCAAATTGTACATATTCTTAGGTAAGCTGTGCTCCTTTTATTAAACTCGTGTTGCAAAAGTCCTTGATGTAACTTCCTATATTGGTTCACATGTGTCAGAGTGAGATCCGTGTGATATTGGGATGTTTGCCAGAGCTCTACGGTCTACAGAGATTGTGCAGTAAGGAGCGGTGTTACTTACTGTGCTCTTAGCCGATTCTGGAGCCCGGTTCAAGTAGTTCCGCTCAGCTGGTCCTTCTTGCAAGATGTGGATTCTCCGCTGAGTTTGGGAAGCTGTGTATCCACCTTTATTTTGGTGTAATCCTTTAGCGTCTGGTGTTTGACAGGTAATTCCGGAGAGAAACACCAATGTATTTCAAATGCCTTAATTCAGTCTTTAAAGCACATGCAGTGGGAGCGGGTGAATTCAAACTTGGGCTTATAGCGGGTAGTGCCTTTAGCCACAGTGAGGTTGGTTCTTTAACATAGAAAAGTTAGAAATAGTCACAGTAGTTCGCTACGCGTTTCGGCCGTTACACTGGCCTTTTTCAAGCTGTACTGCACTGCAAGCGCTTTAAAGACTGAATTAAGTCATTTGAAATACATTGGTGGATACACAGCTTCCCAAACTCAGCGGAGAATCCACCTCTTGCAAGAAGGACCAGCTGAGCGGAACTACTTGAACCGGGCTCCAGAACCGGCTAAGAGCACAGTAAGTAACACCGCTCCTCACTGCACAATCTCTGTAGACCGTAGAGCTCTGGCAAACATCCCAATATCACAAGGATCTCACTCTGACACATGTGAGCCAATATAGGAAGTTACATCAAGGACTTTTGCAACACGAGTTTAATAAAAGGAGCACAGCTTACCTAAGAATATGTACAATTTGATACAAACTGTCTAAGACTATCCTAAACAAGACATATATTTTTACATTCAAATCCACCGGTGGTATTTTAATCAAACTCTGGCATTACTTTTGTAAATATATAATTTTATTGTTGATTATATATTTATTGTAGATTATATATTTTTTGTTGATGATATAGATTTTATATACCTGTCGGCCGACTACTAGAAAGAAAATATATTTTTAGATCGATATTTCTGCAATCTATGTTTTGTAGATACTTGCAATTGCATTATTATTTTTTAAAACAATCTATTATATACATGGTAACACAATGTTTCAAATGTGTTAAAAAATTTTTTTCCTTCTTTCCCTTTATTATTAAATACCCATAATTGTATACTTGACTTTTTTAGGCTATTGCACTAGGTTTTCAATGTACTAGGTTCAATACTTAGATGAGTCTTATACTTTAAGTTCATACATTATCTGAAGATAAAACCACTTTTTTCTCCACAATAACACACCAAAACAAGATATAAAAAAAAACAGTAAATCAAATATCTGTCAAGACCATATATAGGTTGTGGTTCATATATTTATCCATACTTTTTAATTATATGTTATAATTATCTTTGGGTCAATAAAATATTTAAAAAAAAATTAAGTTCAGTGTAATACTTATAAAAAAACAAAATTCTTTGTATCCAAAAACTTCTTTCGTTAATTTTAAAATATAGGGGTATAAGCATTCAGTTGCGCCAACACTCCTAGACTCTAATCTTTCTTAAATATTATTAACCCCTAATCTGCTGCCCCCAACATCGCTGCAACCTACATTACTGTTATTAACCCTTAATCTGCTGTCCCTAACATCGCCGCCAGTGCCACTATACTAAAGTTATTCACCCCTAAACCTAACCCTAAGTCTAACCCTAACACCCACTAACTTTAATATAATTAAAGTAAATCTAAATAAAAATGACTATCATTAACTGAGTAATTCCTATTTAAAACTAAATACTTACCTGTAAAATAAAACCTACGCTAGCTACAATATAACTAATAGTTACATTGTATCTATCTTAGGTTTTAGTTTTATTTCACAGCTAAGTTTGTATTTATTTTTACTAGGTAGACTAGTTAGTAAATAGTTGAACCCAGGACATACTTGAACCCAGGACAGACCTGAAAACGAGAGAAATCTCAATGTATCCTTCCTGGTAAAATATTTTACAAATAAATAAATAAAATAAATAAATTCATTAGCTACCTAGCTAAAATAAATACAAATTTACCTGTAAAATAAAACCTAACCGGAATTACACTAACACCTAACCTTACACTACAATTAAATAAATTACATTAATTAAATACAATTAACAAAATTACAAAAATAAACAAACTCTAAATTAAACAAAATAAAAAAGTAATTATCAAATATTTAAACTAATTGCACCTAATCTAATAGCCCTATCAAAATAAAAAAGCCCCCCCCAAATAAACCCCCCCTATCCTACAATAAACTACCAATGGCCCTTAAAAGGTCCTTTTGCAGGGCATTGCCCCAAAGAAATCAGATCTTTTACCAGAAAAACAAAATCCAAGATGGCGTCCCTTGAATTCCGATTGGCTGATAGAATTCTCCTTTAAATGACGTCATCCAAGATGGCGTCCCTTGAATTCCGATTGGATGATAGAATTCTAGATCATCCAGCTGATCGGAACAGCCAATAGAATGCGAGCTCAATCTGATTGGCTGATTGGATCAGCCAATCGGATTGAACTTGAATCTGATTGGCTGATTGAATCAGCCAATCAGATTTTCTT
This sequence comes from Bombina bombina, assembly GCF_027579735.1. Lineage (NCBI taxonomy): Eukaryota > Metazoa > Chordata > Amphibia > Anura > Bombinatoridae > Bombina > Bombina bombina. Next base: position 1,130,466,393 of record NC_069501.1, read on the forward strand.
ACCTTAATTCCGATTGGCTGATAGAATCCTATCAGCCAATCGGAATTCGAGGGACACCATCTTGGATGACATCATTTAAAGGAAACTTCATTCATCTTTCAGTCGTCGGGCCAGCTGGATGTTCCGCGCCGGAGGTCAGAAGAAAGAAGATTGAAGATGCCGCTTGGAGGAAGACTTCGCCCCGATTGAGGCCCTCTTCTTTGCCGCTTGGATGAAGACATCGCCGGGATGGAGGACCACATCTGGATGAAGAGTTCGGCCCGACTGGGTGAAGACGACTCAAGGTAGGGAGATCTTCTGGGGGTTAGTGTTAGGTTTTTTTAAGGGGGGTTTGGGTGGGTTTAGAGTAGGGGTATGTGGGTGGTGGGTTGTAATGTTGGGGGGTGTTATTGTGTTTTTTTTTTACAGGCAAAAGAGCTGATTACTTTGGGGAAATGCCCCGCAAAAAGCCCTTTTAAGGGCTGGTAAAAGAGCTAGTTACTTTTTAATTTAGAATAGAGTAGGGCATTTTTTTTATTTTGGGGGGCTTTATTATTTTATTAGGGGGCTTAGATTAGGTGTAAGCATAAAATTCTTGTAATCTTTTTTTATTTTTTGTAATTTAGTGTTTGTTTTTTTGTAATTTAGTTTAGTGTATTTAATTGTATTTTAGTTTAGATATTTGTAGTTTATTTAATTTATTGATAGTGTAGGTGTATTTGTAACTTAGGTTAGGATTTATTTTACATGTAAATTGGTAATTATTTTAACTAGGTAGCTATTAAATAGTTATTAGGCAAGCTATTGTACCTAGTTAAAATAATTACCAAGTTACCTGTAAAATAAGTATAAACCGTAAAATAGCTACAATGTAATTATTAATTATATTGTAGCTATCTTAGGGTTTATTTTATAGGTAAGTATTTAGATTTAAATAGGAATAATTTAGTTAATATTATTAATATTATTTAGATTTATTTTACTAATAATTAAGTTAGGAGTGTTAGAGTTACAGGGAGTGCAGAATTATTAGGCAAATGAGTATTTTGACCACATCATCCTCTTTATGCATGTTGTCTTACTCCAAGCTGTATAGGCTCGAAAGCCTACTACCAAGTAAGCATATTAGGTGATGTGCATCTCTGTAATGAGAAGGGGTGTGGTCTAATGACATCAACACCCTATATCAGCTGTGCATAATTATTAGGCAACTTCCTTTCCTTTGGCAAAATGGGTCAAAAGAAGGACTTGACAGGCTCAGAAAAGTCAAAAATAGTGAGATATCTTGCAGAGGGATGCAGCACTCTTAAAATTGCAAATCTTCTGAAGCGTGATCATCGAACAATCAAGCGTTTCATTCAAAATAGTCAACAGGGTCGCAAGAAGCGTGTGGAAAAACCAAGGCGCAAAATAACTGCCCATGAACTGAGAAAAGTCAAGCGTGCAGCTGCCAAGATGCCACTTGCCACCAGTTTGGCCATATTTCAGAGCTGCAACATCACTAGAGTGCCCAAAAGCACAAGATGTGCAATACTCAGAGACATGGCCAAGGTATGAAAGGCTGAAAGACGACCACCACTGAACAAGACACACAAGCTGAAACGTCAAGACTGGGCCAAGAAATATCTCAAGACTGATTTTTCTAAGGTTTTATGGACTGATGAAATGAGAGTGAGTCTTGATGGGCCAGATGGATGGGCCCGTGGCTGGATTGGTAAAGTTCAGAGTGCTCCAGTCCGACTCAGACGCCAGCAAGGTGGAGGTGGAGTACTGGTTTGGGCTGGTATCATCAAAGATGAGCTTGTGGGGCCTTTTCGGGTTGAGGATGGAGTCAAGCTCAACTCCCAGTCCTACTGCCAGTTTCTGGAAGACACCTTCTTCAAGCAGTGGTACAGGAAGAAGTCTGCATCCTTCAAGAAAAACATGATTTTCATGCAGGACAATGCTCCATCACACGCGTCCAAGTACTCCACAGCGTGGCTGGCAAGAAAGGGTATAAAAGAAGAAAATCTAATGACATGGCCTCTTTGTTCACCTGATCTGAACCCAATTGAGAACCTGTGGTCCATCATCAAATGTGAGATTTACAAGGAGGGAAAACAGTATACCTCTCTGAACAGTGTCTGGGAGGCTGTGGTTGCTGCTGCACACAATGTTGATGGTGAACAGATCAAAACACTGACAGAATCCATGGATGGCAGGCTTTTGAGTGTCCTTGCAAAGAAAGCTGGCTATATTGGTCACTGATTTGTTTTTGTTTTGTTTTTGAATGTCAGAAATGTATATTTGTGAATGTTGAGATGTTATATTGGTTTCACTGGTAAAAATAAATAATTGAAATGGGTATATATTTGTTTTTTGTTAAGTTGCCTAATAATTATGCACAGTAATAGTCACCTGCACACACAGATATCCCCCTAAAATAGCTATAACTAAAAACAAACTAAAAACTACTTCCAAAACTATTCAGCTTTGATATTAATGAGTTTTTTTGGGTTCATTGAGAACATGGTTGTTGTTCAATAATAAAATTAATCCTCAAAAATACAACTTGCCTAATAATTCTGCACTCCCTGTAGATAGGGTTAATATAGTTAATATATATATAATATAACTATATTAACTATATTAACCCTAATATAATTAGGGTTAATATAGTTAATATATATAATATAATAACTATATTAACCCTAATATAATTAGGGTTAATATAGTTAATATAGGTGGCGGCGGTGTAGGGGGATTAGATTAGGGGTTAATAATTTTAATATAGGTGGCGGCAGTGTAGGGGGATTTAGACTACAGGCAAAAGAGCTGATTACTTTATGACAATGCCCCGCAAAAAGCCCTTTTAAGGGCTGGTAAAAGAACTGATTACTTTGGGGCAATGGCCCGCAAAAGGCCCTTTTAAGGGCTGGCAATAGAGCTGTTTACTTTGGGGTAATGCCACGCAAAAAGCCCTTTTCAGGGCTATTTGTAGGGTTAGACTTAGGTTGAGTAGTAGAGATATTTTAGTATTTTAGGGGTTAATTAATTTAATATAGCTGTTGGCGGTGTAGGGGGATTAAATTAGGGGTTAATAATTTTAATATAGCTGGCGGCGGGGTAGGGGGATTAGATTAGGGGTTAATAATTTTAATATAGCTGGCGGCGGGGTAGGAGCTCATATTAGGGGGTAGGTAATGTAGGTGGCGGCGGTGTAAGGAGATCACATTAGGGGGTAGGTAATGTAGGTGGCGGCGGAGTAAGGGGCTGACATTAGGGGGTAGTTAATATAGGTGGTGGCGGTGTAAGGAGATCACATTAGGGGGTAGGTAATGTAGGTGGCAGCAGTGTAAGGAGATCACATTAGGGGGTAGGTAATGTAGGTGACGGCGGAGTAAGGGGCTCACATTAGGGGGTAGGTAATGTAGGTGGCGGCGGAGTAAGGGGCTCACATTAGGGGGTAGTTAAGGTAGGTGGCGGCGGGGTCCGGGAGCGGCACTTTAGGGGTTAATAACTTTATTAGGTGCGGCGGGGTCCGGGAGCGGCGGTTTAGGGGTTAATGCATTTATTTTTTTTAGGAGAGTGAGGGGGGATAGCGGATAGAGGAGTATACGTGTCGGGCTATGTTTGGGAGGCGTGTTAGACAGTACGGGAGATTTAATACTTTAGTCAGTTTTTGTAGGCGCCGGCAGTTTCTAAAGTGCCGTAAGTCACTGGCGACTCCAGAAATTTGTACTTAAGCAGATTTCTGGACATCGCTTGTTTGTCAGACTTACGGCACTTTAGCATCTGACGGCGCCGTATATGGGATAGCTTGAGTTGCGAGCTGAAACTACGGGTGGCGCAGGTTTTCACGCTTGTGCTGAAACCTGCGCCGTATATCGAATCGCGCCCCGGATGTCTTGAAGATGAAGCCGCTCCGCGTCGGAAGGATGACGATAGAAGATGCCATCTGGATGAAGACTTCTGCCCGTCTGGAGGACCACTTCTTGCCGCTTGGATGAAGACTTCTCCCAGCTTCGTTGAGGCTTTCTTTCTGCTTGGATGAAGACTTCTCCTGGCTTGATGAGGATGGATGTCCGGTCTTCAAAAATTGTAAGTGGATCTTCAGGGTTAGTGTCAGGTTTTTTTTAAGGGTTTATTGGGTGGGTTTTATTTTTAGCTTAGGGTTTGGGCAGATGCCCATACAAATGCCCTTTTCAGGGCAATGGGGAGCTTAGGTTTTTTTAGATTGGATTTTATTTGGGGGGGTTTGGTTGTGTGGGTGGTGGGTTTTACTGTTGGGGGTTGTTTGTATTATTTTTTTACAGGTAAAAGAGCTGATTTCTTTGGGGCAATGCCCAGCAAAAGGCCCTTTTAAGGGCCATTGGTAGTTTATTGTAGGCTAGGGTTTTTTTTTTATTTTGGGGGGGGGCTTTTTTATTTTGATAGGGTTATTAGATAATTTCTTTTTTATTTTGTGTAATTTAGTGTTTGTTTTTTTGTAATTGAATTAATTGTATTTAATTAATGTAATTTATTTAATTGTAGTGTAAGGTTAGGTGTTAGTGTAACTCAGGTTAGGTTTTATTTTACAGGTAAATTTGTATTTATTTTAACTATGTAGTTAGTAAATAGTTAATAACTATTTACTAACTAGTCTACCTAGTTAAAATAAATGCAAACTTTCCTGTGAAATAAAAATAAAACCTAAGCTAGCTACAATATAACTATTAGTTATATTGTAGCTAGTTTAGGTTTTATTTTACAAGTCAGTATTTAGTTTTAAATAGGAATTATTTAGTTAATGATAGTAATTTTTATTTAGATTTATTTTAATTATATTAAAGTTAGTGGGTGTTAGGGTTAGACTTAGGGTTAGGTTTAGGGGTTAATAACTTTAGTATAGTGGCGGCGACGTTGGAGGCGGCAGATTAGGGGTTAATAAGTGTAATGTAGGTGTCAGTGATGTCAGGGGCAGAAGATTAGGGGTGTTTAGATTCAGGGTTTATGTTAGGGGGTTAGGTGTAAAAATAAATTTTGTTTCCCCATAGGAATCAATGGGGCAGCGTTAAGGAGCTTTACGCTCCTTTTCTTGCAGGTGATAGGCTTTTTTTTAGCCGGCTCTCCCCATTGATGTCTATGGGGAATGCTTTCACGAGTACGTAAAACCAGCTCAAAGCAGCGCTGGTATTTGAGTGCGGTATGGAGCTCAATTTTGCTCAACGCTGCAATATTGCCTGCTAACGCCGGGTTTTTGCAAACCTGTAATAGCAGCGCTATAGGGAGGTGAGCGGTGGAAATAACTTGCAAGTTAGTACCGAGCTGCTCTTACCGCAAAACTCGTAATCTAGCCAAAAGTTATTAGTGCACAATTTTAAAAAAAAAAAAAACAACAACTTTACATTGCACAAAGCACAAACAAATTCAACTCTGAAAATTGTAGTGATTTCAATACTCTAGAGATAGTGGGTGTTTTTTTTTTTTAAGATTAGGGCTATTTTTTTTATTTTGTAAAGGGCACTAAAGAGCTGATTGCCCTTTTAAGGATATATGCAAAACGCAGAAAATTAAAGTGCTCAGTTTTATAAAACCCACTCTCTCTACTCAGTATAAATGAAAGATCAATATAGGGGTTTAAGTCCCAATCAATGTACGTAACTTATGGGAGAAACAGTCAGTCTGATAAGTATCAACGTCCCTGAGGCTCTCTCTCTCTCTCCCCCTTGGCTAATCCCACAGGCTCCGCTTCAGCCTAGAACTCCAATGAAAGGTACAAATAGTCTCCAAATGGGACCAACGGTCTCAGCAGCTCTTACCCTCCTCAGCTATTAGTGGGTGCCTGGACTCACTCTGGACTTCCTCTCAAACAGGCGATAAGACCCTTCTGAATGGGTGCAGTGTGTGTGTCCTCCTTGGTGTGCTTCAGAGCTGTTGGCGTATGCGGTATGAGACGCAACCTCAATGGAGATTCCTGTTACGTCATCAGTGAAGAGGCTCGACAGTGCAAGCAGAGAAGAGAGCGGGAGGAGGGGGAGAAGAGGAGGAGGCTCCAAGTGTGGGGTACGTTCAGCTCGTAGTCAGCCAGTCCAATAGCAGGATTCCCAACCGCTGGTACACAAATGAAACAAGAAGAAAAAAATGACTCGCTGAAACAGGAAGCTGCTGAATGTCAGGGTTTATTGGATAAATCCAAATGCCTCCGAAGAAGCGCATGTACGCATGCCCGAAATGCGTCAGGCCTTACTGACTGTGACCATACTTGTATACCATTTGGATTTATCCAATAAACCCTTACATTCAGCAGCTTCCTGTTTCAGTGAGTCCTTTTTTTCTTCTTGTTTCTTAGTGCAATAGCCTAATAGTTTTTGGTTATGTAAGAATTAATTTTCTATCTGAGTAATTTTACTTTTCTTTCTGTATAAAAATAACTGAATCCAATTAAGCTATAGAATTTGTGTTGCTAGCTAGCACTGTTATTCTAACGTGGAGGAACTTACCAGAGGGCATGTTATACAATATCTTTGAGTGGCAGCTACTGTAATCCAGATAATAATTTGTGTAACTGCAACCTATTGGTTTATTCTGATGAGTATCCAGTTTTTTAATCTCTCTGTTTCTCTTGTTTTGTATGGTCTATATATACACCTTTTCTTCCCTAGTTCTTGTGCTTATTAAAGGGATATGCTACTCAAAACATTTGTATAATGCATATGAAAGAACAGTATTTAGACATGTTGAATATAGGGTTTTTTTGCCTGAAAAAAGTTACCTAAAAGCTGTTTAATTTTAAAATAAAACTAATACTTCAGTACTGGTTTTGTGCTTCCTACTAATCCTCATTGGCTGATAAGGACAACTGCATCTACTTAACTGGTGAAGAGGGACGTGCCTCAACAAGTATTGATTCAGGAGAGGTACATGCATTTTTTTGTTTTGTTTCTAAAGGTTCTAAAGTATGTGGATCAAACCACTAATTTACTAATTTATTACTGGCTATAATAAGCACTTCATGTTTTTTTCAAGTTGCACAAATTCCTTTAAGACATATGAATTTACTCATATGGGCATTTTACATTTATTTATACATGAGTGTATTGGTTAATTTCCAGTGTATATATAGAGAAGCATTGGCCATAAGCTAACACTGAAACACGTCAGATGCTAATGTCTGGCTCAGTGATTTTATTTTGGTACCATGTTCCAGTTTTACTACGTCTTTTTAATGGATAACAATAAAGGATTGGATACTTTTTAAGCTATCTTGACGATTTTGCTTAGTTTGGATATTTCTAATGCATAAAGTAAAAAAAAAAAGTCTTTAAAAGTTAGCTGCCACTAAGGAGACTTTAGAAAAACTGGAAATTTAAAGGGAAAATAAAGTCATAATTAGACATTCATGATTTAGACAGAGCATATAATTTTAAACAACTTTCCAATTTACTTCTAATATTTCATTTGCTTCCTTCTCTTGTTATTCTTTGCTGAAAGGTTTATCTAGGAAATCTCAGGAGCAGCAAAGAACATAGGTTCTAGCTGATGATTGGTGGATGCATATATATATATATATATATATATAATGACTGTCATTGGCTCACCCATGTGTTCAGTGAGAACCCAGTTGTGCATTGCTGTGCCTTCAACAAATGATACCAAGAGAATGAAACAAATTTGATAATAGAAGTAAACTGGAAAGTTGCTTAAAATTCTATGTTCTACCTAAATCATGAATGAAAAAAATTGGGTTTAATGTCCCTTTAAAGATCAAGAGTTTTTGTATAGATTTTATTGGGCAGCCTAGATATAGAATTTAAAATACATACATTTGTTTCAGTATGACATTTTTGATTTGTACTTGCTGATTAAATGGTGTGTAGTCCTGTAGTTTCCTAGCTTTAAGACTGTTTAGACTTTATCTGAGTGTACAATATTTTTTTTCTGTTTTTCAAAGGGACATAAAACCAAAATGTTTCTTTTGTGATTCAGTTAGAGAATACAGTTTTAAACAAATTTCCAAATGCACTTTTATTATCAAATTTGCTTCATTCTTTGGTATCCTTTGTTGAAGAAGCAGCAATGCACTACTGGGAGCTAGTTAACAATAACATGAGGCATATATGTGCAACCACAAATCAGCTGCTTCTGAGCCTACCTAGGTATCCTTTTCGACAAAGGATACTGAGAGAAGAAAACATAGATGTAAATTGGAACATTAAAATCAGTTTTTCAGGGGGGCGGAGCCAACTACCTAAGAGACCGGACGCACACTGCAAGAGCTCTGGCTCTAGATCCAGATATTAGGGGTAAAAATATAGGCTAGCATACAACTTCACAGCTTTACCAAAGACCCCTACCAGTTTTTCTCACAAAGCAACCGGCCCATTGAATATGGGAACCTATATATCTCATTTACTCCCAATCTAAGACCTTTAATGCAGCCATGCAGAAGTAGACTGCTGGCGCAGTTAATAACAGACTTGTGACAGCCATACCAAGACTTACAGCTCACAATACCCACGCAGTGACTCCCGGTTTGCTCCTAGCTAGTTAAACTGGGTTGTTGGAGCAGCCGCAGCGGGGATATCGGCTGTGATTTCAGACTTTTTGACAAGGAAAATGGCGGCCGGGGTGGACTGGGAGTCCTTAGCTTCGGGCTTTATTGAGGCCTCCCACCAGCTCCTAGAAGCGCTTCTGACTAAGATTTCTACCGAGCCAATCCATAGATTCATACCTACAGTCCAGGCAATACGAGGAAACAATACTCTCAGTAGAAGAAAATTACCTAAACGCAGCCACTAACATGCATCAAGCCACAGTGGAAGCTACACCTCACACCGTACAGCCAACCATGTGGATTCAGACCCGGAGATGGAGGATAGTAGGTCAGCGGGGATCCTGCCCTTCTTATGCTCCTGGAACTCCCTCTGTGCTTGGTTTTGGCAGCGGCCTTAGAGCGGCATTGAAATCTAGCTTGAGGAGCGACATACAGCCGTTCGACTCATGTGCACCGGTTGAGATCTTGGGAAAACCCCAGGGCTCTAGTAGCAGAGAACTGATCTTTTACCTGACCGCACACTTGGATCTGCCTATGGAGCCTCGTATGATGATTGGCGATATGTGTGAAGGGCCCTTGCAGTTAGCTCGGAGACCATCTACAGCCTTGTGATCTGGAGTGGGGTGAAGGACTTCTCCTTTTCTTATACCACGTCGCTGCATTGCCTCTCACCCAGATTGCAGATTCCCCAGAGAGACTGTGTGTGACACTGGACATTCTATCATAGATGTGCAAAATTGACTTAGAGCCCTATTATAAGTACTATTAGTAACAAGACTGCAGACCCTTTACTCTAGTCATCCTTACTCCATAGTATTATAGCTAACGGCATAACAGTTAATATTTCTTATCTCTTATGTTTATGGACTTGGTATGATTTCGAATCTTAGACAAAACTTATACTTCACAACACACAAACTGTTAATATAATTTAAGCAATGCTCCATATGGACCTATTTGACTAACTCTATTTAGTTATTATTGCAGGTTATTGCTGCGTATCCAATATTCCGACTATACACTGATAATTATGTATACTCTTTGAAGGTTTATAGCTGACACAATTAGCTATGCTTCTCTTTACATGGCATTTGTTCTTTTGTTTTTCTTAATATACCGTCTGTTCTTCAAGACCTAGCTTATTGCTATTTGGTGTTTGTTCGTGTGTGACATAGCGTGCAAACTCATAACCTGCTGCTGTAGCCATTGATATACTGCGACACATAGCTTTGCTTTAAGGCCTCTGACATGCTTTTAGGGCAGGCTGGACCTGCATTCATCCTATTATTTATGGTCTTATCATGCACTACATCCTAAATAAGCTACTTAAAACATGAAACGGTCGTGCCTGACCGAGAAACGTTGTGTTAAAATAGTCTTTTAAAAATAAAGTATTTTATTGCATTAGACTTTGATCCACAATATTTTTAAACACTTTTTATCACTTTGTTGCCAATATTCCACCTTGAAGGGTGAGTCATTTTATCAGTGCGGCAAATTGCTGTAGAGTTCGAGCCCATGAAGGGGTGTTCATTGTGGATTGCAGTGAATATTGGAGAGCGGTGTGGCCACTGCCAGGCTAGTTGATTGGTTCCTAAGCCTCCACAGCATTGCATCAAAAACCCGCTGGAACACAGCAGACCTGGTATCTCGAGAGAGAAAGTTGTCTGGACGACTTTAAGGGTCCAGGAGGCCTCTGTGACACTTCTCAAGTGTCTTGGATCCTGTGAGTATAACAATACTTGCGCTATAGGGTTTTTTTATGTTATTGATTATGCACTATGGTGGCGCCTTCTTTCTTATTTTCCTAACATCTACTTAAAACATGTCGGCTCCGAGAGTATAGAACTTGAAGCCCCAATGTGCCAGGTATAACTCTAGTTCAATATGTTCTTAGTTCATTTCTATTTTTCCCTCATATGTTCCTGAGACTGTATATATGGTTATGTCACTTTACAAGGTTCCTACTATACTTAAATCACCACCTCTCCCCCCATCACCACATAATAAGCCTCCTAGTTTAGGAGGACTACCTACGCGGTTTATCTTGCCTATACCGCATCGCTTACTAATCTCTTAATAATAACTCTTACATTTTACATAGTGTTGGCCTTATTTTCCCCACCTATCTCAACAAGACTGATGGTCAGCATTACTTACAAGTCACAAAACGCCATAGTGTTGACTCTACCTACCATACTTAGCTCAGCAAGACTGAGTAACATTACTTACCAACTGAGTCTACAATCTTAAAATATTTTTTTAAGCTGCCTTCTTTGTAGCTACTAAGATCAGGAATGGGTCGAAAAGTGACCCACTGTGCCAGTTTGAAGGCCTCGCTACAGACTATATTAAAACTAAAACCTGAGGTTTAGATAACGAGACCCATAAGTGTCTCCTACAATTGATGCAACCTTCATTTATTGTTATGTATTTCATTTGATTTGTGACCCAAGTGTGGCCTCTTAGAAAGATATGAAGGTTTACATTTTTTCATTGGCATGTTGCTGTATTGTTTATTTTCTTCTTGCAGCAATCGTATGTATTATTTGTCTTCCACCATGTAGATCGCAGTCAGTGTTTTTACATACGCAACTCTAATATGTAACCCATATAATGTATATTGCTATGAGCAATTTCAAAATTCGGTTGTATATTGCTGCAATCCCTTATTTGTATGCCAAATCATTACCTCAATAAAAAGATTTATAAAAAAACAAAACCTCTTTTTCACTATTTTATATAGAGGTTAATGCAAAATAAAAAGATTGATTCCTATGGTTGATGAAAATATAAGGACAGTAAGGTATTAAAAAAACACACAAAAAACACTTTCTCTCCGGCAGTAAAAGTGTTAATATTTAAACTGGCGATGCTCTTTAATAAGAGTGTGCAATTGACTTCCAGCAGTTGGAGATAGAGGTGATAACACGCATGGCATGCAGCGATGAGAAATAGGGTTGGAATTAATAGGTTCTACGCTTCAGCACTAAACATAAACACATCCGTATTACTAACAGATATAAAGTAGGATTTTTAACATTTAAAAAAGGGACATTTGAATAGCAAAAAAACCTTAAAGGGACAGTAAAGTAAAAATTTAACTTTTATGATTCAGATAGAGCATACAATTTTAAACAATTTTCCAATTCTATTATCTAATTTGCTTTTTCTTTTGGTATCATTTGTTGAAAAGCATACCTAGGTAGGCTCAGAATCAACAGTGCACTACTTGGAGCTAGCTGCTGACTGGTGGCTGTACATATATGCCTCTTATCAATGGCTCGCCTGATCTGTTCAGCTAGCTTCCAGTAGAGTATTACTGTTCCTTCAACAAAGAATAGCAAGGGAATTAAGCAAATTAGATAATAGAAGTTAGTTTGAAAGTTGTTTCAAACTGCATGCTCTATCTGGATCGTAAAAGGAAAAATTCTGGGTTTCATGTCCCTTAAAAGGGACAGATACTTTTTTTTAAATTGTTTAAAAGATAGATAACGCCTTTACTACCCATTCTCCAGCTTTGCATGACCAACATTATATTATATTAATATACTTTATAACCTCTAAGTTTGCCTGTTTCTAAGTCCCTGCAGTCTTATCTCAGCGTTTATAATTAGCTAGACAGTCCTAGTACATGTGTGTCATATAGATAACATTGTGCTCACTTCCGTGGAGAATGATAATGGTTTTCCAAGAACCAGCACTTATTGGCTAAAATTCAAGATTGTAAAAAGTACAGAGATAAGGGGCAGTCTGCAAGGGCTTAGATACAAGGTAAACATAGAGGCTAAAAGTGTATTTATATAACCTAGTTGGTTATGCAAAAGTGGGGAATGGCTAATAAAGGGATTATCTATCTTTTTAAATAGTAACAAGTAGACTGTCCCTTTAAGCTGGCTGTCCTAAACGCAATTAATGTCATGCTCTATCCTAGGAGTCAAAGGGCCGGATATAACAAGCAGCAGATGCTGCTGAATCCGCCCGAAGTTTACGGCTCACCAGAAAGACTGCTGCTCCTTAACTTCTCCACCACCATTTAGGTGGCGAACTGCAATCATCCCGATCCAATTGGGATGATTGACACCCCCTGCTAGCCGCGAATGTGCAGGGGCTGCATTGCACAAGGATTTCACAAGAATGCTTGTGCAATGTTAAATGCCGACAGTATATGCTGTCGGCATTTATCGATGCCTGGCGCACATGATTCGCTTCAGCAAATCATGTCCACCCGGCACTTGATAAATCAGCCCCAAAGTCTTCACTAAGACTTTTAAAATGCCACCAGCAAAAGAAAGTAGATTTTAAAGGGATATTAAATGACTGTTAAATAGAGTAGAAGTTCATAGTCAACAAACACATATTAAAAAGCAATACAAAAGAACGTACTCTGAATTTAAAATGTGACAAATTTTAAAATTTTCATCTACCTGTATTTACCTGCTCCTTGTGGGGAAGACAATTAATATTGTTATATATATATATATATATATATATATATATATATATATATATATATATATATATATATATATATATATATATATACACACACACACACACTGTATTTAAATGTATATGATCTATACACTTCGGTTAATGAAAGCAAATTAAATCCAATGAAGGGTTGAATGGTTGCCTTTGGGCCTGAGACTCCTCCTCTGTCACAGAGTCTCACCCATTTAAGGTGCAATAGTCCTGTATGTAAGTATCACACTGCAGGATTGCTGACAGCCTTGCATTTAGTGTATTGTAGGAAGTGTTACTGCCCATTACTAGAGGATCTTACAATCTTACTAGACTGTGATCCAGCAACTTCCACCAGCGGCAGCAGTGTTTACTGAAGTGTTTCTGTTCTCTGTCCAGGGGGAACTTAGTTCCGCCTGCAAAAATAGTGCAGGAACTCCATTCCGATGCATTCCCGCTCGACTTGACCCCCAGTATGTATGTAGAGTTTGTATGTAGTGTAGAGCTGCAACAACTAATCGTTATAATCGATAATAATCGATTATGGAAATAGTTGTCAACAAATCTCATAATCGATTAGTTGTTTATATTAAATCAGGTGATTTTGGACTATGCTTTTCATGATATAGTGCCATGCTTGTTATTTACACCTAGCCCTAGATTCATGGGAGTTATTTAAATTGATGTGCACTATTATCTGTTTGCACAATTATTAGCAGATTTCTTGCTATTGCTAATTATATGTACTGTATAAATAAATGTCTAAGGCTTTGTCCTGTTATTGATATAAAGTCCTTAGCACTTTTGACTTTTCTTTATATTTTTAATAATTTGTGATAATATGTAACAGATTCAACCGCTATAAGTATATAGCTGTCATTTTTAGAGCGGACTAGATATTTTTCCCTAACCTTATAGCTGGTTATTTACCATTGAATATAGATATTGAAGATATTTTTTATGTTAGAATGAAGTCCAGGCTTTACTTGTTGAGAGGCCCCTTGCCAAGGTAGAAAACACTTTGCATTGGTGAAGAGCTAACAAAGATAAATATCCCACTTTGGTGAAATTGGCAAAACCCTTCTTATGCATCTCAGACACCTCAATACCATCTGAGTGCCTCTTCTCTGCTGCAGGCAAAAAGAGAGCCAGCCTCAGCCAGGAGCATGTAGTCATGTGTTCATTTTCACATTTATATGCAAAGTTTCTGAAAGCGTGAATAACAGAATGTTATAAACAGTGATAGTCTAACTCTTTCTAGTTCTACTTCTTTTCAAACAGTTTTTGGTTTTGTTTTGTTTAATTATAAAAATGTGCTCTGCTGCTTAAAAAATGGACACAGTTTTAATGTAAAGTTTTAGTCTGAATTTTATATTTGTAACACTCAGTATGTGGATTTTATTTAAAATATAGGAAATTATTATTGATAATACCGATTACCGATTATTAAATTAAGGAAATTTAATAATCGGTCGATTATGAAAATAATCATTAGTTGCAGCCCTAATGTAGTGTGTGTGCATGTGTATGTATTGTTTGTATTTAGTGTGTATGTGTATGTAGTGGTTTATGTAGCACTAGTCTTAAAGCCTGTGTATATGGGCCATTTTTTGCAGCACAGCGGTCCCCTTGCTCTCTCTCCCCCTCTCTTTTGCTCTCTCTCCCCTCCTCTCTTTTGCTTTCTTTCTCTCCCCTCTTTCTTTTGCGCTCTCTCTCTCCCCCCTCTCGTTTGTGCTCTCTCCCCTCTCTTTTGCACTTTCTCCCCCTCTCTTTTGCTTTCTCTCCCCCCTCTCTATTGCTCTCTCTCTCTCTCCCTCCTCTCTTTTGCTCTCTTTCCCCCCCTTTCTTTTGCTCTCTCCCCCTCTCTTTTGTTCTCTCTCTCTCCCCCCTCTCTCGCTCTCTCTGTCCCCCTCTCTTTTGCTCTCTCTCTCCCCCCTCTCTTACTCTCTCTCCCCCCTCTCTTGCTCTCTCTCTTCCCCTCTCTTTTGCACTCTCTATCTCTGCCCTCTGTTTTGCTCTCTCTCTTCCCCCTCTCTTTTGCACTCTCTATCTCCCCCCCTCTCTTTTGCTCTCTCCCCACCTTTCTTTTTCTTCTTTATCTCCCCCCTCTCTTTTGCTCTCTCTCTCACCCTCTCTTTTGCTCTTTCTCTTCCCCTCTCTTTTGTTCTCTCTCTCTCTCCCCCTCTCTTTTGCTCTCTCTCCCCTCTCTTTTGCTCCCTCTCCCTCTCTCTCTCTCTCTCTCTCCGCCCTCTCTTTTGCTCTCTCCCCCTCGCACAGACATGGACTGCACTCTCAAACTGGACTGGGTACACATCCTATGACCCTGCAAAATGCACAGCCCTGGGTGCTCAATAGCACTCACAGCCAGCAGTACAGACCCCAGAGACACAGACAGTTAAAAACAGACAAGTCTAGGTGCAAAGCCCATAGGGAAAATTACAATACAAATTAATCAACACCACACACAGAAAAAGTCTGGCACTCTCTTGCAAGTACACAGCTAAGATTAAAAGAAAAAATGGAAGAGTTAGCTACTGCGTTTGACTAAACGGGTCAAGCCCAGGAACCACGTAAAGGTCTTTTTCCTCATGGGTCCCTATTTACAGACACACAATGCTTGCTTTCAATCACACAAACTGGTAACCACACAAGTGTGCACAGGTCTAATGTAATCTCCCTAGACACATAAAAAACACAGAAATAGACTGCACTCCCAAACTGGACTAGGTACATGTCTTATGACCAGCAAAATGCACAGCCCTGGGCGCTCAATATAAAAGTTTATAAATACAGCACTCACTTTTATACACAATTTCAATAGCACCCTGGCGGTTGTACTTTGATGGTGGGAGTGCATACACAATACTGCTTGGATTTATTTATATATACAGTATATATATATATATATATATATATATATATATATATATATGTGTGTGTGCATATGTACTTATTTGTGTATTTATGTTTTTACATTATATATAGACATATTTATAAGTGCATTGGAGCCCTTTGCAGTCATGTAGCTGAAAATATGTAAAACCATATTCATGCAATATTCATATTTAATTTTATTTACTGTAAATATTTTACATTTAAATATTCTTCACATATGGAAATATGTTCTAAGCATTTTTAAATAGATATTCCTATATCTGAATATATGTAATCACACACACACACACACACATATATATATATATAGGTATATTAAGGTATTTATATATATTCTGCTATGTGAAGAACATTGGAATGTGAAATATTAATATTTAATGTCGGGAATGTGAAATATTAATATGTTGGGTTAGTGCACTTGAGAAAGCATGATCGGATTTGCATGCGAGTAAGGTTTATTTTCCCTCTTTTGCGCTCCATTGAAGTCTATGGGCAATAAATTGACGCGGTTGCGATATTTGAAGTTAGGCATTTTGTGCATGTCGAGTTAGCGCTCGTGTGAAAACTTTGTACTTTCAACTTGATATAATATGTGTGATCCGACACGTGTAAAAAGCTTACTTACAACATAGTTAACGCACGAACGGGAGTGATAAATGGTGTTTCACTCTTAATCTAGCTCATTATTGGTAGGGAAAACTCCTGTATTTCTCTACATTAATCCTCAATACTGAATTAATTTGCCATCATGCTTTACTCTAACTATGGTCACACACCGTTTGCTTTAATGACAGCTCCTGCAAACATCTGATTATATTTAACTGGGTTTTCCTGTAATTCTAGTGATTTTACTATTTCAGTAGTTCAGAGAAAGAAGCACAACATCCCCAGACCTTACATTTATGTTTTCACCTGGCTCTGCTGCAGGATTTGAATTGTGGCCTAATGTGTTACATCCCCCTGTGGCAGTAAAGGGTTAACATGTAATTGGTGATGCTCTCTAGAGTGTGCCATTGATTTCCAGCAGTTGGAGAAAGAGAAGGTAATGCTCAGTGCATGCAGAGATGGGAATTACAGTTGGAATTATTAGGTTATACAATTCAGTAGTAAACATAAACACTATCAGTGTGACTGTCAGACATAAAGCTTTGTAACACATAGCACAACACAATTCTGGTGCTGAATAGGTCAAATATTTACAGCTATGTAATACAGAAAAACATTAAGCACCCCCCTGGGCATTTTGCATTGATTCTACAATAAAGAGGAAAGGCATAATTTGCATCATAACAGATCAAGCCCTTCTCCCCAGGATACACCTGGGGTAAACAGAGTAAATGGACAAGTTACATAAACCTTTTTAGGAGAGGCAGAGCCTGTATTTTGTTGCAGTTTGCAGCTTGATTTAGAATGTATGACAGAGAACTGGCTCTAGCCCATAAGTGACGAAAGCTGCTTATCCCTGCGGTTTCCATGGAGATGAACAGGAGCAGAGCAGAAGCTGCCAGTGAGAAAATCAGCATCAGGCATCTGCGGGGGTCTGCAGGAGGAAGGAGGCAGGATCAGGGAGAAGACAAACATGGACTTGCATTGTGATTGTGCGGAGTCTCCTGCAGCCGATCAGCCATCAGGGAAGATTAACAAGACTGCTTTCAAATTATTTGGGAAGAGGAAATCTGGCAGTGCCATGCCCAGTATCTTTGGTGTGAAAAATAAGGGAGATGGAAAAGGCACAGGCAATATGGGAATGGTACGGAGCAGGACACTGGATGGATTATCTGATGTGATGCTGGACAGCAATAAGAAAGATGAGCCTTGTATTGAAACTGATGCTGAAAAGCCAAACACTGATATCAACACCAAGGTGGTTACAATTAAAGCAGATGTTTCCTCCAACAGCAATGTGGCAAAGTCAAACAGTTTTTTTTCTTTGCTGAAAAAGAATGGTAAATCGGAAAATGTCAAAGGAGAGAATGCAGAGCACAAATCTGTCAGCAGACAAAAGAAAGGGCTGAAGGGTCTATTTCATAGCATGCGATGGAATAAAAAAGATAAAATCTACCGGGAGGATAAAGAGGGGTCTTCGGAAAACCAACAAGGCCTTATTTTACCAAGCTCTTTGACAGCAAGTTTGGAATGTATTAAAGAGGAAATACAAAAAACGCGTGAGCCTGAAATTGCAACAGAGGATCTTACAGTTGATTTGCCCTGTGAAGAGCAAACTGAGGATGTAAACATTGCAGCAGAGGAGAAACAAGTGATATTATGCGAGGAATCACCTTCCCCATCCCATACTACCGAAAAAACCCAAGAAGAGGAGGTTCCAGGTGACCAGCACGTGGAAAACCTTTGCCAGCTGCCCAGTCCAGAGGTGCAAATCGTGCTCAGCAAACAGGACAAAGAGCTAACAGGTGAAATTCCAATAAACAATATTTCCTTTGTTGAACCAGAGTGTGCTAGTGGCCATGAAATTGCAGCCCCAGACCCTTCTACTGTTGATCCTCCCTCTGAGCAATCTTTTGATCGTATTTGTTTGATGTTGGCTGATGTTACTTCACTGAAAAGCTTTGACTCTCTTACAGGATGCGGAGATATTATTGCAGACCCTGATGATGATGGAGGAAATGGCACCAGTGCAAGGCCCATACCTGGAAATGGCAAAAAGGCCATTTGCAAAAAGACACCAAATATTGTGGCCTATCAGGGAGGCGGAGAGGAGATGGCAAGTCCAGAGCAAGTAGATGACAGCAGCATAGAAGAGTTATGGGGCATGATACCCCAAGACGAGGATACTGACAAAAAAATAGTTAAAGTGAACAGCACTTCACAGGTCTCAAGGCTGGGTAAACCTACAAAGAGCACATTGGACGGATGCACAGTGAGGGCATCAAAACTAAAGCCAGTGTCAATAATCCGTATTGATAAAGGTGATCATAAAAGTGGTGGAAAGGAACAACAAAAGTGCATTCGTAATAGCGATGAAGGGTACTGGGATTCTACAACCCCATGTCCAGAAGAAGAACTATCAAGGAGTATTGAGAATGAGACACTTCCAAGGGATAGCTGTAGTGGAGATGCACTTTATGATCTATATACAGAGCCAGAGGAAAACACAGCAGGGGCACAAGTGGAAGAGGAAATCCAAAGCTTGCCACATTCCAAACCATTATCACCAGTAACCACCACATGCTCAGTGAAAACTGCCAAGGATTCCAAGATACCCATCAGCATTAAACATTTGCCAGTACATCAGCCAACCCATGGGGCAGACTCAAGTACAGGCATCAGTTCTTCAGTTGCACTCCCACAACCAGTCAAAACTGAAATGCCCAGAACAAAAATTCCAGTCTCAAAGGTACTAGTGAGAAGGGTTAGTAATAGGGCCGTAACAGGAACTTCAGTAAAAACAGCATACCATGATCTGGCCAAAAAATGACTGGTGAGAAGACCTGGTGTATGTGTCTCATTTTTCAAATATTCAAAAATGAATTTTCATGTAAAGTATACTCAAGTAAACCAGGGCAGCTGTTGAAATCGACTTTCTTAAAATTTACTACACCAGAATATTTCTGATTTTTTTCTTCTATATTTATATATTTCTGCTAAATAATCAAACATTCCTTTTTTTCTTGAGAAATATTTTAGAAAAAAAATAACCATAAGATTTATTTTAGTGAAAAAATGTGCCATTTTATGGGGAAAAAAAATCATCTGGTGCATATAATATGTATGATTTATTTAATATCAATTTAATAGTTACACAAAAATTATTTTTGTTTTAGAAACTTAGGCAAAATGAAGCTGAATTGTTTGCCAAAGTATAACAAAAAAGTGACATAGGGACCTACTCTACGTAAGTGTATTTCTACAGAGAATACTTTTTTACCTGGAGTTAAAAACGATATATGACATGTCCCTTGTCTGGAGGAGAAATAAGTCGGCTTTTTTTTTGTTTGTCTTGAGTCTAAAATAATACCTTTATATATTTACAGCACTTGTGTGTATCAAATGTTTGTTTTCATACAATGTATTCTGTATATATGTGTATATAATGTGGGAAAAGTCTGTTTAAATATGCACATTGTGTGATTGTCTTAAAACCACAGACCACGATTATAACTCACCCCACGTGGCTTCAAAATTCTCTACTTTGGAACAAGAAAAATAATACTCATAATATATGTTGCTATTTTTTTTTATATATATGTCTTTGCTGGGGAGGACAAATTTGTTTAGTTTGATACTAGCCTGCATATATAAAGAAATAATTCAATTCTTTTGGTGATTTAGGTACAGACATGCTATGGAATGAGCTATTAAAATGTCACATGACAATTTGTGGGGTGACTGAATATTCCAAGAGATAAAATATGTACAGATGTGAAATAGCTAGATGTTTCATTAAAATTTGCTTTTTTTTTCCACAAAAAGTTCTTGTGCGATTTCTCTTCTGAATGTCTATATGATTTTTTTTTTAAGCATAATCAAACTAGCATTTTGTACCCAAAGGATTTATTAATTGTGAATTAGTTGCAGTATGTTAAATGGAATTAAAGGGATACTAAATCCAATTTTGTTCTTTTGTTATTCAGCTAGAGCTTGAATTTTTCTTCGTTCTCTTGCTATCTTTATTTGAAAAGCAAAAATTGTAAGCTTAGGAGCCGGACCATTTTTGGTTCAGAACCTGGGTTTCGCTGGGTGATTGGTGGCCACCAGTCAGCAAAGGCTATCCAGGGTGCTGAACCAAAAATGGGCTGGCTCCTTAGCTTAGATTCCTGCTTTTTCAAATAAAGATAGCAAGAGAATGAAGAAAAATTGATAATAGGTGTAAAAATAGAAAATTGCTTAAAATTGCATGCTCTATCTGAATCATAAAATTAAAATGTGGGGTTTAGTATCCCTCTAAGAAGTAAAAATACTGCTTATATAACACAAAAAGAAAAAAACATAGCTGGCTAGGCAATAGGGCAAGACAATGAATAACATTCTGGGCACGCATCATAACTGCTTTTTACTCCAACAGCATTTCACAACATGTCAGAATCACATCTGTTTTGGAAATGGGTTTAATGGTTGTATTCAATGCATTTCTTTTATCATTAATCCTCAATGGTAGAACATAGATAAAACAGAATGTTTTTTTTAATCATTGAAATATTAATATTTATTATATACGTTTCAGTTTTATTATTTAAATTTCCATATTTATGTGATCCTCTGGCAATAAATTTATGAGTGTAATACAGAAATATCATAGGAAATAATTACATGAACAATTCAATCTTTTTGAGATCGGCTCTTCATTCTCAATTGCAAAAATGCTTTTATATAGACATTAATGCCAAAAAGGAAATATAAGGACCATATTCAATTTGTATTTGAATGAGGGGCAAAATGTGCATTTACTGTTGAAACCACATGTAAGCATTATATATGCATTGTATAAACCAGCCATTAAAAAAGACATAAAAATCCCCTTGCTTCATGTGTAAAATTGTGCTTGTCTCACGCTCCCTAAGAGTCTAAAAAGCAAATTTTGTAACCTGCAAAAAATAAATGATCAAAAAATAGTTTTATATTTACATTACTTTACTGTGCAATCATATACCCCTTACAATTTTTTGTTTATCTAATTTCCCTTGCTGTGGCTAGTTAGGGACAAATGTAAATGAGTTAATGCACTGATTGAGCAATCACTGTGTATAATGTTGAAGGGTCAGTGTTCAGAATGTTGTAGAAGAGGATATACTACAGCCACTGTGAGGAGAGTGGGTTAACCCTATTAACATCACTGAAAAGGCAGAAAAAAATAAATAATGTGAGTGCATTACCTTATTTCTTTACTAAGCATAATTTAACATTTTACATGGAATTCCAGTTTGAGTTTAATGTCCATGGGCTTGGAAAATGATCAATAATATTAACTGCTTGGCTGCTAGAAAATGCTGCAGTGCTTTTCAGATCATTGCATTGAGCCCTTTCAGGCAGCCTATGGGTTAAATATGTTGTGGGGAAGACATAGAAATCGACTCATTGTTTATTTGGATAAAGAACCTACTGTGTTGTAATCAGGGGCATAACTTCAGGGGTCTCAGAGGAGTCAACTGCAACTGGGTCCACACCTCAAGGGGGCCCATCTTGCTGTAATCAGTAGTGGCAACACTATAGGGGGCCTGTCAGGGTCCGAGCTCCACCTCCAATATGAACTTTGACCCCTCTATCTAGCCCCTATACAAATATGCTGGCAGGGTCAACAATATACAACCACTGTATTGCTGCACAGAAAAACCTGCTGCCATATTTGTACAGGAAAACTGAACAAGTGCTTACCCTCTGTTGTGGACTAACCAAGGAAAAAGGATGACTCACAGTCACAGAGAAGCAGATCCAATTTTGTGGAATATGGGTGTCTATTATTAATCAGATATGCTGATGAATTATACTCAGGAGCGAGTGGTGCACACTTGTAATAGGGAGGGACCCAATCAGGTCTTGTTCTGCCCTCAGTTGTAATCATCTAGCACTAAAGGTTTTAAAATTCATATTCATACATTAAACACTTTTTACGTTTGTGTTAAAATTGTACTTTTTCCCCGCTCCCTAAAGAGGGGCTAAAAAGCAAATTCTTCGGCTGCAATTGCTGCAAAATCAAATAACTAGTTTAGGCAGTTTGCAGCGTTTTGAAACCCTAGGTTACAAATTTTGCTTTTTGGCTCCTCTAGGGAGCATGAGAAAAAGCACCATTTTTTTAAAAATTAAAGCAAGAAGTGAAAACAACTGTAGCTGTGTAAACATATACAAAAAGTTGTTACATATTATAAGATACAGTTTAATGAATTGAGTGACAAAACATCATGAATTTTTTAAATTTGCTTCTTAAAATTTATGTTTATTGAAACACAAAAAAGGGAAAGTGCTATATTCACTAGCAACCTCTCAAGCCTCTTCAACCTTTCTTGTTTTAATTTCTGTGTTATTTACAGGTGCCCATTCCCAAAAGCATCCTCTTCTCTTCATTATTTAGTGGATGTTCTTCCTAGACTAACACAGGAAATGAATACTAGAGATGATTTTGGAGGCTATACACGCAGCTAACCATCATTCAATCATACTCTGATGCAACCCAGGTATAACTACATTTACTACTGGGCTCACAAGTCCAAGGGCCCCATCTGGCCCTCAGAATATCTATACTAAAGGAGCATGTTCTTACCTAGAAAAACAAGACCTATACCTAGGGTAGCAGAATTTAAAGGGACAGTAAATGCCTTGAGGGTTTGATATAAAATCTTTAGTTTTGTCAAAATAAAGTACTTTGCAAAATATGTTCATTATTTATGTTGCCCCATTTTATGTAATCTAGCTCTGAAAATTGTGTTTTTTCCAATTATCAGAACTTGCACCATGCTGATTTCTCAAGACTAAGCCTGCTACTTATCTTTTCCTATTTGGCTTTAAATGATAACAACAGCAAAACAAGGTATTTGATACTAACATAAGACCATGGCTAGCCTTGTTGTCTGCAGACTGAAGCCTGGATTGGTTCCCCCAAATAAGTCAAATGGTGGGTGGAGTTTAACTATTGAAAAACAATTGCATTAAGCAAGATGTTAATCTGTTTTAAAAATATTTAGAATTGGCTGATATGTTGCTCCATAGCAACACAACAGAAATGTCTTGTAATTACAAGGTGTTTACTGTCCCTTTAAGTGAGATGCAAATTTAGTATTGTGGTTCAGCCACACTTGAGTTACAGTGTTCCACACTTATTGATTTATTTGTATTGTTGCTTGTTTTCTCTGAGGCAGTGTATGGTACATTTACAGCCCCCATGCCAGCCTGTAAAGGGTCAATTGAAAGACTTGGTACATGGTTAAGTGGGCAACATATCCTCATATTTGATTCATAATGCCCTAATTGTGACAACTGAGAACTTAATACTGCTCTGTATGTGTCAGATACAGGGTCTTTACATCTTTGTATGTGAACATTAATGGGCTAATAATGTCCTTTATGTGTCTGCCAAGGGGGTATCATTAATTAATATTCTTCTGTATGTGCCTCCTAATAGGTCTTTACTGCTCTATTGGTGGCTATGGCCATACAAGTGCAGTTGTTAAGCTGCCTTTTATTTCTAATAAAACTTTAGCCACAATGTGAAGCTAAGAATTTAGCCTCTTTGGTGGCTACCGGGTTCATTTTTCTGTACTGTTTATTTATATGAAGAAACTAATTATGCAGATTGTGGGTTACAATTTGTTGTATGCCTTTTACCTATTATACCAGCATATCTGTATTTTCTATGTAAGGCTCAGTGTTGTTGCCCTAGTTTATGTTTCTACCTCTCCACATTTGCAACACACTTTCCACTTCTCTGTAGCTAGTCCATTCCTGTCCACGCAGTGTCAATTATAAATATACTTTCTTGCATTTATATGTAGACTTGTAGCACTGCTGAATTGTATTTTCACAGTTTATATTTTTGTTTCGAATAAAAAAATATATAATTGTCTTTCATTTTAAATGGTAGACTAATACTGGTGTATATTGCTGATGTTAATGTGAGCTCTATTTCGGGTTGCCAGTTGCCCTCTAAGATTCAATTACCTACACCCCTCTGTTTTATGTGTCTTATTGGATGGCCCCATATTTGAAGCCCTTGTGAATTATATGCCCATATGGAACCTCAAATCAGACCCCAATGTGTACTGGTGCTGCCTGTTATATGCCCAGATCTGACCTCAGTTCAAACACAATCAGTATAGTGTCTATTTTTTTCAGTGTTTTTTTTTTTTACTGGGCAGGCAGCGAACATACTGACAGCTTAAAAACTGTACACCTGGCAATTATATTTTATTATCGTACTGCTCATGCTTATAGTACTATGCAGAGGAAGGCTACAGTGTCTAACATGCAGTTGTTTTTCTGTCTTGTGAAGATGACACAAAGCTGCCTTTGTGGTTATACTCCTGCATACCACATGGGAAGAAGCACACGCTTCACTGAGCACTGGACACTGAAGGCTGCGATCTAAAAATGGAGCCTTGTTTTTTAAAATGTATTCCTGTTTAAATGCAGAATCAATTAAAAAAAGGTCCAGTACATTTACCATTTTTGCCTTCCAGTATTTCTGATAAATTATCATTTATTTTCTTCTTTTTCCCCCCTTCCACTAGCATGGTTTTGTTGTGTTTTCATTTCAGGCTAATATTAAATATATTAATTAACATGCATATAAAATTAATTGGGCAGTTGATAAGTAATTTATTTAGTGATTTTGGACACACACACAGCATAACCTGAGTTAGACAAAAATAGTGGGAAACTATACCCTGTACTTAACTTACCGACAAGACCGTTACACAACAAAATCAATAGAAGATGCATTTTTTGTAAAGGTACATTTTCCCCGAAGGGGACTTGCTATTAGTGGCCATATGTAGGTAGGGAAGTGCCAATCAATGTCATCTTTAAAATGACACCAATAAGTTTTGTGTACCAGCCTCCATGGGATGTATGTGGCATACAATATTAGATCACTCCCCCCTTTAAAAAAATAAATAAATAAAAAAAGCTTTCTTAAAGGGACACTGAACCCAAATTGTTTCGTTCATGATTCAGATAGAGCATGCAATTTTAAGCAACTTTCTAATTTACTCCTATTATCAATGTTTATTTTTTCTCTTGGTATCTTTATTTGAAAATGCAGGAATGTAAGCTAACGTGCTGGCCCATTTTTGATTCAGAACCCTGGATAACGTTTGCTGATTGGTGGCTACATTTAGCCACCAATCAGCAAGCACTACCCAGATGCTGAACCAAAGATGGGCTGGTTCAAATACAGATACCAAGAGAACAAAGACAAATTAATAATAGTTGCTTAAAATTGCATGCTCTATCTGAATCATGAAATAAACATATTTGGTTTCAGCATCCCTTTAAAGTTATTGTATTAGACAGGGGGCTATGATTTAGTTATATGAATAACAAATTTGCATACAATGTTTTAGAATTGGTTCTGTTTACTATTTGCATGCATTAAATGTTACTTCTGATAGCATGCAGCCATGCACAAATCTCATTGTTTATTTTTTACCATATGTGTAAGAGATATATTTTATTGCCTTTTTTAAAATACAATAAAAAAATGTGTATTGTTCAGGAATTATAATTTTAAATTATAAAAAAGGTTAATGAGAATTTCCTGTATTTTGTGGTGTAAATTAAATTGTAAAGCCAACAACACAATATTGTTTTTTAATAATAAAAATGCATGTGTACATAATATTGTTAATAAAACACTCCAATATTTTCATTGCTAAATAAAAAGCTTTTGGTTTACCTTATTTTCAATATTTAGTATTTACATCTTTATTAAAGGGACACTGAACCCAATTTTTTTCTTTTGTGATTCAGATAGAGTATGCAATTTTAAGCAACTTTCTAATTTACTCCTCTTATCAATTTTTCTTCATACTCTTGCTATCTTTATTTGAAAAAGAAGGCATCTAAGCTTTTTTTTGGGTTCAGGACTCTGGACAGCAGTTTTTTTATTGGTCAATGAATTTATCTACCAATCAGCAAGGACAACCCAGGTTGTTCACCAAAAATGGGCCGGCATCTAAACTTACATTCTTGCTTTTCAAATAAAGATACCAAGAGAATGAAGAAAATGTGATAATAGGAGTAAATTAGAAAGTTGCCTAAAATTACATGATCTATATGAATCACGATAGAAAAACATTTGGGTTCAGTGTCCCTTTAAGCAGAATTTTCTTAACTGACATCTCAGAAAAAAATTCTTTTTCTTAAAGGTAATGAAAACGAGTACCATAAGTGTACCAATTAGCGGTATTTAAGACATACTTCTGTTATTATTTAATGACATGGTAAGACCTTACCTGGAGTGCAGATCTGGGGGCCAATTTAAAAAGTTCAGAGAAGGGCCACAAAACTAATAAAGGAAATGGAAGATTTAAAGTTTGAGATGTCAGTCAAATTGGGTCTGTTTACTCTTCAAACTTGCCCTTAGGCTTCCCTAACAGGTAACATTTTAAGGATATCTGAACTGGAACACAGGTGAAACAATCAGCTGCTTAGTAACCATGGTTATTTTACCTGCTCTCATCCAAGGTAATCCTGAAAACCTGGCCTGTTGGGGAGGCTTGAGAAATTGTTTGAAAACCAGTGCTCTAGAAAAAAGATTCTTAAGGTGAAATGATTACGAATACAAATATGCTCAAGGCCCATATACAGAGTTAGCAGAATCACTGTTTATTCCAAGGCAATTGCTTGGGACAAATGGTCAGATTTTACAGGGACATTGAAGGCAAAATTGGAATGCACAGTGCACAAAGGTGAATTTAAATTTTTAATAGAAGCATTTTTGCAATAAACACGTATCAGCAAAAATGCTTCTAGTAAAAGCTATAGCTGTTTCAAAGGTGTACTTAAAGGGACGTGAAACTTCAATTTTTTTTTTTCATGATTCAGATAGAGAATACCATTTCTTTCATGTAATTGGCAAGAGTCCATGAGCTAGTGACGTATGGGATATACAATCCTACCAGGAGGGGCAAAGTTTCCCAAACCTCAAAATGCCTATAAATACACCCCTCACCACACCCACAATTCAGTTTTACAAACTTTGCCTCCTATGGAGGTAGTAAAGTAAGTTTGTGCTAAGATTTCTACGTTGACATGCGCTTCTCAGCATTTTGAAGCCTGGTTCATCTCAGTACAGCGAATGTCAGAGGGACGTGAAGGGAGTATCACTTATTGAATGCAATGATTTCCCTAACGGGGGTCTATTTCATAGGTTCTCTGTTATCGGTCGTAGAGATTCATCTCCTACCTCCCTTTTCAGATTGACGATATACTCTTATATATACCATTACCTCTACTGATAACCGTTTCAGAACTGGTTTGGCTATCTGCTATATGTGGATGGGTGTTTTTGGCAAGTATGTTTTTATTACTTAAGACACCCTAAGCTATGGTTTGGCACTTTATTAATTAATATAAAGTTCTAAATATATGTATTGTACTTATATTTGCCATGAGTCAGGTTTATGTATTTCCTTTTGCAGACTGTCAGTTTCATATTTAGGGAAAAACATACGGCCAGATTACAAGTTTTGCGTTAGGAGCTATGCGGTGCTAATGTGCAGTTTTTTCTCACCGCTCACTTACCTACAGCGCTGGTATTACAGGTTTTTACAATCCCGGCATTAACAGGCAACAAGTGAGCGTAGAGCAAAATTGAGCTCCATACCGCACTCCAATACCAGCGCTGCTTAAGTGAGCGGTGAGCTTTCCGTACGCGCTCGTGCACGATTTCCCCATAGACATCAATGGGGAGAGCCGACTGAGAAAAAGTCTAACACCTGCAAAAAAGCAGCGTAAAACTCAGTAACGCAGCCCCATTGATTCCTATGGGGAAACACATTTTATGTTTATACCTAACACCCTAACATGAACCCTGAGTCTAAACACCCCTAATCTTACACTTATTAACCCCTAATCTGCCACCCCTGACACGCCGACACCTACATTATTCTTATTAACCCCTAATCTGCCACTCCGGACATCGCCGCCACCTACATTATATTTATTAACCCCTAACCTGCAGCCCCCAACATCGCCGTCACCTACATTATATTTATTAACCCCTAATCTGCCGCCCCCAATGTCGCCGCCACTATATTAAATGTTATAACCCCTAAACCTAAGTCTAACCCTAACCCTAACACCCCCTAATTGAAATATAATTAAAATAAATCTAAATACAATTTCTATAATTAACTAAATTATTAAAAATTAAACTATTTAAAACTAAATACTTACCTATAAAATAAACCCTAAGGCCTAGATTTAGAGTTGGGCGGTAGCCGTCAAAACCAGCGTTAGAGGCTCCTAACGCTGGTTTTAGGCTACCGCCGGTATTTGGAGTCAGTCAGGAAAGGGTCTAACGCTCACTTTCCAGCCACGACTTTTCCATACCACAGATCCCCTTACGTCAATTGCGTATCCTATCTTTTCAATGGGATCTTTCTAACTCCGGTATTTAGAGTCGTGTCTGAAGTGAGCGTTAGAAATCTAACGACAAAACTCCAGCCGCAGAAAAAAGTCAGTAGTTAAGATCTTTCTGGGCTAACGCCGGTTTATAAAGCTCTTAACTACTGTTCTCTAAAGTACACTAACACCCATAAACTACCTATGTACCCCTAAACCGAGGTCCCCCCACATCGCCGACACTCGATTAAATTTTTTTAACCCCTAATCTGCCGACCGCCACCTACGTTATCCTTATGTACCCCTAATCTGCTGCCCCTAACACCGCCGACCCCTATATTATATTTATTAACCCCTAATCTTCCCCCCACAACGTCGCCGCCAGCTACCTACACTTATTAACCCCTAATCTGCCGTCCGCACGCCGCCGCCAGCTACATTATAGCTATTTACCCCTAATCTGCTGCCCCTAACACCGCCGACCCCTATATTATATTTATTAACCCCTAATCTGCCCCCCACAACGTCGCCTCCACCTGCCTACACTTATTAACCCCTAATCTGCCGAGCGGACCGCACCGCTATTATAATAAAGTTATTAACCCCTAATCCGCCTCACTCCCGCCTCAATAACCCTATAATAAATAGTATTAACCCCTAATCTGCCCTCCTGTGATATACCTTTAAGGTATCTCCCTGCATGCACTTCACTCCTTTAAAAGGGAGCCTCCTATTTCCATACCTTGCCTGATTATTGAGAATAAAAGCAGCCTTACGTTTGTAACCTTTTTCCAAACTTCAGGTCCATTATCAATACCTTGAAACCAAAAGGGAACTTCCTTAACTATCTTCAGTTTGACTTTGTGGATCTACTTCCCTTCCAGAGTGTTTTCCTATATACACCATTTACCTGAGCATAACCGTTTACTAGGAAATCCTTCACAGCTCTCCCTCTGCAGCGCCTTTCAGTTTCCTACACTGACCGCGATACCGCAGCTGCTCTCCGACTCCAGATCTGCTAACCGGAAGTGAGTGACACATTCACCGCAAGCCTTCAGTATAGCACCGGTGTTCCTCCGTGAAACCTCTCAGGTAATCCGTTCCTGTAACGCACCTTCTGCTTGCTGGTTACTAGGAATTGTCCTCTTACTCAGCTATTATTGCTCTAAGGTAAATCCTGACTACCTGTTATACTTCAGCTCATAGTAAAGTTACGTTACCGGATATAGACTCAGCTGTTCATATGTTCATTATCAACCTGAGACAGACTGTGTGATTGAGACTGTAAATATTTTATTGGGTGAATGTGTGTGAAGGAATCTACAAAATTATATCGAGTACATCTGAGACTTTCTGATTATATAGTGAATACATACAAGAGCCGTATTCATTTAAACTTCTGTTGAGAGGTAATTTGTGTTACCTAATATCCACTCCTACTGGCTATTAATTGCTCACTGCTACCTTACCTGTCCTAACAGAGTATGTGTTTGCAGGAATCGTTAGACAAAAGAGCTACATTCAAACTATTTTTGGTAAACTGAGTACTGGACTCATTACACCTCCCTAACATCGCAGACACCTAACTTCAAGTATTAACCCCTAATCTGCCGATCGGAGCTCACTGCTACTCTAATAAATATTTTAACCCCTAAAGCTAATTTTAAACCTAACCCTAACACCCCCCTAAATTAAATATAATTTTATTCTAACAAAATAAATTAACTCTTATTAAATAAATTATTCCTATTTAAATCTAAATACTTACCTGTAAAATAAACCCTAATATAGCTACAATATAAATTATAATTATATTATAGCTATTTTAGGATTAATATTTATTTTACAGGTAACTTTGTACAATAGCTATTAAATAGTTAAGAACTATTTAATAGCTAAAATAGTTAAAATAATTACAAAATTACCTGTAAAATAAATCCTAACCTAAGTTACAATTAAACCTAACACTACACTATCAATAAATAAATTAAATAAACTACCTACAATTATCTACCTACAATTAGCTACAATTAAACCTAACACTACACTATAAATAAATTAATTAAATAAAATACCTACAGCCAATAGAATGCAAGCTCAATCTGATTGGCTGATTGGATCAGCCAATCGGATTGAACTTGATTCTGATTGGCTGATTCCATCAGCCAATCAAAATATTCCTACCTTAATTCCGATTGGCTTATCGGAATTTGAGGGACGCCATCTTGGATGACGTCATTTAAAGGAACCGTCATTCGGTGAGTAGGCATCGGTTGAAGAGAATGTTCCGCGTTGGCTTGGAAGAAGATGGCTCTGCTCTGCTCCAGAAGAAAGAAGATTGAAGATGCGGCTTGATAGAAGACTTCATCCCGATGATGGACTTCCGACTTCAGCCCGATGATGGATTTCTTCAGTCGCCGCTTGGATCCAGACTTCAGCCCGAGGATGGACGTCACTCTTCAGCCCCCCGCTTGGGCTTGGATCAACACTTCTGAGGACCGATCGGTGAACCTGGTATGGTGAAGATAAGGTAGGAAGATCTTCAGGGGCTTAGTGTTAGGTTTATTTAAGGGGGGTTTGGGTTAGATTAGGGGTATGTGGGTGGTGGGTTGTAATGTTGGGGGGGGGGTATTGTATGTGTTTTTTTTACAGGCAAAAGAGCTGAATTCTTTGGGGCATGCCCCGCAAAGGGCCCTGTTCAGGGCTAGTAAGGTAAAAGAGCTTTGAACTTTTTTAATTTAGAATAGGGTAGGGCATTTTTTATTTTGGGGGGCTTTGTTATTTTCTTAGGGGGATTAGAGTAGGTGTAATTAGTTTAAAATTGTTGTAATATTTTTCTAATGTTTGTAAATATTTTTTTATTTTTTGTAACTTAGTTCTTTTTTATTTTTTGTACTTTAGTTAGTTTATTTCATTGTATTTATTTGTAGATATTGTATTTAATTAATTTATTGATAGTGTAGTGTTAGGTTTAATTGTAGGTAATTGTAGGTATTTTATTTAATTAATTTATTGATAGTGTAGTGTTAGGTTTAATTGTAACTTAGGTTAGGATTTATTTTACAGGTAATTTTGTAATTATTTTAACTATTTTAGCTATTAAATAGTTCTTAACTATTTAATAGCTATTGTACCTGGTTAAAATAAATACAAAGTTACCTGTAAAATAAATATAAATCCTAAAATAGCTATAATATAATTATAATTTATATTGTAGCTATATTAGGATTTATTTTACAGGTAAGTATTTAGCTTTAAATAGGAATAATTCATTTAATAAGAGTTAATTAATTTCGTTAGATTTAAATTATATTTAACTTAGGGGGGTGTTAGTGTTAGGGTTAGACTTAGCTTTAGGGGTTAATACATTTATTAGAATAGCGGTGAGCTCCAGTCGGCAGATTAGGGGTTAATGTTTGAAGTTAGGTGTCGGCGATGTTAGGGACGGCAGATTAGGGGTTAATACTATTTATTATAGGGTTAATGAGGCGGATTAGGGGTTAATAACTTTATTATAATAGCGGCGCGGTCCGGTCGGCAGATTAGGGGTTAATAAGTGTAGGCAGGTGGAGGCGACGTTGTGGGGGGCAGATTAGGGGTTAATATAATATAGGGGTCGGCGGTGTTAGGCGCAGCAGATTAGGGGTACATAGGGATAATGTAAGTAGCGGCAGTTTACGGAGCGGCAGATTAGGGGTTAATAATAATATGCAGGGGTCAGCGATAGCGGGGGCGGCAGAATAGGGGTTAATAAGTGTAAGGTTAGGGGTGTTTAGACTCGGGGTACATGTTAGAGTGTTAGGTGCAGACGTAGGAAGTGTTTCCCCATAGCAAACAATGGGGCTGCGTTAGGAGCTGAACGCGGCTTTTTTGCAGGTGTTAGGTTTTTTTTTCAGCTCAAACAGCCCCATTGTTTTCTATGGGGGAATCGTGCACAAGCACGTTTTTGAAGCTGGCCACGTCCGTATGCACCGCTGGTATCGAGAGTTGAAGTTACGTTAAATATGCTCTACGCTCCTTTTTTGGAGCCTAACGCAGCCATTCTGTGAACTCTCAATACCAGCGGTATTTAAAAGGTGCGGCCAGAAAAAACCCAGCGTTAGCTACGCACCCCTTTGGCCGCAGAACTCTAAATCTAGGCGTATGATAGCTACAATATAACTAATAGTTACATTGTAGACAGCTTAGGGTTTATTTTTATTTTACAGGCAAGTTTGTATTTATTTTAACTAGGTAGAATAGTTACTAAATAGTTATTAACTATTTAATAACTACCTAGCTAAAATAAATACAAATTGACCTGTAAAATAAAACCTAACCTAAGTTACAATAACACTACACTACAATTAAATAAATGAACTAAATTAAATACAATTAAATAAATGAACTAAATTAAATACAATTAAATAAATTAAATTAGCTAAATCACAAAACCCCCCCCACTAAATTACAGAAAATAAAAAACTAATTACAAGATCTTTAAACTAATTACACCTAATCTAATAGCCCTATTAAAATAAAAAAAGCCCCCCCCCCCCAAAAAAAAATAAAAAAATAAAACGCTAGCCTAAACTAAACTATCAATAGCCCTTAAAAGGCCCTTTTGTGGGGCATTGCCCCAAAGTAATCAGCTCTTTTTTTAAAAAGAATTCTTTTTATTGACGTTTTGCAAAGATACAATATGCAATACAAGTTCTCAAAACAGTAATGACAACATTTCCATTGCACATGTTACAGTGATAATAGTAAGAAACAAGATGGATGACCCAGCAGAAGCGTCTGAAACCTCTATTTTATAATATTAAACGCTTAAATGGGTGACTACTTAGTTGGCCTCTTATGGACCAAGTGATATAGGTAATTCTGGTAGGAAATGGTAATCACATCTAAGACCCTAGTGGGTCTAGTTAAACATAGTTATCAGCGGGTAAACACCACTTAGTGATAATGTTGTAATGAAAATTAAATAAAGCATTGGAAACCAAACATATGATGATAAGATTGGATCTAAATTTAAATCTAATTTGTGATTATAGGTATTGGAGGGAGAGCCTATAGTACAACAGAGTTGGTATAGAAAGTGTAACTGCTTTGCAAGAATATAAAGGATGTATTATGATACTGCCCCCTCTAATGTGGCAATACCAGAACATACAAGGGTGTCACATTTACGTATTGCAATCAATTCTCAACTATTATAATGATACTAAAGCATTTATGGATTACGCTTTTACATACAGCAATATATGTTCAGAGAACCACCAATACTCTGTCTCACGTTTATCCCATAGTGAGCCTTAAATTCAACTTTTTAAACTTGTGCAATAAAGATTTGTATCAGAGCCAGCTTAAATAGTGTGTATACAGTCAAATATACCTCTAACATCCCAAATACACAATCTGATATATTTTCACTGGAAGAAATTAGCATTAATAGGATAGTTGTGTATTACTAGGCCAGGAGCATATAAACTGGGCAAATGACTTTTACATAAAGTTGAGTACCGTCATCAAACATGATTGCTCTCACTAAGGTGCCTCAGCACTAAGGTCCCTAAAGTACAATCTAGCCTGACATCTCCAAAATCTGAGGTCTGAATATTTCTATTATTACGACGGGTTGTTACCCAATACCAGTTTTTATATTGGTAATCGCAGGCATGTCTCTTAATACGTAGCCTTGTGAATTAATGTTATAGTGTTGCCGTACCATAGTTCAATATTCAGTGGGTAGACACCTCTTTAAACCTAGTGGTGGCATTAGGGTCTTAAGAGCTAGTATCGAGTATGATTGAGTGTGAATGACTTGGGTAAGTATAGCAAATGATTATTAGGCTAGAATGACATATGACAATATAGCTTGTTAGGGAGGACTTCTGAATACTATCTGCATGGGCAAAATTTAGGGGCATTAAAGAATTTTCTAACATAATCCTGTTGTCCTTAACTCCGGTAAAACATATAATGTTGGGGGGTGTCCGTTATCTGTCTGCCTTTACCTGTATCAGATGGTAGACATAGCTTTGTGATACAAGATATTATACATGAAAATACGACAAACTGGGACACAGGTTATAAGGTTTGCAGCTCAGTCATTTTACATCCTATTCTGAAAAGGGGGAGGAGGTGAGGGGATAAAAGAAGCATCTATCGGTCTTTGCTGAATTCTTAAATCTTATGGAGATAAAAACTTTATATGTCATATAAAATGCAAGCAGGTTGCATGAATACTATAGTTACCTTAGTGGAATATAAGATATTGACTATATTGCTGTTTCTAGTAAATAACTATTTATGTGAATGTGGTACAACCAAATAGTTTATCTTTTGAAAGTAACTATACTCCATAGTCTCGGCTGCTGACATGGAGGTCTAGTACCTTGAATATAGTTTGTACAAAGTAAAGAAAGGAATAGGTAACTTTATAGGCTAATACATTAATACAGACCCATAAGATACTATTAGAGCAGTAACCATAGAAACTTATAATATATGCATCTATAAAATATGGAATCAACAAAGAGTAACAAGAACTTAGATTTGTACTAGTGTGTAGCAATAGGGCTCAGGGATATAACAAGTGATAGGACAAACATCAATAGTATAACAATATAGAAACACCTATCAAGACTAACTTATTATTAATGACCATTACTACTAAGGACCCAGCTAGACTATGCGCGCCATGTATTAAGGCGTCAAAATTTTCGCACAGACCGTATCGAATAAACCCGCCGGCATTCGCACCATGCGGATAGCACTTCGTTACATGAATGTACTAAAAACCAAGTCGAAGACAATCGGATTATTGATAACTTTGAAGCTTCGCTCGGCGCGAAAGAACAAAGTTACTAAGCAGTCTACGACCTAATTGGTTTATTTCATCACCCACGTGACCATCTAGGTGTCATAATCGTCATACAAGCGGCAAGGTTTAGCTGATGACATGTATAAGAATGTGCATTTTCCCAGAAATCTTTTTCCCAGAAATCTGGTTTACTGTCCATTTAAATTTGATTTTGTAATTTGATTACTTCTCTGTTTATCCTTTTTTTTTAAGTTACACTGAACCAAAAACTCTGCCAATTATGACGCTAGACACAGCTTGGAATGAACCGGTGGCAAAAAAATGTAAGGCTGCCAACAGTTTTAATAGTCCGGGTATGGCTTGTGAACGCGCTGTCATAGGCTCCAAGTATTCTGCTATTTCATTATAAAGTTCCATAATAGCTTCTCGGTCCAAACGGAATCTCTTGATAATCTCCCGATCAGAAATGCCTTCCAAACCCATACGTGAAAGGAAAACTCTAGGGACTCTGATTCTTCTACCTCTCCTTCTTTGCAATCCATTATTGTTTTCAACCGGTGCCTGTATAGCCCTTCTTCCTCGTAATTGAATCAATCTGAATAGAAACATATGTAAAAGTGTCTCCATCTTCATTCAGTGATTAAAAAAACAATAATGAAACTATTGTAGTCTAGTCCTTTCACTTAAGTACTTCAACCTGGCGTCAGGTTGATACCCCCTATAGTTTTCTATTGTATTCGCTACCTAAATGGTCGCAAAGCAAATCACGCGAAGTTAGAGTGAAAGTTGGAGCGGGCGGATTACTTGTAACATTCATAATTTCCGATTACAGCGAATTTATGTGCGATCGAACATGTAGTAAGTGGAAAAAGGCTTAGGAACGATCAGTTGCGTAAAATTATGATAGCTGATGAAAAATAGTGGTTTTTCTATTCGATCGCAGATTGGTAAATACGAGATGCAGATCGTGACAAATTTTGATGCAGAAATACAGACGAACGGTCACTTCGATGCTTAGTACATGGCGCCCTATGTATCCACATTGAGAAATATAAGGGGCAACAAAGTTCTAAAAGTCCCCTATACCCATTAGAAAGTCATGTCCGAGATGTTAACCTATGCCAACTTTTGGCGAGTAAATACTGCCGTTAATAGAGTTCCCAATGAAGATGGCAGTGACGTTCAGCCCGACTCTAATAATGAAGATAGTACTCGGTGAGCCTAGCCATAGCAATAGGTGTAAGGGCTTTTTCCCTGGTATGTGTGTCTCTGTAGCCAGGAGATTCTCCGGACCGGAGCAGTATGGAAAAGACTTGTCCATCAGTGGAGAGTATTCCAAGTTAGCCCCAATGGTCAGAGGATCAAAAAGCTGCAATTTCCAAGTACAATAGGCCATCCCAAAGTTAAATGCCCCATGCTCCTTGCTAGTTGGTGATTCATTGTCACTATCCATTTCTGCATGCTGACCTTCACATCTGGGTTCCAAGATCTCTAATGCGGCATCTGGATTATGTTCCGGCTTGGACTTCGATGCTGTTGAGCGACAGTGAGAGCCGCTAAGGAGGATAGAGCCTGCAGGGCTATACTGCAGATTCTCGTGATCAGTAGGTAAGTGGTAAGGTACTGGGAGCTCTGTTGTGTATTCTGGTATGGTGGATGTGGGACGATCAATTATCCCCAGAGAGTACCGTTCCTCTGCAAGCACTGCATGTAGCTCGAGAAAGTAGTCATCCATTAAGGTCTCTATTTCCTTCAATAGCGTAAAGACCGCCCCCTCCATTATAATTGTACTTATGTTTAGCCACTATGAGATTAAGTTTCCACTTCTTTACATTTTGGCTCTATGCTGCAAGCATCACTATTATGAATTGCTGATATAGCTAGTTTTAGCATGTACATGAGCCTGTTTTACCCGGCAAACGGGGGGGGGGGGGGGGTTAGGATGAGGCCACCGCCTCACCTAGTCAACTGTCCGGAGTTCTGTTTCATCTTGTGCGATTCCTTCAATATGTATAGCTATTGATATAACAGAGATTTGCAGAGTAATATCAATGCAGTAGAGTTAGTAATTCGCCGTAGATGGTCAGAAAATTGACAGATTATCCGTCGGTTAGCAGGAGCCTCTGTTATTGCGACCTGTCATGGATGTGGTCCGGACACGCCCCCCCCCGTAATCAGCTCTTTTACCTGTAAAAAAAAATAAAATACAAACAACTCCCCCAACAGTAAAAGCCACCACCCACACAACCAACCCCCCAAATAAAATACTAACTAAAAAAACCTAAGCTCCCCATTGGCCTGAAAAGGGCATTTGGATGGTCATTGCCCTTAAAAGGGCATTTAGCTCTTTTGCAGGCCCAAACCCTAATCTAAAAATAAACCCACCCAATACACCCTTAAAAAAAATCCTAACACTAACCCCCAAAGATTCACTTACCGGGAGAAGTTTTCATCCAAGCGGCAAGATGTCCTCAACGAAGCCGGCAGAAGTGGTCCTCCAGACGGGCAGAAGTCTTCATCCAGACTGCATCTTCTATCTTCATCCTTGCGGCGCGTAGCGGGTCCATCTTCAAGACATCCGACACGGAGCATCCTCTTCAAACGACGGCTTCTTCGTAATGAATATCTCTTTAAGTGACGTCATCCAAGATGGCGTCCCTCCCTTAGATTCTGATTG
Organism: Bombina bombina; assembly: GCF_027579735.1. Lineage (NCBI taxonomy): Eukaryota > Metazoa > Chordata > Amphibia > Anura > Bombinatoridae > Bombina > Bombina bombina. The sequence continues at coordinate 1,130,504,748 of NC_069501.1, forward strand.
GCTGATAGAATTCTATCAGCCAATCGGAATTAAGGTAGAAAAAATCCTATTGGCTGATTAGATCAGACAATAGGATTGAACTTCAATCCTATTGGCTGATCCAATCAGCCAATAGGATGGAGCTTGCATTCTATTGGCTGATTGGGTCAGCTCAATCCTATTAGCTGATCCAATCAGCCAATAGGATTTTTTCTACCTTAATTCCGATTGGCTGATAGAATTCTATCAGCCAATCGGAATCTAAGGGACGCTATCTTGGATGACGTCACTTAAAGAGATATTCATTACGAAGAAGTCGTCGTTTGAAGAGGATGCTCCGTGTCGGATGTCTTGAAGATGGACCCGCTCCGCGCCAGAAGGATGAAGATAGAAGATGCCGTCTGGATGAAGTCTTCTGCCCGTCTGGAGGACCACTTCTGCCGGCTTCGTTGAGGACATCTTGCCGTTTGGATGAAGACTTCTCCTGGTAAGTGAATCTTCGGTGGTTAGTGTTAGGATTTTTTAAGGGTGTATTGGGTGGGTTTATTTTTAGATTAGGGTTTAGGCCTGCAAAAGAGCTAAATGCCCTTTTTAGGGCAATGCCCATCCAAATGCCCTTTTTTGGGCAATGGGGAGCTTAGGTTTTTTTAGTTAGTATTTTATTTGGGGGGTTGGTTGTGTGGGTGGTGGATTTTACTGTTGGGGGGGTTGTTTGTATTATTTTTTTTACAGGTAAAAGAGCTGATTACTTTGGTGCAATGCCGTGCAATGCCCCGCAAAAGGCAAAATGTTTTTTATTTTTATTTTGGGGGGGCATTTTTATTTTGATTGGGCTATTAGATTAGGTTTAATTAGTTTAAAGATTTTGTAATTTGTTTTTTATTTTCTGTAATTTAGTGGGTTTTTTTTGTGTGATTTAGCTAATTTAATTTATTTAATTGTATTTAATTTAGTTAATTTATTTTATTGTATTTAATTTAGTTAATTTATTTAATTGTAGTGTAGTGTTAGGTGTTAGTGTAACTTAGGTTAGGTTTTATTTTACAGGTCAATTTGTATTTATTTTAGCTAGGTAGTTATTAAATAGTTAATAACTATTTAGTAACTATTCTACCTAGTTAAAATAAATACAAACTTGCCTGTAAAATAAAAATAAACCCTAAGCTAGCTACAATGTAACTATTAGTTATATTGTAGCTATCTTAGGGTTTATTTTATAGGTATGTATTTCATTTTAAATAGGAATAATTTAGTTAATTATAGTAATTTTCTTTAGATTTATTTAAATTATATTTAAGTTAGGGGGTGTTAGGGTAAGACTTAGATTTAGGGGTTAATAAATTTAACATAGTGGCGGCGACGTTGGGGACGGCAGATTAGGGGTTAATAAGTGTAATGTAATGGCGATGATGTTAGGGTTGGCAGATTAGGGGTTAATAATATTTAACTAGTGTTTGCGAGGCGGGAGTGCCACGTTTTAGGGGTTAATATGTTTATTCTAGTGGCGGCGATGTCCGGAGCGGCAGATTAGGGGTTAAAAATGTTATTATAGTGTTTGCGATGCGGGAGGGCCTCGGTTTAGTGGTTAATAGGTAGTTTATGGGTATTAGTGTACTTTTTAGAACTTTAGTTATGAGTTTTATGCTACGGCGTTGTAGTGTAAAACTCATAACTACTGACTTTAGAATGCGTTATGAATCTTGGAGGTAAAGGGTGTACCGCTCACTTTTTGGCCTCCCATGACAGACTCGTTAATACCAGCGCTATGGAAGTCCCATAGAAAAAAGGGTTTAAGAGAGTTTACGTAAGTCGTTTTGCAGTAAGGCCAAAGAAGTGTGCGGTGCCCCTAAACCTGCAAGACTCGTAATAGCAGTGGTAGTGAAAAAGCAGCGTTAAGACCTGTTAACGCTGCTTTTTTATCTTAAAGCAAAACTCATAATCTAGCCGATATTTAAGTAATATTTTTCTTACCTGGGGTTTAGTATTTTTTCAAATTGAATGTTTTTTTCTTTCAATTTCGCGGCCAAAATTAGGCACACGAGGGTGCAAAATGCCAAAGTTTATTGCGTCATTTTTGGCGTGAGAATTTTTTGGCGCGAAAGTACGTCTGATGACGCAAATTCATCATTTCCGGCGTCTTAGTTGATGCCGAGTTCCTTGCACAAGGTTGCGTCGTTTATGATGCGAGTGTGTCATTTCCGGATGTTGTTAGCGCAAAACAAAATTTCAGTTACGTTGTGCGTCATACTTGGCGCCAAATAATTTCATTATTTTTTAACCCCATTCCTATATGCCTCTTGCCTTTTTTCTATGTCAGAGGGCTATGCTGTTTGCATTTTTTTCCCATTCCTGAAACTGCCATATAAGGAAATTGATAATTTTGCTTTATATGTTGTTTTTTCTCTTACATTTTGCAAGATGTCTCAATCTGATCCTGTCTCAAAAATCCCTGTTGGAACCCTGCTGCCTGATAACAGTTCTACCAAAGCTAAGTGCATTTGTTGTAAACTTGTTGAGATTATATCTCCAGCTGTGGTTTGTAATAGTTGTCATGATAAACTTTTACATGCAGATAATGTGTCCATTAGTAATAGCACATTGCTTGTTGCTGTTCCTTCAACATCTAATATACAAGATATACCTGTGAATTTAAAATAATTTATTGCTGATTCTATTCAGAAGGCTTTGTCTGCCATCCCGCCTTCTAATAAACGTAAAAGGTTTTTTAAAACTTCTCATAAAGTTGATGAAATTTCAAATGACCGACAACATACTGAATTATCCTCCTCTGATAAGGCTCTATCTGATTCAGAAGATCCTTCCTCAGATATTGACAATGACAAATCTACTTATTTATTTAAAATGGAGTATATTCGTTCTTTGTTAAAAGAAGTGTTGATTACATTGGATATTGAGGAAACTAGTCCTCTTGATAGTAAAAATAGTAAACGTTTAAATTCTGTTTATAAACCTCCTGTGGTTACTCCAGAGGTTTTTCTAGTTCCTGGTGCTATTTCTGATATGATTTCTAAGGAATGGATAAGGCCTGGTACTTATTTTATTCCTTCTTCAAGGTTTAAAAAATTGTATCCTTTGTTTCTTTGGCTGATTTTGCAGCTGCATAAACTTTTTGGTTGGAAAATTTAGCGCAAGAAGAATTGGATTCTGATTTGTCTAGCATTGTTCACTTGCTTCAACATGCTAATCATTTTATTTGTGATGCCATTTTTGATATCATCAAAATTGATGTTAAATCTATGTCTTTAGCTATTTTAGCTAGAAGAGCTTTGTGGCTTAAATCTTGGAATGCTGACATAACTTCTAAGTCCAGATTGCTATCTCTTTCTTTCCAAGGTAATAAGTTATTTGGTTCTCAGTTGGATTAGATTATTTCAACTGTCACTGGGGGGAAGGGAGTTTTTTGCCTCAGGATAAATAACCTAAGGGTAAATCTAAAGCTCCTAACCGTTTTTGTTCCTTTTGACAAAATAAGGAACAGAAACCTAATCCTTCCCCCAAGCAATATGTTTCCAATTGGAAACCTTCCTCAAATTGGAATAAATCCAAGCCATTTAAAAAACCAAAGCCAGCCCCCAAGTCCGCATGAAGTTGCAGCCCTCATTCCAGCTCAGCTGGTAGGGGGCAGATTAAAATTTTTCAAGGATGTTTGGATAAATTCTGTCCAAAATCAATGGATTCTGTGTATCGAATAGGATTCAGAGTAACACCTCCTGTGAGAAGATATTTTCTCTAATGCATCCCAGCAAATCCAGTAATGGCTCAGGCTTTCCTGAAGTGTGTTTCAGACCTGGAGTTTTCAGGGGTAATCATGCCAGTTTCGTTTCAGGAACAGGGTTTGGGGTTTTATTCAAATCTATTCATTGTCCCAAAGAAAGAAAATTCATTCAGACCAGTTCTGGATCTGAAAATTTTGAATCTTTATGTAAGAGTACCAACTTTCAAAATGGTGACTATAAGGACTATTCTGCCTTTTGTTCAGCAAGGACATTATATGTCCACAATAGACTTGCAGGATGCATATCTTCATATTCCGATTCATCCAGATCATTATCAGTTTCTCAGTGGCCTACGCTCTGTAATCAGAGAGCGGGGTATTGCGGTGTTTCCTTATTTGGACGATATCTTGGTACTTGGACGATATTTGGACGATATCTTGGTACTAGCTCAGTCTTTACATTCTGCAGAATCTCACACGAATCAACTAGTGTTGTTTCTTTGAAAACATGGTTGGAGGATCAATTTACTAAAATGTTCTTTGATTCCTCAGACAAGGGCCACCTTTTTAGGTTTCCAGATAGATTCAGTGTCCATGACTCTTTCTCTAACAGATAAGAGACGTTTCAAATTAGTTGCAGACTGTTGGAACCTTCAGTCTAAGTCATTCCCTTCAGTAGCTATGTGCATGGAAGTTTTAGGTCTCATGACTGCAGCATCGGACGCGATCCCCTTTGCTCGTTTTCACATGAGACCTCTTCAGCTTTGTATGCTGAACCAATGGTGCAGGGATTAAACAAAGATATCACAATTAATATCCTTAAATCCCAATGTTCGACTATCTCTGACTTGGTAGTTAGATCACCATCATATAGTTCAAGGGGCCTCTTTTGTTCGTCCAACCTGGACTGTGATCACAACAGATGCGAGTCTTTCAGGTTGGGGAGTTGTTTGGGGATGTCTGACAGCACCAGGAGTTTGGAAATCTCAAGAGGCGAGATTACCAATCAATATTTTGGAACTCTGTGCGATTTTCAGGGCTCTTCAGATTTGGCCTCTGTTGAAGAGAGAGCCGTTCATTTGTTTTCAGACAGACAATATCACAACTATGGCATATGTCAATCATCAGGGTGGGACTCACAGTCCCCAAGCTATGAAAGAAGTATCTCGGATACTTGCTTGGGCAGAATCCAGCTCCTGTCTAATTTCTGCAGTTCATATCCCAGGTATAGACAATTGGGAAGCGGATTATCTCAGCCGTCAGACTTTACATCCAGGGGAGTGGTCACTCCATCCAAATGTGTTTTCTCAGATTGTTCAGATGTGGGGTCTTCCAGAAATAGATCTGATGGCTTCCCATCTAAACAAGAAACTACCCAGGTACCTGTCCAGGGATCCTCAGGCGGAAGGAGTGGATGCGTTGACACTTCCTTGGTGTTATCAACCTGCTTATATTTTCCCGCCTCTAGTAATTCTTCCAAGAGTGATCTTCAAAATCATCATGGAACAATTGTTTGTGTTGCTGGTGGCTCCAGCATGGCCTCACAGGTTTTGGTATGCAGACCTTGGCCACTTCCATTAAGGCCGGACCTTCTGTCTCAAGGTCCGTTTTTCCATCAGGATCTCAAATCATTAAATTTGAAGGTATGGAAATTGAACGCCTGGTACTTAGTCATAGAGGTTTCTCTGACTCAGTGATTAATACTATGTTACAGGCTCGTAAATCTGTTTCTAGAAAGATTTATTATCAAGTTTGGAAGATTTATATTTCATGGTGTTCTTCTCATATATTCTCTTGGCATTCTTTCAGAAGTCCTAGAATTTTACAGTTTCTTCAGGATGGTTTGGATAAGGGTTTGTCTGCAAGTTCCTTGAAGGGACAAATCTCTGCTCTTTCTGTTTTATTTCACAGAAAGATTGCTAAACTTCCTGATATTCACTGTTTTGTACAGGCTTTGGTTCGTATCAAGCCTGTCATTAAATCAATCTCTCCTCCTTGGAGTCGTAATTTGGTTTTGAAGGCTTTACAGGCTCCTCCTTTTGAGCCTATGCACTCTTTGGACATTAAACTACTTTCTTGGAAAGTGTTGTTCCTTTTGGCCATCTCTTCTGCTCTTTCTTGTGAATCTCCTTTTCTGATTTTTCATCAGGATAAGGCGGTTTTGCGGACTTCATTTAAATTCTTACCTAAGGTTGTGAATTCTAACAACATTAATAGAGAAATTGTTGTTCGTTCCTTGTGTCCTAATCCTAAGAATTCTTTGGAGAGATCCTTACATTCTTTGGATGTGGTAAGAGCTTTGAAATATTATGTTGAAGCTACTAAAGATTTCAGGAAGACTTCTAGTCTACTTGTTATCTTTTCTGGTTCTAGGAAAGGTCAGAAGGCTTCTGCTATTTCCTTGGCATCTTGGTTAAAGCTTTTGATTCATCAGGCTTATTTGGAGTCGGGTCAAGCCCCGCTTCAGAGAATTACAGCTCATTCTACTAAATCAGTCTCCACTTCGTGGGCCTTTAAGAATTAAGCTTCAGTTGATCAGATTTGCAAAGCAGCAACTTGGTCTTCTTTGCATACATTTACTAAATTCTACCGTTTTGATGTATTTGCTTCTTCAGAAGCAGTTTTTGGTAGAAAAGTTCTTCAGGCAGCTGTTTCAGTTTGATTCTTCTGCTGATGTTTTAAGTTTTTTCTTTTCATTTATGAGAATAAACTTATATTTTGGATTGTGGATTCATTTTTTTCAGCGGAAAATGGCTGTTTTTATTTTATCCCTCCCTCTCTAGTGACTCTTGCGTGGAGTTCCACATCTTGGGTATTGCTATCCCATACGTCACTAGCTCATGGACTCTTGCCAATTACATGAAAGAAAACATAATTTATGCAAGAACTTACCTGATAAATTCATTTATTTCATATTGGCAAGAGTCCATGAGTCCCACCCTTTTATGGTGGTTATGATTTTTTTGTATAAAGCACAATTATTTCCAAATGCCTTTATTGATGCTTTTTACTCCTTTCTTTATCACCCTACTACTTGGCTAATCGTTAAACTGAATTGTGGGTGTGGTGAGGGGTGTATTTATAGGCATTTTGAGGTTTGGGAAACTTTGCCCCTCCTGGTAGATTTGTATATCCCATACGCCACTAGCTCATGGACTCTTGCCAATATGAAAGAAATGAATTTATTAGGTAAGTTCTTACATAAATTATATTTTTAAAAAAGTTTCAAATTTACTTCTATTATCAAATTTGCTTTGCTAATGTATAACATTGTTGCAAAACTGCTGCCATATAGTACTGCAGACACGTGCACACTCCTCAACTTACCTTCCTGCTTTTCAACAAAGGATAACAATAAAACAAAGAAAATGTGATAATAGAAGTAAATTGGAAAGTTATTTAAAATGATATGCTCTATCTGAATCATAAAACATTTTGGGTTTTATGTCCCTTTAAGAATGCTTTATGCACCAGTATTTTATACACATTTTATTTTTATCCCTCCCTCTCTAGTGACTCTTACGTGGAGTTCCACATATTGGGTATTTGCTATCCCATACGTCACTAGCTCATGGACTCTTGCCAATTACATGAAAGAAAACATAATTTATGTAAGAACTTACCTGATAAATTAATTTCTTTCATATTAGCAAGAGTCCATGAGGCCCACCCTTTTATGGTGGTTATGATTTTTTTGTATAAAGCACAATTATTCCAATTCCTTGTTGATGCTTTTTACTCCTTTCTTTATCACCCCACTACTTGGCTATTCGTTAAACTGAATTGTGGGTGTGGTGAGGGGTGTATTTATAGGCATTTTGAGGTTTGGGAAACTTTGCCCCTCCTGGTAGAATTGTATATCCCATACGTCACTAGATCATGGACTCTTGCCAATATGAAAGAAATTAATTTATCAGGTAAGTTCTTACATAAATTATGTTTTTGTTGGCTCTCTGATCCAGCGCAAGTTGTCAGTTTGTGTGCACAGGACATACATAATGGGCATACATGTTGCGCGCATGCTTAAAGCAATTGCTGAAAGAGTAAGAACCTTTATGAACAGCATTTTGCCAATATATGGGTATTACAATAATGCTTCTAATCAAAGCTGAAATGCAACAAAATACATATTAGTTGTGCATATAGGCCTCCATGTATGGAAAAACTTCATGTTTGCTGCATACGAACAATGGATCCTGTTAGTATGCTGCCCTTTTGTAATGCCTGATGAATAAGGATCAAAAGATCACAACTGCAGACTTGAGAAAATATGTATTTGTATCACTTTCTTAAACAGGCTATTAAATAGCATAGACTGTATGCCTGAAAGTGAAAGGAAATTAATATTTGTAAATAAATTAATGGATAAATTCAATAGCTGTCTCTGTTATCAAATTTGGTAAATAACAGGAAGCAGAACAAAACTTAGGCTTCAGGTGTACTGTATTGTTCAGTACATAAAGTAAAGGAAGTCCCAAATGTGAGAGATAAGTACTGGATGCATAAGAAACTTTAGTATATTTATAATGTGTGGGAGGAGTCAATGTGCTGAGTGACAGCGGCACAAGCGGAGAGATCTGACAAAAGTATCAGACGCTGATAAAGAAACAAATCTTGTGCTTGCAGGTAAGGAGTGAGAGGAAAACAGTCCCAACTTACTATAGATCGTTGAAATCAGTTCAGCAATGTACCAAGTTAGAATGTTACGCCAATCTTGTTTGTTCAGTTACAGTGAGACTGCAATTTAGTGAGAGAGGCTTGGATGTGTGTAGCACAGATTGATATAAAGCAACAAGCAGCAGATGATTTGTAGCTGGTTTCTTAGAGAGGTATCATTGTAGAAACTTGCAGTAGGAAAAACTGGTTCTATTTTGAATGAACAAATTGTAATCCAAAAGAGAGAGCTTGGTATTTAGGCGAGTAGCTGCATTGAGCAGGAGAGCTGTAAACTGCTACAAGGAAAATAACTAAGCACCTGTTTGCACACAGGTGAACACCTAAATAGGCTAAGTCAGCTGACTTGTGAAAACATGGAACAAGTGGAAAATGCGAAGTGGATTCCTTACATATGCCCCCCCTCAAGGAAGCCGATCCTCGGCTTGATGCCTGGGTCTCGTAGGGTTACGTCTGTGGAATCGGGAGAGGAGGCGAGGTGCATTAATCAGGTTATGTGGCTCCCAAGTATCCTCATCAGGAGAGTAACCCTTCCACCTTACGAGGTATTGCAATTCCCCATTGCAAATTCTGGAGTCAAGGAGGTCTTGGACTTCAAAGACATCAGAATCCAAGGGTAGAGCTGGAGGAGGAAGAACGATGGAAGTAGAGCTAGTGTTAGTAGCTGGTTTAAGAAGCGAGACATGGAAGGTTGGGTGGATAGGTATTGAAGGAGGTAGGTCCAGAGTGACTGCGTTAACATTGATAACATGAGTAATCGTGAAAGGGCCAATGTACAAACCAGAAAGCTTCTTTGAGGGAACTGGAATTTTTATATTTTTAGTGGAAAGCCACACTCTATCTCCGACTGCATATGCTGGAGCAGGTCTCCTACGTAAGTCATAATACTTCTTTTGAGAGGATTGTGCGTTTTGAATGTTTTTCCTTAGAAGATGGAAATTTTCCACAATAGTTCTTAGGAGGTCATCCACTCCAGGTGAATTCACAGGAGTGTCGTCAAGAATCCTAAAGTTTGGATGATATGCATAATTAGCATAAAAGGGAGAGAGATTAGTTGTACTATTGGTAGAGTTGTTGTATGAAAATTCTGCTAAATATAGATATTCAGCCCATTTTTCTTGATGATAGGAGCAGTAACACCGGAGGTACTGTTCGAGCCCTTGATTTAGTCTTTCAGTTTGCCCGTTGGTTTGCGGGTTAAATGCTGTACTCAGCCGATGATCAATTTGTAAGTGTTCTGATATGGATTTCCAAAATTTTGAGGTGAATTGAGTACCTCTATCAGAGGTTATGATACTGGGGAGTCCATGGAGACGAACAACAGTATTAAGAAACAGAAGTGCAGTTTCATGGAATGGAATGGAATAAAGAGAGCCATTTTAGTGAGAATATCAGTGACTACTAAAATGGTATTGAAACCAGAACTAGTAGGAAGTTCAACAATAAAGTCCATTCCAATGTGAAACCAAGGACGTTCAGGTATGTCAATCGGTAGAAGTTGTCCATAGGGTTTATTTCTGTCCTTTTTAGATGTAATACAGACTGTGCAGTTTTGGATATAATCTTTCACAGTGGTATACATATCTGGCCACCAATAACTTCTAGAAAGGAGATCCTTCTTTTATTTATACCAGAGTGACCAAGTAGTGGGGGGTCATGGTGTTGCTTAATCAGATCATTTCTGAGCATATTTGGAACATATATTTTATCTCCATGGAAGTATAAATTATTTCGCAGAGTGAGCTGTCCATATGGGATAGTATTGTCAGAGCGAAGAGCTGTTTGTATTCGTTTGTTAAAAGTTGGTAGGAGACCGAGGAATTTGTCGGCAGGAATAATGCTCGTAGGTTCAGAAGGAAAAGATGGTCTTGGATCTCGTCTGGAGAGGGCATCAGCCTTGCCGTTATTGGCAGCAGGTCTATATATGGTCTATATATAATTTGATAATTGAACCTACTAAAATATAAGCTAGAGAGGGTTTTATTTTTTTGCAGAAACTCTAGATTGCGGTGGTCAGTATAGATGATGACTGGGGATTCCATACCCTCCAAAAGATGTCTCCAGTTCTCGAATGCCCTTTTAATGGCGAGGAGCTCCTTATCACCAATAGAATAGTTAATCTCTGCAGGAGAAAGGGACTTGGAGTAAAAAGCCACTGGATGGAGTGGTTGGGTTAAGGACTTTCTTTGGGATAGAACAGTGCCAAGTGCATAGTCAGAAGAATCCACTTCGAGCCCAAATTGAAGTGAGGGATCTGGGAATTGTAAAATGGGTGCTGAAGTGAATGAATCCTTTAATGAATTGAAGGCCTGAGTAGCTGAAGCATTCCATTGGAAGGGAATAGAAGTGCTAGTGAGTCTGGTCAGTGGTTTGGTTTTAAGGGAGAAATTTTTGATAAACTTCCTATAGTAGTTGCTGAAACCCAGGAAGCGTTGCAGGTCCTTTCTATTTTTTGGTTGTGGCCAGTCTCTAACTGCGTCGACTTTATTTTCTTGCATCTTAATTCCATGTGGACCAATGGTATAGCCAAGGAAGTCGATTTGAGTAGTATGGAATACGCATTTTTCTAATTTTGCGTAAAGGCGATGTACTTGAAGTCTAGAGAGTATCCAACTCACATGTTTTATATGTTCTTCAAGGCTGTTAGAGTATATTAAAATGTCATCCAAGTACACTACTACGCAAATGTCTAGAAGGTCATGGAAAATGTCGTTGACAAAGTATTGGAACGTGGCGGGTGCATTCGTTAGGCCAAAGGGCATCACTAGGTATTCAAAGAGACCGTAGCGGGTCCGAAACGCAGTGAGCCACTCGTCACCTTCTCTAATCCGGACAAGATTATACGCCCCTCTGAGATCCAATTTGGTGAATATAGTTGCATGTTGAAGCCTTTCAATAAGTTCAGGGATAAGTGGCAAGGGGTATGTCTTCAAATGGTCCAGCTCTGGTTGACAGAGTGGATAAAGATGACCAAAAGGTGGAGTGGTGCCAGGCTTAAGTTCGATGGGACAGTCGTAGGACCGATGTGGAGGTAGGCAGTCTGCTTCCTTTTTACTGAACACTTCTGTGAACTTCTGATAGGCAAGGGGTATTTGCGTAGTTTCTGACAATTGTAGTAGGGGAATGTCCCTTACAGGTCCCTTGACAGGTTCGTGTAAGCGCAGCCACTATAACCCCAAAACAATAGGGAACAGAGGAGAAGAGATAACATCAAATGTGATGTATTCCTGGTGAGATTCATGAGTGTTGACCAGAATAGGAATCGTGTGATGAGAGATAGGACCTGAGGAAATTTCAGTGCCGTCTACCACCCGAATGGAAACAGGAGACATTTTTTTAATCAGAGGTATTTTATTCTTAGTGACAAGGGAAACATCAATATAGTTTGCTTGAGCTCCAGTGTCAATTATGGCCTCTTCCTTGATGGTCTTGGAGTCCCACTGTAATGAGAGCGGTAAAAGGCAATGAACAGGTTGGTCAGGCACAATCATAGAACTCAAATTGTAATATGGCTTACTGTTCTTATTCTTGTGTAGTGTTGAGCAATCTTTGATAGAGTGGGAAGGAGAACCACAATACATGCATAAACCTCTGGATTTGCATTTGAATCTTTCTTCGGAAGAAAGTGGTCCACGCATGAAACCAATTTCCATTGCCTCAGGGTTGGTAGATCTTGTAGGCTGGGAGACTGGCTGAGCGTTAGTAAGACTCGACCTTTTAGGTGTGGATTCCCCAAATTGCCTTTCTGATCTTCTTTCTCTCAACCTGCGGTCTATTTGCATGGAGAGACGGATTAGGGCTTCCAGGGTATCTGGAAGTTCAGTTCGAGCCAGCTCATCCTTTACATTATCAGACAAGCCCAGACGAAACTGGTTCCTTAACGCAATGGCGTTCCATTGGCTATCTATAGAATATTGCTTAAACTCTGTAATGTATGATTCAACAGGCCGATTGCCTTGTTTCAATTTTCTGAGTTTACCTTCTGCTGTAAGCTGTAGATTGGAGTCAGAATATAATTCATCCATTACAGCAAGAAATGACTGTAAAGAAGATTATAATGGGCTATTGGATTCGAATAGGGTATCAGCCCAAATGCGGGGTTCGCCGCGTAAATAAGTGATCATGGTAAGTACCTTCACTCTATCATTTGGATATGTGTGAGGCCTTAAATTGAAAGTTAGAAGGCAAGCATTCCTATACTGGCGGTATAGAGATCTATTGCCATTGAAGATATCCGGTGGAGAGATATGAGGTTCAACAGTTGATTCAGTTCCTTGTTGTTTAGCTGGAGCGATGTCCTTGATAACTTTTCTTAAAGTTTCATTTTCAACCCTCAACTCCCTCAAACCATTAGTGAGTTCGTCTACCCTTTGGGAAAGGTTATAGACTAAATTAGGAAGGTCTGCTGGATCCATATGAGAGGCTTAGTTATTATGTAATGCCTGATGAATAAGGATCAAAAGATCACAACTGCAGACTTGAGAAAATATGTATTTGTATCACTTTCTTAAACAGGCTATTAAATAGCATAGACTGTATGCCTGAAAGTGAAAGGAAATTAATATTTGTAAATAAAGTAATGGATAAATTCAATAGCTGTCTCTGTTATCAAATTTGGTAAATAACAGGAAGCAGAACAAAACTTAGGCTTCAGGTGTACTGTATTGTTCAGTACATAAAGTAAAGGAAGTCCCAAATGTGAGAGATAAGTACTGGATGCATAAGAAACTTTAGTATATTTATAATGTGTGGGAGGAGTCAATGTGCTGAGTGACAGCGGCACAAGCGGAGAGATCTGACAAAAGTATCAGACGCTGATAAAGAAACAAATCTTGTGCTTGCAGGTAAGGAGTGAGAGGAAAACAGTCCCAACTTACTATAGATCGTTGAAATCAGTTCAGCAATGTACCAAGTTAGAATGTTACGCCAATCTTGTTTGTTCAGTTACAGTGAGACTGCCATTTAGTGAGAGAGGCTTGGATGTGTGTGGCACAGATTGATATAAAGCAACAAGCAGCAGATAATTTGTAGCTGGTTTCTTAGAGAGGTAACATTGTAGAAACTTGCAGTAGGAAAAACTGGTTCTATTTTGAATGAACAAATTGTAATCCAAAAGAGAGAGCTTGGTATTTAGGCGAGTAGCTGCATTGAGCAGGAGAGCTGTAAACTGCTACAAGGAAAATAACTAAGCACCTGTTTGCACACAGGTGAACACCTAAATAGGCTAAGTCAGCTGACTTGTGAAAACATGGAACAAGTGGAAAATGCGAAGTGGATTCCTTACACCTTTAATGTCAATACATGCTCCAATGAGCGTGTAATGCCCACCCCTTCTCTCGCATGATTGGTCTGTCAATCACCCCAAGCGAGCGAGTTTGGGGTGATTTTTCTCCGCCACGTGACCGCTGCTTCTTACATTGCAGGAAGCAGGCTTGCATGTGAGAACCTGTCCCTAAAAGGGCTCCCGGAGCAGCTTACGCTTCCTTGTACATGGAGCCCAGTATGTTCCTTTATCTCTTTCTTCAAGATCAAAGAGATATATATAGCAATGTGGGATAATTTCAGCCTCAGTTTGTTTGTTGGGGATGTTTTTAGCCTATTTACACTTTTTTGTCCAACCTAAGTACAGCCCTTTTTTCTGTTCTCCATATCCACATCCCACACTACTCCTATATCATCTCCTTTTGTGCATTTGGCTGATTTTTATTATTTTCATTTGTTTTTGGGTGGGTGTGGTTGTATTCATGTATGTGTGTTAATACAGGTCACGCACCTCCGTCAATGATTGACATTCTATTGTACATATTCAACACTATATCACCAGTAATGTTAAAGATTTAGTTTAGCTTTAATATAACCACAATGGTGGTACATTGTCATCTCACTTAGTGATTAGAGTACAACTGCCTCGGAAGGATTTGGACCCCACATATACTGATATGTTTTTATATTAAAGTGACAGAATTTGTATTATTTAAATAGATAAAAAATCCCTTTATTACCCATTCCCCAGTTTTGCATAACCAATACTGTTATATTAATATACTTTTTACCTCTGTGATTACCTTGTTTCTGAACCTCTGCAGACTGCCCCCTTATCTCAGTTTTTTTTGACAGACATGCATTTTAGCCAAATCATTGCTGACTCTTAAATAACTCCACAGGAGTGAGCACAATGTTTATAATATGACCCACATGAACTAGCGCTATCTAACTGTCAAAAACTGTCAAAATGCACTGAGATAAGAGGCAGTTCAACGGCTTAGAGATGATCATATGAGCTTTCCTAGTTTACCTTTCCACAAAGAATGCCTGTAATGCTCGTGGGATATTTCCCTATCAGGCCAAACTTGGCCAGTAGTCTTCTTATCCCTGCGTCAAGTGGAAGGATAAGGAAATATCCCAGAACAAGAGAACAGATAGTTAAATGAGGTAAGCGGTACTCACAGCAGAGATGGCAATTCTTCTAGGCACCAGAGGGGTTAACAGGAGAGTAGTCAGGCAAGCAGAGTTCAGCAACAACAAGGCAATCCTTCATGGCACCAGATAGGTTAATTGGAGAGTAGTCAGGCAAGCAGAGTTCGGCAACAACAAGGCAATCCAGAGAACCACTGGAAAAGAAAACAGAACAGGCGCAGTACGACTCAAGTGCAATAAAATGTAATATAGTGTAAGTGTGCAAAATACAAGTGGCTACTTACAAGAAAACAAATCAAACAAGCACTTAAATGGTTAAAAAACAATGCGGTATAGGATCGGCATGTTCCAAATCAGAGAGGGTTAGTCCTGTATGTTAATTCTACTTCAACCGTAGTGAAAACCAAGTGTAGAGCAGGGTGCAGGATGTTCCTTCAGATTATTTGCAGTAACTGCTGAGTGTAAGGGTCTCTACTAGATATGTGCGATTCGGTTCGGTTCGATTCGGAAATTCAGAAAATTCTGCAAATTCGGCGATTCGGATCAAACCGAATTTCTAAATGAAAATTCTGCTGAATTTTCCGAATCGAACCGAATTAGTTCGAATTGATTCGTAAATTTGAATGGCCATTGGATTACACTAGTATTGTACAGTATGTTAGGTTAACACCTAATATACAGTATAATACTAGTCTAATCCCACCTAACACTTACCGAAATGCTGAATTTCCGAACCGTATCGAACCGAATGCAGCCGAATTTCTTCGAATCCGAATGAATCCGAAACGAATCTGAAACAAGTCGATTCAGAATTTTCCGAATTCGAATCGATCCGAACAGAACTTTGAAAAATTCCGAATCGATCTGAACCGAACCAAATTTTTTCGCCATGCACATGTCTAGTCTCTACGCGTTTCGTCTGAGAATATATATATATCTATATATATATAGATATATATATCAATAAAAAATTAACCGGCAAGAGTCCTATTAGCATTAAAAAACAAAGCTTTATTTTACCAAGTTAAAAATGGTCAGCTTGGAGAGTCTGACATGTTTCGGCAAAAGGTGCCTTAATCATAGACATGACCTTAATTAAAAACTGCACAAATTTAAACGAAAGCCTTCGTTTCTATTGGTAGTGCATTGTGATCACATGTTAAGCTTCAGGTTACATTTAAAGGGATATTACATCTCAAATACAAAGTTAAGTACATAGTAGAATTATTTTGTTGCAGTCCTTCAGGTTACATTTAAAGGGATATTACATTTTAAATACAAAGTTAAGTACATAGTAGAATTATTTTGTTGGAGCGCTAAGTGACTAGTGGGTGAAATAACATTTTAGTGCTAATATTACTAAGAACACATAAACCAAATGTACAAAGGATAAACATAAAGTTACATTAATCCTTAATTATATACATGATATAGTGTCTATTTGCAATACTAAAAAAACATTAAGTGGAAAAAAATTCACATATGTATGATTTTCGCTAAATATAATTTGTCACAACTAGGGTTGCACCGATACCATTTCTTTATGACTGAGTACAAGTACCGATACTTGTTTTCAAATACTCACCGATACCAATTACCGATACTTTGTTTTTTTAAATGTCATGTGACAGTTTACCAAGCACAATACAGACTAATTATTTAAGATTCTTTCTTTATAATTATAAAGGGCTGTAATTCAAAAGACATTATGAAATAATAAAAAAGTTCACTGAACATGTTTATAAATAAAAAATATTACAATAAAATATTACATTTAAAGGGGTGATGCAATTGGGTTGTAGGGCTGTTTATATAACATCAATCTGACATTTGTATGGAGGTTCGAATAGTCTTTCATTTTCCACACTATTGCATGGTGCAGAAAGATATTTTTGGGCCATTTTAGCCAGAGCTGGAAATCTGTTTATTAACTGCCCAGTTCTTCAGGGGTTTGTCTGAACGAGGTACAGTGATCTCTCCTACAATAATACAAATAACAGCAATTTGTATTGGCAGAACAGTAGTAAACATTTTTTTTTTATTTTAGTCTCCACTTCAGTTTAAAATGAAATGGGAACATGCAGTTTGAAAAAAACACCACAAGATAGCATATGGGTAGGAAGTGGAGGTATCGGTTTAAGTATCGGGGCATTTGCACGAGTACAAGTACTCATGCAAATACTTGGTATCGGTACCCTAGTCACAACCATTGCACAGCGCTGTTATATAATATTCTATTGTGTATAAATCTCTTATCATGGAAGAATAGATACATTTCTATGATGTTTGAAAATATCCCTAGACTAAATTGTCAATTTATAGTAATCTAGTTGGATACAATATTAGCTAATCAGTGTATTTATTATATATTAATGGAAACATCTAGAAACATTTTCTACAACCATAAAGGTAAATGTATTTTCAGAGTAAATTAGACCCTCTCTGTGAGTCTCTTCATTGTCTCCCCATTCACAGCAGAATCAAATTCAAAATTCTCACCCTTACATACAAAACTCTCACCAACGCCACTCCCCTCTACCTATCCTCTCTAATACACAAGTATACTCCAGCCTGTCCACTAAGATCCAACAATGACCTGCTCCTTGCATCAGCAACTATCACCTCCTCTCATGCTAGACTGCAGGACTTCTGTCGTGCAGCACCTACCCTCTGGAATACTCTCCTTCGTGCTGTCAGGCTTTGCCCTAATCTTTCTTCCTTTAAATGTTCACTGAAGACTTTTCTGTTCAAAGAAGCCTACCATCCAACTCAATAATAAATTAATTTCACTTACCTAACATTTTCCTCATCTAACTCTGTATTAACATCTTTCTCAATCTTGCAGTCCTCACCTCCTGTTTCTCAACCTCTGCAATAACCCTAAGTCTTGAATACTGAATAATTATATGTTTGTAGGTATTCCTATTTATGCAGTTCTCAATGAGGAGTGAGAACTGATACCTCTTAGGAATAACAGTTGTGATTAGTGGATTAAAGAATAGAGTTTAATGTCTCAAGAGTAAAAGTAATATACACTTGGACAAATATAACTCTGTTCAGAGATTAAGCATCGAATTTATCAGACTTGAGCTTTTTATAGTAAACACAAAGCGAGAAATTTCAGACTTGAGCTTTTTGTAGTAACACTAAGTGAGAAATAGTGCAGAGTTGTGGGCTCAGAGGATTATTTATAATAGGGTCATAGAGTCCGTTATGTAACAGGCAGAGGTGAAGTGTATCCTTTGTTAATTAGCATAACCAGAGATAATACTTTGTTATTGGCAGTTCATATATAATCATTCATATAGGTGATAAGTTCACAGTGGTTATAACGTTATTAAGTGCATAAATCAATAAACCAAATACTTGCGTTTACTCCCCTGGATTAGTTGGTAGATGTAATCCTTATTGCGCTGGGTTTATTCCTCAGGTAAGAGTGTTTGGGGAGCGGTCACAAGCAGAGAGTGTAGCTGATGCAGAGACGCTGTTCCGGTATCCTGATTCACACGCTGAGCGGCTGGTGACGTCAGCGTGCTGTGAAAACGCAACTGTTTGATTTAGTGGAGCGGCTCTGATGTGATGAGAAAAATGTACAGAGTAACTTTAAATTAGGATTCCTAGTTCTTAGGTGGTAAGTTCTGTCTTGATAAGTAAGTTTAGATTGTTAGATCCTTGTATAGAGTTTGGATTATATTCAGTTATACTTAGGAGCTGGATAAGAATTCTGTTGAATATCTTTCACCATACACTTGCAATTATCAAGCAATTGGCAAAGTGCTTGAGTCCCTCCTTAAATAGGAGTTCCAGTCTGAGACTGAGTATTTCTTAAAGGGACATTATTTACCACATGTGATCTCTTAAAGGGAGTAGTCTTATGACAGATCCCCCCTTTCAGGATGCCCTCCATCTTCCCCCAGCACATGGTTTCGTGGGATATGTTTTATGGAATTCAGAGAGCAAGTGAGGTGCATGAAGATTTGCATGATGTACCCAGGAATCCTCCTCATGTCCATAACCTTTCCAGTGAACCAAGTATTCCACTCGTCTCCAACGAATACGGGAATCAAGGATCTTTTCTATTTCATATTCCGATTGATCAGGTTCCGCTATGATGGAAGAATCGGTCATAGGTGGTTGAGTGTTGTTATTCCCACGGAAAGGTTTTAACAGGGAAACATGAAAAGATGGATGTATCTTTAAGTTACTTGGAAGTTTTAGAGTGACTGCATTAGGATTAATGATCTTTGTGATAGTGTAAGGACCAATAAATTGATTTGCAAGTTTTTTACAGGGTACTGTGAGTTTAAGATTCTTAGTAGAGAGAAGAACACGGTCACCAACTTTATAGGTTGGAGGGGTACATCTTTTAGTGTCGTAATATTTCTTTTGTGTGGATTTGGCTTCTTCGAGATGTCTTTTCAATAAAGTAAGTGAGGCGTTTAGATTTTGGGTGTAATTAGAAACGGCAGGGTTAACGGATACTAGGTCCCTACCAGGTAGAGACTTAGGATGGTATCCATAGGTGGCATGGAATGGAGAGGTTTTGGTAGAGGTGTTCATGGAGTTATTATATGCGAATTCTGCCAATGGTAGCCAATCTGCCCAATCATCCTGAAGATGGGAAACATAGCAGCGAAGATATTGTTCCAGGGTCTGATTTGTACGTTCAGTCAATCCATTGGATTGTGGATGGAATGATGTAGAGAGTCTTGATGAGATTTGAAGAATTCGACATAATTCCCTCCAGAATCGAGAGGTAAATTGTGTTCCACGGTCTGAGACAATGGAAGTAGGCAATCCATGCAGTTTCACAATGTGAGACATAAAGATTTTTGCTGTATTAATGGCAGTTGGTAATGACTTTAAAGGGATGAAGTGGGCCAGTTTAGTCAAGTGATCAACTACCACCAGAATGGTGGTAAATTGGTTGGAGGGTGGTAACTCCACTATGAAGTCCATCGCTATCATAGACCATGGAACCTCTGGAATGGGTAAGGAGCACATAAGACCAAATGGTCTATGATGGTCTTTCTTGTTTCTAGCGCATGTTTCACAACTTGTTACAAATTTTACTACATCTTGATTTAATTGTGGCCACCAGAAGGTTCTTTTGATGAGTTCCTGTGTCTTTGTTATTCCAGGGTGTCCAGAGAGCGGAGAATTATGATAGTGTTGTATCAATTCAAGTCGTAGGGATGAGGGTATATAGGTCTTGTTGTTGTAAGTTCTTAATCCTGTCTTTTCATCTGTTACACAGAATGGAGGAACCTCTGTGTCTGATTGTAGAGCATCTACTATTTCTGTGAGTAGAGAAGTGGCAGATGCGATAATCTTGTGAGGGGCTATGATGTCTTTGTCCTCTGGTTCTTCACAGATTGGTTCCAAGGATCTAGAGAGGGCGTCTGCTTTCACATTTTTTGACCCAGGACGATAAGTGATTAAAAAGTCGAACCTGTCCAGAAACAAAGCCCATCGTACCTGTCTGGAAGAAAGTGTTTTATTATTCCTTAAATATTGAAGATTCTTGTGATCGGTGAAGATATAAAATGGTTTGGAGGTGCCCTCAAGTAAATGCCTCCAATGTTCCAGAGCACATTTGATCGCTAATAATTCCTTGTCTCCCACTGAGTAGTTTCTTTCAGCATTTGAGAGTGATCTAGAGTAGTATGCAATCGGATGTAAAGTAGGGTTAGTCAAACTTTGTTGTGAGAGAACTGCCCCGATTCCGGTGTTAGATGCATCAACCTCTACTGTATATTGGTAATCAGGATGGGGAAGCTGTAATATGGGAGCAGATGAAAATGTGGTTTTCAAGAGTTGAAAGGAATCATGAGCATCTTTGTCCCATTTGAACTTTTGTTTGCCGGTCAGTCTGGTTAATGGTTTGACAATTGTAGAAAAATCTTTTATGAATCGTCTATAAAAATTGGCGAATCCCAAAAATCGTTGTAATGATTTTAAAGAAGTGGGTTTAGCCCCATTGAGTATAGCGGATACCTTTTCAGGATCCATAGTTATACCAGTAGGGGAAATTATGTATCCCAAAAATTTAATAGTCTTTACGTGGAAACAACACTTCTCCATCTTGGCGTAGAGTTGATGTTCACGCAGTCTAGCTAACACCCATCTTACATGTTTAATATGTTCTGTCATATTACGAGAGTATATTAAAATATCGTCTAAATAAACCACCACGCACACATCCATAAGGTCTTTAAAGATATCATTTATAAAATATTGGAATGTGGCGGGGGCATTCGTGAGACCGAACGGCATGACATTATACTGGAATAAGCCGTAACGCGTCCTAAACGCCGTTTTCCATTCATCCCCACTCTTCATCCTGATAAGGTTGTATGCACCTTTAAGATCTAATTTGGTGAAAATTGTTGCTTCATTCAACCTTTCTAGAAGCTCAGGGATGAGAGGAAGGGGGTATCTGTTTTTAATGGTTATGGAATTAAGTGCTCTGTAATCGATAATCGGTCGCCTTGTACCGTCTTTGTTAGTAACAAAGAAAATACCTGCTGCAGCAGGAGATGTACTAGGGGAGATAAAGCCTTTACGCAGGTTGTCATCTAGATATTCCCTCAGGAATTGCAATTCTTTTTGAGATAATGGGAAAATTCTTCCAAACGGTATGACTGCACCTGGTTTTGTGTCTATAGGGCAGTCATATGGTCGGTGTGGAGGAAGATTTTCTGCTTCTTTGAGATCGAATACGTCTGCGAATTCAGCGTATTCTTGAGGTAGAGCAGAAACAGCGTTATTAATTTGTATATAAGGAAAACAAGTTGATGAACAATATGGAGAATCAAACTTTACCTTATTATCTGACCAATCGATAGTGGGGTTGTGTTTGGATAACCATGGGTAACCCAGAATGATGGGATGAATGGAGCCAGGAATAATGTCATATGTGATATATTCTTTGTGACCATCATTTGTTGTAGTGAGTAGAGGAATGGTGTGGTGTGTAATGGGACCCTTTAAATAATTGGACCCATCAATGACCTTAACATAGACTGGTATTTCTTTTAACACACAGGGTATTTTATTTACATTAACTATTTTCTGATCTATGAACATTCCGAAAGCTCCGGAGTCAATCATAGCCTCGCTCTGGTAGAGGTGTTGATCCCACTGCAAAGACATAGATATGGTCAAATGATTATTTATTTCGGTAGAGAGATTATTTATACTGTAAAAAGTCTTACCCTTCTTTTGACGAAGAAGGAGAGGGCATGTTGACACACTATGTTCCTTGTTAGCACAGTACATGCATAGATTAGATAATCGACGTCTTGTCTTTTCTTCTGGAGTTAATGGTCCTTTTATGGTTCCAATTTCCATGGGTACTGCTGATGTGTTGGGTTTGTCATAATGTACAGGATAGTGTTTCTTAGTATATGGTTCAGGATGTTGTTTTTCTAACTTTCTTTCCCTGTAGCGACGATCCATTGATATACTAACTTTCATTAGTGCATCCAAGGTTTCGGGCAATTCAATTCGAGAGAGTTCGTCTTTGAGGTGTTCTGATAAACCCAGTCTAAATTGATTTTTTAGACTGACAAGATTCCATTGTGAATCAGTAGCTCAGAGTTGGAATTCGGCTATATAATCTTCCACCGCCCTTTTACCCTGTCTTAGAGCTCTCAGATTCAGTTCAGCAGTGTTTTGTTTGTTGGTATCCTCGTATAGGGTAGACATTGCTGTGAAGAAGTTTTCTAAAGATTCAAGTATAGGATCCCCAGACTCAAAGAATCTATCGGCCCATGCTCTGGGTTCCCCACTCAGGTATGAGATTGTGGTACAGACTTTAATGCGTTCAGTACTGTACGTTTTGGGTTTCATAGCAAATAACAGCATACATGAATTCTTAAATTCACGATATTTTGAGCGAACCCCTGAGAAGGGATGTGGAGGGTTAATTTGGGGTTCAGGAGAATCAGTGGTTTTCTGTGTGAAGTAATCATCTATTAGGCGTTTAAGAGTGTTATTTTCAGTTTTAAGTTCATTTAAACCTTGTGCAAGTAGTTCAACCTTTTGGTTAAGGGTGCCAATTTCATTGGCCATTTGTGCAGGATCCATCTTATGTGTTCCTTTTTATAGGCTTGATAATTCTGCAATAACCCTAAGTCTTGAATACTGAATAATTATATGTTTGTAGGTATTCCTATTTATGCAGTTCTCAATGAGGAGTGAGAACTGATACCTCTTAGGAATAACAGTTGTGATTAGTGGATTAAAGAATAGAGTTTAATGTCTCAAGAGTAAAAGTAATATACACTTGGACAAATATAACTCTGTTCAGAGATTAAGCATCGAATTTATCAGACTTGAGCTTTTTATAGTAAACACAAAGCGAGAAATTTCAGACTTGAGCTTTTTGTAGTAACACTAAGTGAGAAATAGTGCAGAGTTGTGGGCTCAGAGGATTATTTATAATAGGGTCATAGAGTCTGTTATGTAACAGGCAGAGGTGAAGTGTATCCTTTGTTAATTAGCATAACCAGAGATAATACTTTGTTATTGGCAGTTCATATATAATCATTCATATAGGTGATAAGTTCACAGTGGTTATAACGTTATTAAGTGCATAAATCAATAAACCAAATACTTGCGTTTACTCCCCTGGATTAGTTGGTAGATGTAATCCTTATTGCGCTGGGTTTATTCCTCAGGTAAGAGTGTTTGGGGAGCGGTCACAAGCAGAGAGTGTAGCTGATGCAGAGACTCTGTTCCGGTATCCTGATTCACACGCTGAGCGGCTGGTGACGTCAGCGTGCTGTGAAAACGCAACTGTTTGATTTAGTGGAGCGGCTCTGATGTGATGAGAAAAATGTACAGAGTAACTTTAAATTAGGATTCCTAGTTCTTAGGTGGTAAGTTCTGTCTTGATAAGTAAGTTTAGATTGTTAGATCCTTGTATAGAGTTTGGATTATATTCAGTTATACTTAGGAGCTGGATAAGAATTCTGTTGAATATCTTTCACCATACACTTGCAATTATCAAGCAATTGGCAAAGTGCTTGAGTCCCTCCTTAAATAGGAGTTCCAGTCTGAGACTGAGTATTTCTTAAAGGGACATTATTTACCACATGTGATCTCTTAAAGGGAGTAGTCTTATGACAACCTCCTACCCTTCTAGATTGTAAGTTCCCACAGGAATAGGGCCCTCAATCCCTCCTGTATGTGTTTGTAAATTTTGTATTGTTTTATTTAAATGAATTGTATCCATGGACAGCACTGCGGAATATGTTGGTGCTTAATAAATAAAGTATAATAATAATATATCTGTATGTGTGTATGTATATATATGTATATATATATATATATATATATATATATATATATATATATATATATATATATATATATATATATATATATATATATATACTGTATATACAGTTTTGCTCATAAGTTTATATACCTTGGCAGAATTTATGATTTCTTGGCCATTTTTCAGAGAATATGAATAAAAAAATTGTATCTTTTGCCAGCAGTTACATTGGAGTTTTGGGAAAAGATCCCCAAAGTTGATGGGGCTTTCTCTACTCTTGCTAAATGTACTACTATTCCTATGGAAGATAGTACTTCTTTTAAAGCTCCTTTAGATAGGAAACTTGAATCTTAACTAAGGAAAGCCTATTTATATTTTGGTCATCTTCTCAGGCCAGCAATTTCTTTGGCTGATGTTGCAGCTGCATCAACTTTTTGGTTGGAAAATTTAGTGCAACAATAATGATAACACAAAAACTTTTCTTTCACTCATGGTTAGTGTTTGGCTGAAGCCATTTATTATCATTCAACTGTGTTTACTCTTTTTAAATCATAATGACAACAGAAACTACCCAAATGACCCTGATCAAAAGTTTACATACCCTGGTGATTTTGGCCTGATAACATGCACACAGGTTGATACAAAGGAGTTTGAATGGCTATTAAAGGTAACCATCCTAACCTGTGATCTGTTTTCTTGTAATTAGTGTGTGTATAAAAGGTCAATGAGTTTCTGGACTCCTAACAGACCCTTGCATCTTTCATCCAGTGCTGCACTGATGATTCTAGATTCTGAGTCATGGGGAAAGCAAAAGAATTGTCAAAGGATCTGTGGGAAAAAGGTAGTTGAACTGTATAAAACAGGAAAGGGATATAAAAAGATATCCAAGGAATTGAGAATGCAAATCAGCAGTGTTCAAACTCTAATAAAGAAGTGGAAAATGAGGGGTTCTGTTGAAACCAAACCACGGTCAGGTAGACCAACTACAATTTCAGTAACAACTGCCAGGAAAATTATTTGGGATGCAAAGACAAACCCACAAATAACTTCAGGTGAAATACAGGACATGTGGCGTGGCTGTTTCAAGATGCACAATAAGGAGGCACTTGAAGAAAGATGGGCTGCATGGTCAAGTCGCTAGAAGAAAGCCATTACTAAGCAAATGCCACAAAGTATCCCACTTACAATACGCCAAACAGCACAGAGACAAGCCTCAAACCTTCTGGCACAAAGTCATTTGGAGTGATGAGACTAAAATTGAGCTTTTTGGCCACAACCATAAACTCTACATTTGGAGAGAAGTCAACAAGGCCTATGATGAAAGGTACACCATTCCTACTGTGAAACACGGAGGTGGATTGCTGAAGTTTTGGGGATGTGTGAGCTACAAAGGCACAGGAAATTTGGTCAGAAGTGATGGCAAGATGAATGCAGTATGTTATCAAACAGAATGCCTCTGTAATGATTGACTAAGTTCTTTGCCTTATCCTTTGTATAGCTGTGTCTTTTCACACTTACATAACTCCTCCCCAACAAGCAGTTTAAATTTCCCTCCTACTCATACCAAATTGCTTGATTGTTGAATCCAGCTTCTCACCCTCTAACCTGCTTGCAACTTTAGAGACAGACGCGGCTCACCTCTCTACCAAACACAGGACCGGAACCGGCAAGCTGTGACGTCACACGCCATCGCACACGCTGCAATTTCCCCAAACTCTGCAGGGGAACTTCGCTCTGTCCGGACAGACCTCACCCCTTACTTTTACTAGTAAGTCTCAAAAGCGCTTCCTTCAAACTCATACCGAAGTAACTTACGATCATTCTGCAATTACCCCTGACATGTCTCAGAATCTTAGTTAGGTTGCCTTCATATGTAAATGCTCTATTCAACCTATATTCTTAAGAGTTCAGATTCAACACCTAATTGCTGCATAAATCTCATTAACCCTATTTGTTGCCTTAAGTTGTACACTATGTCTGCTGCCACCTATGATTAGATATGGTATGTCTAAAACTTTAACTTGCAATTGCTTGTTGTTTATATGTGGGAACCAGTTTGTCAATACTGAGTGGGGCTATATGCTCTGAGGTCTCAGCCATTGTCACTCCTATCCTTATATTAAAGTGAACTGTATCTAATGATTCTGATCCTTGCTGCCTTCCCTCACTTACACAGAATCACTGATACATTCACAACACTCCTAAACCTGCAGTTGTGGTCCTAAAAATTCCCTCTCTCCTTTACAGGGGTGAGATTACCTTCCACAGGCTGACAATAACAATCAAGCCTTACCATGGACCCAGCAGCCTTATTATCACATGTAGAGAAATTAACTCAAACTGTAGATAACCTTACAACAGGGTTAAATACACTACAATTAGAAAACTCTGCCTTAAAGCAATACATCAATGAAAAAATTGATACCCTCACTGCACATATTAGTTCTAGTGAACCTCAACCTAATCCTCCACAAACATTTAGTGGTATTCGTTCAGAATTTAGGGAATTCAAAAACTCATGTTCCTTATATTTCAAATTAAAACCCAAAACATACTTCAATGATCATTTGAAGGTTCTCACCACAATTTCCTATCTACGTGGTGAACCACGTATATGGGCAAATTTGTTTTTTGAAACCAATGACCCATTGCTGTACTCATTTGATCAGTTTTTTAAAGCAATGGGACAGCTATATGATGATCCCTACAAACAGCTGTCTGCTGAGACAGCAATGAGGTCTCTGAGACAACATAAAAGGCCTGTGGAGGACTACATCGCAGAGTTTAAGAAATGGTCCCCTGATACACAGTGGAATGACCTTTCCTTGCGCAATCAATTCCGCCTAGGCCTCTCAGATACTCTCAAGGATGAGCTAGCTAGACAACCCCTCCCAGAGACTTTAGAACTCCTAATAGATGCTAGCATCACATTAGATAGACGCATCAGAGAGAGACGCTCAGAAAAGTCACACTTAGAAACATCCACCAAACAAACAGTTACTACTCTACATCCACCTAAGACAACTACAAAAGCCTCTGAAATCCCTATGGAACTCGGTTTCATCAGAGGTCCATTAACACTACAGGAAAAATTAAGAAGAAAAGCTTTAGATCTCTGTATGTACTGTGGAGGGATCGATCACTCTGTAAAGGACTGCTCTCAATTACAGCGTAGGAAGGGTAAGATGAACACCACAAGTATATGTTTATCCGCTAAACAACCACAATCTAATCATTGCTCCCTTCCTATCTTATTACAGTGGGATCAGCAAAGACTCAACTCACAAGCAATCCTTGACTCTGGTGCCAGCCACAATTATATAGATTACCAATTCACTATTGTAAATAAAATTCCACTAGTTAAGAAAATGGTGCCTAGTATACTTCGTTTTATTGATGGTAAGGAAATTACATCAGGACCCATCTTATACCACACCATACCTTTAAGGCTCACCACACATGACCAACACACAGAATTTCTTACTTTTGATGTTATACCCTCACCTCTATATCCCATTATACTTGGTATCAGTTGGTTTAAACAACACGATCCCACTATACAATGGTCAACTTCACATGTCATCTTTGATTCTCCTTATTGTAAAAATTTGTGTCTCCATCATGAACAAATTTTACTTGATGTTCCTTTACAAATCCCCAAGGAATACATAACATTCGCTGATGTCTTTGACAAAAAGGAATCAGAGAATCTACCCCCTCATAGGGTTTATGACTGCCCTATAGATCTCCTACCAGGTGTTGATATACCTTACGGCCATATATTTCCCCTCTCTGATCCTGAGTTACAACATCTAAAAACTTATTTGGCAGATAATTTGAAGAAAGGTTTTATACGTCCTTCCACCTCCCCAGCTGGGGCTGGTATTTTTTTTGTTAAAAACAAAGATCAATCCCTAAGACCCATTATCGATTACAGAGAGTTAAACAAGCGTACGATAAAAAACCGCTATCCACTACCTTTAATTCCTCAACTCCTTGATAGATTACAAAATGCTACCATATACACTAAATTGGATCTTAGAGGGGCTTACAACTTGGTACGAATAAAGGAGGGTCATGAATGGCTTACAGCATTCCGTACACGTTATGGCCTTTTTGAATATACTGTGATGCCATTTGGCCTCTGTAATGCCCCGGCTACTTTTCAGTATTTCATAAATGATATCTTCAAGGATTTTTTGGATTTATTTATGGTAATATACCTGGATGACATACTCATATTCTCTACCTCACTTACTGAACACATCAAACATGTCACCCTAGTATTAACACGGTTACGAGAGAACTCTCTTTATGTTAAACTAGAAAAATGCTTATTTCACTCCAAAGAAATTAAATTTCTAGGTTATATTGTATCACCCCAAGGTATCCAGATGGATAATGATAAGATATCGGTAATTCAAAATTGGCCTTCCCCAAAAAGTAAAAAGGATATTCAAAGGTTCATGGGTTTCGCCAATTTCTACAGAAAGTTTATTAAAAATTTTGCTGACTTGACTAGACCCTTAACTAACTTGACCAAATCTGACACACACTTCAAATGGAACGATGATTTAGAAGGAATATTCAATTTTTTAAAAAAAGCTTTCACTACGGCCCCTATCCTCCAATTCCCTAATTCTGAGTTGCAGTACATCTTGGAAGTAGATGCATCTAATTATGCTTTGGGGGCAATTCTCTCACAGAGGCAGACTCCAAAAGATCCTCTGCATCCTGTTGCCTTCTATTCACGTATTCTTAATTCAGCTGAAATAAACTATCCAATAGGTGATAAAGAACTGTTAGCAATCAAAACATCATTGGAACAATGGAGACACCTTCTAGAAGGGACCCTTCTTCCAATCTTGATTTACACGGATCACAAAAATCTAGAATACCTACAATCTAATAGGACTCTTAGCGCACGACAGGTCCGATGGAACCTATTCTTGGCTAGATTTAATTATCTTATCACCTACCGTCCTGCAAACAAGAACAAGAAGGCTGATGCCCTTTCAAGACACTTGGTGGGCCAAGTGTCACATCCAAACCTTTCACCTTTAATTCCTCTTGACAGATTCTTAGCTTTAACTACAGAACAAAACATTCAGTTCAAATCAGCACAACAGGCTGACTCCAATAAACCATTACAGGTCTTGGATTTACACTCGGATGGGTTGTATTATTATCAACAACAAATCTATGTACCCAACAGTCTCAGAACAACAGTCTTAAAAACTTTACATGATTCTCCATCTGCTGGACACATGGGCATAAAGAAAACTCAAGAATTAGTCTCCAGATTCTTTTGGTGGCCTACCTGCCTCTCTGATGTTGAGGATTACGTTAAAACCTGCTTAATCTGCGAAACTACAAAAAAAGGGAGGACTCCCCCTTACGGGAAATTGATCCCATTACCAACTCCTGACCGTCCTTGGAAGGACATAGCAATTGACTACATAGTCGACCTACCTATTTCTGAAGGGAATAACACCATATTAGTAGTCGTAGACCTATTTAGTAAAATGGCACATTTCGTGCCCTATCATAAGCTGCCAACTTCTTCTGAAACCATTTCCTTAATGATACATCATATATTCAAGTATCACGGACTCCCTAATAGTATTACCTCAGATAGGGGAACTCAATTCACCAGCCAATTCTGGAAACAACTTTGTCACTCATTGGGTATTTCTAGACGTCTCAGTACCTCTTTCCATCCCCAAACTAATGGCCAGACTGAAAGGACAAACCAGTGCATAGAACAATATTTAAGATGTTTCATTTCAGCTAAACAAGATACCTGGACACAACTACTACCATACGCAGAATTCGCCTTCAACAATTCCATCCATTCCTCTACAAAGTTCACACCATTCTTCATTAATTATGGTTTCCATCCTTCTTTTGAATGGGATTCTATGGACAGCAATAGTTGTCCTGTTGTGAATGACCTCATCAACACTATTAGTGAATCTTTTTCACTAACTGCTGAAAATATTCGCATCGCCAAGGATCGCTATAAATTCCATTTTGATAAAAAAAGGATTTCCTCGCCTAAATATAGTGTAGGTGACTACGTTTGGTTATCAACACGTAATCTACATTTACCCCTTCCTTCCAGGAAATTATCTTCAAACTTCATTGGACCATTTCCCATCATAAAAATTGTGAATATGAACGCTGTTACTCTTGCATTACCAGCAAATCTGAAATCCCATCCTACCTTTCATGTGTCTCTCCTCAAGCCTTATAGACAACTTCGTCACCATGATCCTTCTATTCCTTTACTTCCTCATCTACAGGATACCACCCTGGAGTATGAGGTACAAGATGTCTTGGACTCCCGACGTTTTCGTGGGCAGCTTCAGTATCTGGTCCATTGGAAGGGCTACCCTGATTCGGAGGACTCCTGGGAACCGGCTTCCAATCTTTCTGCCCCCCGGTTGGTGGCCAGGTTCCATGAACGTTATCCTGATCGTCCTGGACTCGATCCCCGGAGTTGATCTTTGGGGGGGGGGGTCCTGTAATGATTGACTAAGTTCTTTGCCTTATCCTTTGTATAGCTGTGTCTTTTCACACTTACATAACTCCTCCCCAACAAGCAGTTTAAATTTCCCTCCTACTCATACCAAATTGCTTGATTGTTGAATCCAGCTTCTCACCCTCTAACCTGCTTGCAACTTTAGAGACAGACGCGGCTCACCTCTCTACCAAACACAGGACCGGAACCGGCAAGCTGTGACGTCACACGCCATCGCACACGCTGCAATTTCCCCAAACTCTGCAGGGGAACTTCGCTCTGTCCGGACAGACCTCACCCCTTACTTTTACTAGTAAGTCTCAAAAGCGCTTCCTTCAAACTCATACCGAAGTAACTTACGATCATTCTGCAATTACCCCTGACATGTCTCAGAATCTTAGTTAGGTTGCCTTCATATGTAAATGCTCTATTCAACCTATATTCTTAAGAGTTCAGATTCAACACCTAATTGCTGCATAAATCTCATTAACCCTATTTGTTGCCTTAAGTTGTACACTATGTCTGCTGCCACCTATGATTAGATATGGTATGTCTAAAACTTTAACTTGCAATTGCTTGTTGTTTATATGTGGGAACCAGTTTGTCAATACTGAGTGGGGCTATATGCTCTGAGGTCTCAGCCATTGTCACTCCTATCCTTATATTAAAGTGAACTGTATCTAATGATTCTGATCCTTGCTGCCTTCCCTCACTTACACAGAATCACTGATACATTCACAACACTCCTAAACCTGCAGTTGTGGTCCTAAAAATTCCCTCTCTCCTTTACAGGGGTGAGATTACCTTCCACAGGCTGACAGCCTCATTTTCCTCTTCTTGATTAGAGTTTGAACACTGCTGATTTGCATTCTCAATTCCTTGGATATCTTTTTATATCCCTTTCCTGTTTTATACAGTTCAACTACCTTTATCCCACAGATCCTTTGACAATTCTTTTTCTTTCCCCATGACTCAGAATCCAGAATCGTCAATGCAGCACTGGATGAAAGATGCAAGGGTCTGTCAGGAGTCCAGAAACTCATTGACCTTTTATACACACACACTAATTACAAGCAAACAGATCACAGGTGAGGATGGTTACCTTTAATAGACATTCAAACCCCTTTGTGTAAACTTGTGTGCATGTTATCAGGCCAAAATCACCAGGGTATGTAAACTTTTGATCATGGTCATTTGGGTAGTTTCTGTTGTCATTATGATTTAAAAAGAGTAAACACAGTTGATCGATAATAAATGGCTTCAGCCAAACACTAACCATGAGTGAAAGAAAACTTTTTGTGTTATCATTCATATTCTCTGAAAAATAGCCAAGAAATCATAAATTCTGCCAGGGTATGTAAACTTATGAGCAGAACTGTATATATATATATATATATATATATATATATATATATATATAAATAAGCAGAATGCACACATTTAATACCTATCAATACATACTTTAATTAAGTCAATGATTAAAGTTTCAAAGAAAAAACAAAAAGAACTTACAACTTTGAAAGCACAGCGATATAAATGTAAAAGTTACACAACACTTCAAGACCTGTCATTCTGCTTAGAGAGCTGTAAATCACCCCCCCGCACATAACACATAAACTTGCAAACACAGAGAAGCCCACGTGACCTTCTGCTCTGCTCTCCTATAAAGGGTTCCTTAAGTTATAAGGGCTACGACTAGCAACAGCACACAGAGTAAAGAGTCAACCCTGTGTTTGCTAATATGGGTTACAGCATGTCTTGCAACAGCACCCTCGCTCACCCACCCCTAAACACGGCTCCATCAAAATTGTGCATTTAACAAGTTGTAGGACTTGGTTGTGGGGGGGGGGGGGGGCGCTGCAGGCACTTTGAAATAAGTGCAAAGGGTTTGGAGCCGATACTTCTATCGCCCGTGTGGCTTGATAGATCAAAGTAAAACATTTAATTTTTTTTTAACAAAACTGGACTGGAACTTTTTTGGCTGTATAAATATAAATTTTCCAATAGGGGAGCAATTGGAAAAAATATATTCAGACAAAAAGTTTTTATTTTTTATTTTCCTTTTCTCTCTCAGTGGGTTCATGTGCGCCTGTGCTCCTATAGAGTCTCAGAGTCACCAGATTGATTTATATCTTTTGAATGATTCAAACATGCAATACCTCTTCTTTGTTTGTATATTTTAGAAGCCTTCCATTGACGATGTTTGGAGAGTGCAGTCACCTTTGAGCAAGATTTTTGAAGAGAAACTATATCCTTTCCTCATTGATATATTGAAGACTGAGGCCACTATGACAGTTGGATTGTTCCCATAAATAGTGGGTATCAGGACTTATCTTAAATTCCCTGCACAAGGGGGTTTGTATTATTGGGTTATATATACCTTTTATATAAGGTGCTTATATACTTGGTGTGGGTTTTTACTCACTAGTAGTATATACTTCCAATTGTTCACATTGATTTTGCGCACTTTAGCACCCCTTACTGAGAGTTAAGATACTTTAAACTACCTGTTTGTATATATAATGGTGAGTAGAATTGAACTGTGGCAAGTAATAAAAGATAGTGAGTGAATGTTAATTCACTATTCACTCACTATCAAAGACTGGGCATGTAAGTGCAGTAGTGAAAGTCTGCTGTAAAGATGGAGCGTCGGCTTAATGGTGAAGTGTCGCCGTGAAGGTGGATTGCAGTTGCATCGGTGTGGAGGCGCTGAGAAGTGTGGACTATGTGGAAATGAAGAGAAAAAGGCATCATCAACAGGAATACAGCTTATGTATTACTATGGTGATTACCGGACAGTCACTATGACAGTTAACAATATTCCCTCTAAGGTGTGTTCATAGTCACACCTTTTACCAGGACATTGCTAGTTATATAGAGGAGTAGGACTCAGGAGAAAGCGTGTGAATCAGCTACAGAAGAAAGAGAGAGCAAGTTTGTCAGGGGAGAGAGCGTGGAAAATACTTTTTTCACTGCCTGCACTTCACTCTGTGGCTTGTGACTTAATGACTTTTATTTTTACTTATGATGTGAAGCTGTTTCCAATTGTGCTTGAATCTGATATATTTGTTTGTGATGTGAAGCTGTTTCCAATTGTGCTTGACTCTGATATATTTCCCAGCTCATTTCCAGTTGTGTTTTTAGTGTTCTCAATAAGGAAAAATGAAAAAAAAAATGAAATTGTTTTCTTGTTCACGATCTGCTTCTTCTATGTGAGAGAGAGTTTGTGTGAGAGAGTGTATGAGAGAGTGTGTGTGAGTGTGAGAGAGTGTGTATCATAGTGAGAGAGTGTTTGTCAGAGACAGAGTGTGCATGAGAGAGTGTGTGAGAGAGTGTGTGTGATAGAGTGTGTGTGTGTGATAGAGTGTGTGACAGAGAGTTTGGGAGAGAGTGTGCGTGAGTGTAAGTGAAAGTGTGTGTCAGAGAGAGAGTGTGCACAGAGGCATAACTAGAAACCACAGGGCCCAGGTGCAAGAATCTATGAAATTTTCTTTCATGTAATTAGCAAGAGTCCATGAGCTAGTGACGTATGGGATATACATTCCTACCAGGAGGGGCAAAGTTTCCTAAACCTTAAAATGCCTATAAATACACCCCTCACCACACCCAAAATTCAGTTTTACAAACTTTACCTCCCATAGAGGTGGTGAAGTAAGTTTGTGCTAGATTTCTACGTTGATATGCGCTTCGCAGCAGGCTGAAGCCCGGTTTTCCTCTCAGAGTGCAGTGAATGTCAGAGGGATGTGAAGAGAGTATTGCCTATTTGAATACCATGGTCTTCCTCTAGGGGATCTATTTCATAGGTTCTCTGTTATCGGTCGTAGAGATTTCTTCTCCTACCTCCCTTTTCAGATCGACCATATACTCTTATATACCATTACCTCTACTGATTCTCGTTTCAGTACTGGTTTGGCTATCTACTATATATATAGATGAGTGTCTTAGAGTAAGTAAGTCTTATTTTATTTATGACACTCTAAGCTATGGTTGGGCACTTTATATGTAAAGTTCTAAATATATGTTTTAAACTTATATTTGCCATGATTCAGGATAATCAGTATTCCTGTGGTATTCTGAGCTTTGTATTTCAGTAAACAAGCATTTGCACATTTGTTATAAAGGTTAGCCCTAAAATTAGAGCTTGTTGCTCTTTTTTGTAGTAATCAGAAAACAACTTCTATGTAGCCTGATTAAACAATATGAGACATTTAATATATGATGAATTTATATATTAACTACTGACTTAGGTGTTAATAAACATAAGGATTTATTAATATAATACATATCTTATGTTCGATATATATATATATATATGTAAACGGAGGCCACAGATGAAAAAGAAATACTGACACGCTCAGAATCAGAAATGGTAGAAACAAATTGATCCTTTTTACTTCACGCAATCACACACAGCCTAAAATATTTACAAGTTCAGACATTCCACAGACACACAATGTTTGTTTATATTGGATGTTGCAGGTAATAGGATATGCCCAATAATTCAGAATGGTGACAAAAAAACAAGCAGGTATGAAGTTTAAAGGCTTTAGCTTTGTTCGTGTACGTTACCACCTTGAGGACCGTGGTTATTCTGTTACCGCATTGGAAGATCCGTGTCTGGGACAGGCAGCGTGTGTGAATGCGGCTTACTTCCGGGTAGCGGTAAAAAAGTAGATCCGGCCGTTGAATGATCCAGACTCGGTAATGACAAAGTAGCGATAAGATCATAAGAGATTCAAGATGAAGCAAAAGTAAATATAGTAAATTACTTTGCACAGGATACAAGCAATAGGAGACCTGAAATAAGGAATGCTACAACAGAGTAGGTATGACTTCAATAATCAGGCAGTAAATGAGTGTTACAGGTAGTCCTTAAATAGGGTGGAGACCAAATAGGAGGGGTTAGAGTTAAAGGTATACCACATCTCCCCCCCTTCAAGGAAGCACCCCAGGGGTTTCCAAACTAGGTTTCTCAGGATAGCGGCGATGAAAATTTCGTAGAAGACGGGGAGTGCGAAGATCAGAATGAAGCTGCCAAGAGTTATCCTCCGAACCATAACCTTTCCATTTCACAAGGTACTCCAACCTCCGCCTATGGATCCTAGAATCCAACACAGCTTCAACTTCATACTCCTCTCGATCATCAATGAGTATTGGAGGTGGTCGAGTCAAGGAGAGGGACTGAGGTGAAGGAAGATATGGCTTTAGCAAAGAGACATGAAAAGAGGGGTGAATCTTAAAATCCTGGGGAAGCTCTAATCTCACAGCATTGAGGTTGATTATTTTAGAAATCTTAAAAGGACCCAAGTATTGATTTGCTAGCTTTTTGCTAGGAACTGAAAGTTTGAGATTCTTCGTCGAGAGTAGTACTAAATCTCCAATCTGATAAGCAGGGCTAGCAGTGTGATGGGTATCATACAACCTTTTTTGATAATCTATAGCTTCCGAAAGATGTTTTTTCAGGATGTTAAGTCTTTCTTGTAGAGTAGTTGCGAAATCCAATGCTGAGGGAGAGTTCACTTGTTGAGAGGACAAGGAAATGGTATTAGGATGATATCCATAAGTAACGAAGAATGGGGATAGTTTAGTTGATGAAGAAGTAGTATTGTTGTAACAGAATTCTGCCAAAGGTAAATAAGATGACCAGTCATCCTGCAGATGAGATATATAGCAATGAAGATATTGTTCAAGGGTTTGGTTGAGTCGTTCTGTAAGGCCATTTGTCTGAGGGTGAAAAGCAGTTGAGTATCTTGAATCAATCTTGATTAGCTTACATAAGGATCTCCAAAAATTAGAGGTAAACTGCGTACCACGATCAGTTATAATAACTTTAGGCAGTCCATGTAAGCGAACTATGTTGTCTAGGAAAACGTGAGCTGTTGTGAAAGCTGTAGGGAGACCTTTTAGGGGAATGTAATGAGCCAGTCTTGTTAAATGGTCAATGACAACTAAAATAGTATTGTAATGGTGGGATTCAGGTAACTCGACAATAAAGTCCATTGATATGGTACTCCAGGGTTTGTCAGGAATAGGCAGAGGAGATAAAAGACCTGATGGTCTTTTGTGAGCTAACTTGTTTCTGGCACAGGTATCACAATGTTTTACGTAATTTGTAATATAGGTATCCATGAGTGGCCACCAATAATTTCTCCTGGTTAGGTCTATAGTTTTAGAAATACCTGGATGACCCGCTAGTGTCCCGTCATGGGTTTGTTTAAGAATAGAAGATCTAATTTGTTTGGGGATATATAGTTTAGAATTATGATAAAAAAGACCAGTATTGGAATCTTTTTGACAGTCTATTCCATGTGGTGGTTCATGTTTTAATTCTTTTAATATCTCCTCTTCTAAAGGTGTTAGTAAACCTATAATTTTTTTCTTTTGGAATGATTTGGTTAATTTGATTATGAGTGTCTTGTTCATGTAGTCTAGAGAGAGCATCGGCTTTGGTATTCAAGTGTCCCGGTCTGTATGTTAAAAGAAAATTGAAACGATCAAAGAATATCGACCATCTTGCTTGCCTTGCAGACAAGGTCTTACTTGTTTTTAGAAATTCAAGATTTTTATGGTCGGTATAAACCTTAAAAGGTAGTTTAGAACCTTCTAATAAATGTCTCCAGTGATCTAGGGCACGTTTTATAGCTAGAAGTTCTTTATCTCCTATGCTATAGTTTTTCTCAGCGCTAGTCAACATTTTTGAATAGAAAGCAATAGGATGAATCTCAGTCTTGTTCTTATCTTGTTGTGATAAAACTGCACCGATACCTGAGTCGGATGCATCTACTTCAAGGATAAATTCTAAATCAAAGTCTGGCATAGCTAGAATGGGTGCTGTAGTAAAATATTCTTTCAATTTATTAAAGGCAAGACTAGCGGATTCTGTCCACTTAAATCTTTGTTTTTCACTAGTAAGTGTTGTTAATGGTTTAACGATTGAAGAGAAATTTTTTATAAACTTCCTATAAAAATTCGCAAAACCAATGAATCGTTGTACAGATTTTGTGAAAGTAGGAGTAGGCCAATTCAGAATTGCTGATACCTTCTCCGGATCCATTTGTATTTTGTTGGGACTGATGATATAACCCAAGAATTTTATTTCTGTGACATGAAAGGAACATTTTTCCAGTTTAGCATATAGTTTGTGTTCTTTTAAACGAGTTAATACCCAGCGTACATGCTTTTCATGTTCTTGTGGTGTTCTAGAATAAATTAAGATGTCGTCAAGGTATATTATGACACAAACGTCAATCAGGTCACGAAAGATCTCATTTATAAAAAACTGAAAAGTTGCCGGAGCATTACTCAGACCGAAAGGCATTACATTATATTGGAAAAGGCCATATCTGGTCCTGAATGCCGTTTTCCATTCGTGACCTTCTTTGATTCTAATCAAATTATAAGCTCCCTTTAAATCTAATTTGGTGTAAATAGTGGCACCAGTTAGACGTTCCAAAAGTTCAGGTATTAAAGGTAAAGGGTATCTGTTTTTTATTGTGATGTTATTTAATGCCCTATAATCAATAATAGGTCTTATGGTACCATCCTTGTTTCTTACTAGAAACATTCCTGCAGCTGCAGGGGATGTGGAGTGTGAAATAAATCCCTTACGTAAATTTTCGTCTAGGTAATTTCTTATATACTGGAGTTCCTCTTGAGAGAGAGGATAGATCTTACCATGAGGGATTTTGGAACCAGGTATTATATCGATAGGACAGTCAAATTCCCTATGGGGTGGAAGGTTTTCTGCCTCTTTTAAATTAAATACTTCTGCCAAATCCTGATAACACGAGGGTAAACCAATATCAAGTGACGCTATGGTTTGATGTGGGTAACAAGTGTTTAAGCAAAAAGCAGAATCTAATGTTACCTTATTTGAAACCCAATTTATGTGTGGGTTGTGTTTCTTCAACCAAGGATAGCCTAGGATGAGAGTATGCTGATGTATGGATATGAGATCAAAAGATAAATATTCAGTGTGTCCCTGCAATGATGTTACAAGCAGGGGAACAGTATGATGTGTAATAGGTCCTTGTTCTATTAATGAACCATCTATTAACTTAATAGACACAGGATTTTGTTTGCAAATAACAGGTATTCGATTTTTATTTACATAAGTGGAATCAATGTAATTTCCGGATGCTCCTGAATCAAATAATGCCTTGGTTTGGATATTTTTCTGGTCCCACTGTAAAGAAATGGACAAAGTCATGTGTGTATCATTAGCTATGCTGTAAATAAAGTCACTGGTTATTGTCTTACCATTCTTTTGTTTTTTCAACAAAGGACAAGTAGATACTACATGTTCTTTTTGAGCACAGTATAAACAGAGATTTTCCAACCTCCTTCTAATTTTTTCCTCTGGTGGCAGAGGTCCTCTAAGAACACCAATCTCCATAGGGGTAGCACTGCCATGAGCTCTGTCATGACTTGTTGTGACTTGGTAAGGTTTTCTGGATGGGGTATCATAAGAGGCCCTCTCTGCCCTCCTTTCTCTCAAACGACGATCTAAAGATGTACTTAATTTAATAAGACCCTCAAGGGTATCTGGGATCTCAAGACGGGAAAGTTCATCTTTGAGTGTTTCAGATAAACCTAAACGATATTGATTCTTCAAACTGATTTCATTCCACTGAGAGTCCTCTGCCCACATCTGAAACTCAGTGGTATAATCTTCCACATTTCTCTTACCCTGTTTTAAAGACCTCAATCTCGTTTCAGCATTTATTTGAGTATTTGAGTCTTGATATAGACTAGTTAAAGCAAAAAAAAAATCATGTAATGAATCCAGGATAGGGTTATTGTTTTCAAAAAACCTATTAGCCCAAGTCCTTGGTTCACCTTGTAGGAAAGATATTGTGGTACATACTTTAATCCGCTCAGTATGATAAGTCTTAGGTCTAAGAGAAAATAATAAGTTACAGGCATTCTTAAATTCCCTGAACTCAGAACGTTTCCCTGAAAAAGGTTGTGGATAATTAATATGAGGTTCAGGTGGATCATGAGGCTTTTGTGAAACAAAATCTTTAACTATAGTTTTAAGTGCAGCATTTTCAGTCTGCACTTCAGTCACTGCTCTTGCTAAATAATCAAGTTTAAGATAGACATTATTAAACTCCTTTTTTATTTCATTAGGATCCATAATGATAATTATTTCAAAAGACGGTTTTGGGCCTGATTATTATGTGGTATTCTGAGCTTTGTATTTCAGTAAACAAGCATTTGCACATTTGTTATAAAGGTTAGCCCTAAAATTAGAGCTTGTTGCTCTTTTTTGTAGTAATCAGAAAACAACTTCTATGTAGCCTGATTAAACAATATGAGACATTTAATATATGATGAATTTATATATTAACTACTGACTTAGGTGTTAATAAACATAAGGATTTATTAATATAATACATATCTTATGTTCGATATATATATATATGTAAACGGAGGCCACAGATGAAAAAGAAATACTGACACGCTCAGAATCAGAAATGGTAGAAACAAATTGATCCTTTTTACTTCACGCAATCACACACAGCCTAAAATATTTACAAGTTCAGACATTCCACAGACACACAATGTTTGTTTATATTGGATGTTGCAGGTAATAGGATATGCCCAATAATTCAGAATGGTGACAAAAAACAAGCAGGTATGAAGTTTAAAGGCTTTAGCTTTGTTCGTGTACGTTACCACCTTGAGGACCGTGGTTATTCTGTTACCGCATTGGAAGATCCG
This sequence comes from Bombina bombina, assembly GCF_027579735.1. Classification (NCBI taxonomy): domain Eukaryota; kingdom Metazoa; phylum Chordata; class Amphibia; order Anura; family Bombinatoridae; genus Bombina; species Bombina bombina. Next base: position 1,130,545,089 of record NC_069501.1, read on the forward strand.
TGTCTGGGACAGGCAGCGTGTGTGAATGCGGCTTACTTCCGGGTAGCAGTAAAAAAGTAGATCCGGCCGTTGAATGATCCAGACTCGGTAATGACAAAGTAGCGATAAGATCATAAGAGATTCAAGATGAAGCAAAAGTAAATATAGTAAATTACTTTGCACAGGATACAAGCAATAGGAGACCTGAAATAAGGAATGCTACAACAGAGTAGGTATGACTTCAATAATCAGGCAGTAAATGAGTGTTACAGGTAGTCCTTAAATAGGGTGGAGAACAAATAGGAGGGGTTAGAGTTAAAGGTATACCACAATTCCTTTCAATTTGACTTTTTTGCGGGCTGTTAGGCTCACGGGTGCAGAAAATGCTTCAATTTATTGCATCATTTTTGGCGCAACCTTTTTTGACGCAAAATTTCGTCATTTCCGGCGTCATAGTTGACGCGGGAAGTTTTCACGTGGTTGCGTCATTTTTTGACGCATGTGTGTTACAGACGTTTTTTGCGTTTTTTTATAGGAAGTTTATAAAAATGTGGGCGTCATTTTTGGCGCCAAAAATATGGGCGTCATACTTGGTGCCAAAAAATGTGGGCGTCATACTTGGCGCCAAAAAATGTGGGCGTCATACTTGGCGCCAGTTTTTTTTTTTTCTCACATTATTTCAGTCTCATTTTTTTGTTGCTTCTGGTTGCTAGAGGCTTGTTTGTTTTGCATTTTTTCCCATTCCTGAAACTGTCATTTAAGGAATTTGATAATTTTGCTTTATATGTTGTTTTTTTCTATTACATATTGCAAGATATTTCAAAAACTGTTCCTGTATCAGAAAATACTGAAGGATTCCTGATGACTGATATCAGTCCTACCAACGCTAAGTTAATTTATTTTAATGTTATGAATGTTTATATTTAGCTATGGTTTGTAATAAGTTTTTATGATAAACTTTTACATGCAGAGTCCATTAGTATTTATGCATTATCTATTGCTATTCTTTTTACATCTTATGTACAAGATATACTTAGGAATTTATAAGAATATTTTTCTGATTCTATTATAAAGGCTTTGTCTGCTATCCCACCATCTAATAAAATTTTTAGGTCTTTTTTAAACTTCTCATTTAGTTTTAAATGACCAACAACATACTGAATTATCCTTCTCTGATGGTGTTTTTTCTCATTCAGAATATTCTTCATCAGATATTGACACTAACAAATCTACTTTTTTATATTTAAATAGAGTACATTCGTTCTTTGTTGAAAAGGTGTTGATTATTTTGGATATTGAAGTAACTAGTTCTTTTGATTTTAAGACTAGCTAACATTTAAATTCTGCTTATTAACCTTCTGTAGTTTCTTCAAAGGTTTTTTTCCAGTTCCTGATACTAGGGAATGGAATAGGCCGGGAATTTCTTTTATTCCTTCTTTAAGGTTTTTAAATTGTATCCTTTGCCGGCAGTTAGTTTTAAGTTTTGAGGAAGATCCCCCAAGTTAATGAGGCTATCTCTACTCTTGCTAAACATACTACTATTCCTATAGCAAATAGTATTTATTTTTTCCTTGGGAAACTTGTATCTTATTTAAGGAAAATTATTTATTTTCAGGTACTTTTCTTAGACCTGTAATTTATTTGGCTGATGTTGCAACTGCTTCAACTTTCTGGTTGGATACTTTAGTGCAACAAGTATCAGATTATGATTTGTTTAGCATTGTTAAGTTGATCAACATGCTAATAATTTCATTTGTGTCATCATTTTTTTGATATTTTCACAAATGAGGTTTAATCTATGTCTTTAGCTATTTTAGCTAGAAGAACTTTGTAATTTCAATCTTGGAATGCTAATTTGATTTCTAAATTCCATATTTCTTTTTTTCCAAGGTAATCAATTATTTGGTTCACAATTGGATTCAATTCTTCAACTGTTACTCTGGGCTTCAAGATTGAGTTTTAAGCTTTTATTAGTTTTTGTTCTTACTAAGGAACGGAATTCTAAATACTTCCCCAAGTAACATGTTTATAATTGGAAGTTTTCTTCATTCAATTTAAGCTATTTAAAAAAATCAAAGTCAGCTCCCCAAATTTGCATGTAGGTGCAGTTCTTATTCCAGCTTAGCTGTTAAGGGGCAGGTTAAGACTTTTTAAAAAATTTGTTTGGTTCAATTCGGTCCAAACTTCTTAGATTTGGATACAGAATAGGATTCAGAGTGTGAGAAGTATTTTTATCTCTAACATATTCCAGCTATTCCAGTAAGGCTCACACTTTCCTGAAGTGTGTTTCAGTCCTGTATGTATTGGGTACTTGTGAAGCGCGGCTGGTCACCCGTTGGGGCTCAAGGCGCTGCTCAGACCTGGAGTTTTCTCGGGTATTTATACCAGTTCCTTTTTAGGAACAGGGTTTGGGGGTTTTATTAAAAACTATTCATTATCCCAAAGATAGAAAATCTTTTTGAATTGTCATATAAGTATACCATCTTTTAGAATGGTGTTTATATGGTCTATTCTGCCTTTTTGGTCAGTGATTGCATTATTTGTTTACAATAGATACAATAGATGCATATCTTCATTTTCTGTTTTCATTCAGATTATTTTCATTTTCTGAGATTCTCTTTTTTTGACAAGCATTACCAGTTTGTTGCTTTTCCTTCTGGTCTGGTGACAGCTCTAAGAATCTTTTCAAGGTTCTCAGTGTTTCCTTATTTGGACGGTCTCGCGGTACTGGCTCAGTCTTTTCGTTCTGCGGAATTTCATATGATTCAACTTTTGTTGTTTCTTCAAGACATGGTTAGAGGATTTTTTTATCAAAAGCTCCTTGCTTCCTCAGACAAGGGTCACCTTTTTTTAGGTTTCCAGATAGATTGTGTCAATGTCTTTGTCTCTAGCAGACAAGTGACAATTTTATTGGGTTCCGTTTGTCGGAACCTTCAGTCTCTATTATTTCCTTCAGTTGCTATATGCATGGAAGTTTTTGGTATTATGGCTGCAGCATTGGATTCGATTCCCTTTGCTTATTTTCATAAAAAAACCTTTCCAGTTTTTTATACTGAATTAATGGTGCAGGGATTCTAGGATATCACTTTTTATATCTTTGAATCCCAATGTTCAACTATCTTTGATTTGGTGGTTAGATCACCATCATATAGTTCTACGGGTCTCTTCGGTTCATTCAACCTGGACCATGATCACTACAGATGTGAGTCTTTTAGGTTGGGAGGCTGTCTGGTGATCTCTGTCATCACAAGGGGTTTGGAAATCTCAGGAGGCGAGATTACCAATCGATATTTTGGAACTCCGTGCATTTTTCAGAGTTCTTCAGTTTTGGCTTCTTTTTGAAGAAAGAGACGTTTATTGTTTTTCAAACAATGTCACAACTGTGGCATATGTCAATCATCAGGGTGGGACTCTCAGTCCTTAGGCTGTGAAAGAAGTATCTCGGATACTTGCTTGGGCTAAATCCAGCTCCTGTCTATTTTATGCGGTCCATTTCCCAGGTATAGACAATTGGGAAGCGGATTATCTCTGTCAATCAAGCTTTACATCCGGGAAAATGGTCTCTTTACACAGATGTGTTTTTTCAAATTGTTCAGATGTGTGGGCTTCCAGAAATAGATCTGATGGCAGACACTTCCTTGGAGTTATCAATCTGCCTATATTTTTTCGCCTCTGGTTCTTCTTCTTTTTAGAGTGATTTTCAAAATCATCAGGGAGTAATCTTTTGTGTTGCTGGTGGCTCCAGCATGACCGCACAGGTTTTGGTATATGGTTCTTGTTCGGATGTCCAGTTGCCAAACTTGGTCACTTCCATTAAGGCCAGACCATATATCTTAACATTCATTTTTTCCATCAGGAACTCAAATTATTAATTTGATGGTATGGAGATTTAACGCTTAGTACTTAGTCATAGAAGTTTCTCTGACTCAGTGATTAATACTATGTTGCAGGCTTGTAAATCTGTGTCTAGTAAGATTTATTATCGAGTTTGAAAGATTTACATCTCTTGATGCTCTTTTTATAAATTCTCTTGGCATTCTTTTAGAATTCCTAAGGATTTTATAATTTCTTCAGGATGGTTTAGATAAGGGTTTTTGTCTGCAAGTTCCTTGCAAGGACAAATCTCTGCTTTTTCTGTGCTGTTTTCACAGAAAAAAATTGCTAATCTTTCTTTTATTCATTGTTTTGTTCAGGCTTTGGTTCGTATCAAGTCTGTCATTTAAGCCAATTTCTCCTCCTTGGAGTCTTAATTTGGTTCTGAGGGCTTTACAGGCTCTTCCGTTTAAGCATATGCTTTCTTTGGACATTTAAATTACTTTCATGGAAAGTATTGTTCCTTTTAGACATCTCTTCAGCTAGAACAGTTTTTGAATTATCTGCTCTTTCTTGTGAGTCTCGTTTTTCTGATTTTTCATCAGGATAAGGTGGTTTTGCTGTCTTCTTTTCAATTTTTATCTAAAGTTGTGAATTTTAACAACATTAGTAGAGGAATTATTGTCCCTTCCTTGTGTCCTAATACTAAGAATTCTTTGGAGAGATTCTTACATTCTTTGGATGTGGTAAGTGTTTTGAAATTATGTTGAAGCTATTCAGATTTCAGAAAGACTTCTAGTCTATTTGTTATCTTTTCTGGTTTTAGGAAAGGTCAGAAGGCTTCTGCCATTTCTTTGGCATCTTGGTTAAAGCTTTTTGATTCATCTTGCTTATTTGGAGTCGGGTTAATCCCCGCCTCAGAGGATTACGGCTCATTCTACTAGGTCAGTTTCTACTTCCTGGACTTTTAAGAATGAAGCTTCTGTTGATCAGATTTGCAAAGCAACGACTTGGTCTTCTTTGCATACTTTTACTAAATTCTACCATTTTGATGTTTTCTCTTCTTCAGAAGCAGTTTTTGGTAGAATAGTACTTCAGGCAGCTGTTTCAGTTTGATTCTTCTGCTTATAACTTCAATTTTTTTTCATTATAAAATTGAAACTTTTGATTTGGGTAGTGGATTAATTTTTCAGCTGAATTGTCTGTCTTTATTTTATCCCTCCCTCTCTAGTGACTCTTGCGTGGAAGTTTCACATCTTGGGTATCTGCTATCCCATACATCACTAGCTCATGGACTCTTGCTAATTACATGAAAGAAAACATAATTTATGTAAGAACTTACCTGATAAATTCATTTCTTTCATATTAGCAAGAGTCCATGAGGCCCACCCTTTTTGTGGTGGTTATGATTTTTTTGTATAAAGCACAATTATTCCAATTCCTTATTTTTGATGCTTTCGCTCCTTTCTTATCACCCCACTTCTTGGATATTCGTTAAACTGAATTGTGGGTGGGGTGAGGGGTGTATTTATAGGCATTTTAAGGTTTGGGAAACTTTGCCCCTCCTGGTAGGAATGTATATCCCATACGTCACTAGCTCATGGACTCTTGCTAATATGAAAGAAATGAATTTATCAGGTAAGTTCTTACATAAATTATGTTTTTGCCATTTGACAATGGGTATTTCTGAGCTCTGGTGTCTAGCAACAACTTTTTTTCTCTATAATAGAGGGAAGAAGCGACCCCGGTTACACTCCACAATACCACCATGACTGTGGTAGGCAGCTTACCGTATATTTACTCCCCTGAGCTCACAGTTGTGCACATCTTCAAGTCTCAGTGCTCCTCACTGCTGCGTGCCAAATAAGCAAAAATCAGAAGTTCCAAGTGGCAGCCGGCAGGTCAAACCCAAAGAAAGGACCTTTGAGTTTGGACCTGGAATTAAAGTTATTGGGGGGAAAAAGTAATAATTAAAATTTAAAAAGAAAACACAACCTGAGGCGTTGGGCCCCCTGTGAGAGGGACCTCCTGGGCCCGGTCGCAATGGCTACCTCTGTACCACCGATAGGTCCATCCCTGAGTGTGCATGAGAAATTGTGTGTAACAGAGTGTGTGACAGAGAGTTTGTGAGAGAGTGTGTGTGAGTGTGAGAGAAAGTGTGCATCAGAGAGAGTGAGTGTGCATGAGAGAGTGTGTGTGTGAGAGAGAGAGTGTGTGTGTGTGACAGAGTGTGTGTTAGGTTGTGTGTGAAAGAGTAAAAGAGTTTGTGTATGAAAGACTGTGTATGCGAGTTTGGGTAAATGTGTTATTACCTTTCCAATATTTCCAAATTTTACTATACTCAAGTGGACCCACAATTAAGTCACTTGGCCAAAAATTGCACAGGTAAAATCTTTGCGCACAGTGTTAAAAAAAGGAATATTGCTTGTGAACTCCTCATTTGAAAGAGTGGTAACTATTCTTTCAAAATAAAGCTTACTTATCCCATTGTGGTGCTCATATTGAGATCCTGTGCCCTTTTTGGTGGCAAAAGCACCATAAAAGCCACATGATACACATGTAATTGCTATTCCAATGGTACCCATCGACTATATGGAAGGCGGTTATCTCTCTATACAGTAAACACAATAAGTTGATTGCCTATGTAGTGTGGATACCACAATATGGGCTCCAGGTAAGGGCCCTTCCATTTACACCAGATTTTATTTTTTAATGTAAGTCTTTTGTTGTACTTTCTAGTCCAAAATAAACTTTCATGATTCAGATAGGGCATGTAATTTTAAACAATTTTCCAATTTACTTTTATCACCAATTTTGCTTTGTTCTCTTGGTAAAAATTCTGGTGTAGACTGTCCCTTTAAGTAAATTTAGGTCAGATCATCCCATAAGAAGGATTCCCATATGATGACAATTCAGTGTGGGGGTCCCTTGTGTAGGACAAATAAGGTTGGGAATACAGTGTAGATTTTGTTGGTTGGGGTTGCAAAGAGAGGAGAGGTGATGAAGTAAGTTAGGGTTGCAACCAAATGTCTCTGAAAAAGTTTGGCACTTATGAAATTTGTCTGATTGAGGGGTATGCTGAAACTCTTTACTTTACTTTACATTTTTAATATATATGTACTTAATGAACAATATTTTTTTTTTTTAAATATATATTTTTAAAGGAATCAATTACATAACATTGTGTTCAAGCAGGTACAAGATCTAACATCTTTTGAAAGAAATATCATGACAAACAATTACATTTACCACGTCAATAATTGCAAAATCAATAATAATGATAAGATTTACATTGCTTATATACAATTAATATTCATGCAGAGCCTGCTTGCATCCAACAAAAAGAAAGGAATGAAATACTGTACCTCAATTTTATAAGAAGGAAAACATAAATTACACAGAATAGTGTTTAGAGAATTTCTCAGGCTTCCCCAGTTTAAAAATAACCTTAGTTTCTCATATTTTAAACTAATATAAAAACTAAACAAAAAAAAAGAATGTGAAAAATAAAACCTTAATTAAAGGGACAGTCTAGTATAAATTAAACTTTCATTATTCAGATAGGACTTTTAATTTTAATCAACTTTCCAATTTACTTTTATCATCAAATTTGCTTTTTTCTCTTGGTATTCTTAGTTTAAACTTAACATAGGTAGGCTCATATGCTAATTTCTAAGCCTTTGAGGGCTGCCTCTTATCACATGCTTTTTAAATCTATTTTCAACACAAAGAGACAGAAAGTACACGTGGACCATATAGATAACACTGTGTTCAGGCACAGGGGGTTATTTAAGATTTAGCACAAAACAATGCTAAATGCAGGACAATAGATAATAAACAGTCACAGTCATGTGATCAGGGGGCTGGAAGAAGGTTCCTAGATAAAAGTTAATCACACAGGTAAAAAGTATATTAATATAACTGTGTTGGTTATGCAAAAGTGGGGAATGGGTAATAAAGGGATTTTATTACAAGACCAGAGACTCATATTTTGCTTTCATTCCTTTACTACTTAAATGCAGTCTTTAAAAGTAAACATAATAAATACAAATAACTGTCATATTTGAAAAGGGACAGTTAAAACAGAGTACAGATCAGTGACCAATAGCAATGGAGAACTGATTAGACCAACACAAAGTAACCAATCAGATTAATAATATAACCTATAAACTGTCCAACATATAGTAACAAATCCTCTTTCTTTTACTGCTTCAGAAAAGATAAGTATGGTATTCATAAACTTTTAATTTAATTTGCTTGAGGTTTGTCCTTTGTTTCAAACTTCAGCTTATTATTATTATTTGTTATTTATTTCTTATTCATTTGTTTATTAACTCTTTTGTTTTTTCCTGTTTTGCTCTTTTTAGGCTTAAATAAAAAATTTTTTTGTTGGTTATATATTTATTTTTTATTGCAGCTATTTGTCCGTTATCCTTGTCATTCCGTTGTCCCCATGTGTTCTATACCTTTCCGGTCTTGTCCGCTATGTTTTTAAATCTTCCGGTCTCTGTTTTCTGTTGCTTTGTCGCATCATCTTTTTCCGTTCTCCATCTTGGTTTCTTCAGATCTTCTGCGCATGCGCGGTGCGTCGTCATCCTGGCTACGCACTTACGTTTAGTTCCCGCCTTTTCTTTTTACCTCAGCTGAATTTTCTGCCTGTAAAGTCGCAATTTTGTTGCGATCCAGTGAAAAAGTTACTATTTATCCTAACTTGTACTTTTAAACTGCACGGTCTTTGCCTCCATCTACAGTTATAATATTGTATTACATTTGTTCACACGACTGTTTCAAAAAGTTTTTAATTAAATTACTTTATTATATTTATTGTCAATATATTTTAGCACATTCTTTGGAGCAATTTTAATAATTTCTCTAAGTGCTATATATAATTATTTATTTTATTTAGCTAAATATTTATTATTTATATTTATTATTAATTTTTTATATTAAAATTCTCAATATGTCTCAATCTTCAGAATTAAATCCTTCTCTTAACCCTGAAGGTATTCAAAAGATGATAGACGTTTCCATGAATTCTATGTTTGAAAAAATTTCTATTTTAATTAACAAATCAAATTCCAAAAAATGCTAGAAAAAGGAAAATAACTGTTTCAAGTGCAATTAAAACTAGTAAGAATCTAGTCAAAAAGTCTTGTCAACTTGCTTCTAATGCTTCTGTTCCTTGCAGGAAAGGAAGAAAAATACCTGCTTTATCCTCTACTCCCAAGAGGTTACTGATGGGAGAGGCTTTGGCCAATAAAGACAATTCTGATATTGTGTCTGAGACAGAAATTAATTCTGATTCTTCATTAGATTCAATCAAATCTGAGAATTATTTTTCTCACTCTTCCTCAGAAGATTCTTCGGCTTCTCCGAAAATCAAAAAATTTAAAAAATGTCTGAAAAAATCCAAACATCTAAATGAATCTTATAAAGTTCAATTTTTTGACTGTCTCGGTGGTACAAAATTAAGAGATTTATCGATAATTACGAAAGATTTCATTCACCTTTGCTTGGACAGAAATATTTCTGTCAGAGCAGAATGTATTCCAGATTTATCCAATGTAGCAGCGGATTGGGGTTCCCGGTATCTGACAGATTACAGCGACTGGAAGCTTTATCATCAAGTTTTTCATTCACTCCAATCTGTCAGAGGTCCCTTTTTGATGTATCTGTTCGCTTCTAGACTGAATTTTCAGATTCGTCCTTATTTCAGTTGGCGTCCAGATCCAGATGCTCTGGTGATCGATGCATTTCTCCACCCTTGGCCTCTTCAAACAGCTTACGCATTTCCCCCGTTCTCCATGATTCAGAGAACCATATCGGTAGTCCGTCTGGATCTTCTTTCAATTCTCCTAATCACTCCCCTTTGGCCATCTCAACCTTGGTACCCATCTCTTCTAGAATTGTCTGTCAACCATCCTGTTCTTCTTCCTATTTTTCCTCTTCTATTGTCAGATCCAGAAGGTCATCCTCACAATCTTATCCTTCAAGGATCTCTTCGTCTCATAGCATGGTCAATTTCGGGCAATCTTCATCTTTCCAAGGTTTATCACAATATGCTAAGGAACTCCTTCAAGACTCATTGGCCCCTGGGACCAAAAAATGCTATTTTTCCGCATGGACCAGATGGTCTAGCTGGTGCATGGAAAGAAGTTTGGATCCCCTTTCAGTTGATATAACTTATATTATTAACATCCTTACATCTCTCTTTGATTCAGGTTTAGCTTACAGAGCTATCAATGTTTCTAGATCTGCTATTTCTGCTAAGCGTTCTTTTATTAATAATTTTCCTGTGGGTCAACACCCCTTAATTTGCAAGTTAATGAAAGCAATTAAACTCAAAAGACCTCCGGCTCCAAAATATTCTTCTTTTTGGGATGTTGATCTTATATTTGCTCTTTTTAAGTCTTGGCCTTCAAATGAATTTTTATCCTTGAAACAACTTTCTGCTAAATTAGCTACTCTTTTGTGTTTAATTTCTTTTCGAAGAGTTTCTGATATCAAAGCTTTAGATTTTAATTCTAAACGTTTTACTCCTGAAGGTGTTACTTTCTATATTTCTAAAAGAACTAAATCCTTTTCAACATCTATATTCTATCCTTATTTACCTTCTGAACCTCTTCTTTGTGTGGTTGTATGCCTTAAAGAGTATGAACGTAGAACTACTTCCTTTCGTTCTTCTGCTTCTAATTAACTTTTACTATCTTTTGTTCCTCCGTATTATCCTGTTTCTTCTACATCTATAGCTAGGTGGGTTAATGGGTTATGAGTGAGGCAGGTATTGATTTATCTTTTTCTGCTCACTCAGTTAGAGGATCAGCCGCTTCTAAAGCATTTTTGAAAGCTGCTACCCTTCAACAAATTTTGGACGCAACTGACTGGTCTTCAGATTCTATTTTTAAACAATTTTATTTCAAACCCATTGAACATGCCTCGCTTAGTTTATTTTGTTAATTGCTTTAAATTAGCAAAATATGAGTCTCTGGTCTTGTAATAAAAGTTTTTTCCAACGTATCCAGAAGTTCTTCAACTTCTTCATTTGATCTGGTTAATTCTTCATGGATATTTCTCATCTTCAAGATCCTGCTCATCAGTTTTCTTTGTTGCCTTTTCATTGGGATTTATTGCTATCTGATAGACTTTATTTTCCCTTCATCAGATGCCAAGAAAGAGAATTTGTTACTATATTTTGGACAGTTTATAGGTTATATTATTAATCTGATTGGTTACTTTGTGTTGGTCTAATCAGTTCTCCATTGCTATTGGTCACTGATCTGTACTCTGTTTTAACTGTCCCTTTTCAAATATGACAGTTATTTGTATTTATTATGTTTACTTTTAAAGACTGCATTTAAGTAGTAAAGGAAAGAAAGCAAAATACTCGTCTCTGTGTCTTTAATAAAATCTAGATTATACTTTCATAATTTAGGATAATCCAAATTATCTATCTTTTAAAACAATAACAATTCTATGGTAGACTGTCCATTTAAAACAAAAATTAGAAAAATTATGCATCTTAATCAGCTACCCTTAAAGGGACATTAAACACTTGGAGATAGTAATTTAAAATTATAATAATATACTTTTATTATTTATTTTGTCCCCCTTTCCTGTAATTCCTTTCAGAATTTTTGAGCTTTTCACTTTCTCTTAGAAATGGAAGCAAAGAACACAGTTATGTTTCACACAGCCATTGGCTGCATATTCTATTGACTGATTTATAACTGTCCCTAATTGGCTACAGCAGAGAAGGTAACCTAAGTTACAACATGGCAGCTCCCATTATTTTATAGATATAAAAACTTTACACTTATTTTGTCAATATTTAAACAGCTACTGAAACTTTAAAAATGTATTTACATGTACATGAAACATTTAAATATTAATTATTTGTTGGGGGCCGAAAATTGCACCAAGCTCCGCCCACCTATTGTGTGTATATTTTGGTATGTTAAGTTCCTCCAGTCACAATCGACTAGTGAATACGTTTTCCTACTTGCACTGTAGGAACGTGCACTGCTAAACTATCATAAAAGAATACAGCTCACTGGACAAGAAGAAAGAAATGGACAGAGCTTGGTGGCCATTTTTGGCTACTAACAAACGATGATTATTTAAAAGTTTCATGTACTTCTTGAAAAGCTTATAGATGTGGGATATGTTGCAAGGTGCTTTTCTGGTATGTAACAATAAGTAATAAAGAATAAGTATTGGGTCTAGACTGTCCCTTTAACTTATAATAGGAGATTAGTTTTAAATTGCTCAACTTAAAAAGTTAACAGAATATTGCCACACTGACCTAAATATAGGCTAACTAGTAGTGAGTATTTAGTAGGTCAGGTATAAGCTGTAAATTCTGGAGTCACAACTTTCTATGAAAAGAATGTGCCCCAAGGTTAAGTGTAAGCGACACTTTATTATCCATCAAAAGGGAAGATTCACAACAGGATATATTTAATATAGAAGGTATGAAACTTTGGTTTAGCAGCAGAATAAAGCTGAGATTGCATGATTGTCAGAGCCAAAGTTGTGGGTGGCAGACCGTTGTATGACTCCGTAGTGAATCGACCTCCAGATATGAAAGGGAATCAAATTTCAGTAGGAAAACATTTTGACAATTACACTGGGCAGAATTACACAAACTAAATAGCAGAGGAATCTAAAGTCTATTTAAAGATGTGCCACAAAAATGGCCATCGCCTCCCCACAGATGTGTGCGCCTACTTCTGACTGCATAGACTGCAATGTCCAATATCTACTTAAAGAACCTTTTGATCTTCTCTTTTTTAGATGATCTGTTTAGTCACAAAAACTCCTTTCCCACCAGCAGTGCAAGAGAGGTTGGCAATAGGTTAACTTTAAGTCATTTATGTCGCCTCTGGTGGGGGAGGTAAGATGGTTTTCCTCCATCCAGTTCCCGTTAAGGCCCTTTGTCCCAATGGTTCTGGACAGCCTGACTGCTAAGAAAAGTGATAATGGCTGGGCCAAAAAGCTCTATGTTTGCACTTTGTAAAGCGGAGCTCTTGGAAGCTGCTGCTTTCCCTTTGCCTGCCCACCGCAACTCCCCATGAACATTAATTTTTAATAACATTAGCCCTACTTTTTTGTACACTTTGGCAACCAAAAGTGTTGAGACAGGTAGTGAATATTTCAGATTTGAATGGTAGCAGGATCTGATTAGAAGTAGGGATGGGCGAATGGCAACATTTAAAAAATGAAACAAATTTTCTCACATTCATTTGTTTGTTTCGAATTTTTAAATGTTTGTACAACATTCTAACATTCATTTAACGTAATTGTTTTTCTAATGCTATCTTTAAATGTAATATTCAATTCCGATTTTTCTATTTTTAATAGTATCTCTAATGCTCTTTAAATGTAATATTCAAATTATGCAATATTTGAAATAGAAAAATTTGAATCAATATATTTGTAACAATTTACTAAATTCCCTTCCACTTGAACTATTGAACTTCTAAACAGTATTTGTTACATCAAATGTTACATTCGAAATTTTGAATGTGGATATTTGATCTAATTATAAAGTAACATGCCAAAACTAGAAATAGTATTATATTACTGAATTTGAATGGATTTTCATTCTTATCAACATTTGATTGTCCAAAATGAATGTCCACAGGACTATTCATTCTGGCAAGCAAATTGCACTTTTACCACATTCGGCCATCCCTAATTACAATGGGAAATGGCAACAGCAAGAGGCTTTAAAGGGACAGTCTACACTACAAATGTACTTACATAATTGTAATCCTCAGTGATTATACAGTCTAACAGCATCCCCAGGAGGTTTTCTTTATCCATGCAGGTAAAAAAATATTGTTTTGAACCACTGGCCATTTTGAAATGGCTGCTTTATCCCTATTACTCATGACGTCACTATTTCCCTGTCATTGTGGATACGTTTTTGGGCTTAGTGTCATGCGCTCGTGCCCTGCATTTCGCCGATGCGCATTGCACACTAAGGGGCCTATTTATCAAAGCGTCAACTGAAAATACGCTTGTATTCTGTGTCGTAATTGTCGCGAGATTGATCCACCGTAGTTATCAAAGCATCAAGATGTTGAACTTTGTGATGTAAAATACGATCCCGCGATCTTAATCCGACACAGATCGATGCTTGCATCATTACAGATGTTCCGAATTCAGATTTGACTCTATTTGAGCCTTTTCCAAATTTATCAAACATTTAACAGGTACGCTCGCATGTATTCCGACGCAGCGTACCTAGTTTTCAATCCGCCACCCTTGAGGTCGCGGATGCCATAGAACTCAATGGGAGTCTGAAAACACAGAAAGCTTATGTTCAGTGCTGCAAGAGAATGAAGTATATTACATAATAAAAGTAAATTAGAAACTTTATTAAACTTGTATACCCTTTGTACTATAAAAGGTATCATTTGGTGCACTAGTAGATATAGGGATAAAAATTAAATACATTACTACTTATGGATTATGTTACAATTTTGTTTCTCATTACGAAGCAAGGGGACAATATTATTTCTACAAATTTATTGAAAAGTTTTCCCCAAAACTTGTCGCACTAATAGATATAGAGATACAAATTAAATACAAAACATAATATAGCTAACTTCCTTTTTATTGTTTTGCAAAAATCTATGTGCACCATGTTTAAGCCATGTAATACAAGTCCCACTCTCCACTTTGCGCCATATTTGACTGAACACTTTTCGCACCAGTTATGATGCAAACTCCTAAACACACACACTAGTGAGTTTTTCCACCACTTTTGATTGGAATATGCATAATCACATGATTTATGACATCAGCCAATCTGATTCGAATACACATTATAAACTATCACTAACAAATCAAATTGCTCCAAAATTGTGTCATTAATCACTCATCCGAACTTGTAATTGCCATTTGTTACATTTTGTATTGTTACATTGTGTATTATACTTTCAAAGTATGTATATGTGAAATTAGTATTAAAGATACACATTGATGCTGACATTGGACACCCAGTGTAAAATTTTAGACAAGGATTTTAAAATTCAAATTGATGTTTGATTCAATATAATCTAAAGCTGATAGCTCAAAGGGATAGCCCACCTAACTTTAAACTGTCATGATTCAGATACAGCAACAATTAAAATAATCGCTTTACTGTCATGCTATTTTCAGTGTATTTCTTCCTTCTCTTGAATTTCTTTTTCAGTAAGAAATGTCATCTTATATGCCAGCCCATTGTATAACACCTGTGAAGGGTTGGTTTTTAAAACTAGATTGCAATCAGGAGGGGTTACACAGGTACAGAGAGAAAACTTGCCCAGCTCTTAAAATATCCATTGATTGCAAATAAATACATATGATACCCTGATTACATGTTATATTTGCAATTATTCCTGCTCAGAAAAAAAGGAATTTAGGGACATGTAAATATGTTTGCAAAAGATTTCTGACATAACACACACACACACAAACATATATATATATATATATATATATATATATATATATATATAGAATTAAGTAGAATGTTACCACTCAGTGTCAGTGAGTGGAAACAGGCGTTACTCAAGTAAATGCGCTAGTCAGAGGTATGAAAATCTCATAGAGCAGCTATGAAGGTACAAATATTGTATGATAGACTAAGTCTATACAATATAGGAAAAATAGGAGTCAAAGGGTAAACAGCGCTTATGGAGATTCTTAAAAACTGAATAATATTAAAATCTCGGCAGTGTTGGTGGGTAAAGAAAACAAAAAAAAAAAAAAAAAAAAAAAAAAAAAAAAGGGAAGAGAAGTATATGAATATACGTATATATATTAGAGTCTTTGATAGGATATTGGAATCCTAGTGTAATGAAGGCGTAATAGATACCCTTACCAAAAGTTACCTCAATCCTATGAGGTAAGTTTGCCGCATTGGAGGATGTATCTAGTGGTTGAATGAATCCAAGGATGAACATCCAGGATTCATTCAACCACTAGATACATCCTCCAATGCGGCAAACTTACCTCATAGGATTGAGGTAACTTTTGGTAAGGGTATCTATTACGCCTTCATTACACTAGGATTCCAATATCCTATCAAAGACTCTAATATATATACGTATATTCATATACTTCTCTTCCCTTTTTTTTTTTTTTTTTTTTTTTTTTTTTTTGTTTTCTTTACCCACCAACACTGCCGAGATTTTAATATTATTCAGTTTTTAAGAATCTCCATAAGCGCTGTTTACCCTTTGACTCCCATATATATATATATATATATATATATATATATATATATATATATATATATATATATATATATATACATACACAAGTATGTGTAAATATATATGTACAAATTCTAGTATTAATAATAATTTATAAATAAAATATGAGATAAAAGCATATCACATTAATTTATGTGAAAGTATCATATAACAGATTGTTTTTGTATAACAAATCAATATAAAAATAACTTTCTAAGAGATATTGTTTGTTGAGGTATAAATCTATTTCTTGTACATTAACAGATGAAAAATTAAAGATTAGCTTTAGAGAAATGTGCTTGTTCATAGACAGTAATGAAATGGTATAAATAAAGTTGGGAAAAACACGAATAACTGCGACATTGATGATATAGTTAACACCAGTCCGATGCTCTTCGCACCGTACTTGACGTGTGTGTTTTTGACGGCTTTTTTGATAAATAAGGCGATTGTATTCAGGTTCGTGGCAGCGATGTTTGGTGATGTCTGGCGAGCGTATTGACGCCGGCGAATGCAACATAGTTGACGCTTTGATAAATAGGCCCCTAAGTGATGCTGCATACCTTTTTATTTCCGGCAATCTGCCCTGCAATGTGATTGGCAATGTAAAATAAGCCTTCAACTTGAGTTTCTGGAAATAAATGGTATGCAGCATCACTTAGTATGCAATGTGCTTGTGTGAAATGCCATGCACGTGTTTGACTTGTCGCGCACAACACCAAGCCCAATACCAGCATGCAATTTTAAACAACTTTCT
The DNA here is from genome assembly GCF_027579735.1 of Bombina bombina. Lineage (NCBI taxonomy): Eukaryota > Metazoa > Chordata > Amphibia > Anura > Bombinatoridae > Bombina > Bombina bombina. The sequence goes on from NC_069501.1 coordinate 1,130,561,886, forward strand.
AATTTACTCCTATTATCTAGTTTGCTTTGTTCTTTTTGTTTCCTTTGTTGGAAAGCACATCTAGGTAAACTTAGGAGCAGCAATGCACTACTAGGAACTATCTGCTGATTGGTGGTTGCCAGTGGTGTATTTAGGTTTTGTGCTGACATAGGCATCTAAAATTCTGATGCCCCTACCCCCAAGTTTTAGGCCTTTTGTAGCCATAATATGTTTTGGTCAGGGTGTAACATGACATTTTTTTCCCCATAACATTTCCAGAGTAATATATAACTAATGGTACAGACCTGCACTGTCATTAGACAGAAATTACAACTGTCCTAACTTTTGCCAAGTGTCATGAAGGGTACTAGGTAGCCTACGTTCTAAAAATATTGCTTCTGGCTCATAACTCTTTGGATTTCCATATATACGTATAAGAAAAACCCCTGCAGTCCTTGCATGTTCCTACTTCAGAAATAAATCTGCCAAACCCTACAACAAGTAGTAAGCTTTACAGCTGCATAACTTAAACAGTTAGGCACGAATCTCTATGGGTGAAGAAGCGTACCTGCTGCTAATACATCAAGTCTGCTGGTACCCACATCTTCTTAATTAAGAGATTGTTTGAGTATAATGTTTGACTTTTATTAGTTATATATCAATTCAGACTATATTTCAATGGTGTCTGCATGAACATTTTAACCATCTGGTTCCTGGGATTAGAGAATGTTGGCTTTGACACCCCTAATAGGCAATGATTTAATACCTTGTTGGAAAATACAATCTGGGCCCCGGTCCTCTGGCTGCTCAGAATAAACACATTACCATAATCCTGGAATCTGTCAAGATCCTGACGAGAAGTGAGCCCCTCGTCCATAGTAGTTCTGCTCAGTGGTTAGGATAAACCACTTCCTGTGGTCCTTGCTGCTGGAAAGTTCTCTCTCCTTCACTACAGTGAGTTGACACTTCAAGCCGGTGACAGGGACCTTATTGAAAATCCACTACCATAGTAAAGGGGGCACACGCAGCAGCCTCAGCACAGATGGAAGCTACGCCTAGGACGTTCAAAATCATATGGTACTGTGTGGGGCATGCATGCTAAACTTGAATTAAACTAAGTAACAGCGTGTGTTTTGAGTGCAGAAATACTGATAGAAAACTTTACTAAGGGTGTTAGCATTGTATAGTAGTGTAGACGGGGGAAAGATAAGGTACTAAAAGTTAAATGCCAAACCTAACTTTAAGGTGCGTGGGATAAGCAAGTGCTTCCTTAGAGGTGAACGTGCTTGTTGGCCTAGACAATAATACACTCCTGGTGGTTGCTCATATATATGAATCTTGTCATTGACTCACCCCACGTGTTCAGCTAGCTACAAGTAGTGCATTGCAAGTTCTTCAACAAAGATGCCAAGAGAATGAAGCAATTTTGACAGTAGAAATAAATTCAAAAGTTTTATCTGGATCTTGACAGGAAAATGTGAAGTTTCATGTCCCTTTAAGAGGGGCACACTGCACACACATACATGTTTTACATTGAAAACACCTAGGAAATTGAATTTAAAAAAAAAAAACACGTACTGATAGTAGAATTTAAGTTCCCATTCAAAAACTGAGCATTATAAGTATCCGATATTTATTGTGCCCTAATGTCAATTAATAAATACTAAAAAAACACACTCATTGACATCACTGTAACAATATCAGAGATGATAAACCAACTGATTGCACTGGAGTCTAAGTCTGTTTTTCCCAGGGTATCAGTGTTTAATTCTGTGTTATTAGGGGTTCCACACAAAAAACAAATGTCCCTATAAGGTGTTTTCTTTGTGGAAAGTAATAAACATGAATTAGGAATCATATATATCTGTATAGTCAGTCCTTTCTTACCTATTCTGGGGGCTATAATGTTCCTGGTAAGCAGTATCAGGGTGCATTGTATGATGCCTTAGGCCCATTCGCATGTACTAAATCTTTCATCTTATATTTGCTTTTTTCCTTTTTATTGTTGTCTAATGCATTTCTGGGTAAGCTTCGCACATTTACAATCAAAGTTTGTCACCACAAGCGGAGAACCAGAGACGGGAAGCAACTGGCTCTCTGCGTACAGAAACATGAGAAGCTTGATCAACTCTTCCCAAAACAGACAATGATGATGACAGGGGACCGCTGAAGGCTTTGTACTGACCGGGGGCATAAGGTAGGGGGGAAATCTTGTATGTGTTAAAAAAACATGGCTTCTTTGTGAATGAATATAAAAAAATATAATCAAAGCACATCCTATAAGAAAATGTTTTTAATAAAATAAGATGGCACAACTCACAAATGACAAATGTTCACATATACAGCAGTGCATGTTTAAAACATTACCATTTTTTATCATGAAACAAATCAAGGTTATTTTCTTTACATCCTTGGCGAAAGGGACATTGTAGTCTAAGGACTATTAACCCCTTAAGGACCAGCGACGTACCCTGTATGTCGCTGGCCTTTTTTTGGGACTTGATTGTTTTATAGCGTGGTCTTGCCACCAGCGTTGAGACTGCTCTATTCCACAAAGCCTGCTGGAGGGAGGGCATTAATAGTGTGTTCTTGCTAGACTTGTGCTATTATGTCCTGAAAAAACCCTTAACGACCAGTGACATACAGGGTACATTGTGGTCATTAAGGGGTTAAATACAATGGAATTGCACAATCAACAAATGCATAATAAAATTACAATCCAATAGCATTTCAAATGAGTAATAGATTTGACAAATTTCAAAGTGAGTTCAGTTTTCTTACCTCCTGCATCATGTGACAGCCATCAGCCAATCACAAAATGCATATACGTATATACATGTAATGAGAATTCTTGCACATGCTCAGTAGGAGTTAGTGCCTCAGAACGTGCATATATAAAAAGACTGTGCACATTTTGATAATGTAAGTGAATTGGAAAGTTGTTTACAATTGTGTGCTCTATCTGAATCATTAAAGTTTAGTTTTGACTTTAGTGTTTCTTTTACTTTTTTCTTTCTTTTATCTAAAAGGGGTATATTTAAAATGTATGCTCCTGTTCTTAATAAACCAAAATTGCCTTGTCATACTTGCAGAGGTTTTATGATTAAGATGGAGCAGCAGTTTCCAGTTTATTTCCATTATCAAATTTTACACAGTCTTTTTATATTCACACTGTCTAGGGAACAAGCTCCTACTGAGCATGTGCACAATCGCACAGGGTATAGTATACTAGTCTTTGATTGGTTGATGGCTGTCACATGATACAGTGGGCAGGAAAATTGGAGAAAAAACACATTTGTCGGAAAAAATAAATTCTGCTTATTTGAAATTCAGAGTAGGGGGTAGATTTACCAATGTCTGTCCGACATGATACGCTGTAGCATATCATGGCCGTCAGACATCGCTTAATGCCGAGAGCATACGCTGTCAGCATTTATCATTGCACAAGCAGTTCACCAGAACTGCTTGTGTAATGCCGCTCCCTGCAGATTCACGGCCAATCAGCCTCTAGCAGGGGGTGTTAATCAGCCCGATCGTATAGGATCGGACAGATTGCAGACTGCAGCCTCAAAGGCATCGAACAAGTTATGGAGCAGCGGTATTTAGACTGCGTTATAACTGCTGTTTCTGGTGAGCCATTCGGCCCTTGTTAAATCTACCCCTAGGTGTTAAATGATTGTCTTTTTATTATGCACTTGTTAATTATGCAATTCTACTGCATTGAGTGGTCCTTTAATAGGAAGTATAAAAGTAATACTGCAGTTTTAGGTGTAAATGCTGTTTGTTCATACACATGCCAAAAAACATAGGCGTAAATTTCCTTTTAAGCTTTTGAAAAAACATAATTTATGCTTACCTGATAAATTCCTTTCTCCTGTAGTGTAGTCAGTCCACGGGTCATCCATTACTTATGGGATTATATCTCCTCCCTAACAGGAAGTGCAAGAGGATCACCCAAGCAGAGCTGCCACATAGCTCCTCCCCTCTACGTCATACCCAGTCATTCGACCGAAACCAAACGAGAAAGGAGAAACTATAGGGTGCAGTGGTGACTGGAGTTTAATTTAAAATTTAGACCTGCCGTAAAAACAGGGCGGGCCGTGGACTGACTACACTACAGGAGAAAGGAATTTATCAGGTAAGCATAAATTATGTTTTCTCCTGTTAAGTGTAGTCAGTCCACGGGTCATCCATTACTTATGGGATACCAATACCAAAGCTAAAAGTACACGGATGACGGGAGGGACAGGCAGGACCTTTACACGGAAGGAACCACTGCCTGAAGAACCTTTCTCCCAAAAACAGCCTCCGAAGAAGCAAAAGTGTCAAATTTGTAAAATTTTGAAAAGGTGTGAAGTGAAGACCAAGTTGCAGCCTTGCAAATCTGTTCAACAGAGGCCTCATTTTTAAAGGCCCAAGTGGAAGCCACAGCTCTGGTAGAATGAGCTGTAATTCTTTCAGGAGGCTGCTGTCCAGCAGTCTCATAGGCTAAACGTATTATGCTACGAAGCCAGAAGGAGAGAGAGGTAGCCGAAGCCATTTGACCTCTCCTCTGTCCCGAATAAACGACAAACAGGGAAGAAGTTTGTCGAAAATCTTTAGTTGCCTGTAAATAGAATTTCAGGGCACGGACGACGTCCAGATTGTGCAGAAGTCGTTCCTTCTTTGAGGAAGGATTAGGGCACAATGAAGGAACAACAATCTCTTGATTGATATTCTTGTTAGTGACTACCTTAGGTAAGAACCCAGGTTTAGTACGCAGAACTACCTTGTCTGAATGAAAAATCAGATAAGGAGAATCACAATGTAAGGCTGATAACTCAGAGACTCTTCGAGCCGAGGAAATAGCCATTAGGAACAGAACTTTCCAAGATAACAGCTTGATATCAATGGAATGAAGGGGTTCAAACGGAACACCCTGTAAAACGTTAAGAACTAAGTTTAAGCTCCATGGCGGAGCAACAGTTTTAAACACAGGCTTAATCCTGGCCAAAGCCTGACAAAAAGCCTGAACGTCTGGAACTTCTGACAGACGCTTGTGTAAAAGAATGGACAGAGCTGAGATCTGTCCCTTTAACGAACTAGCAGATAAACCCTTTTCTAAGCCTTCTTGTAGAAAAGACAATATCCTAGGAATCCTAACCTTACTCCATGAGTAACTCTTGGATTCGCACCAATGTAAGTATTTACGCCATATTTTATGGTAAATTTTCCTGGTAACAGGTTTCCTAGCCTGTATTAAGGTATCAATCACTGACTCCGAGAATCCACGCTTTGATAGAATAAAGCGTTCAATCTCCATGCAGTCAGCCTCAGAGAAATTAGATTTGGATGTTTGAAAGGACCCTGAACCAGAAGGTCCTGTCTCAGAGGCAGAGACCATGGTGGACAGGACGACATGTCCACTAGATCTACATACCAGGTCCTGCGTGGCCACGCAGGCGCTATTAGAATCACCAATGCTCTCTCCTGTTTGATCCTGGCAATCAGTCGAGGAAGTATCGGGAAGGGTGGAAACACATAAGCCATGTTGAAGACCCAAGGTGCTGTCAGAGCATCTATCAGAACCGCTCCCGGGTCCCTGGACCTTGATCCGTAACAAGGAAGCTTGGCGTTCTGGCGAGACGCCATGAGATCCAGATCTGGTTTGCCCCAACGCCGAAGCAGTTGTGCAAATACCTCCGGGTGAAGTTCCCACTCCCCCGGATGAAAAGTCTGGCGACTTAGGAAATCCGCCTCCCAGTTCTCCACGCCTGGGATGTGGATCGCTGACAGGTGGCAAGAGTGATACTCTGCCCAGCGAATTATCTTTGAGACTTCCATCATCGCTAGAGAACTCCTTGTCCCTCCCTGATGGTTGATGTAAGCCACAGTCGTGATGTTGTCCGACTGGAACCTGATGAACCTCAGAGTTGCTAGCTGAGGCCAAGCCAGAAGAGCATTGAGAACTGCTCTTAATTCCAGAATATTTATTGGAAGGAGACTCTCCTCCTGAGTCCATGATCCCTGAGCCTTCAGGGAATTCCAGACAGCGCCCCAACCTAGTAGGCTGGCGTCTGTTGTTACAATTGTCCAGTCTGGCCTGCTGAAGGGCATCCCCCTGGACAGATGTGGCCGAGAAAGCCACCATAGAAGAGAATCTCTGGTCTCTTGATCCAGATTCAGCATAGGGGACAAATCTGAGTAATCCCCATTCCACTGACTTATCATGCACAATTGTAGTGGTCTGAGATGCAGGCGTGAAAAAGGTACTATGTCCATTGCCGCTACCATTAAGCCGATTACCTCCATGCATTGAGCCACTGACGGGTGTTGAATGGAATGAAGGACACGGCAAGCATTTAGAAGTTTTGTTAACCTGTCTTCTGTCAGGTAAATTTTCATTTCTACAGAATCTATAAGAGTCCCCAAGAAGGGAACTCTTGTGAGTGGCAATAGAGAACTCTTTTCTACGTTCACCTTCCACCCATGCGACCTTAGAAATGCCAGAACCAACTCTGTATGAGACTTGGCAGTCTGGAAACTTGACGCTTGTATCAGAATGTCGTCTAGGTACGGAGCTACCGAAATTCCTCGCGGTCTTAGTACCGCCAGAAGAGAGCCCAGAACCTTTGTAAAGATTCTTGGAGCCGTGGCTAACCCGAAGGGAAGAGCTACAAACTGGTAATGCCTGTTTAGGAAGGCAAACCTTAGGTACCGATAATGATCCTTGTGAATCGGTATGTGAAGGTAGGCATCCTTTAAATCCACTGTGGTCATGTATTGACCCCTTTGGATCATAGGTAAGATTGTCCGAATAGTTTCCATTTTGAACGATGGAACTCTTAGGAATTTGTTTAGGATCTTTAAGTCCAAAATTGGTCTGAAGGTTCCCTCTTTTTTGGGAACCACAAACAGATTTGAGTAAAACCCCTGTCCGTGTTCCGACCGCGGAACTGGATGGATCACTCCCATTAGTAAAAGGTCTTGTACACAGCGTAGAAACGCTTCTCTCTTTAACTGGTTTGCTGACAACCTTGAAAGATGAAATCTCCCTTTTGGAGGAGAAGCTTTGAAGTCCAGAAGATATCCCTGAGATATGATCTCTAACGCCCAGGGATCCTGGACATCTCTTGCCCAAGCCTGGGCGAAGAGAGAAATTCTGCCCCCCACTAGATCCGTTTCCGGATCGGGGGCCCTCACTTCATGCTGTCTTAGGGGCAGCAGCAGGTTTTCTGGCCTGCTTGCCCTTGTTCCAGGACTGGTTAGGTTTCCAGCCCTGTCTGTAGCGAGCAACAGTTCCTTCCTGTTTTGGAGCTGAGGAAGTTGATGCTGCTCCTGCCTTGAAGTTACGAAAGGCACGAAAATTAGACTGTCTAGCCCTTGGTTTGGCTCTGTCTTGAGGCAGGGCATGGCCCTTACCTCCAGTAATGTCAGCGATAATTTCTTTCAAACCGGGCCCGAATAATGTCTGCCCTTTGAAAGGTATGTTAAGCAATTTAGATTTAGAAGTCACATCGGCTGACCAAGATTTAAGCCACAGCGCTCTGCGCGCTTGAATGGCGAATCCTGAATTCTTAGCCGTAAGTTTAGTTAAGTGTACTACGGCATCGGAAATAAATGAATTAGCTAGCTTAAGGACTCTAAGCTTGTCTGTAATCTCATCCAATGTAACTGAGTTAATGGTCTCTTCCAGAGACTCAAACCAGAATGCCGCCGCAGCCGTGACAGGCGCAATGCATGCAAGGGGTTGTAATATAAAACCTTGTTGAACAAACATTTTCTTAAGGTAACCCTCTAACTTTTTATCCATTGGATCTGAAAAAGCACAGCTATCCTCCACCGGGATAGTGGTGCGCTTAGCCAGAGTAGAAACTGCTCCCTCCACCTTAGGGACCGTCTGCCATAAGTCCCGTGTGGTGGCGTCTATTGGAAACATTTTTCTAAATATAGGAGGGGGAGAAAAGGGCACACCAGGTCTATCCCACTCCTTGTTAATAATTTCTGTAAGCCTTTTAGGAATAGGAAAAACGTCAGTACACGTCGGTACCGCAAAATATTTATCCAGCCTACACATTTTCTCTGGAATTGCAACCGTGTTACAATCATTCAGAGCCGCTAATACCTCCCCTAGCAATACACGGAGGTTCTCAAGCTTAAATTTAAAATTTGAAATGTCTGAGTCCAGTTTACTTGGATCAGATCCGTCACCCACAGAATGAAGCTCTCCGTCCTCATGTTCTGCAAATTGTGACGCAGTATCAGACATGGCTCTAATATTATCAGCGCACTCTGTTCTCACCCCAGAGTGGTCGCGTTTACCCCTAAATTCTGGCAATTTAGATAATACTTCAGTCATAACATTAGCCATGTCTTGCAAAGTGATTTGTATGGGCCGCCCTGATGTACTTGACGCCACAATATCACGCACCTCCTGAGCGGGAGACAAAGGTACTGACACGTGAGGAGAGTTAGTCGGCATAACTTCCCCCTCGTTGTCTGGTGAAATTTTCTTTACATGTACACTTTTATTTAAAGTAGCATCAATGCAATTAGTACATAAATTTCTATTGGGCTCCACATTGGCCTTTAAACATATTGCACAAAGAGTTTCCTCTGTGTCAGACATGTTTAACAGACTAGCAATGAAACTAGCAAGCTTGGAAAATACTTTTGAAATAAATTTACAAGCAATATAAAAAACGTTACTGTGCCTTTAAGAAGCACCAATAAACTGTCACAGTTGAAATCACAATGTACCAAATTTGTTATAGCAACCAAATTTTCACAGTAAATGCATTAAGTTAGCAAAGGATTGCACCCACCAGCAAATGGATGATTAACCCCTTAATACCCAAAAAACGGATAACAGAATATAAACGTTTTATCACAGTCAAAAGCACAGTCTCACAGGTCTGCTGTGAGTGATTACCTCCCTCAAAACTAGTTTTGGAGACCCCTGGGCTCTGTAGAGATGTCCTGGATCAAGGAGGAAGGAATAGGAAGACTGTGACTGAATTCTTACTGCGCAAGAAAGCGCCAAAATAGGCCCCTCCCACTTATATTATAACAGTGGGGAAGCTCAGTAAACTGAATTTATTCATAAATAAACGACAGCCATGTGGAAAAATAATGCCCAAAATTTTTTTATCACCAAGTACCTCAGAAAAAAACGATTAACATGCCAGTAAAACGTTTTAAAATAAAATTATGAAATGATACTAATAAGCCTGCTGCTAGTCGCTTTCACTGCAGTGGGGGCTCAAATATAAGTTAAATGTATACAGTATTTTCTTAGTGAAGTTCCATTCCCCAGAAATACCTCAGTGTAAACATACATACATATCAGCCTGATACCAGTCGCTACTACTGCATTTAAGGCTGCACTTACATTATATGGGTATTAGCAGTATTTTCTCAGTCAATTCCATTCCATAGAAAATAATATACTGCAACATACCTCCTTGCAGGTGAACCCTGCCCGCTGTCCCCTGTTCTGAAGTTACCTCACTCCTCAGAATGGCCGAGAACAGCAAATGGATCTTAGTTACGACCGCTAAGATCATACACAAACTCAGGTAGATTCTTCTTCTAATGCTGCCTGAGAAAAACAACACACTCCGGGGCTGTTTAAAATAACAAACTTTTGATTGAAGATGTAAAAACTAATTTTAATAACCAAAGTCCTCTCACACGTCCTATCTATTAGTTAGGTGCAAGAGAATGACTGGGTATGATGTAGAGGGGAGGAGCTATGTGGCAGCTCTGCTTGGGTGATCCTCTTGCACTTCCTGTTAGGGAGGAGATATACATGTATACCCCACTCATACAGCGGGTTAGGGACCGGACCCCCGCTGTAAAGTGAAAACCGCCTTAAAGTGAAACAAGGCAGTTTTAGCTTTCTTTTCAGTGTTTAAAATCTTGAAAACATGTTTGAACTAACTTATATTATGGGTGCAATAGTGCCACGTTTAGTTTAACACTAGCACAGCAAGTATTCAATTAGTATTCAATAAATACTGTACTTGTTAAATAGTGACAATTACTGCAGTAAAATGTGCCAGACTATAACACTGAGACACAGATTGCACTGTAATGCTATAAACAGAGTGAACTAAGCATAACAAAATGGTGCCAGTCACTTTTCTCGCAATCTCACGATGATTACAGCACTGTTTCAAAATCCTTGGAGATTGAACTTCAGCTCCACAAAGCGCTGTATTAGCAAATCGCTGTAAAGTGAAGCGCTGTAAAGTGAGGTATACCTGTAATCCCATAAGTAATGGATGACCCGTGGACTGACTACACTTAACAGGAGAAATATGTATCTGTGCTTGAGAAACACATTTTGAGCTTTTCAGTGTAGTATATTTCTCAACATAGTTAAAGTCCTCTCCAAAGCAGCACCTCACTATTGAGCTACTTAGCCACAATCACCAGCAAGCTCCCAGTAGTGCATTGTTGCTGCTAAGCCTATCTATGTATGCCTTTCAACAAAGGATAACCAGCGTACAAGGTAAATTTGACAACAGAAGTAATTTGAAAGTCTCATAAAAATGCATTCTCTGTACGAACCGTGGAAGTTTATTTTTGACTTACATGGGAATATAAAAAGTTTATTTATGCATATTAAAACAACTTTGCAATATGCACGTCAAGCTTAACAAGCCTAAACCTGCCACACTGAGAATAATTGGCCTCAGCAGAGATTATCATATAAAAACTGCAAAGCAACTGAACTTTTGCTAACAAAATGACAGTGGCAAACATTGTCTACTCCAGTAACAAATCCTGACTGACTGGCTGCTCCAAATAAGGCAAAAGGTGAATGACATTTAACTATTGAAAAAGAATTGCAGCAAACAAGGCGCTCATGGAGTAAAAAACATTTCATTTAGTATGGTTATTCCTTTTAAAACAACATAAAAATATTGCAATTCCAAGGGGCTTGAATACAAGTGGCAAAGCAACTGTTGCGTGTATGCGATAAGGGGTTTATCGCGGCTTTTTGCACATGACGGAAGTAGAGCAATATTACAAGTTGAAAGTAAACGTGTTCGCTTGAGCTCAACTTAATTTTAACGTGCGTCAGGATAGCCTGGCTTCAGAGCTCTGATTAACTGTTATGTGACTCAAAAAAGTGGCACAAAACACATCAAAAATACATTTAAAAGTACAGTTACAGTCATAATAGCACTGTCTAATAAAAATTATTAAATATGATATGATATGAGGCCTCAGGTGTTAGAAAAAAAGGCATGCAAAGGGCTTTAACATAGAGATACATATATATACATGTCTAAATATGTATTTATATGTGTATATATGTATTTACTTACATATATACACATATAAACACATAAATACATATGTATTTAATAAAAGTGTTATACTGTGTATTTACTGTAACTATTATACATTCCAATATTCTTCACATAAGGGAATATGTTCTAAGTATTTTAAAAATATATCCTATAATATAAAAGGCAATGGGGCCTATTTAAAAAAGGTCTGTCGGACCTGATCCGAAAGTGCGGATCAGGTCAAACAGACCTCGCTGAATGCAGAGAGCAATACACTCTCCGTATTCAGCATTGCACCAGCATGGGGGTGTGACGTGGTGGGCATGGCCTACGGAGCACTGTGATGGGGCGTGGCCGGACGTGGGACCGCAATAGGGCGTGGATGGCTGGGAGTGTCCGTGGCTACGAGAGAGAGCCAAAAGCAGTGGAGAGAGAGTCAAAGAGGAAGGAAGAGAGAGCCAAAGAGGGGGAAGAGAGAGAGACAAAGAGGGGGAAGATAGAAAGCCAAAGAGAGCGGGCAGAGAGAAAGTGTCAGGGTTTTTTCCCTGCTTTGTTTGACATGTGCTGCTGGCAGCCATTTTGCTTACCTTTTCTTTCTGAATCTGGTGCAGAGTGTGTGATGCTGCTCATTTCCTGCATGCCCTCTTATGGCCAGACTGTTGTACATCATCCGTGTGAGACAGGTTGCAGTCTCAGAATTGTGATGTCATCACTTATTATTTAAAGGGCCTCTGTTCAGTATGCTTTGCCCTTGCATTGTCTCAGAGCTATTTGTGAGTTCCTGTTCCTGTGTATTACCTGGCTTTCTGACGTCCCTCCTGGTTCCTGACTCGGCTCGTCTGACTACTCGCTTTGGCTCCTGATTCGGCTCGTCTGACTACTAGCTCTGGCTTTGACTCCTGGCTTGTTATTTGACTTGTGGACTTTTTATTATTTTTTGTTATTAATAAAGGTGTGATTATTTTTACACTTCTCGTCTCAGTCTGATTCCTGGCACCCTGACATTATGCAAGGGCCATGAATCCTGATGGTGCTAATAATCCACATTTACCTACCATCATTTCCAGGATGGATGAACAGGATCACCACTTGGATTAATTTGCACTAGCCCTGCAAACCCTGCTGACTCACACTGCACATTTGGACCAGAGTGTCCCACAAGTTATGGCTGCTCCTGTTTCCGCTGCTGCACCTAGTCCTACCAGGAGCATGTCCAGTTCTGCACCTCTACCTCAGCGATATGGAGGCGATCCTATTCAGTGCAGAGGGTTTTTGAACCAGGTTGGCATTTACTTTGAGATGTTACCTCAGGCGTTTCCCTCTGACAGAGCTAAGGTGGAATTTCTCATCTCGTTACTCTCTGACACAGCTCTTGTCTGGGCTAATCCCTTGCGGGAGACTAATAAACCTGTGATTTCAAATTACCCTGAATTTGTGGCCTCCTTTCGAAGGGTATTTGATGTTCCGGCTCGCTCCTCCTCTGCTGCTAAACGACTCATGTCCATTCAGCAAGGTACGAGATCTGTTGCTCGGTATGTTATTGAGGTCATTGATGGCAGGCCCCTTCAGCCCACAATCGTTAATCATGAAACCGCTCCATTATCCATGGCTGTTGGGGCTCTCCATTTTGAAACCCTCCAGTACCAAGTGATTAACTCTCTGCATTTTCCTGTTGTTCTGGGTTATCCCTGGGTTTGACTGTGTTAAATAATAGCAGTCAGTTTCCTTCACACGTGTGCGTTTAAGTGCCTGCCTGCCAGGGCACAGTGTCACCCCAGTGCAACTCATATGTGGTGTAACAGTAGTGTAGATTTAAAAAAAACAACACTTTTTTGACTGTGTTAAATAATAGCAGTTAGTTTCCTTTACACGTGTGCGTTTAAGTGCCTGCCTGCCAGGGCACAGTGTCACCCCGGTGCAACTCATATCTGGTGTAACAGTAGTGTAGATTTAAAAAAAGCAACACTTTTTTGACTGTGTTAAATAATAGCAGTCAGTTTCCTTCACACTAATAATAAAAAAAGGGATTATCTATCTTTTAAAACAATAAAAATTCTGGTGTAGACTGTCCCTTTAAACGGGGAGTTTGGTCTGTCACTGTGAAGCGGGCGTAACCCTTACACTACCTGATCGATACAACATCATACCTGATGTTTTAAAGCATGTTGTTCCAAACAATTTAGCAATGTTAGGTGATTTATGCCCTTTATGGATTAAAACCAGACTCTGCATCAACTATGTAATTTTCCATGGGAGTTTTGCCATGGATCCCCCTCCTGCATGCCACAGTCCAGGTGTTAGTACCCTTGAAACAACTTTTCCATCACTATTGTGGCCAGAAAGAGTCCCTGTGGGTTTTAAAATTTGCCTGCCTATTGAAGTCTATGGCGGTTCGCCCGTTCGCAAACAGTTGTGGAAGTTTGCGTCCGCCATTCGCGAACACAAAATTTTAGGTTCGCGACATCACTACCTGCCTTTTGTTCTTGAGGTCGATGCGTCTGAGACTGGAGTAGGTGCCCTCTTGTCTCAATGTCCTACGCCTGACGGTTCCTTGCATCCGTGCGTTTTCTTCTCTAAGAAATTGTCTCCAGTTGAGTGCAATTATGAAATTGGCAACAAGGAATTACTGGCCATAATTTTTGCACTCAAGGAATGGAGGCATCTTCTCAAGGGTACTAGCGTACCAGTGATCATTCTTACTGACCACAAGAATTTAACTTATCTATCCGAAGCAAAATGTTTGTCACCCTGACAGGCCAGATTGGTGCTATTTTTGTCTCGGTTTAATTATGTGGTCTCCTACCTGCCTGGTAGTAAGAATGTTAAGGCTGATGCCCTCTCTCGACAATTTTCGCCTCTGTCCACGGAGGAGTCTGTACCTACTCCAGTTATACCTTCTGATCATATTTTGGCTACCATACATACTAATTTGACTTCTCCCTTGGGGGAGGAGATCCTGGCTGCACAAACCAATGCACCTCCTGAGAAACCTAGTGGTAAGTGTTTTGTTCCTGAGAATCTTCAAACTACATTTTTGCACTATCCTAAAGACGCAGGTCACCGGGCAAGAACCAAATGATTTGATCTGTCACTCGACAATTCTGGTGGCCAGGTCTTCGTTCTGATGTTGCATATGTTGCCTCCTGCTCAGTTTGTGCACAGAATAAGACTCCTCTTCCTGTGGGTCTTCTTCAAACTATTGCTAATGGTGATCGTCTTTGGACACACTTTTCCATGGACTTTGTTGTCGAGCTCCCTGTTTCCAATGGCAATACTGTTATCCTAATAGTGGTTGACCATTTTTCTAAAATGTCACATTGCATTCCCTTGAAGAAGCTGCCTACCGCTCAGGAGCTTGCTTCAATTTTTGCATGGGCGGTCTTCCATTTACATGGGTTACCCAAGCAGATAGTCTCGGACCGAGGTAACCAGTTTGTCTCCAGATTTTGGCGTTCCTTTTGTGCTCAAATGGGGATCCAGCTTTCCTTCTCCTTGGCATATCACCCTCAATCCAATGGGGCTGTGGAACAGTCTAATCAAGCTCTGGAACAGTTCCTCCATTGCTATGTCTCAGATCACCACAATAATTGGTCTGAACTGTTGCCTTGGGCAGAGTTTGCTCGTAATTGTGCTATTAATGCTTCCTCCCAGTTATCCCGTTCATGGTGAATTATGGGTTTCAACCATCCTTGTTGCCCGATTCATTCATGGCTTTGGAGGAGCATCTCCGGCAACTCCATTCCACGTGGGTGCAGATTCAGGATTGCCTTCATCGTTCTATGCAGCGCCAAAAGTTCCAGGCTGATCATAGGCGTCTGCCCGCACCTTCCTACCAGGTTGGTGAGAGGGTTTGGCTGTCCTCTCGAAACTTGAACATTTGTGTGCCTCCCAATAAACTGACTCCTCATCATGTTGGTCCTTTTCGAATACTCTGACGGGTCAATCCTGTGGCTTACGCTCTTAATCTTCCTCCTGCAATGCACATCTGCAATGTTTTTCATGTCTCCCTCTTGAAACCATTGGTTTGTAATTGGTTTACCACTGTGTTGTCTCATCCCTGTCCTATCTCTGTTGACAACCATGAAGAATATGAGGTCAGCAGCATTATTGACTCTCGTATGTCCAGGGGCCGTGTACAGTATTTGGTTCACTGGAGGGGCTATGGTCCTGAGGAGCGTTCATTGGTTCCCCTCCTGTTCATGCTCCCGCCCTCCTCTGTGCCTTCCATGCCTGTTTCCCCAATAAGCCTTTTGTCCTCCCGCGGGGGAGGGGTCATTGAGGGGAGGTTACTTTCAGGTTTTTTCCCTGCTTTGTTTGCCATGTGCTGCTGGCAGCCATTTTGCTTACCTTTTCTTGCTGAATCTGGTGCAGAGTGTGTGATGCTGCTCATTTCCTGCACACCCTCTTATGGCCAGACTGTTGTACTACATCCGTGTGAGACAGGTTGCAGTCTCAGAATTGTGATGTAATCACTTATTATTTAAAGGGCCTCTGTTCAGTATGCTTTGCCCTTGCGTTGTCTCAGACCTGTTTGTGAGTTCCTGTTCCTGTGTATTACCTGGCTGTCTGACGTCCCTCCTTTGGCTCCTGATTTGGCTCGTCTAACTACCAGCTCTGGCTTTGACTCCTGGCTTGTTATTTGACTTGTGGAGGCCTACTTATCAAGCCGTCAACCGCAAATATGCTGGAATTCCGCAGCATAATTGTGGAGAGCTTGATTCCCCTTAGATATCAAAGCCTACAGACCGTCAAAAGTTGAAATCTGTGATGTAACATATGATCCGCCGGTCTCAGTCCAACACAGATCGATGCTTACGTCATTAAAGATGTTCCGAATGCAAATTCGGCACTATCTGACTACTTTTGCTAGCCCTGGAGGTGGCGGATGCTATAGGAATCAATGGGAGTCTGAAAGCAGCGAAAGCTTATGTTCGCTGCTGCCCGATATCCCATTGATTCTTATGGGAGAATAAAAGTTACGTTTACACCTAACACCCTAACATGTACCCCGAGTCTAAACACCCCTAATTTGCCACCCCCTACACCGACGCCACCTACATTACACTTATTAACCCCTAATCTGCCACCCCGCCACCGCCGCCGCCACCTACATTGTACTTATTAACCCCTAATCTGCCGCCCGCCACCGCCGCCACCTACATACAGTTATTAACCCCTATCCCGCTGCTCCCGGAGCCCACCGCAACTAAATAAATGTATTAAAGCCCTAAACCCCTGGCCTCCCACATAACTAGCACTTACTAAACCTATAACCCCTAAACCGCCAGCCCCCCACATCGCCATAAACTAAATTAAACTATTAACTCCTAAATCTAACAACCCGCTAACTTTATGTTAAATACTGACTCATCCCTATCTTATAATAAATTTAAACTTACCTTTAGATTTAAATTAAACTATATTAAACTAATAATTAACCTACCCTAACTATTATACTAAAATTACATTAAACTATATTAAACTAATAATTAATCTACCATAACTATTATACTTAAATTACATTAAACTATATTAAACTAATAATTAACCTACCCTAAATATTATACTAAAATTACATTAAACTATATTAAACTAATAATTAACCTACCCTAACTGTTATACTAAAATTACATTAAACTATATTAAACTAATAATTAATCTACCCTAACTGTTATACTAAAATTACATTAAACTACAAATTAAATGAACTATATTATATATTTAAAAACCTAACCCTACTCAAATAATTTAAATCTACAATAAAAAATTACAAAGTTACAAAAAACTAACAACTAAGTTACAAAAAATAACAAACGCTAAGTTACAAAAAAAATAAACACTAAGTTACACAAAATAAAAAAATGTATCAAAGATTTAAACTAATTAACCTAATCTAAGAGCCCTATGAAAATAAAAAAGTCCCCCCAAAATAAAAAAAACCCTAACCTACAATAAACTACAAATAGCCCTTAAAAGGGCCTTTTGCGAGGCATTGCCCCAAAGAAATCAGCTCTTTACCTGTAAATAATAAATACAAATACCCGCCCAACAGTAAAACCCACCACCCACACAACCAACCCCTCCAAATAAAAACCTAACTAAAAAAACCTAAGCTCCCTATTGCCCTGAAAAGGGCATTTGGATGGGCATTGCCCTTAAAAGGGCATTTAGCTCTATTGCTGCCCAAACCCTAAACTAAAACTAAAACCCACCCAATAAACCCTTAAAAAAAACCTAACACTAACCCCTGAAGATCCACTTACAGTTTTGAAGATCCGACATCCATCCTCAAAGAAGCTGGGAGAAGTCCTCATCGAAGCCGGAAGAAGTCCTCATCGAAGCCGGAAGAAGTCTTCATCCAAGCGGCCGAAGTCTTCATCCAAGCCCGCAGAATGTCTTGGATGACGTCATTTAAAGGAACATTCATTGTTCAAGAAGACGTCGAACAAAGAGGATGCTCCACGTCGGATGTCTTGAAGATGGAGCTGCTCCGCGCTGGATAGATGAAGATAGAAGATGCCGTCTGGGTGAAGACTTCTGCGGGCTTGGATGAAGACTTTGGCCGCTTGGATGAAGACTTCTGCCGGCTTCGATGAGGACTTCTCCCGGCTTCTTTGAGGATGAATATCGGATCTTCAAAACTGTAAGTGGATCTTCAGGGGTTAGTGTTAGGTTTTTTTAAGGGTTTATTGGGTGGGTTTTAGTTTTAGATTAGGATTTGGGCAGTAATAGAGCTAAATGCCCTTTTAAGGGCAATGCCCATCCAAATGCCCTCTTCAGGGCAATGGGGAGCTTAGGTTTTTTTTAGTTAGGTTTTTATTTGGGGGGGTTGGTTGTGTGGGTGGTGGGTTTTACAGTTGGAGGGGTATTTGTATTTTTTATTTACAGGTAAAAGAGCTGATTTCTTTGGGGCAATGCCCCGCAAAAGGTCCTGTTAAGGGCTATTTGTAGTTTATTGTAGGTTAGGGTTTTTTTATTTTGGGGGGGGGGGGGCTTTTTTATTTTCATAGGGCTCTTAGATTAGGTGTAATTAGTTTAATTTCTTTTTTATTTTGTGTAACAGTGTTTATTTATTTTTTGTAACTTAGTTGTTAGTTTTTTGAAACTTTGTAATTTTTTATTGTAGATTTCAATTATTTGAGTAGGGTTAGGTTTTTAAATATATAATATAGTTAATTTAATTTGTAGTTTAATGTAATTTTAGTATAACAGTTAGGGTAGATTAATTATTAGTTTAATGTAGTTTAATGTAATTTTAGTATAACAGGGTAGATTAATTATTAGTTTAATATAGTTTATTGTAATTTTAGTATAATAGTTAGGGTAGGTTAATTAGTAGTTTGATATAGTTTAATGTAATTTTAGTATAATAGTTAGGGTAGGTTAATTATTAGTTTAATATAGTTTTGTTTTGTTTTTAAATAATTTTTTATTGAGGTTATGCGTTAAAAGGAACAACATACAATAGAAATTTGCAACAGCAAATACACTTACATCATTTGACAAGAAACATTGTCTAACATAAAAAGGCAATAAAAATCAAATACAGCAAAAACTACAACAATGCCTGACTGCAGATTAGCTTCTCAAACCTCTGATTTTGTGGATATACTAGCAAAACTGGCTGACTAGTTAGGAAACCTCTTATAAACCCACTCACCATGTGGGGATGGAATAGCATATGGTAATCAGATCTGCGACCTCTATTGGGTCTAAGAATAGCATATAGTAGGAATATTTTGTGGGGGTGGTGGGATATCAGCGGGCAAGCGCCGCTTGTTGAGTAGGGGAAAAAAGTGGAGGGGCGGAGCTATGAAAGAGCTTCTTTTGAGCAAAGACCGAATATGAAATCTTATTGACATATATCACATAGGAGACTACTATGAGATAGCCACAAATATGTGCTGCGAAAACTGACATGCAGATGAAGTTAAATATAGTTATTATAGGGTTGTCCCAGTAGCGTAAGAGCTCCAATATTTCAAACTATGTCACAGCATAGATTAAATGTAGGCCTAGAATACTAACTTCTAAGGGAACCTGGCTGAGCTAGGCATTAGAATCCAAATCTTTATTAACCTAGTTATGTATATATTTCAGACTATACTATTATAAAAAATGTTCGGGAGACGTACTGTTACCGCGACCCACTACAGAATTGAGAGAAGCATACAAGGTATAATAATAAAAGGGGTCCAAGTCCCATTGGTGCTAACCCTTATGGTAGATAAATAATATGATATGATTTAAAAAAAACAAACAAACAAAAAATATTATTGCTACATCCGAAAGTTTCCAGTGAGCAATAGAAATTTATAACCTCTGTGAATATCTACAAATAATAAACACATAATCTCTCTTGGCATTACAACATATATTTGCGGGCTTAAGAGAGGTATCATGTTGTGAGGTTCCATATAAAGCAGAGACAACGTACATATTGTAGATATACCCAATTAGCATATAGGTGGACATAAATATAAGTGAAGAAATATGTTACTTAACATTAAGGGTCTGTAGGCTAGAAGAGCCAACATGAGGATAAAGGAATCACTATACCAAAAGAGGTTGCTAGGGTTCATTTAAGTTTCAGCTATGCGCCGAAAGATAGCCAATAACAACCGGATACGTGCTTTATGAGTAAGGTAGGTGTAGTATCCTATTAACATATATGTAATCTTACACAGTTAGTCTCCATATTAAAGTAAACATAATTAGAGGGTGGTATGGTTAAAGATGTGATAGCAGATATAGTTTGCCCAGGTTTTAAGCCTGTTGACAAGACCAGAGTCAGCATTTAGGTATGTGAACATATATAACAGTTAGATATCTGCAGAAGCATAAGTAAGAAGAGCAATGTTCAAGTAGATCAATGTCACCTATGTTGGAAAAATTATGTGAAGTAAGTAAAAGCATTATTGCTATGTCTGTAAATTCCCAGTGCGATATAGACGCTTATGATACCTGTTGGTATCTACGGATAAAAAAAAAAACCCAAAAAACCCCAAATACTCTCACTTGGTGCAACAACATATACTCGCATACTTGAGAAAAACATCTATGAGTCTACAAAATAGCTAACAACAACCAGCTATGTGCATTATGAGTGAGATTGGTGTGGTAGCGTATGGACATATATGTAACATTACCCAGTAAGTTGCTATGGCAGAGTATGTATAATTAGAGGATAATTACATTTAAAAAGGAAAAACCGATATAGTATACTCAGGCTTTAAACATATTGACAAGCATTTAGTTATATAAACTCATTCAGCTTTTGGATAGCAACATAAACATAGGTAAGAAGAGCAAAGTTCAAATAAGACAATGTTCCCTTTTCATAATGCTCTATCAGGTAGACAACCCATTGGCACATAGGGTATTAAGAGTTGTTATATCTATAGAGTTGTCAAATCTTAGCTTATTCCTACTCTGGACTAAAGCCAGGCATTAGAGTTATACCGAACTTAAACCTATAATATACCCCTATACCTATTAGACAGTATAGCATTTGTTTATAGTGGGAGAAACCTAAGTTAAACAGTCAGCTATATTTGGGCATATAAGATATAAGCAGCAGTTCAACATATATTCAATTGCTCAGAAGTGGTGATAAGTATGACAATGACTTATAGTATACAGTAAACAGGTAGGACCTAAGAACTCAGTATTAACAACGCATCATAATTGGCCAAACACTAGTAAGTCCTTATGACAAGGACTGTGCAAATACCATCATTCCCCTGAATGTGGTTTAGGAGATTACTATCTGAATATTCATGTCATATATAGCAAAAGTATTAAACAGGATGTTCTAATGACACTTATTGATTGCATCATTACTAGATTACCCCAGCATAACGTTATGAGACTGTGATATATGGTCTAACCCACATACATAAAGGACACAGGAGATAGTACCTAGTAAGACAAAATTCAAATACTACAGGTTGGCAAAATATAGAAGGGAAGATGTGTAACTTCGATGTTTATCATCTTGAGCAACCATATTATGATAAAAAAAAAATATAGACATAGCACAGGTATAACTTAACTTATGCTTTTGGCTTTAACTAATACTATGAGGTCGAAACATATAAACATCACAGTGATGAAAAATTGTGCAACAGTATTTGAAGAGATATGAACAGCAAAGTTCCTATATGAACATACAGCAAGTTACATCTTGAGGGGCTATTGTACAAAAGTTAATACCAGAGTCATACAGGAGGCCGGCTAAGAGTGGTAGAAAATCAGCCGACTCCAATTCTGAGATGAAGTAACGCTGTAGCTGATGTTCCAGAGAGGGGCACAGCGGATAGTACAGGAACTATGTTCCTTCCGACAGCATAAGCGACATGGCTCGCATGGCAAGAAAAGCCATCTGCTCCGGTGTGGGTCGTCTGGGCTCTCGGTAGAAGGATCAGCCTTTTCTCCAACAGGTAGGGGATGTTAGACTTCAATAGTGGACCATCTGGAACCTGCTCGTAACAGGATAAACAAGATAACGTTCTTACGTCCATGCATTCACTCGGATCACTCAGCTCCACTTGTAGCCCCCAGCTTCGTGAGTCAGTCCCCTCCTCCGGTGTCTGGGTGCAGGAGTAGTTCACGCAAATAGTGAGTGGGGAAGCCTCTGAGAACTGGACAAATTTGCTGCCTGTGAGAAACAACGGGGCTGATATTGGCTCATCCTCCGGTCTCCATAAAGCTGAGTCCTCTTCAACGCCACAGTTTCCTCTAATTAGTACCGGAACTGTACACTCGAGCTCCTCTTTTTGTGGCGCAGATAGGCAGTTCAGTATTGCCATTAAATCTTCAGCGAGACTCCGATAATGTTCCTCCAGGAGTGAGTTCTCAACTCCTATGTTTGCAGAGCGTCCATAACGGTCGGCGTAGTTACCTGTAAGCTGTGCTCATAGGCTCCATGTGGCATAATGAAAGATAATTCTTTCTGTAAAAATCGCTCGATAAAGAACGATCTGTTTTTGCTTTGAAAATAGAGCAGCTAAGATTGATATTCAGCTGAACAGCAAAGTGATTTCAGGCTCTGAAATATAATTTAATAGCTATATTTTTAGCTAAAAGCCAGGAGCTTCCAAAAAACACGTCTGGCTGCTTTAGTAGCTGGCTCCGCCCCCCCAGTTTAATATAGTTTAATTTAATTTTAGTATAATAGTTAGAGTAGGTTAATTAGTAGTTTAATATAGTTTAATTTAAATCTAAAGGTAAGTTAAAATGTATTATAAGATAGGGATGAGTTAATATTTAATATAAAGTTAGCGGGTTGTTAGGTTTAGGGGTTAATAGTTTAATTTAGTTTATGGCGATGTGGGGGGCTTGCGGTTTAGGGGTTAATACCTTTAGCTAGTTGCGGCCAGGTCCGGGAGCGGCGGGATAGTGGTTAATAACTTTATTTAGTTGTGGCGGGGTCCGGGAGCGGCGGGATAGGGGTTAAACTTTTTATTATAGTGGCGGTGCTTAGTGACAGTATACAAATAAAGCTGTGAAAAAGAGCAGCAAGAGCTGTCCGCTGCTCATCGCCCCGTACTTGGTGCACAGCTTTTTGACAGCTTTTTATATAAATATGGAGAACGTATTCAGGTACGCGGCCGCGATGTTAGGCAATGTCAGGCGAGCGTATTGGTGCCGTCGAATGCAAGTAAGTTGACGGCTTGATAAGTAGGCCTTGTGGACTTTTAATTATTTTTTGTTATTAATAAAGGTGTGATTATTTTTGCACTTCTCGTCTCAGTCTGATTCCTGGCACCCTGACAGAAAGCCAAAGAGAGGGGGCAGAGAGAGCAAAAAAGAGGTGGAGACAGAGAGTAAAAAAGAGGGGGAGAGAGAGAGCAAAAGAAAGGGGGAGAGAGAGAGAGACAAATTGGGGGAAGAGAGAGAGCCAAAGAGGGGGAAGAGAGAAAGCCAAAGAGGGGGAAGAGAGAGCCAAAGAGAGGGGGCAGAAAGAGCAAAAGAGAGGGGGAGAAAGCAAAAGAGAGAGGGCAGAGAGAGCAAATGAGAGAGGGAGAGAGAGAGAGCAAAAGAGAGGGGGGGAGAGCAAAAAAGAGGGGGGAGAGAAAGAGCAAAAGAGAGGGGGAGAGTGAGAGCAAAAGAGAGGGGAGAGAGAAGGAGCAAAAGAGAGGGGAGAGAGAGTAAAAGAGAGGGGAGCAAGAGCAAAAGAGAGGGGAGAGAGAGCAAAAGAAAGCAGGAGAGAGAGCAAAATAGAGGGGGAGAGAGAGGGAAAGCAAAAAAGAGGGGGAGAGAGAGCAAAAGACAGGGGGAGAGAGAGCAAAAGAGAGGGGAGAGAGAGTAAAAGAGAGGGAGAGAGAGAGAGAGCAAAAGAGAGGGGTGAGAGAAAGCAAAAGAGAGGGGGTGGGAGAGAGAGAGCAAAAGAGAGGGGGAGAGAGAGAGCAAAAGAGAGGGGGAGAGAGAGAGCAAAAGAGAGGGGAGAGAGAGAGCAAAACAGAGGGGGATAGAGAGAGAGAGAATGCAAAAGAGAGGGGGGGAGAGAGAGCAAAAGACAGGGGGAGAGAGAGCAAAAGAGAGGGTAGAGAGAGTAAAAGAGAGGGGGAGAGAGAGTAAAAGAGAGGGGGAGAGAGAGAGAGCAAAAGAGAGGGGTGAGAGAAAGCAAAAGAGAGGGGGAGGGAGAGAGAGAGCAAAAGAGAGGGGGAGAGAGAGAGCAAAACAGAGGGGGATAGAGAGAGAGAGAATGCAAAAGAGAGGGGGTAGGGAGAAAAAGAGAGCAAAAGAGAGGGGGGAGAGAGAGAGAGCAAAAGACAGGGGGGAAAGATAGAGCAAAAGAGAGGGGGGAGAGAGAGCAAAAGAGAGGGGGAGAGGGAGCAAAAGAGAGGGGGAGAGAGAGAGCAAGGGGTGGGACCGCTGTACTGCAAGAAATGGCCCGTGTTCACGGGGTTTAGGACTAGTATACCTATATTAGTATATATTGGGTGATATATATCAAGCTGTCAACCGTGTTGCATTTGACGGTATCAATACGCTAGTCTAACATCGCCTAACATCGCGGCCGCGTATCTCAATACGCTCTCCATATTTATAAAAAAAGCATTGGAGTGTTCCTAACTAGCAGTCATCGATCTTGCGTCTATTCGGCTTTTTACCAATTTTTTTTATACCCTGTCACTAAAAGTCGCCACTATACTAAAATGTTTAAACCCTATCCCGCCGCTCCCCGACCCCGCTGCAACCTAAATAAAGTTATTAACCCCTATCCAGCAGCTCCCTGACACCACCGCAATCTAAATAAAGTTATTAACCCATATACCGCCGCTCCTGGACCCCGCCGCAACCTAAATAAAGTTATTAACCCCTTTCTCGCCGCTCCCGGACCCCGTCGCCACTAAATAAATGTATTAACCCCTAAACATCTGGCCTCCCACAGCACTACCACTAACTAAACCTATTAACCCCTAAACCGCCAGCCCCCCACATCACCATAAACTAAATTAATCTATTAACCCCTAAACCTAACAACCCGCTAACTTTAATTTTAAATTACAACATCCCTATCTTAAAATAAATTTATACTTACCTGTAGAATTAAAATAAACTATTTTTAAACTATTAATTAATCTACCCTAACTGTTATACTACAATTAAATTAAACTAGCAATTAAATTAACTAAATTACATTAAAAAAACCTAACCCTACTAAAATTATTTAAATCTACTATTAAACCTTATTACAAATTACTAAATTACCAAATAAAAATAAACGCTAAGTTACAAAAAATAAAAAACACATTATCAAAAATAAAAAAGAATTACACCTAATCTATTGGCCCTATCAAACTAAAAAAAGCCCCCCCCCCCAAAAAAATAAAAAAACCCTAGCCTACAATAAACTACCAATGGCCCTCAAAAGATATTGTCTAATATCGTTCTTTTATGCTTTATGAAGTATATTAAATTGGCATAGTCCCTTTTTAAATGTAAGATTTGGTCTCTTCTTTTAACCTCAGTATCTTATACATATTAAGAACACTAGTGTACTGTTTAAAGGGATACCCTTTGTAACTTGTAATATTAAGTATTTCGTTTTCTACTGTATATACACACCATTAATGAATAGCACTTTTTGTTTTTGGTAGCACTTTATTTGCAGGATATACCTGGTTTTATTTTATTATAATCACGTTTAGAGACACCTTTAGCTTTTTAGCGCTCCTGTTTTCTGTTATTTTATAGCCCTCAAAAGGGCCTTTTGTGGGGCATTGCCCCAAAGAAATCAGCCAATAGGATTGAGCTCTCATCCTATTGGCTGATTGGAACAGCCAATAGGATGAGAGCTGCTCAAATCCTATTGGCTGATTGGAACAGCCAATATGATTTTAGCAGCTCTAATCCTATTGGCTGATTGAAATCTTTCATTCAATAGGAATGTAAGGGACGCCATCTTGGATAATATTACTTGCATTGAAGTTCCAGTTTACAGCGGAGACCGTATTGAAGAGGATGCTCCGCGCCGGATGTCTTCAGGATGGACCCGCTCCGCGCCGGATGGATGAAGATAGAAGATGTCGTCTGGATGAAGACTTCTCTGGCTGGATGAAGATGGAAGAGGCCGCCCAGATGAAGACTTCTTGCCGCCTGAATGAGGGATTGCCGGCTGGATGAAGATCGAAGAGGCCACCTGGATGAAGACTTCTTGCCGGCTGGATGGATCGTTCAAGCAGGACTTCAATAACTGTAAGTTGGTCGTCAGGGGTTAGTGTTAGGTTTATTTAAGTTTTTTTTGGGTGGGATTTATTTTTAGATTAGGGCCTGGGCAGGTAAAAGAGGTATATGCCCTTTTAAGGGCAATTCCCATACAAAAATGCCCTTTTCAGGGCAATGGGGAGCTTAGGTTATTTTAGATAGGTTTTTTTTTTACAGGTAAAAGAGCTGATTTCTTTAGGGCAATGCCCCACAAAAAGCCCTTTTAAGGGCCATTGGTAGTTTATTGTCGGCTAGGGTTTTTTATTTTGAGTGGGCTTTTTTATTTTGATAGGGCTATTAGATTAGGTGTAATTCTTTTTTATTTTTGATAATGTGGTTTGTTTGTTTTCATAATTTAGTGTTTTTTATTTTTTGTAACTTAGCGTTTATTTTTTTTTGTAATTTAATCATTTGTAATAAGGTTTAATAGTAGATTTAATAAATTTTAGTAGGGTTAGGTTTTTTATATGTAATTTAGTTTATTTAATTGCTAGTTTAATTTAATTGTAGTATAATAGTTAGGGTAGGCTAATTAATATTTTAAAATAGTTTATTTTAATTCTACAGGTAATTTTAAATTTATTTGAAGATAGGGATGTTGTAATTTTAATTTAAAGTTAGCGGGTTGTTAGGTTTAGGGGTTTATAGCTTAATTTAGTTTATGGCATGTGGAGGGTTGATGGTTTAGGGGTTAATAGGTTTAGTTAGTGGTAGTGATGTGGGAGGCCAGGGGTTTAAGGGTTAATATGTTTATTTATTGGCAGCGGGATCCGGGAGCGGCTGGATAGTGGTTATTAACTTTATTTAGGTTGCGGCAGGGTCCAGGAGCGGCGGGATAGGAGTTAATAACTTTTTTTTAGGTTGCGGCGATGTCAGGGAGTGTTGGAATAGGGGTTAATAACATTATGTAGGTGGCGGCGATGTCGGGGCGGGCAGATTAGGGGTGTTAAGATTCAGGGCTTATGTTAGGGTGTTAGGTATAAATGTTACATGTTTTCAACCATATAAATCAATGGGATATCTGGCAGCATTGAACATAAGCTTTCGCTGCTTTCAGACTCCCATTCATTTCTATGACATCTGGGGCCTCCAGGGTGGCGGCTTGAAAACCAGGTACACTGGGCCAGAATAGCCGTGAGCGTACCTGTTAGAAATTTGATAAATGGGAGAAAGTGTCAGATAGAGCCGAATGTGTATTCGGAACATCTGTAATGACGTAAGCATCGATCTGCGTCAGATTGAGACCAGCAGATCGTATGTTACGTCACAAATTTCAACATTTGCCGGTCTGTATGCTTTGATAACTAGGCTGGATCAAGCTCTCAACAATTACGCTGCAGAATTCTGGCGTATTTGCGTTTGACGGCTTGATACATATCCCCCATAGTATTAAAAAACAGAAACACATCAGAAAAAAAATGATTCTATAGGCAAAAGTGGCTAGTATGTAATGTGGCCTGCCCTTACACTTGAGCAATAGCAGGAACCTGGCTCTCATAAACTTAAATGGAATGGAACCCTAATTAATGTCATGGCTAACACCAATTTGTCATTGACATGCTTGAGCATTACATACAGATGTGGTATGAGTTTAATTCATTGGAAGCTTGTTAATAAGACCAACTTTCAATCACGTTGTTTCATTCAAAATGCCAAAGATCACAGAATTTGACAGACATAAAATCATACTTTTTCATCAGCAAGGCCACTCTCAAAGGGAAATCAGCAAAAAAACTGGATACTCAAGATGTGGTATTCAAGCTGTTATAAAGAAATTTGAATAATCAGGAGAGGTCAAGGACAAAAAAAGGACTGGAAGGCCAAGAAAACTTTCAAAATCTGGTGAGAAGTTTCTCAGAGTTTCTTCTTTAAGAGACCTGAAGAAGTCCAGCAAAGACCTGGCTCAGCATCTGACAGCCTTATCTGGATGCCCAGTTGACCCTTCTACAGTCCGAAGAAGCTTGATCAGGAATGGTCTTTGTGGAAGGGTAGCAGCCAAGAAACCACTTTTTCGGAAGAAGAACAGAGTAAAAAGGCTAAGATATGCTAAAGCTCACAAAGATTGGAATAAAGATCAGTGGAAAAGAGTATTATCGTGTGACAAATCCAAGTTTGACATTTTTGGGTCCAATTGTCGACAATATTTGAGAAGAAGAGTTGGAAAGAGATTGAAGAATGAGTGCTTGCAGCCTTGAGTGAAACATGGTGGAGGGTCTGTCCTGGTTTGGGGCTGCATTTCTGCCAGTGGTGTTGGTGATATTGTCCGAATTGATGGGATCATGAATGCTGAAAAGTACAGACAGGTTTTAAGTCATCATGCAATTCCTTCTGGAAAACGCCTGATTGGAAATGGTTTTATTTTTCAGCCTGATAACAATCCCAAGCACACTGATAATGCAGTGAAATCATATTTAGAGAGAGCTGATAAAACACTGACAGTCATGGACTGGCCTTCACATAGTCCTGATCTGAATATTATAGAGCAGTATGGGATCACCTGG
This sequence comes from Bombina bombina, assembly GCF_027579735.1. Taxonomy (NCBI): domain Eukaryota; kingdom Metazoa; phylum Chordata; class Amphibia; order Anura; family Bombinatoridae; genus Bombina; species Bombina bombina. The sequence goes on from NC_069501.1 coordinate 1,130,590,363, forward strand.
ACAGAGAAAGAAATAAAAGACAACCTAAATCTAAAGAACTCTGGGAAGTGCTGAAAGAAGCCTGGTATAATATACCAGAAGATTACTTCAGAAAACTTCAGGACAGTCTCCCCAAAAGAGTTAAAGATTTGCTTAGTGCTAAGGGAGGTCACACTAAACACTGACTTTTGCACGAAGAAGCCATTTTGTTCTGAATTATTTTTTTTATTTTTTTTATATTTTGTGTAAATATTTCCTAGATTTTCTGTTTGTATCTTAATAAGGAGACCAAAAAATAATTATGGATGGTCATTAAAACTTTGCTAAAACAACAAATCTAATGGTGACCTAAGACTTTTGCATAGTACTGTATCTATAAATATTTATTTATGAATAAATACAACACAGTCTGCTATGTGAAGAACATTGACATCTGAAATATTAATATCTTATCTGAGGTTAGTACACTTGATAAAACACAATCGGGTTTGTGTGACTTGGTGTTTTTTCCCCCCCTTTAGCACTCTATTGAAGTCTATGGGGGATTACGTTAACGTGGTCATGATATTCAAAGATCATCTTTTTGGGAGCATCAGGTTAGAGCGCAAGTGAAAAAGCGTACTTCTAGTGGAGTTAATAGGTGAGCGGGAGCGCAAACTATTGCTCCACTCATAATTTGGCCCAAGGTCTTTACTGTGCCTTAAAGCTATGATTTTAACACCTTTAGAGGGGTTAAACACATGGTTCTCTGCAAGCAAAAATGCATTAACAACTTAACAGTGAATGATGCCTTAACTGCAGATGACAATTATATGTCATCATCTGGAGGTGACCAAGGGTTTCAGCAAGGGTTTCAGCATTGCCTGGGCAATGTGGAGATGCTGTGATGTCACCAACCTGGAAACCAGGAAATCTCAGCTTTCTTAAGCCTTAGAAATCCCCAGAAACCTGCACTTTAAAGGCAATCAACTGCATTTTGTTGGTAACTTGGGGGTATAAAGTGTAAGCACATTTTTTAAATAAAACTACACACTTTTTTTTTTAATAAGGGGGTCTCTAGGCACTTATAACAGCCCATCAAAAAGTCCTAGATAGCCCAAAGACACCTTGGTTTAAAACCCATGAAGCCCCTATATAGATTTGATAGCTAGGTGATCACTGTGGTAATTGTATTAAATTGAGGTTTATATATATATATATATATATATATATATATATATATAGAGAGAGAGAGAGAGAGAGAGAGAGAGAGAGAGAGAGAGAGAGAGAGAGAGAGAGAGGGAGTGAGTTTAGAAAACACCCACTATTGTTTACAAACGTAATCATTAGAATTTTAATAAAAATATGCACTTTTTTTATATGTTTGTTGTGCAATTCCTTCACAGTAATCGTATAGTTTGAATCTGCTGGATCTGCTGAAGAACAATATATATGTATGTGTTTCTCACTAAAAATAACCTACAGTAAGGGTTAAATATGCGTAGCATCTAGAAACAGCTTGGCAGAGGGGTGGAAATGACTCAGCAGTTAAGGGGTTATTAAAAGGCTTTAAATAATTAAAGCATATTGTTATTTCTATTGTATACTCATTTAAATAAAAGAATGAAACTACTGGCGTTATTATTCATTTAACCCCGTGCCTTGCCATTAAGCAAATCTATATGCTTTTTAGCAGATGCATGTCAAATGCTAAAGGCTCTGTTGCTCCAAACTCCGAGTCATTTAGTTTAAAAGCCTCAAATGGATTCTTCATTTCTTTCTTACACAAATAATAATTCCATTATTGTTATTTGTCAGCAGGTTTTAAAAAAAAAAAAAAAAAAAAAATGGAGAATCCATTTAAGCCATTTATACCAGTTGATTTCTCTCTGATTTTCTTCTCCCCTTCTCCTGTTCATCAATTCTGCAATGTTTAACCACTGTTGTTTAGCTTCTTTTACCTCATTTTTTTATTTGATTCCTGACTCCACTTTTCTCTTCCCTCTCTTCCTTCTCCATCTCTCTTCCCTCCCTTCCTTCTCCTAGTCTCTTTCCTCCCTTCCTTCTCCTAGTCTCTTCCCTCTCTTTCTTCTCCATCTCTCTTCCCTCCCTTCCTTCTCCATCTCTCTTTCCTCCGTTCCTTTTTCTATTCTCTTCCCTCTCTTCCTTCTCTATCTCTCTTTCCTCAGTTCCTTTTTCTATACTCTTTCCTCTCTTCCTTCTCTTTCTCTCTGTCCTCCGTTCATTTTTCTATTCTCTTTCCTCTCTTCCTTCTCCATCTCTCTTTCCTCCGTTCATTTTTCTATTCTCTTTCCTCTCTTCCTTCTCTATCTCTCTTTCCTCCGTTCCTTTTTCTATTCTCTTTCCTCTTTTCCTTCTCTATCTCTCTTTCCTCTCGTCCTTCTCCTATTCTCTTCCCTCTCTTCCTTCTCTATCTCTATTTCCTCCATTCATTTTCCTATTCTCTTTCCCCTCTTCCTTCTCTATCTCTCTTTCCTTTATTCCTTTTTCTATTCTCTTTCCTCTCTTCCTTCTCTATCTCTCTTTCCTCCGTTCCTTCTTCTATTCTCTTTCCTCTCTCCCTTCTCTATCTCTCTTTCCTCCATTCCTTTTTCTATTCTCTTTCCTCTCTTCCTTCTCTATCTCTCTTTCCTCCGTTCCTTCTCCTAGTCTCTTTCCTCTCTTCCTTCTCTATCTCTCTTTCCTCCATTCCTTTTTCTATTCTCTTTCCTCTTTTCCTTCTCTATCTCTCTTTCCTCCGCTCCTTTTTCTATTCTCTTTCCTCTCTTCCTTCTCTATCTCTCTTTCCTCCGCTCCTTTTTCTATTTTATTTCCTCTTTTCCTTCTCTATCTCTCTTTCCTCCGCTCCCTTTTCTATTCTCTTTCCTCTCGTCCTTCTCTATCTCTCTTTCCTCCATTCCTTTTTCTATTTTCTTTCCTCTCTTCCTTCTCTATCTCTCTTTCCTCTGTTCCTTCTCCTAGTCTCTTTCCTCTCTTCCTTCTCTATCTCTCTTTCCTCCATTCCTTTTTCTATTCTCTTTCCTCTTTTCCTTCTCTATCTCTATTTCCTCCGCTCTTTTTTCTATTCTCGTTCCTGTCGTCCTTCTCCTATTCTCTTCCATCCCTTCCTTCTCCATCTCTCTTTCCTCCCTTCCTTTTTCTATTCTCTTTCTTCTCTTCCTTCTCCATCTCTCTTTCCTCCCTTCCTTCTTCTATTCTCTTTCCTCTCTTACTTCTCCATTTCTATTTCCTCCCTTTCTTCTCATTTTCTCTCCCCCGTGCTTCATTCGCCTTTTCTCTTTCCTCCCTCCCTTCTCCATCTCTATTTCCTCCCTTCCTTCTCATCTCTCTTTTCCCCCTTCATTCTCCTATTCTCTTTCCTCCATTCCTTCTCCTTTTTTCTTTGCTCTCTGCTTTTTTCTCTTTCCTCTCTTACGTCTCCATTTCTATTTCCTCCCTTTCTTCTCATTTTCTCTTCCCTCCCTTGCCTCCTTTTCTCTTTTCTCCCTCCCTTCCTTCTCCTTTTCTCTCTCCTCCCTCCCATCCTTCTCCTTTTCTCTTTCCCCTCTCCCTTCTCCTTTTCTCTTTCCCCTCTCCCTTCTCCTTTTCTCTTTCCCCTCTCCCTTCTCCTTTTCTCTTTCCCCTCTCCCTTCTCCTTTTCTCTTTTTCTACTTTGTTCTCACCCTCTCTTCACTTCATCCTCTTGTCTATTGTCATCATGTTCAGTTTTTTCCCTCCTCTCGTTCTCAGGAGCGCTTATAAAACAAAATTAGTGTGGGAGGGTGAATGTGAAATGTTAACCACAACAGCAACTATCAAGGGTGCAGGTGTTCCTGGTTAGGAACCTTATATTCTACTACCTAGCAAATATGGGCAAAATGTGATTTTCATTATTTATTTGACAAATAACAAAGCTGCCCTGAAATTGCTTGGTAATGCATTTTTACATGTCAAGTGCATTTTTTGTCTATGCAGAATTTATTGGTAAAAAAGAAGGGAAATTAAATTTAAAAAAAAAAAAAAAAAAAAAGGCAGGACTAGGTAGTAGACATCTGCAGTAATTCATTTTTCATTGTTCATTTGACAAGTGAATAATAAAGTGCAAAGGTTTATCAACAGGCATCCATGCTGCAAGGGTGCTGCAGATTTCTTTAATGTATGGCTGCTCAAGAAAAGGTTTATTTAGGAATAAAGTATTGTTTGACAAATGTTTTGTTTGATGGCTTCATTGTAGCTGATTCCACACAAAATATCCTTTAGGGTACTAAGCATGTATGCTACTTATCCAAAGAACCAATGCTCTCTGAAGCAGGAGAACCCCTAGTTTGAAATAGATATATTAGATTAGATAGATAGATAGATAGATAGATAGATAGATAGATAGATAGATAGATAGATAGATAGATGATAAATAAATAGATGATAGATAGATAGATAGATAGATAGATAGATAGATAGATAGATAGATAGATAGATAGACAGACAGGTAGATAGATAAATAGAAAGATGATAAATAAATAGATGATAGATAGATAGATAGATAGATGGATAGATAGTCAGGCAGACAAACAGATAGATAGATAGATAGATAGATAGATGATAGATAAATAGATAGATAAATAGATGGATAGACAGACAGGTAGACAGATCGATAGTCGATAGATAAATAGATGATAGATAAATAGATAGATAGGTAAATAAATAGACAGAAAGATAGATATATAGATAGATGGAAAGACAGATAGATGAATAGCACAGGAGATATTTCTAATGTTACAATAAAAAATTGTTTGATTTCCTTTGCAAAGCAGTTGTTTATTACTGACTGCAAGTTGCAGTCTCTGACCTCTTAAGTGATCCAGTAAACAAATTAATACCTTAATTAGAATAGCACAAAACAGGAGCTGTCAGCCTCTAATGTACCCTTGAATAACCCTGCTGATTCCCAGTAGCTAAAAAAATAGCAAAACAATACAGACAATATCAGTAACATAAAATACATGTGTGATGTTGAAAAATAACTGAGTTACTCTAGGGCAATGCTCTAGAAAATGCCCTTTTCAGTGCATCTTTTTTTGTAGGATAGAGTTTTTTTAGATTTGTTTTTTTTTTCAGTTTTCTTGGGCAGTCACTTTTGTGCACTGCCCTACCAAATGCCCTTATCAGGGCAATTTTTAGAGTAGTCTTTTCTCTGTGGGAGGGGTGGGGTTACTTAAATTGTAGAAGGGGGTTGAATTTTTTATTTTTAGGAAAAAAACTCAGTCACTTTATGGCAGTGTCCTACAAAAAGCCCTCCTAAGGGCTATTGCTATAGTAACCTTTAGTGTTAGTATAGGGTTATTTTTTATTTTGGGTTGGTTTTTCTAAGGGGGATTTTAGTTTTAGAATAGACATAACTGTGTTTTTTTATTTTTTATGTTTTTTTTATTTTTTTTGTAATGATAGTTTTTTTATTTTTATGTAATGGTAGTTTTATGGGTTTTTTTTGTAACTTAGAAGGTGTTAGGTTACGGTGTTAGCTGGTTAGGGGGGTTATAGTTTAGTGGGTACTTTGTGATGGGGCTGGGGGAGTTTAAGAGTTGATCTGGGGTATTTTGTAGTGGGCTATGTGGCGGTTTAGGGGCTATTAGAGTAGGGGGCTTATTGAGATGTGGGTTAGCGCACAAGTATGGATCAGTTTTTTTTTCCCTTTTAGGGTTCCATTGAAGTCTATGGGGGAGTATGTTAATGCAGTTGCGATATTGTAACTTCAGCTTTTTATGCGCATCAATTAGCACACAAGTGAAAACATTTACTTTCAACTTGTAATACGCGCAGTACAAATGTTCTCGAGCAAGTGCATTTACTTTCAACTTGCATGCTACTTCCAGAGAGCTTAAACACATTAAATAAATCACATATCGCTTGCGCACAACAGTCGTAATCTGGCCCTCTGTAGGATAATGTTTAAAAGAACTTTCAAAGATTCTATCTTCTTGTTTACATAGCTACTGCAAACATAATTGCAAAATAGAGACTACCCACAGAAAATAATAGGTATAACAATTAAAATCTAAATGCAGTCAATCAATATATTGCCTTAATGTAATTATCTGTAAACACCAATGACATTAGTTGAAAGCTAAATCTAGGTAGGCTCATATGCTAATTTCTAAGCCCTTGAAGGCCGCCTCTTATCTGAATGCATTTGGCAATTTTTCACAGCTAGAGGGTGTTAGTTCACGTGTTTCATATAGATAACATTGTGCTCATGCCCGTGAAGTTATTTAAGAATCAGCACTAATTGCCTGAAATGCAAGTCTATCAAAAGATCTGAGATAAGGAGGTAGTCAGCAGAAGCTGTAGATACAAGGTAATGACAGAGGTAAAAAGTATATTTCTATAACAGTGTTGGTTATGCAAAACTGGGAAATGGTAAATAAAGGGATTATCTATCTTTTTAGATAATACAATTTTTGGTGTTTACTGTCCCTTTAAGGTTCTCCCATGTATGTTTTGCAGCTCTATACAGGACCGGCGCTAGGATTTTTGGCTTCACAGGTGAAGGCGAGTTTTGTGGCCCTCCCCCCCCCCAAAAAAAAAGAAATTATATACCCTACCCTCACTGTCTCTTAACAAAATGTTTTAGTGATGTGTTAAAGGGATATGAAACCCAAAATGTTAATTTCATGATTCAGATAGATGTGATTTTAAACAACTTTCCAAATTTCTTCTTTTATCATTTTTTCTTTATTCTTTAGTTATGGTTTGTTGAAAAGCAGGAATGAATGCTTGGAAGACGGACCATTTCTGGAGCAAAATATGGCAGCAGTTTTGCAAGTATGTTATCCATTTGCAAGAACACTAGAGGGCAGCACTATTTCCTGATATGTAGTACTCTAGATGTCTACCTAGGTATCGCTTCAACACAGAATATCATGGGAACAAAGCAATTTGATAATAGAAGTAAATTGGAAAGTTTGTAAAAATGGTGTGCTCTCGCTCAGGTACAAAAGGAAATGTTTGAGTTTCATATCCCTTTATGCAGTTGATAACTATTTTATCTAGAATGATAGAGAAAATTATAGTTCCATTACCACATCATATTCTTGACTGTTAATCTGATTTATAATAACTATAATAGCTAATGGTTAATTTCTGCATGTCATAATGTACCTTAGTGGAGGCTCTTCCCAACGTATCTAATCAGTGGTGGCTCTGCATAATGAGGTGACAATATATAAAACCCATAAACATGGAGGCAGTATGACCTCTCTTCTTTGTCACTATTATACCTGGACTGATACTAGCATGTCTAGCATGTCCTGCAGGAGGATACGTTCTCAAGCAGAACTTGTCCACCAGCAATCACCACTTTAGTGCTCTGTTGTTCAGTCTGACCCCCTACTCTTGGGCAACCAACTTTCCATCCTAGAATAAAGAAACATCTATTACAGATAAGAGGATGTAAAGATGATAACCCTATTTATCTGCATTTTAAAAAAGTGCATAATGGAAGTACCAATGGCCTAAAGTACTGTGGACTACAGTAAATGGGAAAAAAAAGATTGGAGAAAAGGAGACTTTGAAACTCAGTTACTCCTGGCATAATTCAAATGGATTTTTAAACTTCATAGCATGACCAAAATCAAAGCGAATACTGAACAATACATTTAGTAACAATATATACATAAACACATGTTAAAACGGAAGTTTGTCATTAATTGCATAGCCAATAGGGAACTAAAACCGCTAGAAGACTAATTAATTCAGGGAGTATCGGTGCACAGTTAAGTTTAACCCCTCATTGGTAGTGATGTCGCGAACCTAAAAATTTGGGTTCGCAAACAGCGAACGCAAACGACCCCAAAAGTTCGCGAACCAGGCGAACCCCCATTGACTTCAATGGGCAGGCGAATTTTTAAACCCACAGGGACTCTTTCTGGCCACAATAGTGATGGAAAAGTTGTTTCAAGGGGACTAACACCTGGACAGTGGCATGCCGGAGGGGGATCCATGGCAAAACTCCCATGGAAAATTACATAGTTGATGCAGAGTCTGGTTTTAAGCCATAAAGGGCATAAATCACTGGGGTGACACTGTGCCCTGGAAGGCAGGCCCTGAAACGCACACGTGTGAAGGAAACTGACTGCTATTATTTAATACAGTCAAAAAAGTGTTGTTTTTTTAAATCTACACTACTGTTACACCAGATATGAGTTGCACTGGGGTGACACTGTGCCCTGGCAGGCAGGCCCTGAAACGCACACGTGTGAAGGAAACTGACTGCTATTATTTAACACAGTCAAAAAAGTGTTGTTTTTTTTAAATCTACACTACTGTTACACCAGATATGAGTTGCACTGGGGAGACACTGTGCCCTGGCAGGCAGGCACTGAAACGCACACGTGTGAAGGAAACTGACTGCTATTATTTAACACAGTCAAAAAAGTGTTTGTTTTTTTTTAAAATCTACACTACTGTTACACCAGATATGAGTTGCACTGGGGTGACACTGTGCCCTGGCAGGCAGGCTCTGAAATGCACACGTGTGAAGGAAACTGACTGCTATTATTTAACACAGTCAAAAAAGTGTTTTTTTTTTTTTAAATCTACACTACTGTTACACCAGATATGAGTGGTGGCACTGGGCAAGTGGGCACAGTATACGCTGTGAGCCTGACACAAAAAAGCAGACTGATGTTTCACAGTCCAAAAAGTTTTTTTTTTTTTAAATGTACACTTACACTACTATTAAACAAGATATGGGTGGTGGCACTGGGCAAGTGGGCACAGTATACGCTGTGAGCCTGGCAAACACGATGGCAGGCAGGCAACTGCAATTAGATTACACAAGCAGACTGATGTTTCACAGTCAAAAAAGTTTTTTTTTTAAAATTTACACTACTGTTACACCAGATATGAGTGGTGGCACTGGGCAAGTGGGCACAGTATACGCTGTGAGCCTGGCACACATGCTGGCAGGCAGGCAACTGTAATTAGATTACACAAGCAGACTGATGTTTCACAGTCAAAAAGGTTTTTTTTTTTTTTAAATTTACACTACTGTTACACCAGATATGAGTGGTGGCACTGGGCAAGTGGGCCTTGCACACACGCTGGCAGGCAGGCAACTGCAATTAGATTACACAAGCAGACTGATGTTTCACAGTCAAAAAAGTTTTTTTTTTTTTTAAATTTACACTACTGTTACACCAGATATGAGTGGTGGCACTGGGCAAGTGGGCACAGTATACGCTGTGAGCCTGGCACACACGCTGGCAGGCAGGCAACTGCAATTAGATTACACTAGCAGACTGATGTTTCACAGTCAAAAAAGTTTTTTTTTTTTTAATTTACACTACTGTTACACCAGATATGAATGGTGGCACTGGGCAAGTGGGCCTGGCACACACGCTGGCAGGCAGGCAACTGCAATTAGATTACACAAGCAGACTGATGTTTCACAGTCAAAAAAGTTTTTTTTTTAAATTTACACTACTGTTACACCAGATATAAGTGGTGGCACTGGGCAAGTGGGCACAGTATACGCTGTGAGCCTGGCACACACACTGGCAGGCAACTGCAATTAGATTACACTAGCAGACTGATGTTTCACAGTCAAAAAAGTTATTTTTTTTAAATTTACACTACTGTTACACCAGATATGAGTGGTGGCACTGGGCAAGTGGGCCTGGCACACACGCTGGCAGGCAGGCAACTGCAATTAGATTACACTAGCAGACTGATGTTTCACAGTCAAAAAAGTTTTTTTTTTTTTATAATTTACACTACTGTTACACCAGATATGAGTGGTGGCACTGGGCAAGTGGCTTGGCAGGCAGGCAACTGCAATTAGATTACACAGGGAAAAAAAACAAAAAAACAGACTGATGTTCTAGTCCTAAAAAGGGCTTTTTGGGGTGCTGTCCTTACAGCAGAGATCAGATGAGTCCTTCAGGACTGTAGTGGACATTGAATACACTAGCCTAGCTATCAATTTCCCTATTTAATCAGCAGCAGCTACACTGTCCCTCCTCTCACTAAGAATGCAGCTTCCAAATGAATCTAAAATGGATGCTGTCCAGGAGGTGGGAGGGTCTGGGAGGGAGTGTCTGCCGCTGATTGGCTGTAATGTGTCTTCTGACTGTGAGGTAAAGGGTCAAAGTTTACTCAATGATGAAGAATAGGGGGAGGATCGAAAATCGCATATGTTTTCCCGCCGCGGCGAACGCGAACATGCTATATTCGCCGGGAAGTATTCGCCGGCGAACTATTCGCGACATCACTACTCATTGGCCTATACATTTAAAATACTGGGAAATTTAATTTAAACAAAATAATGTGTAAATAAAACCATGATGAAATGTAAAAAGATATATGTCTAACAATTAACTCTCTCTGATGTCAGATGTTATATAAAAAAAACAATGTTAAACAAATACATAGATTTGAACTTACGGCAAATATTCTAACTGTGTATAGAAGTGTGTTTAAACTGTTTTCAGTTATTATGAGAAAAAACATATAAAGCATGTCTACTTTAGATGAACCTTTAATTACCTTATTTGCAAGAGATATCTTTCCTGTGTATAACAGGGTAAAGGTTTAGACCTAAAATTCATTTTCTAATAAACTTCACAAACCTCTATCGTTACAAAGCTATAAATCACATATAATATGGGTGTGCTGAAAGTCCTTACTGATAGAAAGCCTGTGTTGGATTTAGATAATCACAATGGACATATAGCTTTATTTAAAATGGTAACTGATGGAGTTAAAATTTGATAAAAAAAAGTAATCTGCTATAACTTGTTATATTCTAACAGTTTAGTTGTAGCGATTAGGTTATAATAATCGTATATGCATTCTTTAAACTGGAACAAGGCTCTAATTGTGAGAAAAATATATAGAGAATCAAATTTCATTAGAATTTTAAAAATAGTTCACTGGGAGCTAGCTGTCTTTTTTAATCAAAATGCCAAATTAAAAAATGATGAAATATAATTGTTTTTTATGGGAATTGATGTAGTATAATGATAAATATACAGAAAATCAAATTTCATTAGAATTTTAAAATAATTCACTGGGAGCTAGCTGTCTTTTTTATCAAAAATTACAAAATTAAAAAAATAATGAAATGTAATTACTTTGCTAGGGGAGGCTTGATGAAATATAATAATACATTAGAAGCTGATAGTCTTTAGTCTGTAAATATAAAATTAAATAAAAAACATCTCATTTGATTTAAAATTAATATAATAGACAATGGCAGACTTTCATCTTTTGATATGGTATGATATTTAAAATAATACAAAGAAAGATGGCAATGCTCTGTATTCAATAGAAACTAGCAATATGTATGTGATATGATATATGTTCCTAATCCTCAATATAATATATATGATATTGCAACTGTCCTAAAAAACCATGTATATATATATATATATATATATATATATATACAGGTGGCCCTCGTTTTACAACGGTTCAATTTACACTGTTTCAGAATAACAACCTTTTTTTCCAGTCATGTGACTGCTATTGAAAAGCATTGAGAAGCAGTGCAATTTATTAAAATAGCCAGTAGATGGAGCTGTCCGCTTGTGTTGCAGCAAAGCCAAGCAAGCTGAAATTAATCAGTTTAACCAGACCTGAGCTATCGAGCAGATTTCAAAGGAACAAGATCTTCCTGTCTATAAATCAGTCCAGATTGGAATGCATAGATAGAACAGTTTGCAGAAAAATGCAAGTGAAGTCTGTGTTGTGTGATTATTTTATTAGGTTTATAATGCTGTTTAGCAAATGTTTTTGTTCATTTTACTTAGTTTAATTATATATTCTGTGTTGTGTGATTATTTTATTAGGCTTATAATGCTGTTTAGCATTTAAAGTCTTCATTTCAAAGCTTTAAAAATAATGTATTAGGTGTTACTTATGACAATTTTGAGAGGGGCCTGGAACCTATCTCCCTCACTTCCCATTGACTTACATTATAAACTGGGTTTCAATTTACAACGGTTTCGATTTACAACCATTCCTTCTGGAACCTAACCCCGTCGTAAACTGAGGGCTAACTGTATATATATATATATATATATATATATATATATATATATATATATATATATATATATATATATATATATATATATATAGTGTGTCTAAAATACCATAAATAAAGTATGTGAAGACTAAACTTGGTATGATAATTCAATGTGGATATATGATGGAAATACGGAGTATGTGCTATACAGAAAGAGGAAATATATGTGGGGTATCTTGTTAGAGACACATTAGATTACATCAGTTGAAGGCTGCCAGATCCAGATTGGCATTGAGTCCAAAAGGATGTAGGGTCCTCAAACGATAAATCCAATATGTCTCTCGTTGTCTCAGTCTGATAAGTCTGTTATAATCAGAGGACTTGGGAATAAAGTCAATAGGTGTGTATTTGAAAATATAAGGATTTCCATTATGTTTTAATAAACAATGATTTGGAATGCTGTGTTTATTTTAGTGCAATTGCGGTGATGCTCCCCCCACCTGATTCTAAGTTTTCTGGAGGTGCAGCCTACATATTGTAGGCCACACACACATTCCATGAGGAAGACCACAAATGATGACTCACAGTTAAAGAAACCCGGGATTTGATGGCATTTGCCTGTGACTGTAGATTTGAATTTTTTTTGTCCTGATTTGATAATTTTACAACTGCCACATCCTGTTTTCCCACATTTGTAAATACCATATAGGCCAAAGATACCCTTGTTCTTAATTAATGTGACTTTATTGTGGGTATTTCGTTGTATGTGTTTAACCCTCTTACTGGGAGCTAGCTCATTTCTTAAAGTAGGAGCTTTTCTGTAAATAATCTTGGGCTTGTCTTTGACCAAGTTTCTAAAAACGGGGTCTCTTTGTATTATGTACCAATGTTTGTGTAATATTTTTTGTATTTTTAGGAAATCGGAATTATATTGTGTAACAAATAAAACATCTCTCATGTCTGAGTTGAGCTGGGAATCGTCGGTTTTCTTTTATGTGTTTTTTTGCAGAATATCAATTCTATTTAGATTTTTAGCTCTATCTAGAGATTTATCTAGCAATGCTGTGGGATAATCTTTTTCTAGGAATCTATCATAAAGGATCTGACTTTGTTCCAAGAATGTGTCATAATCAGTACAATTGCGTCTGATTCTCCTAAATTGACTGTATGGTATATTGTGGACCCAGCTCTTGTAGTGGTTGCTATGGTAGTTTAAAAAGTTATTACTATCCACATCATTAAAAAATGTTTTTGATGTAATGTTATTGGCGTCTATACTTAATATGAGGTCAAGGTATTTTATGCTATGTGTCTGAATGTTAGCTGTGAAAGTAAGGCCCATATCATTACAGTTAACATGGTTAATGAAACAATCTGCTGATGACCTGTCACCTTCCCAAAGAAATATCAGATCGTAACGGCCATAGTAGACCAGGTTTGACCCCAAAGTCCACCAAATAGATGTGTCTTTCTTCAAAAAAACCCATAAAAAGATTGGCAAAACTCGGGGCAAACCTGGTCCCCATGGCCGTACCTTTATCATAATAATAATTACAGACAAAATTATAACAGATCACAACATATATATCACCCCAGATCAAACACTTTTCATTTTTCTAATAAAATACAGGGCAATGGGGAGCTTAGGTTTTTTAGATAGGATTTTATTTGGGGGGTTTGGTTGTGTGGGTGGTGGGTTTTACTGTTGGGGGGCTGTTTGTATTTTTTTTACAGGTAAAAGAGCTGATTTCTTTGGGGCAATGCCCTGCAAAAGGCCCTTTTAAGGGCCATTGGCAGTTTAGTTTAGGCTAGGGTTTTTTTTTATTTTTGGGGGGCTTTTTATTTTGATAGGGCTATTAGATTAGGTGTAATTAGTTTAAATATTTGATATTTTCATTTTTATTTTGTGTAATTTAGTGTTTGTTTTATTTTGTAATTTAGTTAATTGTATTTAATTAATGTAATTTATTTAATTGTAGTGTAGTGTTAGTGTAACTTAGGTTAGGTTTTATTTTATAGGTAAATTTGTATTTATTTTAGCTGGGTAGCTAGTAAATAGTTAATAACTATTTAGTAAATATTCTACCTAGTTAAAATAAATACAAACTTAGCTATGAAATAAAAATAAAACCTAAGATAGCTACAATGTAACTATTAGTTATATGGTAGCTAGCTTAGGGTTTATTTTACAGGTAAGTATTTAGTTTTAAATAGGAATTATTTAGGTATTTATTGTTATTTTAATTATATTAAAGTTAGTGGGTTTTAGGGTTAGACTTATGGTTAGGTTTAGGGGTTAATAACTTTAGTATAGTGGCAGTGATTTTGGGGGCAGCAGATTAGGGGTTAATAGCAATAATGTAGGTTGCGGCAATGTTAGGGACAGCAGATTAGGGGTTAATAATATTTAACTAGTGTTTGCAATGCTGGAGTATGGCGGTTTAGGGGTTAATATGTTTATTCTAGTGGCGGCGATGTCGGGAGCAGCAGATTAGTGGTTAATAATTTTATTTTAGTGTTTGCAATGCGGGAGGGCCTCGGTTTAGGGGTTAAGAGGTAGTTTATGGGTGTTAGTGTACTTTTTAGCACTTTAGTTATGAGTTTTATGTTACGACTTTGTAACATAAAAGCCATAACTACTGACTTTCAGTTTACGGTTTGGATCTTGTAGTTATGGGCTGTACCGCTCACTTTTTGGCCGGACATGCAAACTTGTAATACCGGCGCTATGGAAGTCCCATTGAAAAAGGACTTTTGGAAAGCTGCGGTAGTTACGTTGCGTGACGGCCAAAAAAGTGTGCGGTACAGCTGTACCTACAAGACTCATAATACCAGCGTTAGTGAAAAAGCAGCGTTATGAGGCTTTTTCACCCATAACGCAAAACTCATAATCTAGCTGAATGTGGTGTATTAACATTGCCAAACATAAGTTAGAAAGAGAATGCAATGTCGAACATTATGATATGCAATAATTTGTTCAACCGTTAAATAATGTCTTGCTATCCTTTGTGGGAATGATAATGGCCTTTTAAAGTCATTTCAATGTATTTTGCAAAATGCAAAATACATAGAAACGACTTTAAAATGGCATTCTACTTCAAACAAAGGATAGCAACAGAATGAAAACTGCTAATATTTTATTTAAAAAAATATATAATTACTGACCTTTTAAGCCTCCATGACGCTGCCATGCAAACACAGAAAATCAGAGTTCAGATTTAATCCCTAGCTAAATACTCATGTGTTGTGCATAAGTAATTGATTGAAATGCACAAAGAATACACCTGCATTTATTACACCTGCATTTATTACAGCTGGTGCGCCAGCACACAATCGAATGCCATTTTAAAATCATGTCAATGATATATTCCTGAAATATAATATGAAACAAATGATAAAAACCAAGTGTCAATTGGATGCGCCTAAAAATGTGCTAATATGTGTTGTGATATTAATATTATTAATATAAAAACTAAAATAATAGTGTATTTGGAGAGGGAAGTGAGTGAACTAGATCTATGACAATCAGGTCTATTATATATTATCTCCAATATGTAATATTAGTGTAAATATTACAATATGTAATGGATGTACTCACTCATTACATATATAAAGTATAAAAAATAGTGCAGTGTTACATACACACAGGTGTGGGGTATTAGTAATCACAAAATATTGTCGGCTTCATCTATAGCTTCATAGACATAGAGAATTATAACATTCGTATTCAGGTTAAAAATTTAACAGATCCAATCTGTAATATATAAAAAACTTATCAGTTCCAATGCGGTGAAAGAGTCCTCAGAGAGTACTGTTAACTCCTCTGTACGGGTTGAATGGATGTCACAGGTCCAATTAATACTGTCAGTGGCTAGCTGCTTCTTCTGGATGTAGTTGGGATACGCTCCTATGATACCAAAGATAAGACAAAGAAAGAAGGCGCCACAATATTGCAGGGTCAAATGGGTCTAGTGTCTCCCCTCTCAAAATTCCCGTACTTACTAGATCCAAAGAACTGTATCAGTGCTGATTAAGCCTTCTGGGCTCTCAACAGTCTCCCAGCTGACTGCTCAAGGTGTAATAGCACGGCTCCTCCGTGTCTGCACGTTCCTGGAGCCTCCAGCGTCTGGAACCGAGAGTCTGTAATCTCCACTGTGGGACACCCAAATGTCTCCAGCAAACACCCGATTAATGGGGATATAAGTATATGGATATATATTATATACCTCTAGCTCCTCTGTGGGTCAGTGTAGATGAACTGACATACACAAGTGCGGTAGTGGATGTATTGTTATCAGAATTAAAATACCGTGGCAAGTCTGGTATAGTAAGAACAGACTTTATTAAAAGCAATCACCAATTACTATACCATATTCTTATATCCCCATTAATCGGGTGTTTGTTGGAGGCATTTGAGTGTCCCACAGAGGAGATTACAGACTCTCGGTTCCAGGCGCTGGAGGCTCCAGGGACGTGCAGACACGGAGGAGCCGTGCTATTACACCTTGAGCAGTCAGCTGGGAGACTGTTGAGAGCCCAGAAGGCTTAATCAGCACTGATACAGTGCTTTGGATCTAGTAAGTACGGGAATTTTGAAAGGGGAGACACTAGACCCATTTGACCCTGCACTATTGTGGCGCCTTCTTTCTTTGTCTTACCATTCCTGAAGTCTGGACATCCTTCTTCTTCCATGCAGCGCAAAGTTTTCATCTAGGTGGCGAAGCTCTTCTTCCAGGGCTTCACCATCTTCCATCTTCATCCCGGTGGCATGGAGCGAATGCGGCGCTGAGCGGGAACGGCGGCCGTGCAGACATTCCGATGTGGAGGATCCTCTTCATGCGATTGTCCGCCGCACACTGAAGATTAAATGCAAGGTACCCGTTTTATATTGGGGTACCTTGAATGAGAGCTACTTAAATCCTATTGGCTATAGAGGTTTTTGACATGTCAGGTTCATTTTTGGGAGGCGGGTTACACGTTTACGGACGATTAAACATAGTTTTTTTATTTCTTAGGCGCCGGCAGTTCATAAACTGTCACTGGCGACTCCAGAAATGTCTATTTCCGCACATTTCTGAATGTCACTGATTTATCCGACTTACGGCAGTATATGATCTGCCGGCGCCGTATATATGATTCACCTGATGTGCAAGGTGAACTTACGGGGGGCATGCGTTCCAGCAGTTGCGCTGAAACCTATGCCGTATATGTAATCTCGCCCCTAATCCCTAAACTGTCAAATCCCCATCACAATAAACTCCTATGCTATTACCTACTAAGCCGCCACAAGCCCATTGCAATAAATTCCTATGTTATATTAATCCCTAAACCCCTGCAAACACCATCACAATAAACCCCTGTGTTGTATTGACCTATAAACTGCCACAACCCCATTGCAAACCCCCCCCCCCCACACACACACACACTGTTAACGTTCAAAATGAATAAAGGGCCTAACGAAATTCGACTGTACTAAATTTCTTGAAAACTTTGGAACAAATAATTTGTCCAAAATGAATTATTCACCTGTGCACAGCTCTAGTTATTAGACTTCACACAAAATAATTGTACAGCCCTAGCAGCCCACTAATTGAAACTACCTAGTATTAGTTATTTACATGCATGAAGAATAGTATAAGGACTTGCATTGGCTACCTTTTTCCCCCTACTCTGGTGCAAGCACTACAAGAGCCATACCAAACAATTATGAGATACAAGCAGGCAGTTCCTTTAAAGTTCTGAACCAAAAAAAAAAAGCCTGGATGCCTTCTGTTTCAAATAAAGATAGCAAGAGAACAAAGAAAAATTGATAATAGGAGTATTTAAGAAAATTGCTTAAAATTGCATGCTCTATCTGAATCATTAAAGAAAAAAATGTGGGTTTAGTCCCTTTAATTCTTATCTTGCTTATTAGACCCATGTTTTTAGCACTGCAGAATCTGTTGGTGCTCTATAAATAACTGATAATAATAATAATGTGGGGTCTAGTGTCAATTTACAAATCCAGCAGATTGCCCCCCTCCACTAATTGGGTTATTCTTGCACTACATGATACACAGTTGGAGTTGCTAGTTGTCAGGAGCTGAAGAAAGCCTCTGGGCCAAATAGCAAGCAAGATGTGTGATTGAGGGTGACACTGAGGGGTGAGATTGAGACCTAGAGATAATTACCAGGAGTGAACTGCATACTGAGGAAGCTGTGCATACTTAAATATACAATTTAGTACTTGGGCTTGCACTCACTGTCATTGATCATGATGGAATGGGAGACAATCTGGCCCACTCAGAAATATTATTCACCTAGCAACACTATAATTTGTGCTTCTCACCAGTGTTTTTCCTGTTGTAATTTTTGATTACAACAACCTAAACAGATTAGTCTTTCGGGATATATATATATATATATATATATATATAAATAAATATAAATATATATATATATATATATATATATATAGGGCGCAATCCGATAAAGATCATAGTTTGCGGCGCAAGCGAGGGAACCCCCGCCGCCTGCAGTTTCAGCTCGCAACTCGAGCTATCCTATATACGGCACCGTCAGAGGCTAAAGTGCCGTAAGTCTGACAAACCAGCGATGCCCAGAAATCTGCGTAAGTACAAATTTCTGGAGTCGCCAGTGACTTACGGCACTTTAGAAACTGCCGGCGCTTACAAAACCTGACTAAAGTTATTAAATCTCCCGTACTGTCTAACACGCCTCCCAAACATAGCCCGACACGTCTAACCCTCTATCCGCTATCCCCCCTCACTATCCTAACAATAAAAAATGTATTAACCCCTAAACCGCCGCTCCCGGATCCCGCCGCCACCTAATAAAGTTATTAAGCCCTAAACCGCCACTCCCAGACCCCGCCGCCAACTATATTAAATCTATAACCCCCTAATGTGAGCCCCTACCCCGCCGCCATTTACCTTACCTACCCCCTAAAGTGAGACCCTTACACTGCCGCCATCTACCTTACCTACCCCCTAAAGTGAGCCCCTTACACCGCCGCCATCTATTTTATAAATATTAACCCCTAATTTAATCCCCCTACACCGTCGCCAGCTATATTAACTATATTAACCCTAATTATATTAGGGTTAATATAGTTAATATAGTTATATTATATATACTAGTCCTAAAGCCCGTTCACACGGGCCAGTTTTTGCAGTACATTTTTTGCAGCTCTCTCCTTCCCCCTCTCTTTTGCTCTCTCTCTCCCCCCTCTCTTTTGCTCTCTCTCCCCCCTCTCTTTTGCTCTCTCTCTCCCCCTCTCTTTTTCTCTCTCTCTCCCCCTCTCTTTTGAGCTCTCTCTCCCCCTCTCTTTTGAGCTCTCTCCCCCTCTCTTTTGCGCTCTCTCTCTCTCTCTCTCTCTCCCCCCTCTCTTTTGCACCCTCTCTCTCCCCCTCTCTTTTGCGCCCTCTCTCTCCCCCTCTCTTTTGCTCTCTCTCTCCCCCTCTCTTTTGTGCTCTCTATCCCCCCTCTCTTTTGCGCTCTCTCTCCCCCTCTCTTTTGTGCTCTCTCTCCCCCTCCCTTTTGCGCTCTCTCTCTCCCCCTCTCTTTTGCGCTCTCTCCACCTCTCTTTTGCGCTCTCTCTCTCCCCTCTCTTTTGTGCTCTCTCTCCCCCTCTCTTTTGCGCTCTCTCTCTCCCCCTCTCTTTTGCGCTCTCTCTCCCCATCTCTTTTGCGCTCTCTCTCCCCCTCTCTTTTGCGCTCTCTCTCTACCCCATCTCTTTTGCGCTCTCTCTCCCCTCTCTTTTGCGCTCTCTCTCTCCCCCTCTTTTGCGCTCTCTCTCCCCCTCTCTTGTGCTTTCTCTCCCCCTCTCTTTTGCTTTCTCTCCCCCTCTCTTTTGAGCTCTCTCTCCCCCTCTCTTTTGAGCTCTCTCCCCCTCTCTTTTGAGCTCTCTCCCCCTCTCTTTTGCACTCTCTCTCTCCCCCCTCTCTTTTGCGCCCTCTCTCTCCCCCTCTCTTTTGCACTCTCTCTCTCTCTCCCCCCTCTCTTTTGTGCTCTCTCTCTTTCTCTCCCCTCTCTTTTGTGCTCTCTCCCCCTCTCTTTTGCGCTCTCTCTCTCCCCCTCTCTTTTGCGCTCTCTCTCCCCCTCTCTTTTGCGCTCTCTCCCCCATCTCTTTTGCGCTCTCTCCCCCATCTCTTTTGCGCTCTCTCTCCCCTCTCTTTTGCGCTCTCTCTCCCCTCTCTTTTGTGCTCTCTCTCTCCCCCATCTCTTTTGCGCTCTCTGCCCCCTCTCTCTCTCCCCTCTTTTGTGCTCTCTCTCTCCCCCCCTCTCTTTTGCGCTCTCCCCCCTCTCTTTTGCGCTCTCCCCCCTCTCTTTTGCGCTCTCCCCCCTCTCTTTTGCGCTCTCTCTCCCCCATCTCTTTTGCGCTCTCTCTATCTCCCCATCTCTTTTGTGCTCTCTCCCCCTCTGTTTTGCGCTCTCTCCCCCCTCTCTTTTGTGCTCTCTCTCTCTCCCCCATCTCTTTTGCGCTCTCTCTCTCCCCCATCTCTTTTGCACTCTCTGCCCCCTCTCCCTTCCCTCTCTTTTGCGTTCTCTCTCCCCCTCTCTTTTGCGCTCTCTCCCCCCCCCTCTCTCCCCTCTCTTTTGTGCTCTCTCCCCCCTCTCTCCCCTCTCTTTTGCGCTCTCTCTCCCCCTCTCTTTTGAGCTCTCTCTCTCTCTCCCCTCTCTTTTACGCTCTCTCTCCCCCTCTCTTTTGCGCTCTCTCTCCCCCCTCTCTTTTGCGCTCTCTCCCCCCCCTCTCTTTTGTGCTCTCTCCCCCCCCCTCTCTTTTGCACTCTCTCCCCCTCTCTTTTGCGCTCTCTACCCACTCTCTTTTGCCCGCTCTCTACGCCCTCTCTTTTGCGCTCTCTACCCTCTCTCTTTTGCGCTCTCTACCCCCTCTCTTTTGCGCTCTCTACCCCCTCTCTTTTACGCTCTCTACCCCCTCTCTTTTGTGCTCTCTACCCCCTCTCTTTTGCCCTCTCTCTCCCCTCTCTTTTGCGCTCTCTCCCCCCTCTCTTTTGCGCTCTCTCTCCTCCCTCTCTTTTGCGCTCTCTCTCTCTCCCCTCTCTTTTGCGCTCTCTCTCTCCCCCTCCTCTTTTGTGTTCTCTCCCCCTCTGTTTTGCGCTCTCTCTCTCCCCCCTCTCTTTTGCTCTCTCTCCCCCCTCTCTCTCCACCCCTCTCTTTTGCGCTCTCTACCCCACTCTCTTTTGCGCTCTCTACCCACTCTCTTTTGCCCTCTCTCTCCCCCCTCTCTTTTGCGCTCTCTACCACCTCTCTTTTGCGCTCTCTACCCCCTCTCTTTTGCCCTCTCTCTCTCCCCTCTCTTTTGCGCTCTCTCTCCCCTCTCTTTTGCGCTCTCTCTCCCCTCTTTTGTGCTATCTCTCCCCCTCTCTTTTGCGCTCTCTCTCCCCTCTCTTTTGCGCCCTCTCTCCCCCTTTCTTTTGCGCTCTCTCTCCCCCCTCTCTTTTGCGCTCTCTCTCCCCCCTCTCTTTTGCGCTCTCTCTCCCCATCTCTTTTGCACTATCTCCCCCCTCTCTTTTGCGCTCTCCTCTCTTTTGCGCTCTCTCTCCCCCCACTCTTTTGTGCTCTCTCCCCCTCTCTTTTGCGCTCTCTCTCTCCCTCCTTTCTTTTGTGCTCTCTCCCCCTCTCTTTTTTGCGCTCTCTCTCCCCCCCCTCTTTTGCGTTCTCTCTCCCCCCTCTGTTTTGCGCGCTCTCTCTCTCCCCTCTCTCTTTTGCTCTCTCTCCCTCTCCCCCCTCTCTCTCTCACTCTCCCCCCTCTCTCTCTCACTCTCTCTTTCTCTCCCCCCCCTCTCTCTCTCCCCCCCTCTCCCCTCTATCATGCAACTGTGCTTGGCCACGCCCCCTTCACATCCGGCCACACCCCGTTCACGGCCATTCCCGCTGGCCACGCCCCCCGCTCACACCCAAACATGCCCACTTCTGCCGCAGATCAGCTAGGGACTCAAAGGCCAGGTGTGTTTGTCCTCGTGCTGTCTCTACTGCCGTTTGGCTGAACCAATCAGCCAATCGGATTGAACTTGAATCTGATTGGCTGATTCAATCAGCCAATCAGATTATTCTACCTTAATTCCGATTGGCTGATAGAATCCTATCAGCCAATCGGAATTCGACGGACGCCATCTTGGATGACGTAATTTAAAGGTACCTCATTCCGCGTTCAGTCTTCGTGCCGGATGGATGCTCCGCGGCGGAGGAGCGAAGAAAGAAGATTGAAGATGCCGCTTTGCTTGAAGACATCGCCGGATGGAAGAAGACTTCACTGCTGCTTGATTGAAGACATCGCCCGGATGGAAGAAGACTTCACTGCCGCTTGATTGAAGACATCGCCCGGATGGAAGAAGACTTCACTGCCGCTTGATTGAAGATATCGCCCGGATGGAAGAAGACTTCTCTGGTTACGCCGTATATAGGATACCAAATCAGCGCAAATTTCGGCATCGCCGGCTTTTGCGGGCGACGCTGCATATCGGATCGGGCCCATGGTGAGTACAGCATTCTATGTTCACAAAACTGAAGGGCAGAAGAAAATTGATTTGTCTGACTGGGTAGTGTAAAGTGACTGGAGCTTTTATTGCCCATTATTTCCCACTGCATTCTGACTTATGCCTTTTTATTGAGTGTTTTCTACAGTGTTGTGAATTACAGCTGCCTATATCTAATTATTAAAAAGAACATGAAGAGACTAGAACAGCTGCAATTAACATTAAAGGAGTCAGTTTTAACAATTGTTTAATAATGATGGGGGGAGCATAGTGAAACAGTAATGACTGACTGAAGAAGGAAATTTAGCATTCTACATAAAATAATCAAAATTAAATTAAGAACATGTTTTAATTCTTTTTATAAAGCCACATTTCAAAAAAATGTTGCATATTTCTTTAGTTAAGTGTCATTTGGAAAAAATGATGCATTTGAGTACACACACTGTCCTAAACAAGCCAATGGAAACATCATTTTTATTATTAAAGGGACATAAAACCCATATTTTTTATTTCATGACTCGGATAGACCTTGTAATTTTAATCAAGTTTCCAATTTACTTCTTTTATCTAATTTGGTTTGTTCTCTTGGTACTCTTTGTTGAACAGGATACTTAGTTAGGCTCAGGTGCTGCTGATTGGTTGCTGCACATATATGCTTCATGTTATTGACTCATCCAGAGCCTTAAAGGACCAGTAAACACAGTAGATTTGCATAATCAACAAATGTATGCTAAAAAGACAATGCAATCGCACTGAGTCTGAACTTCAAATGAGTAGTAGATTTTTTTTCTGACAATTTTAAAAGTTATGTCTATTTCCACTCCCCCTGTACCATGTGACAGCCATCAGCCAATCACAAATGCATACACGTACAATGTGACAGCCATCAGCCAATCACAAATGCATATATGTTTATTCTGTGAATTCTTGCACATGCTCAGTAGGAGCTGGTGACTCAAAAAGTTTAAATATAAAAAGACTGTGCACATGTTAATGGAAGTAAATTGAAAAATTGTTTAAAATTTCATGCTTTATCTGAATAATGAAAGTTTAATTTTGACTTGAGTGTCCCTTTAATTATCTCCCAGCAGTGCATTGCTGCTTATTCAACAAAGGATACTAAGAGAATAAAACAAATTACTTTAAAGAAGTAAATTGGAAAGCTGTTTAAAATTATATTCCCTATCTAAATCATGAAAGAAAAATTCTGAGTTTCATGTCTCTTTAATATTATTTAATATTATTATTATTATTATTAGTTTATTATTTTTTTTCTTGTTGAGCCGTATCATCACTGAATCATGTTGTACCAAATCAAGAGATATGCTGTGATGCTAAGTAAGCACATCTTAAACCAAAGCCCAGGATACAAGTGTATCTGGTATTAAAGGCTTTTAATAGGGATAATCACAGCATTCTCTTTATCCAACAAAACCATTTGCTAGGTCAGATACAATTATGTTTAGAAGTGGGAGATTTTCTAATTGTTATCTAGCAGTTCAGTGTTAAACCTTATTTTTTAGGCGCTTATAACTTTGGATTGCATCTACAAATTTCTATCAAATTTGATAGTATTGTGGGCAGCATAGTGCCAAAAATTATACAATTTTTAAAGTGGATTGTTTAAGTATTTTTACATTTATTAAGTAATGAAAAATAGTTGTTATCATGCACATTTCTATGCAGACCTGTATATGCAGGTAAAGGTATATATATTGCCTGACTGTAGGATGTCATAGTTGATGTCACCAGTGATAGCATTGATAATTTCATAAGTGATATGACTAGTGATGTCATTAATGATGCCACAAATGATACCAGGGGGTACATTTATCAAATGCCGGGCGGACATGATTCACTGTAGCAAATCATGTCTGCCTGGCATCTCTAAATGCCGACAGCATACACTGTCGCCATTTAACATTGCACAAGCATTTCTGGTGAAATGCTTGTGCAATGCCGCACCGTGCACATTCGTGTCCAATCAGTCGCTAGCAGGGGGTGTCAATCATCCCGGTAGGATCGGGATGATTGCAGTCCGCCACCTTAAATTAAGTTTTCGTGGAGCCGGAATCTTCGGGGGTAGATTGCAGGCAGCATCCGCTGCTTGGTAAATCTACCCCCATGTGTGGTCATCAATTACATCATTCATTATGTCATACAAAGCTCCCAAATTTTAGTGCTTTTTTATAGCATCCAATATGCCTTTTTCAGCATGAAGCAATTACAATGCAAATGATAACACCATTTCCACATTTGAAAAAGAGCAAATCAGATCCACCAGATAGCAGGAAAATCACCCATACAATACATGGACAGCAGCGGCTTTAAAAACCTTCAGACCACAACATATTGAAAACATATCCGCAACAAAATGGACACATCAAATTCAACACATGAAGATTGATAAGTGATTAACACCACCAAAAGCCATGATAAAGCACATTCAATTAAGAAAAATGATCTCAGATAATCTTATGTATGGAGCAAAAAACAAGATGTTATATGTTGTGTTTATAATTAGAACCTTTTTTGTTTGTTTGTTTTCTAAACTTACCAGGTCTTCTGATGGTGGATGGATCATCAGTATCTATGCTGTGTTTTATTCCTGTGACTGCCTCTGCTGTTGTTTGTCCCAGCATCTCCTCTCATTAATTGAACTTAGTGTGCAAATGCAGGCCACCTCCAGTTTTCATGGAGTGATTATGAATCATGCCCATCTTCCTTGACTACAGCTTTGCAATCATAGTACTTGTGTTTGACACAGGTAATGGTTCTTTTGTGTCTGCTAATACTACACACGCTGTCCCTGATTTTGGTTTCTATGGCGTTTTTTCCAGAAGCACTAACTATATTTTTTGATGTGGCAAATAAAATATAATGGTGTACTATAATAGCCTGAATGAATGCAATATGTTCTTCATGTGCGAATTGTCATGATCTGACTCTCAATCATTCTAGATGTTTTATGGAATTCTACCACCATTAGTGTCTTCCTTCTACTGATGATTCCCTAGATGGACTAATATTATTTTGTCCATATGTACCTTAATTTGTAACATTGCTATTTGTTTTGTTTTTTATTGAGCTTCCTGCCCCCTTACCTGCCTCCACTGTCTTCATGAGCCTCTCTCTTTGCCCCCACTGCCACTACCTGCACTATTGAAAGCTAAACCTAGGAGGATCATATGCTAATTTCCTAGACCTTGAAGGCCGCCTCTAATCTAAATGCATTTTGACAGTTTTTCACCACTAGAGGGCGTAAATTCATGTTTTTTTATATAGATAACTTTGAGCTCATGCACGTGAATTTACCGAGGAGTGAGCACTGATTGGCTAAAATGCAAGTCTGTCAAAAGAACTGAAAAAAGAGGGCAGTCTGCAGAGGCTTAGATACAAGGTAATTACAGAGGTAAAACGTGTATTATTATAACCGTGTTGGTTATGCAAAACTGTGGAAAGGGTAATTAAGGGATTTTCTATCTTTTAAAACAACAAAAATTCAATAAAGTTGGATAGATTGCATAGGAAAATACAAGCAACAGCTTTACTTGTATGTGACTTTACAACACACTAGCAAGTATTTTTTCAAAGTTGGCAGCAGTGGAAGGTACAAATAAATCATGAAGAGGGCAGAAGATTGAGTTGCAGGATGAAAGCAAAGGTTTTAAGAAAAAAAACATGTTTTACCCATCAGATAATACAGCAATTCTCATTAGAGATTTATGCTACAGCAATGCGTACTTCAATCTCCCTTCCCTACAGATGACTTCACAATTATCATATTCATTCTGCCTACAATATACAATTGCTACTTATTGTTTTTGGATTTCATCAGTTTGTAGCCTGGCAATGTTGTGAGCAATTCCAGAGAAAAGGTTAGTAGCTGGAAAACTACCCGGGAGGGTAATAGAGGCTTGAAAAAGCTGATTCACAAGGAATGAAACCTTTATATGGAAAAATCAAATTACCAAGCAAAGGTTAGTAATAGGAGGAGCCTTAAATAGCGGTTGAGAAGGAGGAGGTAACATGATGATCAGAGTTCTGGGTATTTAAAGGGAAAGTGTGTTCAAAACATGACAGGTGGTAACGCTTGGAAACTGTTGGTAACTTAAAAAATCTACATAGAATTTAATGGAGATAAATGTTTTTTATCACCAGTTTCCACAATTTACCACCTCAATGGAAACTAGCCAAAGTGTGTCAAGTCTATTAAGATATTTTATGTTACCACCAATTTCCAAACGTTACCACCTCAATGGAAAGTAGGCTTCAGTATGTTCATTTCTAGCAAGACTGCAGAAAATGGCCTAATTTCCATTGATGATTCCCTAGATGGACTAATATTCTTTGTCCATATGTACCTTTATTTGTAACATTGCTATTTGCTTCCTTCCCCCTTACCTGCCTCCACTGTCTTCATGAGCCTCTCTCTTTGCCCCCATTGCCACTACCTGTACTATCACCCCCTTAAGCTCCCCTGCCTTCCTCTACTGTCTATCGGTATAAATTGTTTTTTATTTGCCTGCTCTCTAGCTTTTCTTGCCTCTAGCGCCTCTATCTTGCCTGCATCAGTCTGGTTCTAAAAGCTGTGCATCATGTTTTATTATGTTTGCAACAATGTTGCATTTTGGAAATTTGGATGAGGTTTGTGATGAGCTGTCAATGTAGATGTGATGTAATGTGCAAAGGGCCTGCATCCGCCATGTTGTTTTTTTTTTATAATTTATGGAACAGTTAAAATTATTTTTCATGCACAGTTTCAGTTTTTTATGGATCATCATCCGTTAGCCGCTCCAAAAAAATGGAGCTTAACTGCTGTATGAGTTATCAATGTTGACTGTGTTGGATTTGGTAAAATTGTAATTACTTTGTTAAAGGGACAGTCAAGTCTAAAAAACTTTAATGATTCAAATAGGGCATGTCATTTTAAACAACTTTCCAATTTACTTTTATCACCAATTTTGCTTTGTTCTATTGGTATTTTTAGTTGAAAGCTAAACCTAGGAGGTTCATATGCTAATTTACTTGGCTTTGAAGGCCGCCTCTAATCTAAATCCATTTTGACAGTTTTTCACCACTGGAGGGCGTTAGTTCATGTGTTTTATATATATATATATATATAACATTGAGCTCATGGACGTGAATTTACCAAGGAGTGAGCACTGATTGACTAAAATGCAAGTCTGTCAAAAGAACTGAAATAAGGGGGCAGTCTGCAGAGGCGTAGATACAAGGTAATCACAGAGGTAAAACGTGTATTATTATAACTGTGTTGGTTATGCAAAACTGGGGAAAGGGTAATTAAGGGATTATATATCTTTTAAAACAACAAAAATTCTTGTGCTGACTGTCCCTTTAATGTAAAAAGATAATGTCCATTTCCGTTTTCCTATATTGATATATAAAGTTGGATAGATTGCATAGGAAAATACAAGCAACAACTTCACTTTTATGTGACTTTACAACACACTAGCAAGTATTTTTTCAAAGTTGGCAGCAGTGGAAGGTACAAATAAATTATGAAGAGGGCAGAAGATTGGGTTACAGGATGAAAGCAAAGGTTTTAAGAAAAAAAAAACACGTTTTAACCATCAGATAATACAGCAATTCTCATTAGAGATTTATGCTACAGCAATGCGTACTTCACTCTCCCTTCCCTACAAATGACTTCACAATTATCATATTCATTCTGCCTACAATATACAATTGCTACTTATTGTTTTTGGATTTTATCAGTTTGTAGCCTGGCAATGAATAATTCTATTCAGAATCTACAACAGCTGCATTTTACTTCTGCTTATAGCTCTTTGGGAGTTTGCTAATGAGATTTATCATTTAATAGAACATTTACACTCTTCAAGATATTTGCCTTAGGGTCTTCAAAAAGATAATTTAACTACCAAATGAAAACTATTTTAAATACGTTCAAAGACAATTATTTTATGTCAGATTTTATGTAGCTGTTCAAAATATGCATATATATATATATATATATATATATATATATATATATATATATATATATATATATACTGTATATATAGTAAAGCGAAAAATTGCACTCACAGGACTTCTATTTGAAATAACAAAGTTACTTTAATTAAATGTTTTCAGGTATGTACATCGTGGCCAAGGCTGTTTGCAGTTGCTATAAATGAAGTACTTGCTTGTCGAATAGATAGCTGTTCTCGATGCCAAGTAGACGTGAGTGTCTGATCAAGAGGTTTTAATCTAGGACTTGAACGTAATTTTTTCGTTGCTGGAGGCGAAAACTCAGCCTCTTCATCACTAGGTGCTTGTGATGATGGAGAGGAGTCTTTCAGTATAACTGTCTTATTGATTTCAGCGATAGCTTTGTAATGTTTATTCTTATATGAATCTTTTTTTTCTTCTTTTGTACACTTAGTTCTTATTTTCAAGGCGAAAACCTTGTCTACTCCCCTCATTGATGAACTCATACGATCTTCTCTTTGTGACCTAAGAAATAATTTTATATTCTTGTGATACGCTATTCATGTCCATCACATTTTGCCGGGAAAGTTCAAATAACTCGACGAGATCACCTTTCCAAATCTGCCGTTTCACATTTGCTTTATCCGTGTTTCTCGATTTCTCTTTACCCAGATTTTGGTATTCTTTGTACAGCTTCTGTATACCAGCACGGATATTCTCCTCCGTCTTAACAGGGATATTTGCTTTCCTCCACACTTCCTGTAGTTTAGTACTGGTAGATTTAGCAGCATCCGAAAGTGTTTCTTTCATTTCCTTGTGATGTTAAAGTATTCCAAAAGTTTACTTTTTTAAGCGGTATTAGATAATCAGATTCGTAGCACCAAAGTTACTATTTCAGCACTTACCTACTTATACACGAAAACGAAGTCTCCAACACTAATAAAATTATATTTTATATTGCGATTCTGATGTCACCGAAGCCAAACCCCCTATTATGGGCCTTTCACTACCCAAACGAATGTCCAATCACAAAATATTTTCACGCATATCATTATAATCCCATTTCGTCACTGTGCGCATGCGCACTGCATTGCGGTAACTATGTCCAATCACGATATATTTACACGCATAACATTATGTGCCCATTTCGTCACTGTGCGCATGCGCACTGCATTTCAGTAACCTGCGCGAATGCGCAGAATGTACCTTTGAGACTGCACTTGATGTATAGAAGGAGAGTGACATATCATATGACGATTTCATAAGATCACGCATGCGCATTACAGATGAATACCGACATTTTGATAACTCAGGTTATCGTAGCTGATTCGTGTCTGCTAAAGAAACTGAGAGCAGTGGGTTTGGAAAACAATAAAATTTTACAGAAGCATATCTCAATAACGGTAATAATATGACACAGTAAGTGCTTTACATATATAATTGTTAAATATGAATATATCGATTAAAGAAGAGTTTTATTCTGCCTTTAGTGTCCCTTTAAATAAAAACTAAAAGTACTTGTTCCTTTGAAGGGAGCCGAGCTCCTAAAAACTCACCACTAGGCACCTTTTCTAGCAGCCAAATTTCTCTTTTGGTTCAATTACCTGCAAAAGATGAAAGAAATACATTAGTGTAAAGCACTTTAATGTTAGAAATTTCACTAGTTTGTGATAAAAGTGATCAATGTGTGCAACCCCTAAATATTATCCAATCTTCTTGAAATTTGGCATATATATCTTTTACATCACTGAGACTCGGGGCTTAAGAAAAGTCATATGAAAATCACATCTTTGGAAAAATGAAACACCCTAGTATATATGTCAAAAAGACATTAAGTGTCAGCAAATTCCAATTTATCATAATTAAATACATATACTTATATTACCCTTAAATTGTGAGGCTAACGCTTCCAGAACAAACATAAGTATATCTAAATATACCCTTCTAGCCACACCCTCTATTAATGCATCCCAAGAGAAGGGGATGCCATTACAAACACTAATTACACTAAAAGACCTAGATAGAACACCTATAGACTACACTGTTTACAGTCCATGGTGAGAACTAAATGCTCCTATTTACATTAACACCACATATACAAGAAGAGATGTATTCTTCTACAGCCATTCTATTGCCCAAAAGACGAGTAAGGTTTGAGACAGTGGATACCAGCGGGGCAGAATCTTCTGACACTGATAGGAATCTCTCATCTTTATCACATCCATCACCTCCTGTACACGGAAATCAGGAACAATATGGTTTTCCTCAAACTTACAAATCTCACTCTACACCGAGTCATTTTTTAGGGGTTACTACAAGGTCCCGAGGGGGAGGAACAATAGACCCCACATTAGGAGGGCAAAGCAACCTGTACAGACCACCCTGTCGGGGCAGACAGAGGATATAATTGTGAACTTAAGCACACATAGATTGACACCCACTGAACAAAAAGTACTAAATAAAGGGTTATCAAATTAGATGTATATAGGCTGAGTAGAACTATGAAAATCAAAGAATTTTTCCAAGACACTGAGAGTAAGAAAGTCACTTCTATTGATTTAAAGTGCAAAAAACCTAGTAACTTTGAGCCCACTAACTGTAGCCCAAGTACCAAGACTTTTATTAGATTGGTAACACTAGATCTGGACTCAGATAGAACACCGAAACCCTGGAAAAACAATCTGTCCAAGGAAGAGATGGAGGCTATCCACACGCTTCAGAATGACCCCTCTATAGTCATTAGGCCCGCTGATAAGGGTGGTGCGATAGTACTTTTAAACTACTCAGACTATAGAAGTGACATCCTGGAACAGCTGGCGGAGAAAGATACATACAAACCTTTGCACACTGATCCAACTTTTACGTATAAGAGGGAACTGGATATATTGATCCGGTTTGGATTTGAGCAAGGATTTATTTAAGGGCAGATCAGGGACTTTTGTATCACAACACACCCTAGTATTCCAATCCTATACACTATCCCTAAAATTCACAAAACGTTGAATAAGCCCCCGGGATGACCTATAGTGTTGGCGGTCCAGTCACTACTCCAACGAGTTGCCCAATATATTGATGCCCTTCTCCAACCTGTAGTCAGGGGTATCCGTTCCTTCGTTCTGGACACTAATGATCTTATCAGGCAATTGAAAAGTGTAGACATCCAAGAGGGGGACATTTTGGTCACCTTGGACGTTAATAGTTTGTACACTATTATTCCACATCAGGTTGGTCTGATAGCAGTTAAGAAACATCTCATGCAGGATCAGGCATACAATGGCCCTCCTGTTGAGTTCTTGCTGACCCTGGTTGATTTTTGTTTACATAAAATCTATTTTCGATTCAAACAGAATTTTTATTTACAGATTGCTGGCACTGCGATGGGCTCTTGCATGGCCCCTACCTACGCAAACATCTTTATGTCACATTTTGAAAACCACTATTTGTGGGGTCAATGTGATGGGTCTATTATCTTCTATCGAAGATACATAGACAATGTATTTTTGATTTGGCACAGGGGTCAGCAGGAATTCCAAGAGTGGTTTCATACCATCAACAGCACTGACACTACTGTTAGGTTTAAAATGAACCATAGTGATAATGAGATACATCTTTATAGATGGTAACAATGTGGGTACAACGTTATACAGCAAACCTACAGATAGAAATTCAATTCTTAGGGCGGATAGCTGCCATCCTCCCGCACTCCTTAAGGGCATTGTCAGATCACAAATGATCAGAACAGTATGTAATAATTCACATAGAGAAACCGGAAACTCCCAGTTGTCCAGAGTAAGGGACAAATTCTTACTGAGGGGATACAAATCCCGGCTGGTTGATGGTATCCTGGAAGAAGTATCACTTCTTTCCCAAGCGGATTTAATTGAGGAGAAACCACAGAAGATGATCGAAAATAAGCTTATCATGGCTACTAAATTTGCACTGACCACTATGAACACAGGCCACATACTGAGGACCCACTGGCCGATAGTATTATCTGATCCAAAATTACACTTTACTAGGAATCTGGTTCCTATGGTGGGGTATCGGAGAGCAACAAATTTGAAGGACATGCTGGTCAAGACAGATCCTAAACCATGTTACCAGAATGCAACCAGGGTCAACATCAAGGGTTCATATCGATGCCTAGGTTGTACTACGTGCAATGGGTTAATTAGCACTAAAATGTTCCATCATCCCTACTCTAACAAGAACTATACCATCAGGCACTCACTCACATGCACCACTATGCATGTGGTGTATCTACTGTTTTGCCCATTTTCCAATTTTTATGTTGGAAAAACAACAGGGACACTAAGAGAACACATGGCAAACCATAGGAGAGTGTCTTTCATATGGTACATTCTCATCGATCATGTGACCAGCTTGGATAGAGGAGGGGATAGGGGCAGGACGCTCCTTATGCGAGAAGCCCAGTGGATCGATAGGCTGGGCACAATTCACCCTGGAGGACTTAAGTCAGCTCTGGACTTTAAATCACATGTTTAGTCCATATGAGTGAGATACATACCTGGGGTGCTAGCCTGTGGTGCTAGCCTGTGGTGCTGGGACTTGGCTGGGAGCTTTGACTCTGAGAACCCATTATTTTGGGCCTTGGTTTCTTTTGGCTCTGGCTGCACATATCACCTGGAGCAGTTTTTTGTGTCAGAGGATCTGTGCAAGTTCATGCATCATGGGGGGTCACTCACAGATACATGTGACTTTACAAAGATATTAATTTTTTTTCTGAATGGCCAATTTACTAGAATATTGGGTACCACATACCAGGGGTGCGTATTGTCACTCTACTACTGTGTACCCACTAGGGCATAGGAATATACATGCCAGTAATGGCCATATGCAAGCATATAGGCACATGATGATATTTTATGTTAATTGCATCTATAATATAGTTTGAGTTTCTGAACTGATCTACATACCGTTCTTCTGGTGTACAAGGCAAGGATAAGCATTCGGTGGAAACATCTATTACTCTCAAAGTTTCCTGGACTTTGTAACCAGCAATGTTGGGCAATAGAATGGCTGTAGAACAATACATCTCTCCTTGTATATGTGGTGCTAATGTAAATAGGAGCATTTAGCTCTCACCGTGGACTGTAAACAGTGTAGTCTATAGGTGTTCTATCTAGGTCTTTTAGTGTAATTAGTGATTGTAATGGCAACCCCTTCTCTTGGGATGCATTAATAGAGGGTGTGGCTAGAAGGGTATATTTAGATATACTTATGTTTGTTCTGGAAGCGCTAGCCTTGCAATTTAAGGGTAATATAAGTATATGTATTTAATTATGGTAAATTGGAATTTGCTGACACTTAATGTCTTTTTGACATATATACGAATACATAGTATAGGCTTGTACAAAAGCAAGTATTATCGATATGATAAACTGTGGTATAACAGGAGATCAAGTTACACTTCATACATTTAGGAAACCTTGTTCAATAATAAGTGTAGAATATAGGTATGATTGCACAGTATTGATCACAGCACTTAATTTACACGTTGACACGCAAGCATTTCTGGTTGCCATGGTTTCCAATACCTACCGTAAACCAGACTCTCTAAAAATAATTTTTCTATCTCACATATATGGCCTAATACACAGAGCAAATACGGCTAGCATTTTGGGTGATTATATGTTTTTTGTACACTTGAGCCATATTGAAGGCTCATTTTCTTTGAGTAAATTAGAGCCGTAGTGGGGTACAGGACCGGAAGCGACGTGAGTACACTTCCTGTTACACAAGAAAGTGGAACGCAGGAATGCGTTCCAGCACTTTAGTTTGGCGCCACAACATTGGGAGGTTTGGATTTTGATTGATTTTGATTGATTTGTTTTTTACTATATATTGTGTGATTGTTGTCACTGTTGTTATGCTGATGAAGGGTAGTACATACCCGAAAACGTTTCATTAAAGTAACTTTGTTATTTCAAATAGAAGTCCTGTGAGTGCAATTTTTTGCTTTACTATTGCTCCTTGCTTTTGCACCCAGGCAGTTGACAATGGCTGGGTCGACCTGCAGATATATATATTTTATATCAATACTCAGAATACAATTAACCAATTGCAGTGGGACACTGAAAGTACATTTTTGGAAATATTATTATTTTATTTTTAAATAATAATAATGATAATAATCACAATTTAGTTAGTATGTTACTTTCTAGCTGTGCTACACAACACTGTATTGATGAGTCTTAAAGGGACGTGAAACACAAATGCTTTCTTTCATGAATCAAATAGAGAATACAATTTCAAACAACTTTCCATTTTACTTTTTTTAAATCTAATTTTCTTCATTCTATTGATCTCCTTTGTTGAAGAAATAGCAGTGCTCATGGGTGAGCCAATAACATGAGCCATATGTGCAGCCACCAATCAGCAGCTCTTGAGCCTACCTAGCTATGCTTTTCAGCAAAGGATACCAAGATAGTGAAACAAATTAGAAAATAGAAGTACTTTGCAAAGTTGTTTAAAATTGCATTCTCTTTCTGAATCATGTGGGTTTCATGTCCCTTTAATACCCCATACTTCACAGCTGTCCTGTATATTGGGGGATTGTCACTGGTTGGGAGATACAAGGGCCTCTATTTAAGAAAGTCTGGCGGACCTGATCCGACAGTGCAGATCAGGTCCGCCAGACCTCGCTGAATAATATGCTCTCCGTATTCAGCATTGCACCAGCAGCTCACAAGAGCTGCTGGTGCAACGCCGCCCCCTGCAGACTCGCGGCCAATGGGCCGCCAGCAGGGGGTGTCAATCAATCCGATTGTACTCGATCGGGTTGAATTCCGGTGATGTCTGTCCGCCTGCTCAGAGCAGGCGGACAGGTTATGGAGCAGCGGTCTTTGTGACCGCTGCTTCATAACTGCTGTTTCTGGCGAGCCTGCAGGCTCGCCAGAAACACGGGGCATCAAGCTCCATTCGGAGCTTGATAGATAGGCCCCAAGCTGTCCTCTGACCCACTGCACACTTGCACCCCCACTCCTCCTGTCGCAGCTCTGCCCATGAAACACGTCTTCCTCACCTCCATATCCTGCCTCTTGGAAATGCTAATAGATTTGATATCATCTTATTTTAATTCATGGTTGTTTTACTCAGAAAATAAATATTTTTGACATCTTTATTCAAATCTCATCCCTAGGAACAGATTGCTCATTGGCCTATAAAGAATACTCTCATAGCCCTTGTGGTAGAGAGGGATTTGCCTCTACAAGAATGAAACCAAAAGCAGTTTTATTCAGGTACAGTCAATTGTCAGAAAGCAAAATAGTTGTTAGATGCACTGAAAATTTATTTTTTTAATATCTAGTTACATAACTAGTATGCGTCAATATAAAGTAATTTATTTTCCTATGTAAACAATCAATTAAAATTATTTGAATGATGAGTAATCACCCATTGTTTAACATATTTTTTTCTCAAACATATCGCTATTTTTTTAGCAAGGTAGTTAATAAAGTATAGCATTTCTTATATAGGATATTTGTCCAAATAATTTCCTCTTCAATTTTGCGCTTGCATGCAATCCCGCCCCCTGCCAGCGCACAGCCAACCACAATAGAGGTGGCGTAGATGTTAGGGAAGCAGCGGTCTGGTGACCGCTGCTTGATAAATCCCGGCGAGCAAGTTCTTGAGAGAACTTGCTGCCGTAGGGGCTTAATAAATCTAGCCCTAAATTCTATGGAGATTTTTTAAGTTACCAACAGTTTCCAAACGTTACCACCTGTCATGTTTTGAACACACTTTTCCTTTAAATAACCAGAACTCTGATCATCATGTTACCTCCTCCTTCTCAACCACTATTTAACCTATTACTAACCTTTGCTTGGTAATTTGATTACCATATGAAGGATTCATTCCTTATGGATCAGCTTTTTCAAGCCTCTATTATCCTCCCGGGTAGTTTTCCAGCTACTAACCTTATCTCTGGAATTGCTCTCAACATTCTAGGATAGATTACGGATATCTCCTGTGAGTATACTAACCGTCACATTCCTCACCGCAGCAGCATTGTACTGCAGCTTACAAGCCGGATCTCTTCCACACTGACCGGTGACATCATCAGACAGCATGCCACTCTGCCTCTATCACTCTATCACTCTATCAGCACAGCTTCCATGCTTCCAGTGTTACCGAACCAAACAGTGAGTAGTTATACCACCTCCAAACGTAGCAGTAACCAGAGGAACTTACCGGACAGATATAGGTACCTGCTTATATTCTATTCTCATCTGAAAGTTTTCATAACGTATGTACCAGTCGGTTTACCTAACTGCCTATTAACTTACAAACTGACTGCACTAATCCATAAACTACGCATTCATAACGTACCTACCTGTTAGCTTGCCTATTGCCTACTAATTACAAATAGACTGCACTAATCCATAAACTACATATTCATAATGTACCTACCTGTCAGTTTGCCTATTGCCTACTAATTACAAATAGACTGTACTAATCCATAACCTTCACATAACCTGCATTGCCAACAACTGTTTGGCCTCCCCTCTGGCTTATAGTATATCAGCTACCGCTTAATCTGAGCTGATAAAGGTAAAAGTGTATTATCAAGTACTTAGCAATTAGCACTACTGTTACATTTACTGATCCTGTAGCAACACACGTACACTATATATGCTTGATAAGAACTGTTCCTTTACCTTAGTGGATACTTGTAACAGCATACTCACAGCATACTCACAGCTTTAACCTATGGTTACATATTCCATCTTGGGATCCATAGAGTTACACTCAGTCAATGAGCTAACTAGAACCTTAGTGTAACAACTTTTTGGGTTCGCCATATTGTGAGACTGAGTGGCAACAATAAGAGTTATTTTACGTATCTGACACCACCTCAATGGAAACTAGGGCTTTAATGGAGATAAATGTTTTTATCATTAGTTTCCCCAATTTACCACCTCAATGGAAACTAGGCCTAAGCTACTAGCCAGGACAACATGTTACTCGCCACTTCTAATCTCACCCACGCCACACCCACTACTTCACCCTCTCTTTGCATAAATTAAGCCATTGTGAAACATTTTGTAATATTGTTTTAATTTTATACCATAACAAATGAAATAATGCTACATATAGTAATAAATTAACAAAAACACGTTCATTGCAGTAAAAAAAATCAACTAGAGTTTCTGGGGAAGACAACAGCTAGATAGAAATAGGTTGTTGAACTGAGAGAATACAGAGAGTGTTGACAGTCATGAAAGGTCATAGCAGACCTGGAGATTTTTAAAAAAAAATAATTCTCTTTCCCTTCTCGCTCTTAACTATCTTTCTCAACTCCCTTCTCTCTTCAATTTCTCTTTTTGCCCTCTCCCTTCTCTGACAGGCCATACCTTCTATTTACACTCTCTTTCCCTTTTTCATATCTCTTTACTCTTTTTTTCTCTATTCTCTCTTAACTCTATCTTCTCCCCTTTCAGTTTTCCTCAGCAATCTCTCTCTCTGCCCAGTTAACCCTCTCAGAAGTGACAGCCTAAACACTAATGATGTTTCTACAGCCCTAGAGGAATAACGTATCCTTGCACTTTCATGTATATATAATATCCTGTTAGATAATAGTTTTAGCACATAGCCCAAAATGTGTGTTTGTCAGTGATGCAATAGGAATGTACATTCTGCAAATACAATGTGACAACTTTGCTACTTACAACATGCCACCAGACTCTTCAGACTCAAAATTCACTAACTAACTTTTACTCGCCACCATTAACTTTCAACCAATGACTAGTGGGCTTGTGGAAATTTGAGCTCTGTTAATATGTGTAGATACACGTATTAACACATAAATATATATGTATATAAGCATATACATATATATTTTGAATAATAACACAGTTCTCATAGGTAATAAATTAGCGCTACACTTGTAATCTAGCCCAAAATATTGAAAACATATTAATAATAATAATTATTACTTATTATAGTTACTGAAAAATATACATATATATTCAAATTCCTTTTTAGAATTTTTAAGAATGTCTATAATAATTATTTACATTAATTATAAATATTTTTCAATATTTTGGGCCAGATTACGTGTGGCGCGCTAACAGTTTATTGCTTGTGGTTGTGAGCATCTGGTGTAGTTATCATATTACAAGTTTAAAGTAAACGCGTTTGAGCGCAATTTAAGTTAACGTGCGTTGGGATAGCGTGTCTTCAGAGCTCTGGTTAACTGCTTTTGCAAAACAAAAATGTGGCACACAACACTTCAAAAATACATTACAAAGTACAGTTACAATCATAATAACAACGTCTGATAAAAAGTATTAAAAACAAATTGCAAAGATATGAGGTCTCATTTGTTAGACTGTGTATTGGAGCCCTTTGTAGTTAAGTAGATGAAAACATAAAAAAGCATATACGTAAATATGCAATACAGGTGGCCCTCGTTTTACAACTTTTCAATTTACACAGTTTCAGAATAACAACCTTTTTTTCCAGTCATGTGACTGCTATTGAAAAGCATTGAGAAGCAGTGCATTTATTAAAATAGCCAGTAGGTGGAGCTGTTCGCTTGTGTTGCAGCAAAGCCAAGCAAGCTGAAATTAATCAGTTTAACCAGACCTGAGCTATCAAGCAGATTTCAAAGGAACAAGATCTTCCTGTCTATAAATCAGTCCAGATTGGAATGCATAGAAAGAACTGTTTGCCGAAAAATGCAAGTGAAGTCTGTGTTGTGTGATTATTTTATTAGGTTTATAATGGTGTTTAGCAAATGTTTTTGTTCATTTAACTTAGTTTAATTATATATTCTGTGTTGTGTGATTATTTTATTAGGTTTATAATGCTGTTTAGCATTTAAAGTCTTCATTTCAAAGCTTTAAAAATAATGTATTAGGTGTTACTTACGCCAATTTTGAGAGGGGCCTGGAACCTAACTCCCTCACTTCCCATTGACTTACATTATAAACTGGGTTTCAAGTTACAACGGTTTCAATTTACATCCATTCCTTCTGGAACCTAACCCCGGCGTAAACTGATGGCTACCTGTATTCATATTTAATAAAGTGTAATACTGAATAATTACTGTAAATATTTCACATTCCAGTGCTCTGCACATAGCAGACTATATTCTAAGTATTTATAAATATATATATTCCTATATACAGTATATATATATATATATATATATATATATATATATATATATATATATATATATATATATATATATATATATGTATATATCTATACCTATATATAATCATCTATATATATATATATATATATATATATATATGTATATATATATGTATGTATCTATATATATTTTACAATAAAATCAGATAATATATATATATATAGTAG
Source organism: Bombina bombina (assembly GCF_027579735.1). Lineage (NCBI taxonomy): Eukaryota > Metazoa > Chordata > Amphibia > Anura > Bombinatoridae > Bombina > Bombina bombina. Next base: position 1,130,630,155 of record NC_069501.1, read on the forward strand.
ATATGTGCGATTCGTTTCGGATCGATACGGAAATTCAGAAAATTCAGCGATTCGGATCGAACCGAATTTCTGAATTAAAATACTGCCGAATTTACAGAATAAATCCGAATTACTTCGGATTTATTCAGTAAATTCGGATGGCCATGGATTACACTAGTATTGTACAGTATGGGGCCCATTTATCAAAGGGCTTGCGGACCTGATCCGACACTGCGGATCAGGTCCGCAAGACCTCGCTAAATGCGGAGAGCAATACGCTCTCCACATTTAACATTGCACCAGCAGCTCACAAGAGCTGCTGGTGCAACGCCGCCCCCTGCTGACTCGCGGCCAATCGGCCGCCAGCAGGGAGCTGTCAATCAACCCGATCGTATTCGATCGGGTTGATTTCCGGTGATTCCTGTCCGCCTGCTCAGAGCAGGCGGACAGGGTTATGGAGCAGCGGTCTTTAGACCGCTGCTTCATAACTTGTGTTTCTGGCGAGTCTGAAGACTCGCCAGAAACACGCCCCTTCAAGCTCCGTACGGAGCTTGATAAATGGGCCTGCTAAAGTCTAATCCCACCAAACACTTACCGAAATTCCGAAGCGAACCGAACCGAATCCAACCGAATTCAGCCGAATTTAGTACATAATATGATAATACTAGTCTAATATCCCACCTAACACTTACCGAAATTCCGAATTTCCGAACCGAACCGAATCCAGCCGAATTTATTCGAATCCGAATGAATTCGAAACAAATACGAACCAAATTTATTCTAATCCGAATGAATCCGAAACAAATCCAAACCGAATTGATTCAAATTTTTCCGAATTCGAATCGCTCCGAACCGAAATTTGAAAAAAAAACGAATCGATCCGAACCGAACCGAACTGAATTTTTTCGCCATGCACATGTCTAATATATAGAAATGTGTATTTATGAATAAATAGATCTTTTTTTGCTATGTGAAGAACATTGGAATGTGAAATATTCATATTTTTATGTCGGGTTAGCACACTTGAGAATATGCAATCAGGTTTGCACACGAGTAGAGTGTTAGGTTTTTTTCCCCACTTTTTTTGCTCCATTGACTTCTATCTGGGAATACGTTAACGTGATCGCAATATTCTAAGTTCGGCCCCTAGCAGGGTGTGTCAATCAACCTGATCGTATCCGATCAGGCTGATTGCTGTCCGCCGCCTCAGAGGTGGCGGACGAGTTAAGGAGCGGCGGTCTTACGACCGCTGCTTCTTAACTTCCGCTTCAGGCGGACCTGAAGCAGAGAGGGTCGGAAGCATCATCCACTGCTTCATAAATCGACCCCATAGTCTAGTCAAAATTAAACTTTCATGATTCAGATAGAGCATGCAATTTTAAGCAACTTTCTAATTTATTCCTATTATCAAATTTTCTTCATTCTCTCAGAAAGGGCTACCCAGGTGCTGAGCCAAAAATGTTTTTTCAAATAAAGATACCAAGAAAACAAAGAAAAATTAATAATTGGAGTAAATTAGAAAGTTAAAATTGCATGCTCTATCTGAATCATGAAAGTTTAGTTTTGACTAGACTATTCCTTTAAGAAGCAGCTCTTTTAAAATATTGGATTAAAAATTGGACAAAGGGCACTACTGTGTCTATCTACTTGATACCTTCTCAGTTTGTTAGAGGCCTTTGCTGTTTTCAACACAGGATTCCCAAACAACAATAATCAGGGCACATAGGAGTACAAGACAGAGGAGGCGAAACTCAGTCACAAACAAGTTAACAACATATAGGAAGGAAGAAGCAATTGCACTAGGGGTGTGCTAAAATATATAAAATAAATTTGTATTTAAAACCCATTTAAAAATACACAAATATTGAGACTAGCCATCTCTGCATGTTATTGTGAAGGTGACCTCTGGAATGCCCCCTTACAGGTGGACATAGGAGGAACAGATATTGTTATTTATGTTTCATGATTTACCTCTATACCTAGTAAAAATCTATTTAAACATAACAATACACAAATACACAGCATGCCCCCCAAACGTCTAATGTGATTTGCACCTTTTCAGATGCTTTCTTATGGATAGAAAATTAGGCAAAACCAAAAAAAAAAAATTGCTCAACCTGTTATGCGATATTTCTGCACGGCAATTGTAACCAAAGGGAATCTGATATAAAAAATAGTAGGCCAAGTGAAGCATCGAATGGATATACACTAATAGCTACTAGCGGGGGGCTCTCTAAGTCAATATGTGTGGACAGAAAAAAAAAAAAAAAAAAAAAAATGAATGTGATGAAATATTACAAAAAATGTGAATGTGATATCATTGAACATTCATAATTCTTCAAATGTACTGGTCGGTCCCGGCAGCTTTCTGTCTACGGGTGGTCAAACCCCTGATAGAAAGACGATCTGGGAAAAATAGAAAAAAACACAGGCGCCAATATATTTATTTATGCATTTGTACCACTTTTGTGTATAAGAATGTTTGTATGATATCAAATATAAATAAAAGAGTACTTCGATGTGGCAACAATAGTAAATTATTATTTTAGGGGAAAAAAAATGTGGAGCATGTCCAAACAGTGTACCTGACAGGACACATTATCTGCGAGCTCTGAAAGGATCCTCTCTAATCTGCCGATTATAGAGCTATAACAGCAAAATCATCTACACCATTCTCCAAATAATAGCTACATAACAGTCTGTGGCTATTTTCAGCTTATGAATGCTGTTTTAATGACTCAACGGCCACAGATCATCAGTTTAAGGCCTAAGGCGGCGGGCTACATCTAGGTAATGACACCCCCCGGACTCACCGGTTACCAGTGCTGGCAGAGGATACCTGCCTTACTGAACTTTTCTCCAACACCGAACAGCACAACATATTGTTACTAAACTAATAGCCTAACGAAATGCTTTACTTCCCAATCCACTCACCAGAATATTATCTAAAAATGGCGACCGCATGGGAGAACAATCCAACACAGATACAGAATTAGATCAGTGCTTCACAAAACTAGAGAACCTGCTACTCCAACTCTATCAAAGATCCATACCTAGAGACCTCATAAAACGCATGATAGTGCCTGAACAGAATGTTATACAAGACGAAACTTATGATGGCAACCAGAAGAGAGAGAAGAAGCTCCTTCCTCCACACATTCCCCCGGCTAAAACAGCGGACAGAGAGCTAACTAAAACTCCTCAAGAGGATCTGCGTAACCCCAGCACACCGCTGCTTAACCGGACACTTAACCCCTTAACGACCTGCGCGGTACCCTGGATTTCTCTCTGCAGCGATCTCGCTAAAAATAGTGAGATTGCGCTATTTCTGCATGCCCCACGAGTGGGGCACTGCAGAAATAGATTTGCAGAGTTACGGATGCAGAGAGGGCCACTCGTTAGTGGGTGGGATGGTAAGGAGGGAGGCAGGTGGGCGGCCCATCACTGTAGGGGGCGGGAGGAGGGTGGGAGTGGGTGGACCGCTACGCCACGCTACAGGCATTGGAAAAGAAACAAACAAGCGTCAATGAGGGGGATCCTATGTGGGATCCGTTGCCAGAAAGGGATCTGGGAGGGGGAGGGTATTGAGGGGGGGGGGGGGCAGCTACACTACAGAAAAAAAGGATTCTTGCCGACCACTAGATGACCACAACATACTGATATATCACAACAACAAATTTAGAGAAAGATGTTTCCTATATCTCTAGTCATGTAGCTATGGTAGTCTACCTTCCTTTCCCACTCCCTACTTGCCTTTCTTTATCACATGTCACTTGTCCATGTTTAAGATGGTTACATTTACAAGGTGTTCTTTTTATTTTAGAACAGTTATGAATTGCCTCAGTTTGGCCTTAATTCCTATTTACTATACTTTTACAGAGTTATATAGTGTTTTTAGTATAACCATACATAATTCTTAATAGACCTTACCTTTATATTACCCCTATTTTTCATACTTACCCGTAAAATAAAACCTAAGCTAGATACAATATAACTAATAGTTATATTGTATCTAGCTTATGTTTTATTTTAATTTCACAGGTACGTTTGTATTTATTTTAACTAGGTAGACAAGTTAGTAAATAGTTATTAAATATTTACTATCTACCTAGTTAAAATAAATACAAATTTACATGTAAAATAAAACCTAACCTGAGTTACACTAACACCTAACATCACAATAAAATTAAATAAATGAAAGTAAAAAAATACATTTATCTAAATTACACAAAATAAAAAAATAAATTATAAAAAATAAAAACCAATTACTCCTAATCTAATAGCCCTACCAAAATAACCCCCCCCCCAAAAAAAATAAATAAAACCCCTAGCCTACACTAAACTGCCAATAGCCCTTAAAAGAACCTTTTGCAGGGCATTGCCCCAAAGAAATCAGCTCTTTTACCTGTAAAAAAAAATACAAACAACCCTCAACAGTAATACCCACCACCCACACAACCAACCCCCCAAATAAAAACCTACCTAAAAAACCTAAGCTCCCCATTGCCCCAAAAAGGGCATTTGGATGGGCATTGCCCTTAAAAGGGCATTTAGCTATTTTACATTGCCCAAACCCTAAGCTAAAAATAAAACCCACCCAATAAACCCTTAAAAAAACCTAACACTAACCCCCGAAGATCCACTTACAGTTTTTGAAGACCGGACATCCATCCTCATCCAGCCGGGAGAAGTCTTCATCCAAGCGGCAAGAAGTCCTCAACGAAGCCGGGAGAAGTCTTCATTCAAGCGGCAAGAAGGACTTCTTGCCGCTTGGATGAAGACTTCTCCCGGCTGGATAAGGATGGATGTCCGGTCTTCCAAAACTGTAAGTGGATCTTCAGGGGTTAGTGTTAGTTTTTTTTAAGGGTTTATTGGGTGGGTTTTATTTTTAGCTTAGGGTTTGGGCTGAAAAAGAACTACACCCTGTTCCAAATTATTGTGCCAATTATATCTTTCTCATTTACCTAAATAATTGATGTAAACAACAGTCAGCATAATTCTCATGCTATCAACTATTAAGAGTCCAATTCAAATGTTATTGAACAAACCTCCTAATGATAACAGTATTTTTTTTCAAAATAAAAAACTTACAATGCACTGTTCCAAATTATTATGCACAGAAAGTTTCAAAACACTTTATAGGTTGTAAAGAACTGAAAATTGTCATTTGTTGTGTTTGCATCATATTTACTGAAATCAAAAGCTATTTCAATCAAACTTTGAACAACATTTTAGCTTTTTAAACATTTTAACAGGTCACGTTACATTTTAACATAGGACCCCTTATTTGATAGCAGCTTCACAAGTCTTGCATCCATTGAACTTGTGAGTTTTTGGACAGTTTCTGCTTGAATTTGTTTGCAAGATGTCAGAATAGCTTCCCAGAGCTTCTGTTTGGATGTAAACTGTCTCCCACCGTCATAGATCTTTTGATTGAGGATGCTCCAAAGGTTCTCAATAGGATTGAGGTCAGGGGAGGATGGAGGCCACACCATGACTTTCTGTCCTTTTATCCCCATAGCAGCCATTGATGCAGAGGTATTCTTTGCAGCATAAAATGGTGCATTGTCATGCATGAAGATGATTTTATTACGGAAAGCATAGTTCTTCCTTCTGTACCAGGGAAGGAAGTGGTCAGTCAGGAACTCCACATACTTTGCAGAGGTCCTCTTTACACTTTCGGGGACCCTAAAGGGGCCGACCAGCTCTCTTCCCATGATTCCGGCCCAAAAAATTACTCCACCACTGCCTTGCTGACATCGCAGCTCTGTTGGAACAGGGTGGCCGTCCACCAACCATCTACTACTCCATCCATCTGGACCATCCAGGGTTGCACGGCACTCATCAGTGAACAGGACTGTTAATTAGTCTTCATGTATTTTTCTGCCCAATGCAGCTGTTTCTGCTTGTGAGCATTGGTTAGTGGTGGCCGAATGGAAGGTTTATGCACAGTTGCAAGACTCTGGAGGACTCTACACCTTGATGTCCGTGGGACTCCAGAGGCACCAGCAGCTTCAAATATCTGTTTGCTGCTATGTAATGGTATTTTAGCAGCTGCTCTCTTGATCCGATGCATGGATCTGGCAGAAATCTTCCTCAATGTGCCTTTATCTGCACAAACCCGTCTGTGCTCTGAATCAGCCACAAATCTCTTAATAGTGTGATGATCACGCTTAAGTTTTCATGAAATATCTAATGTTTTCATACCTCATCCAAGGCATTGAACTATTTCACTCTTTTCGGCAGCAGAGAGATCCTTTTTCTTCCCATATTGCTTGAAAATGGTGCTCTGCTTAATAATGTGGAACACCCTCCTTTAGTAGTTTTACCTTTAATTGGGCTCACCTGGCAATCTAATTATCACAGGTGTCCGAGATTGTTTTCAGTGATCAAAAGAGCCCTGAGACACTATGCCATCCATGAGTTAAACTGAAATAAAAAATATTTAATCTTTGTGACACTGAAATAGAATTTGCATAATAATTTGGAACAGGGTGTAAATGCCCTTTTAAGGGCAATGCCCATCCAAATGCCCTTTTCAGGGCAATGGGGAGCTTAGGTTTTGTCAGGAATTTAGTGTTGGTTAATACGCTAATCATCTACATATTCTCCTTTTCAGTTACTTCCCCTTTAATTCTGGGAACCCCCTCCTTACATCCGCTATAAATAGCCTTCTAGTACTTTGCCTACTGCTTGGTATTGTCACTGTTTCTGTAAACAGTCATCCTCAGCCAATCTCTTTACTTGTCTAGTAAGTTGTTTCGCTAATTCCAGCACTTGCACCGCATTACCTTGCGAGGTTACCGTCTATGCAACCTGGAACTTCCTGATCTAATTTCCATCTTCAGGCCACGCACCTCTTACTACCAGCAGCACGGACTTCCTTTTGCGGTGACGTCACACGCCGGCTTCACACTTGCTTCTCTCTCTGCTGACAGCAGCTACGACTCATTCAGCCAGCAAGGTAAACGGTAGCTACCTAACCTTAATTCTGATGTCTATTTGTTACAGAACATTTGCTGAAGTTAATTTGTTGCCTTATTACGCATTCCTAGTAAGCGTTACTTTTACCTTATTTCACATTGCCAAGTAAGTGTTACTTACTTCTAGAATCTTTGCTACTAATGTGCACTTCCATTACTCTTTACCTCTGATTATTTTGGTATTTGTGTTTCTCTGCAACCTCCAGTCTCTTTTATTCACTCTAACATTACCTTAGTGTATACACCTATTGTTAAAAGGTATCTTAAGAGGATAACCCTGCTGCATTATTTAGTGAATTTCTCACAGGTGGCAGCAATAGTGTTTTCTCCCCTTAATTCAACCTACTAATAATGCTCAATGATTACTGGGGGTTTTACATTACTTTCATGAGTAGTTAAAGTTCTATCCCAGAAGTCAATCTGCAACACAACAATTCAAACATTCCCATCCCAGCAGTTCTGGTTCATAACTTACTTTATCCTTATGTTACATACTTGCAACTAAAGCCTGACAAAATACCAAGCCATTTACAATGGACCCAGTTGAGATGGTGTCACACATGCAAACACTTAACCAAAGAGTAGATATGTTAATTGACAGGTTAAAAACCCTAAAAGCTGAGAATGATGCCTTAAAGCTTTACATCAAAGAGATAGTAGAAACTAAAACACACATAACAGAACCTCAAGTCAGTCCGCCTGAAATATTCTATGGGGACAGGTCTCAATTTAGGGACTTTAAGAACGCTTGTTACCTCCTATTTTTCTTAAAGCCCCACACTTATCCCACTGACAGAACCAAATTTTTAACAACAATCTCCTATTTAAGAGGGGAGCCCAGAACATGGGCAAATAGTTACTTTGAGACTAATGACAATATGCTTAACTCCATAGACTCCTTCTTTACCGCCCTTGCCCAATTATATGACGATCCATATAAGCAGTTAACTGTTGAGAATGCTATGAGGTCCCTCAGACAAAAAAAAGGTATGTTGAGGAGTACATAACATAATTAAAAAAATGGGCTAAGGACTCTCAATGGAATAACCTATCCTTAAGGAATCAGTTCCGGTTGGGCTTGTCGGAAGCAATTAAGGATGAGCTGTCTCGTATAGACTTACCTTCTACCTTAGAGGAGCTCATTAACTTAACCATAACTATAGACAGGCGGCTTAGGGAGAGGCAGCATGAAAGATCCTATCATGACACATCAGTTAAAAAATACCATCACACTAGTTCTTCACTCCCGACACCTAAGGTTACCACTGAACCGATGGATATTGGCTTCCTTAAAGGACCACTTAGCGCCCAAGAAAAAACAAGAAGACACAATAATAATCTTTGCATGTATTGTGCTTCGGAAGAACACAGAGTCAAAGATTGTCCTATTCTTCAGCGACAGAACAGGGGTAAGACTCTCACAATTAATTAATGCCAAAGTACTCATACTCCAGCAACCACATATTGTAAACTCCCACTTTTTTTACAGTGGCCAATTCTTCGGGTCAACACTACCGGGATAATTGACTCTGGGGCTACAGCTAACTATAATGTGCAATTCACTAAAGCAAATAAAATTCCACTAGTTAAAAAAACCCTATTTATTTAAGAGTTATTGATGGCAATGTTATTTCCTCTGGGCCAGTTGAATTCGAAACCATACTATTATTAGTATCTATCCAGAATCATCATAGGAAATACCTTAGTTTCGATGTTATTTCCTCACCTATCTTCCTCTTAATCTTAGGGTTAAAATTGTTAACTATGGGGGCGGAACCAGCAGCCAAAGCAGAAAGACGCACCATTTCAGAGCTCCTAGCTTTTGATCATTAAATCCTCATTTAAGGGCATCTTAGCAATTTATATATTTTTATTTTTTGCTCTTAATATGTCCCAGACCATAGATTGTATGATTTGAGCCAAAGGGACAAAATAACTGACGCCATATCTGAACAAAGAGCTCATATCTCTTGGTGACCGGGCCACGGAGTAAACCGCCATACTTGCAGATACCCACACCCCATATAGGTTGACAGAAGATAGAGATTCTACACTCCTCAGCATGATTATGGAGAAGCATATCCTAACTGCGCTACAGGACCTTATGCACTCCCTAGACTCTCATCAGCAAGCCTTTATAGCGGAGTTGAGAACTGCTATGGCCCCATTGCAGACTACCACGTTAACAAGGGAAACTGAGGAGGAAACTGATCGGCATGAAGCAGGCTCGCCACCATGTACAGCAGACCGGCCCCAAGACCTAGAAGAGTTTTACACTATTGAAACAAAGGGCTCCGGTCTCCAGTTGGCAGCACGGATAGACATACCTGAGCAGAACAGTACCTTACAGCCTTCCTCCATTCATGCAGGGCCGTTGGAGGTCTTTCGGGTAAAGCAGTACAGTTTGACCCAAGCTTACAGACTGCTAATGACAGCCCACATACCCTTTGGGGTTGCAGAGACAGACCTGTCTAGAAGTCATTCTACGGCGGCAGAAGTTAAGTCACGTGGGTCGCCTAAGCCAGGGATAGAGGTGAACACAATAGATTCAGAGTATACGGCCCTGAAAAAGAGATTGAAAAATACGACTAATAATGGCGGTTCAGCAGCGCGATCCCCCTCCTACCATAGAAAGAGCTGGAGCGACACCCATCAGAAGCCCGCCGGATCCATCACCCGGAGTATAAGCCTTTCTCAAACACGCAGTTGCTGTTCCTGTTCCCAAATTCTGCTGGTGGGCTCTCCCATAAAGAAGTCCTGTTTTCTATCTCTGTATGTTCCGGGGAGGTCGTCATGGGATCCTGGGAGATCTCCCTGTCGCAGACTGATCCACAGACTGCACTGAGTTCAGGTAACAGGAGGAATCACCAGAGCTTAGACTGTATCAGGGCAGTTTGAACTATCCTTGCAGACCTGAAGGACTAAAACTCTTTAATAAAGACAGGTATCTTAGATAACGGTGTCTATTTCACTCCACTATGCTCGGCTAAACTATCCTTAGCTGCTCCCGAACTATTCCCTAACTTTTAGTAGTAATAGTAAGGACCTGTCGCTTACCATCCTACGGATTTGAATGTACATAAAAACTAAACAGTTTGATACCATGGACTGAGCCTGTCCTTCTGTGAAAGTGTATTGTAAGACACGGTCCTGAATCGCTATCTTAACACTTGTTTGTCCCTCCTTATTTTTATATTAATGTTATTCCATTTTCTTACTTACCCTGTGCCTGGGCAGTTTTAGGTATGGGGTTGTGAAATGTTTGCCTTATAGATATCAGATTTTATTGTCCGCTATTTCTTTAAGTGTTGTATAGTATTATATATTTTATTATACACCTATTTAATCTGAGGAGAGTTAGGTTGCTATTTAGTTTTTTATGTAAGAGTATGCTATTATAGTTATAACGGTCTCATGAGAGCTCTCACTCCTCTTTACACTGACAAGCATGGTGACATGTTTTAACCTAGGCGCTAGCTTGTCATTATGCTCTTGTACCTATTTGTAGTACATTTAACAACTATGCCTGGTATTATATACTTCATACCCTCTACAGTATAGCTTTCATAATTGTTATTTGCAGCCTCGTGCTGAATGCTATGTCACATGTTGTTTCATAATATTTGTTCATGCACACTGTTATTGCAGGGCTAAAAATTTGCGCTATCTATTCGCTTAGTATCAATAAGAGCCAATCTACATGTTAGCGGGAAAAATGCAGCACTGCTGTTAGTTTAGCTTTCTAAGTAGCTGTTCTACAGTTATATATTGAATACTAATATTCTCTACTTCATTTAGCACTCTATTATTATACACAGCACTGCTACCTTCTATATAGTACAGTATACCATGTCCTTTTTAAGGGTGTCATTTGAGTAAGTAATCATATAGCTAAAGCAGTCAGCTCATAAACCGTCTATTACATATATACTATATTCTAGTTGAAGGAAGTAGAATCTAATTTCATATCAGAGTGAGCTTTGTTATCCCCACTCGTGTATATCCTTAGAAGTTATTTCTCCTGGACAGGTTTTGTTATATTAGTGTAAGTTGGTTGATCAGTGTTTAGACGTTTAACCTATACAATTCCTAGTGCGTCCACATAAATGACAGCTCTACTACTTAGAAATATTACCATACTTATGTTTATGATTAACATATAAATAGAGGTTACTGCACAATGTGGTTTCATATGTATATTCTCCAAGGCTTGCTCTTATAATCTATGCTGGTTTAGAGAATAACTAGCTATTTTTTCTTGAAAAGCCTGTACTCCTTTCTTTTTCTTACAGTTTATTTTATCATGTGAAGTTAGTATTTGCTCTATTATTTTGTGAGGTATTAGATATATGGGGTAAGTAGATAATATCGCTCCAGTGTAGCTCTCATTCTGATGTCTCCTTTATGTGCCATAAATAGGGAGCCAATTATATGCCCTCATTATCCTTACATTGGCTTTAGTTGTAAGGTGCTCTTATGTTTCAACAGAGGATCTGTATTAGGACCTAACTTAGAATACATTATATATACTAAATCAGAGAGATTAAGCTTAACGTCACATGGTTGACCAGCAACCTATTTATACTCCCATCCCTCAATGACTGACACACAGCTATGTCTAAATTTGTTTCTGTATACATACTAACTGGCTCTGCCCTCCCCCTCCCCTACTTTATTCTGAGCGTCTCTCGCCCGCTGTATTCCCCCTTCCCCATAAAATTATTGAGCTACCTCCTCCCTAGCCCTAATTTTAATTGAACAGATACCCTAATTTTTCTTTATTTGGTTAAGAGAGGACCATTTTCGCTTATATTAGTTTCATGATACTCAATAATAAAACTGAAGTCTAGCTATAAGTTTGCCCACAATGTATAGTAACACTAGGATTATTTGAATACATTGCTTTTCTAACTGTGCTGTATATACAGTTATCTGTGAATGTTTCGAGGCATACCCTTTGTTTATTGTATTTGTTTTTGACTTCAATAAGAATTATTTCAAAAAAAAAAAAAAAAAATGGTTAACTATCCATAACCCTCATATATCATGATTGTCAATGACAGTACAATTTAACTCAGAGTACTGTACATCACCTGTTTCCCAACACAGATTCTAAAAACCTAAAAACCACTGAGTTGCTTACTGATATCTCCATACCTCATGAATACATTGACTTTTCTGATGTCTTTAGTAAAAAAGAATCAGAGAATCTGCCTCCCCATAGGAAATTTGATTGCCCGATAGAACTCCTTCCTGGTGCTGAGATTCCCTGTGGGCATATCTTCCCCTTATCTAAGCCAGAACTATCATACCTGAAGTCCTACTTATAAGAAAATATGAGAAAAGGCTTCATTCGCCCATCCACCTCTCCAGCCGGGGCAGGCATTTTCTTTGTGAAAAACAAGGATGGTTCACTAAGACCAATAGTGGACTATAGACAGCTTAATAAAATAACTATTAAGAACCGCTACCCTCTCCCCCTAATTTCGGAACTTATTGTAAGATTGAAAGGTGCAAGGTTCTTTACCAAGCTCGATTAAAGAGGAGTCTATAATCTTGTCTGTATAAGATCTGAGGATGAATGGCTGACAGTGTTTCGTACTCTATACGGACTATACGAATACACTGTCATGCCATTCAGGCTCTGTAATGCCCCAGCTACCTTCCAGCATCTTATCAATGATTTATTCAAAGACATCTTGGATATTTATCTTGTAATCTATCTAGACGATATCCTTATATACTCCAAAACCCTCAGCGAACATAGAATACATGTTAGACAAGTACTCTCTAGATTACGAAGTAACAGCTTATTCGCTAAACCAATAACTTTCTTAGGGTACGAAATCTCTGCTTCTGGTATACATATGGAAGACACAAAAATTCAGTCAGTTACTAATTGGCCAACCTCCAGGAATAAAAAGGATGTGCAAAGATTTATGGGGTTTGCTAACTTTTATCGCAAATTTATAAAAAATGTTGCCACTTATGCTAAACCCTTAACTACAGCAACACTACCACAAACACCATGGTGCTTACCAACCTCCAGGAGATCTGTATTCAGGGCAGCGTATCTTCAGTGGAACACCGGTCAGTCCTCTCTTCAAGCTCCTCCTCACTTCCTAGGTGCCTCAGGCATACAGACGTCAACGTCACAACGTCACAATATCAAATAGAATTTCTGACAAGCCGGGCATCACACAGAGGTAAAGTTTAAAAAAGTGGATACAGGGGGTTCCATAAAAAATATATAACTTTTATTACGTGAGACAAGCTAAAAACAAAAGCAGGGCTCGCAGCCCATAGTGTTAGAACAGGGTTTTCAGTGAAAGATACAAATGAGCAGACATGTTTCATGTGGGGCTACCACACTTGCTCACTGCTTACTGAGCTCTCCACTGAAGTCTCTATTTAAAGAGACAGACAACATTTAATTACCTTAATTAATTACACATCGTTCTTAAAAACAGTTACTCAAAAAATGAACCCTTATCTAACCTAACTACCAAAATTTCATGTGGAAACCAGTGACAGGCTGATATTAACTCTATCATGTACAGTACAAATAAATACATTGCTTTGTATGATTCACTTCATTAACCTAATACAAAAATTCAAATATCCAAAACTACAAACGGCATTAAATTAGTTTGAAAGACAAATGATAAACAGTCCCTCAATTTTCTCCATACATTAAAATGAATTAGATATTACATATTTCTAAATAAAGATCCAAGACATATACAGGGGATAAATTCTATCAAAGGACAGAATCTACAGTCAAATGAACAAATTTACATCACTTTCCATATTTATCCCCCGTGGATGCCTAGTATTTAGATAAAAAATCCATTTAGCTTCAATATAATTCAAACGATATTCCCTGTCCCCTCCTCTCTTGTGTGCTGGGACATGGTCTATGGCTTGTATGGAAAGTAATGAGGCATCTCCTGCGTGTTCATTCTTAAAGTGTCTTGCCACAGGGGTAAATATCTCTGGATCCTTTATATCCCTAACATGTTCAAGTGCCCTGTCTTTTAGAAAACGTTTGGTTTTGCCAACATACTGAATCTGGCACCCCCTACAGGTCAACAAATAAACTACATGTGTAGATTTACAGTTTAATTTGAACCTAATTTCATAAGATCTATTTGTCACAGTAGAGACAAAATGTGTCCCCTCATTTACATACATACACACCTTGCAGCGTGTCGCCTTACATTTATAAAAACCTAATCTATTAGGGAGCGACGTTCTAATATTATACTCCGTAAATCAGAGGGAGCTAGCAAATTCCCCAAAGTTTTTCCTTTTCTGGCTACACATTTACACCCTCCTGTGGCCAATACTTCTAAACTCGGGTCACCAGCCAAAATAGGTAGATTCTGTTTTATGATATTACAGATTTTTTTTAACTCCAGGCTATACGGGGTTCTAAAAATGATTTTATTCCCCACACTTATTGGGGTACCCTTTTTGGTGTTTTTGTATTGTAAAAGTTCCTCTCTTTGTAGCTGATCTACATCGTTTTTAACCTCGCTTAATAATTTATTAGGGTAGCCTCTACTTTGTAGCCTGTTTTCAAGTAATTCACATTGTTCTTTGTAAATCTTGTCATCCGAGCAAATCCGTTTAGTACGAATGTACTGTCCCTTCGGAATTGCCTTTTTCGCGTGCCCTGGATGGCATGATTTATAGCTGAGGATGGTATTCCCTCCTGACGGTTTCCTAAATACATTAGAGCTAATATGACCAGTACAAGGATTAACTTCTAGTTCCACATCAAGGAACTTAATTGTAGTTTCATGTTGTTCAACAGTAAATTTTAACCCTACTGTATTGGTATTGAGGTTATCTACAAATTTCTGTGCAGAATCAGCACTTCCATCCCACACCACCAGGAGGTCGTCAATATACCGGCCATAATAAACTATTTTAGACTTAAAGGGGTTGCTATCTCCATAGACGTGGGCGGCCTCCCACCAACCCATAAAAAGGTTGGCGTAAGAGGGGGCGAATTTTGCCCCCATGGCCGTCCCACGCCTCTGGAGGTAGCAACAACCCTCAAAAAGAAAAAAATTATGTGTCAACAAAAACTCAATAGCTGTTAGCAAAAAATGTTTCAAACCAGTTCCATAATTTGAGTGCTTATCCAAAAAATAAGAAATTGCCGTTAACCCCTGATGGTGCGGGATGGAGGTATACAAAGACACCACGTCAATTGTCACAAATCTATATCCCGTTTGCCATGTCAGATTTCTAACCAAATTTAAGACTTGAGTAGAGTCTCTGATATAACTCATAAGCTCTGTTACTAAAGGCTGCAAATAAGAATCAACCAGTTCTGACAGTGGTTCTAAGAGGGACCCTACCCCAGATATGATGGGCCTACCCGGGGGGTGGGTGCTATCTTTGTGCAGTTTAGATAAGAAGTAAAAAATAGGGGTATATGGTTTGGAGGGAAGGAGAGTTTCAAATAATGTCTCGTTAAAAGCCCCCACTTGTTTACCTAGTTCCAAAATATCCCTTAATTTTGTTTGGAATTTTTGTGTTGGATTGAAACTTAATTTAAGGTATACTGACTCCTAGTTGATGATGAGCCTCTGCCACATAGTATTCCCTATCCATAATCACGACGTTTCCGCCTTTATCAGAGTTTTTTATAACAATGTCAGAATTTAATTTTAGTTGTTTTATTGCTTTATTCTGTTCAAATGTTAAATTGTGTATGTATTGTCCCTTAGTTTTATCTTCCTCCTGGATTTTTTCTGAGAGTATTTTTAATTGCCGCTCCACTGTACGCTGAAATATCTCAATTGACTTACTCCTACGGGTAGAAATTACTATGTTTCATACTAGGTTTAAACTTAGGAGCTGTTACTGGAGGCTCCTGATCCACATTGTCATTTAGCAATGTTTAAAGTTCAAGAACAAAGCATTGTTAATCAAAGCTAAGAGCACTGGCCTCTATCTTAGATGCAGGTATGGCAGGTGTAATTTCCTCTTGTTCAGCACTATCCATGGAACCTTCAAAATGTTTCTTCAGAGTAACTTTTCTAATGAATTTATTGACATCATGGATAGTGCTGAACAAGTTGAAATGTGCAGTAGGGACAAATCCCAAACCCAAACCCAGAACCTCCACCTCTGTTCTGTATAGCTCATACTGAGAAAGATTTACTACATTCTTTATACATATTTCCTCGTGTAAGTGCGCGTCTGATATTGTATTTTGTTTTTGTTTGGTTTTTCTCCTCCCTCTGCACCCCCTTCTTGTTTTTTTCTTTTTGACTTGCTCCCTGTGCGCCATTCGTTTTTTGACTGTGTATTGCCCTCCACCTGTGGTGTATCTAATGCAGACATATTGCTCACAATTTCTATTTCCTCATTGGACTCATGGTCGGAAGTGTCAACATCATACTCAGTTTCTTCGAAGTGTACCTTTTTATTTGATTTGGGTGTAGCCCCCATTCTAGAATCAATCTTACCACTTCTCTGAGACAATTTAGTATAATGCTGACCCCTTCCACTCTGTACCTGCCATCTGTAAACCTTATTAAAATCGTAATCTCTCTTGTCACGTGACAATTTTTGTTTTTTAGCTTGTCTCACGTAATAAAAGTTATATATTTTTTATGGAACCCCCTGTATCCACTTTTTTTTAACCCTTAACTACTCTAACAAAATCCAACGTCATCTTTCGTTGGACAAGTGATTCAGAGAAAGCCTTTGAGTTTTTAAAGAGAAAATTCACATCAGCACCCATCTTAAAATTTCCTAACCCGGAGCTACAATACATACTTGAAGAAGACGCCTCCGACTTCGCACTCGGTCCTGTTCTATCACAACTTCTTCACCCAGTTGCCTTCTACTCGACAACTATGACTCCCCCCGAATTGAATTATCCAATAGGGTATAAAGAATTACTAGCAATAAAGGTTTCTTTCAAACATTGGCGTCACCTCCTGGAAGGCACAATCCTGCCTATCATCATCTACATGGACCACAGAAACCTACAGTTCCTCAAATCTACTAGGACTTTGACTGCAAGGCAGGTAAGATGGAATTTATATTTCTCTAGGTTCAACTACCTGATCACTTATAGGCCTGCATCAAAGAATGGGAAGGCAGATGCACTATCGCGTATGTCTGAAAAAACATGCAACACACTAAGTAAACAGACTGTTATACCTGAACAGAACATCCTATCCTTCTCCATTGATACCACTACTTATCTAAAGGAACAACAACAAAAAGATCTTACAAAACCCCTAAATAAATTACAACAAAACCCTAATGGGTTATATTATCATGAAGGTAAAATTTATATATCCCCATCAGTCAGAGAGCTCTTACTACAATCTGTGTACAAATCACCTCTGGCAGGTCATGCAGGCATAAACAAAACACAAGAAATTGTAAAAAGATCCTATTGGTGGCAAAAAATGACCGCAGACATCACAAAACATGTACTCACTTGTAGGACTTGTACCACCTCAAAGAAAAGCAACCAACCTCCTTATGGGCTACTATTACCACTAGCTACCCCATGTAGACCATGGATGGATATTTCCCTTGATTTTATAATCGATCTACCCAGATCATCCAACAACACTACCGTTCTAGTCGTAGTAGATCTGTTTAGCAAAATGGCTCATTTCCTACCTTTCCATAAATTGCCCAGTGCCTCTGAGACTGTCCAGTTCCTACTAATCCATCGTAAGTGACCAAGGATCTCAGTTTACTAGTAGATTCTGGACAGAATTCTGTAAATCCTTTGCTATAGATAAACTACTTACCTCTGCATACCATCGACAATCTAATGGCCAGACCGAAAGATGTAATCAGTGGTTGGAACAGTTCCTCTGTAGTTTTTGTTGTTTCCAACAACATCACTGGTCAGATCACCTATCGTATGCAGAATTCAGCTATAATAATACAATACATTCAACAACAAAGCAAACTCCATTCTACATCAGTTATGGATACCATCCCACTTTCCACTTGCTACCGTACAATGAGAGTTCTTCACCAATCGTCACAGATTTAACAAACTCCATATCCTCCAACTTCTCAACCATTCGTTCCACTATCGATGAGGCAAAAAGAATCCAAAAGAATTACTATGATAAAAAGAGAACACCACCCCCACAGTATTCCATTGGAGACCTGGTCTGACTTTCGACTAAGAATTTACGTTTGACTACTCCATCAAGGAAACTCTCTCCTCTCTATATCGGACCTTATCCAATCATCCAACTTATCAATGTCAATGCAGTCCATTTACGTCTTCCAGATAATTTAAAAATTCATCCCACGTTTCATGTTTCCCTCCCGAAACCCTACAGAACAGTTCGGAATTCCACCTCACAGCTTGCTACACCTAAAATTCTGATTGATCCCGACACAGAATATGAGGTTCAATCTATATTGGACTCAAGGCGCTATCGGGGTAACCTACAGTACCTAATACGATGGAAGGGCTACACCCAGGATGACAATTCATGGGATCCGGCCGCCAACATATCTGCACCCAGGCTAATATCTCGATTCCACCAACGGAACCCTGACCGTCCCCATCCTTGAGCCGCAGAGCAGTTCCTTTAGGAGGGTGTACTGTCAGGAATTTAGTGTTGGTTAATACTACTTATGCTAATTATCTACATATTCTCCTTTTCAGTTACTTCCCCTTTAATTCTGGGAACCTCCTCCTTACATCCGCTATAAATAGCCTTCTAGTACTTTGCCTACTGCTTGGTATTGTCACTGTTTCTGTAAACAGTCATCCTCAGCCAATCTCCTTACTTGTCTAGTAAGTTGTTTTGCTAATTCCAGCACTTGCACCGCATTACCTTGCGAGGTTACCTTCTACCCAACCTGGAACTTCCTGATCTAATTTCCATCTCCAGGCCACACACCTCTTACTACCAGCAGCACAGACTTCCTTTTGCGGTGACGTCACACGCTGGCTTCACACTTGCTTCTCTCTCTACTGACAGCAGCTACGACTCATTCAGCCAGCAAGGTAAACGGTAGCTACCTAACCTTAATTCTGATGTCTATTTGTTACAGAACATTTGCTGAAGTTAATTTGTTGCCTCATTACGCATCCTATTAAGCGTTACTTTTACCTTATTTCACATTGACAAGTAAGCGTTACTTACTCCTAGAATCTATGCTACTAATGTTTGCTTCCATTACTCTTTACCTCTGATTATTTTGGTATTTGTATTTCTCTGCAACCTCCAGTCTCTTTGATTCACTCTAACATTACCTTAGTGTAAACACCTATTGTTAAAAGGTATCTTAAGAGGATAACCCTGCTGCATTATTTAGTGAATTTCTCACAGGTGGCAGCAATAGTGTTTTCTCCCCTTAATTCAACCTACTAATAATGCTCAATGATTACTGGATTTTTTACATTACTTTCATGAGTAGTTAAAGTTCTATCCCAGAAGTCAATCTGCAACACAACAATTCAAACATTCCCATCCCAGCAGTTGTGGTTCATAACTTACTTTATGGGGCCTATTTATTAAAGGTCTTGCAGACCTGATACGACAGTGCGGATCAGGTCCACAAGACCTCGCTGAATGCGGAGAGCAATACGCTCTCCACATTTAACATTGCACCAGCAGCTCACAAGAGCTGCTGGTGCAACACCGTCACACCGTCCCCTGCTGATTCGTGGCCAATCGGCCGGCAGCAGAGAAGTGTCAATTAACTTGGTCGTACTCGATCGGGTTGATTTCCGGCGATTCCTGTCCGCCTGCTCAGAGCAGGCGGACAGGGTTATGGAGCAGCGGTCTTTAGACACGGGCCCACAAGCTCCGTTCAGAGCTTAATAAATGGGCCTTTATATGTTACAGACTTGCAACTAACCAGACAGGGTTGCAACTTGCCTGACAGGTTTTTTAGGTAGGTTTTTATTTGGGGGGGGGGTTGATTCTATGGGTGGTGGGTTTTACTGTTGGGGGGTTGTTTGTATTTTTTTTTTTACAGGTAAAAGAGCTGATTTCTTTAGGGCAAAGCCCCACAAAAGGCCCTTTTAAGGGCTATTGGTAGTTTAGTGTAGGCTAGGGGTTTTATTATTTGGGGGAGGGGTTATTTTGATAGGGCTATTAGATTAGGAGTAATTCGTTTTTATTTTTTGATAATTTCTTTTTTTCAAACTTGTGAAATTAAAAAAAAACTTAAAGTGAAGGTAAAGTTAGCATAATCTCTATAAACTATAGCATTATGTGTTTTAATTAAATGTAAGTTTCATTCATCACTTTCTATATTTTTGCGTAAAAATTTACCTTTCTAAAGTTAGTTAGATGCGTTCCCAAATTCAGCCCGAAAAAAACCCAAAAAACGAGGTCACGTTTTTTTCTAGACCAATTGATATTCTGGCCATTAGGCGGCCGTCAGCCGACGTCATCCGCACATTGAGAACAATGCACGCTCCCGTTTCACACATGAGAAGGATTTCGATACTTAAAATTAGCGCATGCGCAGAAAAAAAAGCAGGCTCGACGATTATCGCATCCAACTCGAGTAGCGCATAACCAACTCTAGTAGCGCATGCGCAACTGAATTATTTAATCGTGAACGCGCATATGAGAGACGTGTAGAGCGGTCCCACCCGCTCTCCACGTCTCTCATATGCGCGTTCACAACTTTAACACGGAAGAAGGGTTTAGAAGGAGTCAGGAGCCAAAATGGTAGGGAATTTAAAATTAAAAACATTTGGTAAAATATGGGAGTAACTGCTAAAATAACCCAGCGACTAGATTAAGGTTAATATGATATATGCTCGGTTGCCTTCAATACAGATTAACTTTACCTTCACTTTAAGATAGCTAAAATGTAACTATTAGTTATATTGTAGCTAGCTTAGGGTTTATTTTACAGGTAAGTATTTAGTCTTAAATAGGTATTATTTAGGTAATAATAGTAAGTTTTATTTAGATTTATTTTAATTATATTAAAGTTAGGGGTGTTAGGGTTAGGGTTAGACTTAGGGTTAGGTTTAGGGGTTATTATATTTATTTAGTGTCAGTGATGTAGGAGGCCAGAGGTTTAGGGGTTAATAACTTTAGTATAGTGGCGGCAATTAGATTAGGGGTTAATAAATGTATGTAGGTGGCAGCGGCATTGGGGGTGACAGATTAGGGGTTAATAAATTTATGTAGGTGGTGGCGACATTAAGGGTGGCAGATTAGGGGTTAATACATTTATGTAGGTGGCTGCGACATTGGGGGTGTCAGATTAGGGGTTAATAAGTGTAGGTAGGTAGCGGCGACATTGGGGGCAGCAGATTAGGGGTTAATAAGTGTAGGTAGGTGGCGGCGATGTTGGGGTGGCAGATTAGGGGTTAATAAGTGTAGGTAGGAGGCGGCGATGTCGGGGGCGGCAGATTAGGGGTGTTTAGACTCAGGGTTTATGTTAGGGTGTTACATAGACATCAATGGGGCTGCGTTACAGAGCTTTACGCTCCGTCATTGCAGGTGTTAGGCTTTTTTTTAGCCGGCTCTCCCTATTGATGTCTATGGGGAAAGCGTGCAAGAGCACATCAAAGCTGCTCAAAGCAGCACTGATATTTGTGTTCGGTATGGAGCTCAACGCAGCCATATCGCCCGCAAACGCCGGGTTTTTGCAAACCTGTAATAACAGCGCTATTAAAGGTGAACGGTGACAATAACTTGCAAGTTATTACCGAGCCACTCATAACGCAAAACTCGTAATCTGGCCGTATGTTTTTTAGGCAATGTATATGATACTGATGTAAGTATATATTTACTAAGCCTGTATGCGTTTACATTTATGTATGTCCTTGGAAAAAAAAAGTAATAATATATAAATATATGAGAAAAAAATAAAATGAGATTCCTGATATTACGTTAAAACATCTACAATGTATTCTGTGCGACTTGAATGTCATTAATAGTTAATTCATCCCAGAACCCAGAGCACATTCTGCTTTTAAATTAATGGGTAATTGTTTCTTCTTGAGTAAGTACAGCAGTCTGAATTAATCTATTTTCATGGTTTTGTTATCCCATAAGCCAAAATCAAGTGCAAGCTTTATTAAATACAAAGCTGTCACACTCCTTCGAGCCGCTCTTCTTTGACAGATGGCTTTTGTCTCTTACCTCTAATCTGTTTGGAAAAGCCTTTAAAATGTACATACTATTTTTTTTTTACATCAATCCAAAATCTTTACATAGCTGTTTTTGCTATGGGAGGAATATACATTGTGTACAATTCATCTGTAACAATAAATGTGATATTTAAAAAAAAAAATCACAACAAATATCTAAACAATACCCAAAACTATGCCGATAGACATATTTAATGGATTTAACAAAGTGGCTCTTTGATTATAAAAAAGGACCCATATGCAATTCTATGACCTATATTTTCGGACCCTAATACTTTGTATCACATGACAAAATGTGACTTAACTCCTATTATATTAAAGAAACAGTAAGCACCTAAAGATTTTTTATATAAAATGTTTAGTTATGCATAAAAACCTTTGCAATATACTTTCATTATTTATTTTGCAGTCTTCTCATGTCATTTAGGTCGGAAATTTGAGAACTTGGAATGCACCCAACTGACTTTTCAAGACTAAGGGGCCGAATTATCAAGCTCCGAATGGAGCTTGATGCCCCTGTTTCCGCGTGAACCTTCAGGCTCGCCCGAAACATAAGTTATGAAGCAGCGATCTAAAGACCGCTGCTCCATAACTTGTCCACCTGCTCTGAGGCTGTGAACATCAATCTACTCGATCCTATACGATCGGGCTGATTGACACCCCCTGCTAGCGGCCGATTGGCCATGAATCTGCATGGGGCGGCATTGCACTAGCAGTTCACAAGAATTGCTTGTGTAATGATAAATGCAGACAGCGTATGCTGTCTGCATTTATCGATGTGCGGCGGACATAATACGCCACCTCGTATCATGTCCACTTGCACTTTAATAAATTGACCCCTATCCCTGCTATAATTTTTTCCTTAATTGGCTTTAAATGATAACAACTGCAAAACAACATACTTTCTACTAAACATTATAATTATTGCTAGCCTTATTGTCTGTGGACTAAAGCCCAAACTGGAGCCTCCAAATAAGGCAAATGGGGGTGGAGTTTGGATATTGCTTATTGTCTCTTAAAGTGGACTGATTTTTAAACAATAGTTTTTTGTATTTTTTTAACAGGGATAGTAAACCCAATTTTCAGGATTCAGGTAGAGCATGCAATTGTAAGCAATTTTATTCCTATTCTCAAATTTTCTTTGTTCTCTTGGTATCTTTATTTGAAAAGCAGGAATGCTAAGCTTAGGAGCCGACCCATTTTTGGTTCAGCACCTGGGTAAATGTAGCCACCAATCAGCAAGCGCTACCCAGGTACTGAACCAAAAATGGGTCGGCTCCTAAGCTTAGCATTCCTGCTTTTCAAATAAAGATACCAAGAGAACAAAGAAAAATTGATAATAGGAATAAAATTGCTTACAATTGCATACTCTACCTGAATCATGAAAATTGGGTTTACTATCCCTTTAAAAAAATACAAAAAAACAATGTTTAAAAATCAGTCCACTTAAAGAGACAATAAGCAATATTTTTCAAATAAAGATAGCAAGAAAACGAAGAAAAATTGATAATAGGAGTAAACTAGAAAGTTGCTTAAAATTGAATGTTAAATCATGAAATAAATAATTTTGGTTTACTATCCCTATAAAGATTCAGTAAATTTCCACCATTTGATAAATATTTAATCAATGGTGCATTAATCTTTTGTGTTTCCCTAGACACTATATAACTATGTTATGGTCACTTATTATTTATTTAAATATTTGCTAATATATATGGCCCTGGGACCGAATCCTTTTCATTATTCATCTTGCTGTTTTGCACGCATTGTTTGTTTTTTGTTTTTTTTTAATCATTTTTATTCGACAATTGTCTAAACATTACAAGTGACAGAGACAATGAGGCCCATTTATCAAGCTCCGTATGGAGCTTGTGGGATCGTGTGGGCTTGTGTTTCTGGCGAGTCTTCAGACTCGCCAGAAACAGCAATTATGAAGCAGCGGTCTAAAGACCGCTGCTCCATAACCCTGTCCGCCTGCTCTGAGGAGGTGGACAGGAATCGCCTCAATTCAACCCGATTGAGTACGATCGGGTTGATTGACACCTCCCTGCTGGCTTTGGCCGGGAGTCTGCTCTCCACATTCAGATCGGATCAGGTCCGCAAGACCTTTGATAAATAGGCCTCAATATATACATAATATCTCACAGTTATGGATACATTTCACCATTATACTATAGAAGTCCTTGGGATTCTGTCCATGTTTCCAATTGTGGACATTGTGTAAACCGTACAATGGCTGAACTACGGCTGGAGATACAATGTGAGAGGTGGTAAAGAAAACAGTCTAGAAATAATTGTCAACAATAATTTTTATAATATAAACATTAGAACATGTAACATTAGAACATTAGGTAATTTATTTTACAGGTAAAAGAGCTGATTACTTTGGGGCAATGCCCCGCAAAAGGCCCTTTTAAGGGCTATTTGTAATTTAGTATAGGGTAGGGCTTTTTTATTGGGGGGGGGCTTTTTATTTTGTTAGGGGGATTAGATTAGGTGTAATTAGTTTAAAAATCTTGTAATTTGTTTATTATTTTCTGTAATTTAGTGTTGTTTTTTTGTACTTTAGATAATTTTATTTAATTGTATTTATTTGTATTTAATGTAGGGAATTAATTTAATTATAGTGTAGTGTTAGGTGTTAGTGTAACATAGGTTAGGTTTTATTTTACAGGTCAATTTGTATTTATTTTAGCTAGGTAGTTATTAAATAGTTAATAACTATTTAGTAACTATTCTACCTACTTAAAATAAATACAAACTTGCCTGTAAAATAAAAATAAATCCAAAGCTAGCTACAATGTAACTATTAGTTTATTTTACAGGTAAGTATTTAGTTTTAAATAGGAATAATTTATTTAATGATAGGAATATTTATTTAGATTTATTTAAATTATAATTAAGTTAGGGGGTGTTAGGGTTAGGGTTAGACTTAGGTTTAGGGGTTAATAAATTTAATATAATGACGGTGGTGTAGGGGATGGCAGATTAGGGGTTAATAAGTATAATGTAGGTGGCGGCGGTGTAGGGGGGGGCAGATTAGGGGTTAATAACTTTATGTAGGTGGCGGCGGTGTAGGGGGCGGCAGATTAGGGGTTAATAAGTATAATGTAGGTGGCGGCAGTGTAGGGGGAGCAGATTAGGGGTTAATAAGTATAATGTAGGTGGCAGTGGTGTAGGGGGCAGCAGATTAGGGGTGTTTAGACTCAGGGTACATATAAGGGTGTTAGGTGTAAACATTACTATAGGAATCAATGGGATATCGGGCAGCAGCAAACATGAGCTTTCGCTGCTTTCAGACTCCCATTGATTCCTATGGTATCCTCCTCCTCCAGGGCGGCGGATTGAAAACCAGGTACTCTGGGCCGGAATAGTGGCAAGTGTACCTGTTAGGAAATTGTTAAGTAGCAAAAGTAGTCAGATAGTGCCGAATTTGCATTCGGAACATCTGTAATGACGTAAGCATCGATCTGTTTCAGACTTTGCCCAGCGGATCGTATGTTACGTCACAAAATTCTACTTTTGCCGATCTGTAGGGTTTGATAACTAAGGGGAATCAGGCTCGCCACAAATACGCTGCGGAATTCCAGCGTATTTGCTGTTGACAGCTTGATAAGTAGATGCCTTAGTATCAATCTGTTTCAGATCCCTGGGTTCTAAATATAGTTTCTCGGGTATATCGAATAAGATTCAGAACAAGGCCTCCCAGAAGGTTTTTTTCTATCCAATGTTCAAAAAAAAACCTGTAAAAGCTCAAGCTTTTCTTCAGTCTGTCTCAGATCTGGAAGTTATGGGAGTGATTGTACCAGTTCCTTTGCAGGAATAGTGTATGGGATTTTATTGTTCCAAAGAAGGCAGGTACTTTCAGACCAGTTCTGGATCTAAAAGCTCTAAACAAGTTTGTAAAGATTCCATCTTTTAAAATGGAATCTATTTGGACTATTCTGCCTTTTTTTCAGCAAGGTCAGTGTATGTCCACAATAGATTAAAATGATGCTTACCTTGATATTCCAATGCACAGAGAACATTACCAGTTTCTGAGGTTTGCCTTCTTGTACATCCATTTTCAGTTTGTTGCTCTACCATTTGGTCTGGCTACAGCTCCAAGAAGATTTACAAAGGTTCTGTGTGCCCTTTGGTCTGCAGTGTTTTCATCTGTGTAAAAGAAAACATAATTTATACTTACCCGATAACCTAATTTCTTTCATGGTGTTGAGACCCCACGAGAACCCACCCTATGCTTTCTAGAGTTAATTTCTTTTTTTTGGCTCATCTTTTTCCCCTGCTCCTTTTATGGTTCTTATTCCTTTTTGTTATCTCACTATGCTGCAGCAAATTTGCTTCGTTCTCTAGGTATCTTTTTTTGAAGGAGCAGCAATGCACTACTGGGAGCTAGCTGAACACTTCAGGTGAGCCAATGGCAAGAAGTATATATAGGCAGCCACAAATCAGCAGCTAGTTCCCAGTAGTGCATTGTTGTTCCTGAGCCTACTTATTTATACTTTTCAACAAGTATGTAAGAATACAACCACAGCTGTTTTGTAGATAACCTTCATGAGAGCCGATATACAACAGTGCAACTCTTGGCCTGGCCCTCTACCCATTTGTCTCTTATAAATGCTACCATTGCATATTATACCTATCTTTATAGAGCTGCAGAATCTGCTGGCACTCTACAAATAACTGATATAATAATAAAGGATAAAAAGAGAAACAAAGAAAATTTTACAACAGAAGTAAATTGTAAAATTATATAACATACAGTGTGGAGAAGGAAATAGGCAGAGCTCCTATATAATACTAATATCTCTAATCTACAACAATTATAACCCTGGCTAGCAAATAAGCAAAGGGAATTCTATATAAGAAATTGATGCATACCCTTAACCACATATAAACTACCATAAAAAAAGAATGAACTAGATACATCTATGTATCATAATAAGACAGGGATTACAGCACTCTTTTAAATAGTATATTTAATGCAAAGATCAGATTAGATGCAATACACGTCATGTGTATTATGAAATTGTTGCAACATATGAGAGAGGGCTAATACTCTCCCACCAAATATAAAGTATACACTTAATACTATATACATCAATTATAAAGAAAGAAAATCTAAAATATATAAATCCATTCTAACTAAGTGACTGGTCACGTCAATACAGTTCACCAGAAGACGAGAAAATACATGCACTGTACATGACAGCAGTACGTGTATCATATAGGAGATCAGCTACACCCCATCTGTTACCTAGACTCCCCGGAACAAGCCAAAGGGGTATAACTAGGACAGATATATACGTGGGTCTAAGCTTTTCTCATTAGACATGTAATAAGGAGGATGGTAGGTACAAATTCAGGTAGCAAAAAAAGTATAAGGTTACAAGATGTGGGAGATGAAGCGGAGTACACTACACCCCTACTTACCCTAGGACCCTCTTGAAGAAACCAAGGGAACTATACCTGGGAAGTATTATAATGAGGATCTAAGTGTCTCAGTAATTTCTTTTAATATAGACACACGGCATATAGTAACAAAATACTCATATTAGGAGCGGCCGTTTTACCGCTATAGTAAGATAACCAGAGTGTTCAATGAGCTGTCCTGGTAAGATGATGCACATAGGAAACACAGTCACTTTGATGAGTACTCCTTAGGTGCTGTACTTGTTATAAACCTCTATGTGTGCATAAAACCTATAGCGTGTGGATTTTTTTGATTATCGTTTTCTGTTGTGGGAATATCTGGCAATCATACCACAAACTTGGTAAAAAAAACTTCGCACTGCTCCAGTGCACAAACAATCTGTCTGGATTGAAATTAGCTCCAACCTTGTGTGCTTAACTTGTATTCAAAGCTGGCATCTTAAAACCCTAGTCGTTCTCACGTGGTGAAGAGAATCCCGTGACACGGCCAACCAATGCCAATGCACGTTTCCCCACCACGTCAGAAGTGGGATGGGGCTTCCTTAGGGCTGATTTGATAGCTGCATTTGCTCAGCTTAAATGCATCTTATTGACTCCGCCCTTTGTTGGTGAAGTTTATACAGAAAACAATGTATTTATTAGGTAAAGGATTTTGCACAGGGCACCAAATTAAGGATCAAGGTGCATTATTTTGAAACTTTGTATAGCTTGTATTGTCAATTTTTATATAAGGTAATGTGGTTAGTCTATATATACTGCATCAGATGGACCAAGGGAAATTTTTAGAATATATAAACACTTAGAAGGCTGAGTGTCTGAAAATACTGTGCACAGAAGATCTTTAAATAGCTACAATTCATTAAATAAGCGCACAAGAAGGGCAGACTCAAAGACAATTTAGTATCTTACGGCTAGATCACGAGTTTTTGTCGGTAAGGCTTGTGGGACTAACGCTCCTTTTTTTCTTACCGCTCCCTTAAGCCAAAGCTGGTATTACGAGTTTTCTGTAAGCCGGCATTAGCCTCAGAAAAGTGAGTGTTGAGCAAAATGTAGCTCCACATCTCACCTCGATACCAGCGTTGCTTATGGTAGCGGTAAGCTGTCAAAACGTGCTCGTGCACGATTTCCCCATAGGAAACAATGGGGCTGAGCTGGGTGAAAAAAAACCTAACACCTGCAAAAAAGCAGCGTTCAGCTCCTAACGCAGCCCCATTGTTTCCTATGGGGAAATAAAAGTTATGTCTGCACCTAACAACCTAACATGAACCCCGATTCTAAACACCCTAATCTTACACTTATTAACCCCTAATCTGCGACCATCCAAGATGGCGTCCCTTGAATTCTGATTGGATCCTATCAGCCAATCGGAATTAAGGTAGGAAAAATCAGCCAATAGGATTGACCTCGCATTCTATTGGCTGATTGGAACAGTCAATAGAATGTTAGGACAATCCTATTGGCTGATTGGATCAGCCAATCGGATTGCACTTCGGATTGCACTTCCGATTACATCAGCCAATAGGATTTTTCCTACCTTAATTCCGATTGGCTGATAGGATTCTATCAGCCAATAAGAATTGAAGGGACGCCATCTTGGATGAAGTCATTTAAAGGAACCTTCATTCTTTGTTAGGACTTTGTTTGAAGAGGATGCTCCGCGTCGGCTGAATTGAAGATGGATCCGGTCCGCTCCAGAAGGATGAAGATAGAAGATGCAGCCTGGAAAAAGCCTTCTGCCGTCTGGAGGACCTCTTCTGCCTCGATCGGATGAAGACTTCGGACCCTCTGGAGGACCACTTGTGCCCGGCTGGGTGAAGATGGCTCAAGGTAGGGTGATCTTCAGGGGGTTAGTGTTAGGTTTTTTAAGGGGGGATTGGGTGGGTTTTAGAGTAGGGGTGTGTGGGTGGTGGGTTGTAATGTTGGGGGGGGTATTGCATTTTTATTTTACAGGTAAAAGAGCTGATTACTTTGGGGCAATGCCCCCCAAAAGGCCCTTTTAAGGGCTTTTTGTAATTTTGTATAGTGTAGGGAAATTTTATTATTTGGGGGGCTTTTTATTTTATTAGGGGCATTAGATTAGGTGTAATTAGTTTAAAATTCTTGTAATTCTTTTTTTATTTTCTGTAATTTAGTGGGGGGTTTTCCGTAATTTAGTTTATTTAATTTAATTGTAATTAATTGTAGGTAGTTTAGGTAATTAGTTTAATGATAGAGTAGTGTTAGGTGTAATTGTAACTTAGGTTAGGGTTTATTTTACAGGTAATTTTGTACTTATTTTAACTAGGTAGTTATTAAATAATTAATAACTATTTAATAACTATTCTACCTAGTTAAAATAAATACAAACTTACCTGTAAAATAAATATAACCCCTAAGATAGCTACCATGTAACTATTAGTTATATTGTAGCTAGCTTAGGGTTTATTTTATCTGTAAGTATTTAGTTTTAAAAAGGATTAATTTATTTAATTATGTTAAATTAATTTCGTATAATTTAAATTATATTTAAGTTATGGGGGGTTAGGTTTAGACTTAGGTTTATGGATTAATAAATTTATTATAGTAGCGGCGACGTTGAGGTCGGAAGATTAGGGGTTAATTAATGTAGGTAGGTGTCGGCGACGTTGGGGGGGGCAGATTAGGGGTTAATAAAATGTAACTAGTGTTTGCGAGGCAGGAGTGCGGAGGTTTAGGGGTTAATACATTTATTAACGTGGCGGCGATGTCCGGTTGGCAGATTAGGGGTTAATAATTGTAGGTAGGTGGAGGTGATGTTGGGGGCGGCAGATTATGGGTTAATAAATTTAATGTAGGTGTCTGCGATGTTAGGGGCAGCAGATTAGGGGTTCATAGGTATAATGTAGGTGACGGCGATGTCCGGTCGGCAGATTAGAGTTTAAAAAATTTTATTCTAGTGTTTGCGATGTGGGGGGGGGGCTCGGTTTAGGGGTTAATAGGTAGTTTATGGGTGTTAGTGTACTTTTTAGCACTTTAGTTAAGAGCTTTATGTTCAGGCGTTAGCCCATAAAACTCTTAACTACTGACTTTTAAATCCGGTAGGAGTCTGGACAGGAGAGGGTCTACCGCTCACTTCTTCCAAGACTCGTAATACCAGCGTTAGGCAAATCCCATTAAAAAGATAGGATACACAATTGACGTAAGGGGATTTGCGGTAGCCTCGAGACGCGGAAGAACAGTAAGCGGTACACCTGTACCTGCCGGACTCGTAATACCAGCGGGCGTTAAAAAGCAGCGTTGGGACCTCTCAACACTGCTTTTTAAGGCTAACGCCGAACTTGTAATCTAGGCGTATGTTCTTCTTACACATTATGTTTGAAACCAAGAAGGCAAACATTTAAACTATTAAATTGCACTGTAAAGTGCCAAGCAACCACTGTCAGGCAATCTGTGCAGAGTTAGTAGAGCACAAAATGTCCAGTATCCAGTCCAATTCAAAAGAAACCTCTATTCAAGAATACATTACTCTTAGAATCATTTTCTAGCCCAGAACACAAGCAATTTTTCATTTAAACCATTTGGGTGAAGAGTGGACAATTTGTATATCCATCTACTTTCTTTTTGTAGAAGGATTTTATCATTATTCACACCCCTTCCATGGAGAATGCCCTTGTCTATGCCAACGAATTTGCCAATTTGCTGGTTTGTACCTTCTGCTTGATATCGTCTCTGTGGTCAGTAATCCTGTCCTTAAAAATTCTTTTAGTTTTTCCAACGTAATAACAAGGACAAGAACAATGCAGAAGGTATACAACCCCCACCATGTTACAGTTAAACACTTGTCTAATCCTATACGTTCTTCCATCATTAGCACTGAATTGTTTAGTTTTATCCATAATTTTACATGCTACGCATTTTCCACATATTCCCCATTGTTTTCTTATTAGATAGCCTGATATTTCTTATTAGTCTGTTATCAGAGGTTTTGATACATATTTGCTTCTAACCAATTTGTCTCTAAGATTCAGTGCTTTTCTGGCTGTAAAAAGGGGAAAATCCCCTACTTCTTTAGCCACATTTTCATTGCTAATGAGGGTCCTCCAATGCTTATTGATAATACTCCTCAGTGTCTCCCAATGGCAATTAGTTACTATACGCATATTGTCATTGGGTACCTTCTTCTGTGTAAAAAAAAAGCATATCTCTATCTGTTTTCCTTGCTTTATTCCTCGCTCCTGATATGATCCTTCTGGAATATCCTCTTTCTAGAAAAGTTTCCTCCATATACTCTGTATGGTATTCAAATTTAGTTCTGGATGAACAGTTTCTACGTAAACGCAGAAACTGACCAGTAGGGATAACACTTTTGAGGTGCTTAAGGTGGAGATTTGACGCCAACAGGAGACTATTTGTTGCAGTACTTTTTCGATAGTCTTCTGTCAAGAACTCATTTTCTTTTTTAATCTTCAAGTCCAGAAATTATATTTCTTTATGGTTAAAGTTCAAAGTTAGCTTAATATTATACTGATTGTCATTTAGGATATATATAAAGGCTTGCAGTATCTCCACAGTGCCATCCCAAATGAGGAGCATGTCATCCACATATCTAAGCCAGAACAATGCATGTTTTTCGTACAACTCATTAGGGTACACTCTTTCCATCTCCCAAGCTGCCAAATGTAAACAGGCATATGTGGGGGCACACATAGCCCCCATGGCTGTCCGCCTTATTTGTTTATAAATTTTACCATCAAAGCTTAATACATTATTTTCTAGGACAAATTGGAAAGCCTTAATTACAAAATCAGTATGACCTTTGAACATAGGACCTCTGCTGTTCAGGAAGTCACTGCAAGCATTTATACCTTTGTCATGCGGAATGGAGGAATATAATCCCTCTACATTTAGAGACACCAAAAGAGCATGGTCAGGAACCAAAATTCCATCACTTTTTTTGCAACAAATCTGTTGTGTCAATAACGTATGATGCCATTGTTCTTGTCCTTGTTATTATGTTGGAAAAATGAAAAGTTTTCAAGGACAGGATTACTGAACACAGAGACAATATCAAGCAGAATGTACAAACCAGCAGTGTTGCAAGGCATGAAATCTTCCACAATAGTAACTTAGAGTGTCTCAAATTCGTTGGCATAGACAAAGGCATTCTCCATGGAAGGGGTGGGAACAATGATAAAATCCTTCTACAAAAAGAAAGTAGATGGATATACAGATTGTCCACTCTTAACCCAAATGGCTTAAACGAAAAATTGGACTATGCTTGTTTTCTGGGCTAGAAAATAATTCTAAGAGTAATGTATTCTTGAATAGCGGTTTCTTTTGAACTGAACTGGATACTGGACATTTTGTGCTCTACTAAGTCTGCATAGATTGCCTGACTTAGTGGTTGCTTGGCACTTTACAGTGCAAATGAATAGTTGAAATCTTTGCCTTCTTGGTTTCAAACGTAATGTGTAAGAAGAACTAAGATACTAGATTGGCTTTGAGTCTGCCCTTCTTGTACGCTACTTTAATGAATTGTAGCTATTTAAAGCTCTACTGTGCACAGTATTTTCAGACACTCAGCCTTCTAAGTGTATATATATTTATACATTCTAAAAATGTCATTTGGTTCATCTGACGGAGTAAATATAGACTAACCACATTACCTTGTATAAAAATTTACAATACAAGCTATACAAATTTTCAAAATAATGCACCTTGATCCTTAATTTGGTGATCTATTCAAAATCCTTTACCTAATGAATACATTGTTTTCTGTATAAACTTCACCAACAAAGGGTGGAATCAATAAGATGCATTTAAGCTGAGCAAATGCGGCTATCAAATTAGCCCCGTCCCAATTCTGACATAGGGGTGAAACGTGCATTGGCATTGGTCGGACGTGCCACATGATTCTCTTCACCGCTTGAGAATGACTAGTGATTTGAGACACCAGCTTTGAATACAAGCTAAGTACACAAGGTTGGAGCTAATTTCGAACCAGACAGATCGTTTGTGCACCGGAGCAGTGCAAAGCTGTATACCAAGTTTGTGGTATGGTTGCCGAATTTTCCCACGACAGAAAAGGTAATCCAAAAAAATCCACACACTATAGGTTTTATGCACACATAGAGGATTATAACAAGTACAGCACCTGAGGAGTACTCATCAAAGTGACTGTGTTTCCTATGTTCATCATCTTGCCAGGACAGCTCATTGAATATTCTGGTTATCTTACTATAGCGGTAAAACGGCCGCTCCTAATATGAGTATATTGTTACTATATGCCATGTGTCTATATTAGGAGAAATTACTGCGACACTTAGAGCCTCAATATAATACTTCCCACATCTTGTAACCTTATACTTTTTTGCTGTCTGAATTTGTATATTACATGTCTAATGAGAAGAGCTTATATATCCCCACGTATATATGTCCTAGTTATACTCCTTTGGCTTGTTCTGGGGAGTCTAGGTAACAGATTGAGTGTAGCTGATCTCCTACATGATACACATACTGCTGTCATGTACAGCGCATGTATTTTCTCATCTTCTGGTGAACTGTATTGACGTGACCGGTCACTTAGTTAGAATGGATTTATATATTTTAGCGTTTCACTCTTTATAATTGATGTATATAGTATTAAGTGTATATTTTATATTTGGTGGGAGAGTCATAGCCCTCTTTCATATGTTGCAACAATTTCATAACACACATGATGTGTATTGGATCTAATCTGATCTTTGCATTATATATACTATTTAAAAGAGTGCTGTAATCCCTGTCTTATTATGATACATAGATAGCTGTATCTAGTTCTTTCTTTTTTTATGGTAGTTTAAATTGTAAACATTTTTAAAATGGCATGTTCTGCCTAAATCATGAAAGAAAAAAAAATATGTTTCATGTCCCTTTCAGTGTATTAAGATACAACTAAAGGACTCTTGATTACTGTATGTAAAGAAAAATATTAAATGATTGGAAAGCTTTTTATTCCCCCCTGATAGATTATACATTGATGTTGATGCAGGCTTGATGTTTTTTGGCCAAGGTATGTACTGTATGTATTTATTAGCCTGAACGCAGGTTTCATAAGAATGTCTAGTGACGACCCTGCTCATGAGCTAACCCGACACTGCATTAGACCAAGTGTGCTCAACCCAACATGAGTTATAAATATTTTACATTCAAATGTTCTTCACATAGAAGAGAATGTTAATGTTATTTTTAAATAAGAATAAATATATGAATATATACCAGTATATATATAAGCAAAAAGAGTCAGTTGCACTCTCACAAACAGTTCTCCAAGGGCCAGGGTGCTAGAGTATGTGAAATGTAGCAAATAGGAAACAGCACTCTCTGGACTTAAGTTTTAAACAAATAGTTTAATCAGTAACGTTTCGGGGAATGCTCCCCTTCATCAGATATAATATAAATTTAAAAATACAAAGAACATTTTCTTCTATGTGAAGAGCATTGAAAAGTAAAATATTTACAGTAAAACACATATTAAATATTACAATTTAATAAAAATGATATACTTGTGCGTGTACAGTATATATATATATATATATATATATATATATATATATATATATATACACACAAATGCACATGTATACACAGTCATGGCAAAAAATAGTGGCACCCCTGCCTTTCTGTCAGATAATGCACCACTTCGCCCAGAAACTTGCTGTCATTCCAAATGTTTGGGCATTATCATGTTTATTTATTTTGTTTGGATTCGTATAACACAAAAAATTGAAGAAGAAAAAAAGCAATATCTGACACATTCCAAAACTCCAAAAGTGGACTGAACAAAATTATTGGCACCCTCAATTTAATATTTGGTAGCACACCCCTTGGGAAAAAAACCTTAAATCAATTGCTTCCTGTAACCATCAATGAGTTTCTTACACCTCTCTAATGGAACTTTGGACCTCTCTTCTTTCGCCAACTGCTCCAGGTCTCTCAGATTGGAAGGGTTCCTTTTCCCAACTGCTGTTTTGAGATCTCTCCACAGGTGCTCTATGGGATTGAGATCTGGACTCATTGCTGACCAGTTCAGTACTCTCCAGAGCTTTGTTTTAAACAATTTCTGGGTGCTTTTTGATGCATTCTTTGGGTCATTGTCCTGCTGTAAGATCCATGACCTCTGATGGAGACCCAACTATCTGACACTGGGCCCTACATTGCACCACAGAATTCTTTGGTAGTCTTCAGATTTCATAATGCCATGCACACAGTCAAGATATCCAGTGCCTGAAGCAGCAAAGAACCCCAAAACATCATTGAACCTCCACCATGTTTGACTGTAGGGGCTGTATTCTTTTCTTTAAAAGCCTCATGTCTTTTTCTGAAAACAGT
The DNA here is from genome assembly GCF_027579735.1 of Bombina bombina. NCBI lineage: Eukaryota > Metazoa > Chordata > Amphibia > Anura > Bombinatoridae > Bombina > Bombina bombina. The sequence continues at coordinate 1,130,666,023 of NC_069501.1, forward strand.
AGAAGGATTTGGCTTCCTCGTGTATGTTTTGGCAAACTCCAATCTGGCTTTTTTTATGTGTTAGCATTGGGGTCCTCCTGGGTTACCTGCCATAGTGTCCTTTTTCATTCAGATGGTGACCTATAGTGCGAGCTGACACATTTGTACCCCGTTCCTTAATGTCAGCTTCCATGAGGATGGATGTCTGGTCTTCAGAACTGTAATTCAATCTTCAGGGGGTTAGTGTTAGGTTTTTTTAAGGGTGTATTGGGTGGGTTTTATTTTTAGGTTAGGGTTTGGGCCTGAAATAGAGTTAACTGCCCTTTTAAGGTCAATGCCCATCCAAATGCCCTTTTCAGGGCAATGGGGAGCTTAGGTTTTTTTTAGTTAGTATTTTATTTGGGGGGTTGGTTGTGTGGGTGGTGGGTTTTACTGTTGGGGTGGTTGTTTGTATTTTTTTTTTACAAGTAAAAGAGCTGATTACTTTGGGGCAATGCCCCTTTTAAGTGCTATTGATTGTTTAGTTTAGGCTAGGGTTTTTTATTTTGGGGGGGCTTTTTTTATTTTCATAGGGCTACTAGATTAGGTGTAATTAGTTTAAAGATCTGTAATTTGTTTTTTATTTTCTGTAATTTAGTGTTTGTTTTTATTTGTAATTTATCTAATTTAATTTAATCTATTTAATTGTTTTTAATTTAGTTAATTTATTTAATTGTAGTGTAGTGTCAGATGTCTTGAAGATGGCCCCGTTCCGTGCCGGAAGGATGAAGATAGAATATGCTGTCTGGATGAAGACTTCTGCCTGTCTGGAGGACCACTTCTGCCCGGCTTGGATGAAGACTTCTGCCCGTCTGGAGGACCACTTCGCCTGGCTTGCATGAAGACGTCTCCCAGTAAGTCGATCATCAGGAGGTTAGTGTTAGGTTTATTAAGGGTGAATTGGGTGGGTTTTATTTTTTAGATTAGGGTTTGGGCAGCAAAATACCTAACTGCCCTTTTAAGGGCAATGCCCATCCAAATGCCCTTTTCAGGGCAATGGGGAGCTTAGGTTTTTTAGCTAGTATTTTATTAGGGGGGTTGGTTGTGTGGATGGTGGGTTTTACTGTTGGGGGGGGTTGTTTGTATTTTTTGTTACAGGTAAAACAGCTGATTACTTTGGGGCAATGCCCCGCAAAAGGCCCTTTTAAGGGCTATTGGTAGTTTAGTTTAGGCTAGGGTTTTTTTATTTTTGGGGGGGCTTTTTATTTTAATAGGGCTATTAAATTAGTAGTAATTAGTTTAAATTTCTGTAATTTGTTTATTATTTTCTGTAATAAAGTGTTTGTTTGTTTTTTGTACTTTAGCTAATTTAATTTAATTTAATTTAGGTAACTGTATTTAATTTAGTTAATTTATGTAATTATAGTGTAGTGTTAGGTGTTAGTGTAACTTAGGTTAGGTTTTATTTTACAGGTAAATGTGTATTTATTTTAGCTAGGTAGTTATTAAATAGTTAATAACTATTTAGTAACTATTCTACCTAGATAAAATAAATACAAACTTGCCTGTAAAATAAAAATAAACCCAAAGCTAGCTACAATGTAACTATTAGTTATATTGTAGCTATCTTAGGCCTAGATTTAGAGTTTGGCGTTAGCCGTGAAAACCAGCGTTAGAGGCTCCTAACGCTGGTTTTAGGCTACCGCCGGTATTTGGAGTCACTCAAAATAGGATCTAACGCTCACTTTTCAGCCGCGACTTTTCCATACCGCAGATCCCCTTACGTAAATTGCGTATCCTATCTTTTCAATGGGATCTTTCTAACTCCGGTATTTAGAGTCGTTTCTGAAGTGAGCGTTAGACATCTAACGACAAAACTCCAGCCGCAGGAAAAAAGTCAGTAGTTAAGAGCTTTCTGGGCTAACGCCGGTTTATAAGGCTCTTAACTACTGTGCTCTAAAGTACACTAACACCCATAAACTACCTATGTACCCCTAAACCGAGGTCCCCCCACATCGCCGACACTCGAAAAAATGTTTTTAACCCCTAATCTGCCGACCGCCACCTACGTTATACTTATGTACCCCTAATCTGCTGCCCCTAACACCGCCGACCCCTGTATTATATTTATTAACCCCTAACCTGCCCCCCACAACGTCGCCTCCACCTGCCTACACTTATTAACCCCTAATCTGCCGACCCGCAAAGCGCCGCCACCTACGTTATCCTTATGTACCCCTAATCTGCTGCCCCTAACACCGCCGACCCCTATATTATATTTATTAACCCCTAATCTGCCCCCCTCAACGTCGCCTCCACCTGCCTACACTTATTAACCCCTAATCTGCCGACCGGACCTGAGCGCTACTATAATAAAGTTATTAACCCCTAATCCGCCTCACTAACCCTATCATAAATAGTATTAACCCCTAATCTGCCCTCCCTAGCATCGCCGACACCTAACTTCAATTATTAACCCCTAATCTGCCGACCGAATCTCGCCGCTATTCTAATAAATGTATTAACCCCTAAAGCTAAGTCTAACCCTAACACTAACACCCCCCTAAGTTAAATATAATTTAAATCTAACAAAATAAATTAACTCTTATTAAATACATTATTCCTATTTAAAGCTAAATACTTACCTGTAAAATAAATCCTAATATAGCTACAATATAAATTATAATTATATTATAGCTATTTTAGGATTTATATTTATTTTACAGGTAACTTTGTATTTATTTTAACCAGGTACAATAGCTATTAAATAGTTAAGAACTATTTAATAGCTAAAATAGTTAAAATAATTACAAATTTACCTGTAAAAGAAATCCTAACCTAAGTTACAAATAAACCTAACACTAGACTATCAATAAATTAATTAAATAAACTACCTACAATTACCTACAATTAACCTAACACTACACTATCAATAGATTAATTAAATACAATTGCTACAAATAAATACAATTAAATAAACTAGCTAAAGTACAAAAAATAAAAAAGAACTAAGTTACAAAAAATAAAAAAATATTTACAAACATAAGAAAAATATTACAACAATTTTAAACTAATTACACCTACTCTAAGCCCCCTAATAAAATAACAAAGCCCCCCAAAATAACAAAATGCCCTACCCTATTCTAAATTACTAAAGTTCAAAGCTCTTTTACCTTACCAGCCCTGAACAGGGCCCTTTGCGGGGCATGCCCCAAGAAATACAGCTCTTTTGCCTGTAAAAAAAAACATACAATACCCAAGCCCCCCAACATTACAACCCACCACCCACATACCCCTAATCTAACCCAAACCCCCCTTAAATAAACCTAACACTAAGCCCCTGAAGATCATCCTACCTTGTCTTCACCTCACCGGGTATCACACCGATCCGTCCAGAAGAGCTCCTCCGATGTCCTGATCCAAGCCCAAGCGGGGGGCTGAAGAGGTCCATGATCCGGCTGAAGTCTTCATCCAAGCGAGGCAGAAGAGGTCTTCCATCCGATTGAAGTCTTCATCCAAGCGGCATCCATCCGGAGCGAAGCGGCAGCATCCTGAAGACCTCCACCGTGGAACATCCATCCTGGCCGACGACTGAACGACGAATGACGGTTCCTTTAAGGGACGTCATCCAAGATGGCGTCCCTCGAATTCCGATTGGCTGATAGGATTCTATCAGCCAATCGGAATTAAGGTAGGAATATTCTGATTGGCTGATGGAATCAGCCAATCAGAATCAAGTTCAATCCGATTGGCTGATCCAATCAGCCAATCAGATTGAGCTCGCATTCTATTGGCTGATCGGAACAGCCAATAGATTGCGAGCTCAATCTGATTGGCTGATTGAATCAGCCAATCGGATTGAACTTGAATCTGATTGGCTGATTCCATCAGCCAATCAGAATTTTCCTACCTTAATTCCGATTGGCTGATAGAATCCTATCAGCCAATCGGAATTCGAGGGACGCCATCTTGGATGACGTCCCTTAAAGGAACCGTCATTCGTCGTTAGTCCGTCGGGCCAGCAGGATGTTCCGCGTCGGAGGTCTGCAAGATGGATCCGGAAGAAAGAAGATTGAAGATGCCGTTGATAGAAGACTTCATCTGGATCATGGACCTCTTCAGCTCCCGCTTGGATGAAGACTTCATCCGGATCATGGACCTCTTCAGCCCCCCGCTTGGGCTTGGATTAGGACATCGGAGGAGCTCTTCAGGACGGATCGGTGAACCTGGTATGGTGAAGACAAGGTAGGAAGATCTTCAGGGGCTTAGTGTTAGGTTTATTTAAGGGGGGTTTGGGTTAGATTAGGGGTATGTGGGTGGTGGGTTGTAATGTTGGGGGGCTTGGGTATTGTATGTTTTTTTTAAAAGGCAAAAGAGCTGAACTTCTTTGGGCATGCCCCGCAAAGGGCCCTGTTCAGGGCTGGTAAGGTAAAAGAGCTTTGAACTTTAGTTATTTAGAATAGGGTAGGGCATTTTGTTATTTTGGGGGGCTTTGTTATTTTATTAGGGGGCTTAGAGTAGGTGTAATTAGTTTAAAATTGTTGTAATATTTTTCTGATGTTTGTAAATATTTTTTTATTTTTTGTAACTTAGTTCTTTTTTATTTTTTGTACTTTAGCAAGTTTATTTAATTGTATTTATTTGTAGGAATTGTATTTAATTAATTTATTGATAGTGTAGTGTTAGGTTAATTGTAGGTAGTTTATTTAATTAATTTATTGATAGTATAGTGTTAGTTTTAATTGTAACTTAGGTTAGGATTTCTTTTACAGGTAAATTTGTAATTATTTTAACTATTTTAGCTATTAAATAGTTCTTAACTGTTTAATAGCTATTGTACCTGGTTAAAATAAATACAAAGTTACCTGTAAAATAAATATTAATCCTAAAATAGCTATAATATAATTATAATTTATATTGTAGCTATATTAGGATTTATTTTACAGGTAAGTATTTAGCTTTAAATAGGAATAATTTATTTAATAAGAGTTAATTTATTTCGTTAGATTGAAATTATATTTAACTTAGGGGGGTGTTAGTGTTAGGGTTAGACTTAGCTTTAGGGGTTAATACATTTATTAGAATAGCGGTGAGCTCTGGTCGGCAGATTAGGGGTTAATAATTGAAGTTAGGTGTCGGCGATGTTAGGGAGGGCAGATTAGGGGTTAATACTATTTATTATAGGGTTAGTGAGGCGGATTAGGGGTTAATAACTTTATTATAGTAGCGCTCAGGTCCGCTCAGCAGATTAGGGGTTAATAAGTGTAGGCATGTGGAGGCGACGTTGAGGGGGGCAGATTAGGGGTTAATAAATATAATATAGGGGTCGGCGATGTTAGGGAACCAGATTAGGGGTACATAGGGATAATGTAAGTAGCGGCGGTTTACGGAGCGGAAGATTAGGGGTTAATAATAATATGCAGGGGTCAGCGATAGCGGGGGCGGCAGATTAGGGGTTAATAAGTGTAAGGTTAGGGGTGTTTAGACTCGGGGTACATGTTAGAGTGTTAAGTGCAGACGTAGGAAGGGTTACCGCATAGCAAACAATGGGGCTGCGTTAGGAGCTGAACGCGGCTTTTTTGCAGGTGTTAGGTTTTTTTTCAGCTCAAACAGTCCCATTGTTTCCTATGGGGGAATCGTGCACAAGCACGTTTTTGAGGCTGGCCGCGTCCGTAAGCAACTCTGGTATCGAGAGTTGAAGCTGCGTTAAAAATGCTCTACGCTCCTTTTTTGGAGCCTAACGCAGCCTTTATGTGGACTCTCAATACCAGAGTTATTTTTATGGTGCGGCCAGAAAAAAGCCGGCGTTAGTTTTTCGGGTCGTTACCGACAAAACTCCAAATCTAGCCGTATGGGTTTATTTTACAGGTAAGTATTTAGTTTTAAATAGGAATAATTTAGTTAATGATAGGAATATTTATTTAGATTTATTTAAATTATATTTAAGTTAGGGGGTGTTAGGGTTAGGGTTAGACTTAGGTTTAGGCGGTTAAAAACTTTAAGATAGTGGAGGCGACGTTGGGGGCGGCAGATTAGGGGTTAATACTATTTAACTAGTGTTTGCAAGGAGGGAGTGCAGCGGTTTAGGGGTTAATATGTTTATTATTGTGTCTGCGACATTGGGGGCGGCAGATTAGGGGTTAATAAGTGTAGGTAGGTGGCTGCGACATTGGGGGCAGCATATTAGGGGTTAATAAATATAATGTAGGTGTCGGCGATGTTGGGGGCAGCAGATTAGGGGTTAATAAATATAATGTAGGTGGCGGCAGTGTCCGGAGCGGCAGATTAGGGGTTAACATTTTTATTTTAGTGTTTGCGATGCTGGAGGGCCTCGGTTTAGGGGTTAATAGGTAGTTTATGGGTGTTAGTGTTCTTTTTAGCACTTTAGTTATGAGTTTTATGTTATGGCGTTGTACCATAAAACTCTTTACTACTGACTTTTAAATGTGTTAGGACTCTTGACGGGGTAGGGTGTACCGCTCACTTTTTGACCTCCCAGGACAGACTCGTAATACCGGCGCTATGGAAGTCCCATAGAAAAAGACTTTACGAAGTTTACGTAAGTCGTTTTGCGGTAAGGCCAAAGAAGTGTGCGGTGCCCCTAAACCTTCAAAACTCGTAATACCAGCGGGCGTAAAAAAGCAGCGTTAGGACCTCTTAACGCTGCTTTTTTACCCTAACGCACAACTCGTAATCTAGCCGAAAGTTAGTTCAGGGTTTAGATTTGGATTAAGTCCTGTTAAGTGAGGAAGGGAGGGGGGAGGGGAAAAGAAAAAAAAAAGGGAAGAAGAGGTTTAAAGGCCATTTGGGGTAATATACTCCTTAACCATTCATTCCTAAATTTTATAAAGGGGTCATAAGTAGTGATGTCGCGAACCTAAAAATTTGGGTTCGCGAACGGCGAACGCGAACTTTCGCAAAAGTTTGCGAACCGCCATTGACTTCAATGGGCAGGCAAATTTTAAAACCCACAGGGACTCTTTCTGGCCCCAATAGTGATGGGAAAGTTGTTTCAAGGGGACTAACACCTGGACTGTTGCGTGCCGGAGGGGGATCCATGGCAAAACTCCCACGGAAAATTACATAGTTGATGCAGAGTCTGTTTTTAAGCCATAAAGGGCATAAATCACCTAACATTCCTAAATTGTTTGGAATAACGTGCTTTAAAACATCAGGTATGATGTTGTATCGATCAGGTAGTGTAAGGGTTACGCCCGCTTCACAGTGACAGACCAAACTCCCGCAGCGGGTACAACATCATCATCATCACACCGTACGTCCATGTGTGTAATGCTGCCTGACTGAGACATATCCCTGTTATCTACATCCTCTGGCAATAATGGTTGCGCATCACTCATTTCTTCCAACTGATGTGTAAATAGCTCCTCTGACAGATCAAGTGAAGCGGCTGTGGTGCTAGTGTTGGTGGTGGCGGCAGGCGGGCGAGTGGTAACTTGAGAGGTGCCCGAAGCTAAGCTGGAGGAGGATGGTCCGTCAAGGTTCTGAGCGGAAGCTGTAGAAGATTGGGTGTCCTGTGTTAGCCAGTCAACTATGTCCTCAGAACTTTTCGAGTTCAGGGTACGTGGCCTCTGAACACTGGCCATTATTCTAGGGCCAAAGGGAATCACAGCACCACGACCACGACGGCCCCTGCGGGGTGGCCTGCCTCTGCCTGTCATTTTTTTCCATTAGTGGTACTATGCGTGCAAGCTACTGTGACAACAGATATGAGTGGCACTGTGCACTGGCAGAAGTTGGCAGAGTAGACGCTGTAGGCCTGACACACACGCTTGCAGACAACTAACTGCTATTCAATCTATTACAGTCAAAATTGTATTTTTTTTTTTAATGTACACTACTGTTACACCAGATATGAGTTGCACTGGTGTGACACTGTGCCCTGGCAGGCCCTGAAAAATCTGTTACACATCTACAACCACCAAAAAACAACCATTCTAAATAGTTTCTAAATTTTGTCCTGAGTTTAGAAATACCCAATGTTAACATGTTCTTTGCTTTTTTTGCAAGTTATAGGGAAATAAATACAAGAAGCACTTTGCTATTTCAAAACCACTTTTTTTTTTTAAATGAGCGCTAGTTACATTGGAACCCTGATATCTGTCAGGAATACCTGAATATCCCTTGACATGTATATATATTTTTTTAGAAGACATCCCAAAGTATTGATCTAAGCCCATTTTGGTATATTTCATGCCACCATTTCACCGCCAAATGCGATCAAATAAAAAAAAATTGTTCACTTTTTCACAAACTTTAGGTTTCTCACAGAAATTATTTACAAACAACTTATGCAATTATGGCATAAATGGTTGTAAATGCTTCTCTGGGATACCCTTTGTTCAGAAATAGCAGACTTATATGGCTTTGGCGTTGCTTTTTGGTAATTTGAAGGCTGCTAAATGCCACTGCGCACCACACGTCTTTTATGCCCAGCAGTGAAGGGGTTAATTAGGGAGCATGTAGGGAGCTTGTAGAGTTAATTTTAGCTTAAGTGTAGTGTAGTAGACAACCCAAAGTATTGATCTAGGCCCATTTTGGTATATTTCATGCCACCATTTCACCGCCAAATGCGATCAAATTATAAAAAAACGTTACATTTTTCACAATTTTATGTTTCTCACTGAAATCATTTACAAACAGCTTGTGCAATTATGGCACAAATGGTTGTAAATGCTTCTCTGGGATCCCCTTTGTTCAGAAATAGCAGACATATATGACTTTGGCGTTGCTTTCTGGTAATTAGAAGGCCGCTAAATGCTGCTGCGCATCACACGTGTATTATGGCTAGCAGTGAAGGGGTTAATTAGGTAGTTTGTAGGGAGCTTGCAGGGTTAATTTTAGCTTTAGTGTAGAGATCAGCCTCCCACCTGACACATCAGACCCCCTGATCCCTCCCAAACAGCTCCCTTCCCTCCCCCACCCCACAATTGTCCCCACCATCTTAAGTACTGGCAAAAAGTCTGCCAGTACTAAAATAAAAGGTTTTTTAAAAAAAATTATTTTTTTTAGCATATTTACATATGCTGTGGTGTAGTAGCCCCCAACCTCCCTGATCCCCCCCAAACAGCTCTCTAACCCTCCCCATCTGCCTTATTGGCGGCCACCTTGGGTACTGGCAGCTGTCTGCTATTATTTCACAGTCAAAAAAGTATGTGTTTTTTTTAAATGTACACTACTGTTACACCAGATATGAGTGGTGGCACTGGGCAAGTGGGCACAGTATACGCTGTGAGCCTGACACACACGCTGGCAGGCAGGCAACTGCAATTAGATTACACAGGAAAAAAAAAAAAAAGCAGACAGATGTTCTAGGGCTTTTTGGGGTGCTGTCCTTACAGCAGAGATCAGATGAATCCTTCAGGACTGTAGTGGACACTGAATACACTAGCCTAGCTATCAATTTCCCTATTAAATCAGCAGCAGCTACACTGTCCCTCCTCTCACTAAGAATGCAGCTTCCAAATGAATCTAAAATGGATGCTGTGCAGGAGGTGGGAGGGTCTGGGAGGGAGTGTCTGCCGCTGATTGGCTGTAATGTGTCTGCTGACTGTGAGGAACTATTCGCCGGCGAACTATTCGCGACATCACTAGTCATAAGTTGTCTTTGGGAATTACTCTCATATAGCTTAAGAAAATCCAACCATTTTATACCAAAATTATCATAATGTGTTTCGGTGTTATTGAAACTATCAAATTGCTCAATTATAAATTTAGTTTGCAGCAGAAACGTTAAATTATTAATGGTTGGTTCTTTTTTATTCTTCCAATTCCTAAGAATAAGGTATCTCCCCCTCAGAATGCTTGTATTAATAAACTCAATATTATCCTCTTTTTTCAAAAGAAAAAAAATATGTTTTACATTCAGAGTAATATTGGATCCAAAACATGTGGACCAGGTCGGCTCCGTACGAACTACACCGAGGACATTTATTTTGCAAAGCGGAATACCAATTATTTAATTAGGCAGGAGATATATATATACCTTATTAATTAATTTAAAATACGACTCTCGCCATACTGCAGATAATGTAGCATTCTCAACACTCACTATACTACGCTTCACCATATCTGCATCTATTACCGGAAAATCAGCCCGCCACTTTGAACAAATATTGAGAACATTAAGTTCACCGGTATTGGTGAGTATCAATTTATACCAAAAATTGATAGAATGCTTTCCCATTTTAAAAAGTGATAAGCCCATTTTTATTCCTGGGTGTGACCATTCCATATTAAAATCTTTGGTATTTTCGAAAAACCAATAACGGACTTGTAAATATGCATAGAGTCTGTATTCTTAAGACCATAACAGTCTTTAAGAGTCTCAAAAGTAAATACTCTAGGCATATCAATTTCATTAAATTGCCATAAATATACAAGCCTATCATTAGTCCATCTAGAGAACAGCCTATGGTTGAGACCACGATAAATCGCGGGTTCCCACCAATAGGCACTAGGTCAGCGATATAAGGGTTACTTTTTAAAGTAGATCTAATTAGCTGCCAAGCTTTAATAATATGATATATACTATATCTTTTCTTAATTTTATTGGGGATAGACTTACTAGGACAGTGTAACAGAGCACTTAAAGAGAGGGGGTACACCAATTTTTGTTCCGCTTCCAAATAAGCAACATAGTCCCCTCCAGTAAGCCAATCCATGGCTACTTTAGCTAAACAAATACTATTATAGATAGGTATTACAGGAAGCCCCAATCCCCCAAACTGCCTAAGTTGGGCTAATTTTTCCAAAGCTGTCCTCCAAAGAAATATCCTAAAACAATTGTCAAAAGACTTAATATCTTTTTTGGATAAAAGAATAGGAATATTCTACATTAGCTATAAAAGCTTGGGTAGGACAATCATCTTAATTAGATAAACTTTTGCAGTAGTTGAAAGAGGTAGATTAGCCCAGTTCATCAAATCTTGTTTAATTGTTACAAATAGGGGGATAGTTTAGTTTATACCAACTAGAGGAATTTATGCCAATTTTTATCCCAAGATATATAATATATTCTGTAGCAATTTTAACCCAAAGTAGTTCTGATTTAGAAGCGTTGATTTTATAGCCAGAAAAGGAGCCACATTCTGAGACTAAATCTAAAATCAGAGGTATCTCTGTTTGTGTATTATTAAGAAATACCAGCAGGTCGTCTGCATATAACAGCAATTTAAGTAATTTACCTCCAAGAGATATCCCCTTTAATACTTTCCTAAGAATTACAGCCAAGGGTTTAATAGCTAAGTTAAAGAGTAGAGGGAAAATTGGACACCCTTGACGCGTCCCCTTAGCCATAGGGAAAGAATCTATAAAGTTGAGGAAGCTTCTGCATATATAGACCTAATAAAATTTAAGAATTGACCAGTGAAGCCAAATTGCCTCATAGCAAAAAATAAGTGGTCCCATGTGATTGAATCAAACGCTTTTTGAACATCGACAGAGAGTATAGCAAGATCCTGTATAGATTTAATATTATTCCGGTTATTAGGAGATGAATAAAAATCTAATAACGTGCTAGCTCTCTTGTTCCGTCGGGAGTACAGCTCATTAGCCAGATTGAGATAAAAACTTGTCTTGAAGAAGGCTCATTCAAAGAGCCGAAACGTAGACCATGTCTTTTCACGTATAATTTTTGATCTTTAGAAAATAAACATTATTTATTATCAAATTTAAAATCCTGTGAGTGCTCTCCTTCTCTACTATATATATATATATATATATATATATATATATATATATATATATATATATATATATATATATATATATATATATATATATATATTTATATGAGAACCCAACAACAAAAGGGAAAGACAAATGCACATCTCTAGTGTAAAGTAAAATTACGCTCAATAGATTTGTTATCCGTTAACCTGTTAAAAGAGACCATCCTGTTTTAATACAGTTAGAATAATTAAGATGTTGTAATAGTGATTGGAACATCAGAAGAATTTGACAATAGTTCTTCAGCAACAACAAAAGGGAAAGACAAATGCACATCTCTAGTGTAAAGTAAAATTACGCTCAATAGATTTGTTATCCGTTAACCTGTTAAAAGAGACCATCCTGTTTTAATACAGTTAGAATAATTAAGATGTTGTAATAGTGATTGGAACATCAGAAGAATTTGACAATAGTTCTTCAGCAATTTTAATTAAGGCTCTAAGTTATAAAAGAACAGCATTTAAGGAGAAGATGGTGCTGCTAGAATCATAGTATTAAATCTCCTTTCCTGTCTCTTTGCAATTGCCATATCCAGCTCTTATTACAAAATATTGATTTGTTAATCTCACATAGACCATAATAATGAAACAATAAAGTAGTGATACAAAAGAAATCTGATTCATTGTGGCATCTTCTTTCTCTCATTGATCTTTGGGCTGTACTATATTCTGAACACCATGGTGATCACTCAAAGCATAGTTCAGATTCAGTTATTTCATTCTTTGACCTTGGAATGGCTGTAATTATTTAATACTTACTGGAAGACCTAAACTTACTAAAATAGACTATATAGCAATTAAAGTCCTAATTAAAATTTTATGATTTATATAGAGCATCCAATTTTGAACAATTCTCCAATTTACTTCTATTATCTATTTTTATTTGTTTTCTCTATATCCATTGTTGAAATTCATACATAGGTAGGCTAAAGATCTGCAGTGCACTACTGTGAGCTATCTGCTGATTGGTGGCTGCACATGTATTCCTCTTGTGATTGGTTCAGCTAGCACCCAATACTGAATTGCTGCAAAGAGAATGAAGCAAAGTTGATAATAGAAGTAAATTGGAATGTTGTTTAAAATATCATGCTCTATCTGAATCTCAAAAGAAAGATTTTGGGTTTCATGTCCCTTAAAATTTTTAACTTTGGCCACCCCCTAGGAAGGGGTTAGGCTGTGTGGAACTCAGAATGCTGGGATACAGAAAGTCTTTTTAAAAAGCTTTACTGATTGATAAGCAAAAGAATAGTTGGTAGTTCAAATTGAAGATCACAGAAACAGCAAGTTTCAACATAGGTCCAAACCATGTTCAACTCTGAAAGCCGTAACTAAGTTATCCCCTGTAAAAACACAATTTTAATAACACAGGTATTGTTAGTCACAGTGAGAATTACAATCAAATATGAAAAATGAAATAAAACTATAGAAGTATGTCCATCCTCATATAGATACTAACGGCTAGATTTAGAGTTTGGCGTTAGCCGTCAAAAGCAGCGTTAAGGGGTCCTAACGCTGCTTTTTACCGCCAGCTGGTATTTAGAGTCAGCCAGGAAAGGGTCTAACGCTCACTTCCTTACCGCGACTCCAGGCTACCGCAGATCCCCTTATGCCAATTGCGTATCCTATCTTTTCAATGGGATCTGCCTAACGCCGGTATTTGGAGTCTTGGGAGAAGTGAGCGGTAGAGCCTCTACCGACAAGACTCCTACCGACAAAAAAAGTCAGTATTTAAGAGCTTTATGGGCTAACGCGTGAATATAAAGCTCTTAACTACTGTGCTACAAAGTACTCTAACACCCATAAACTACTTATGTACCCCTAAACCAAGGCCCCCCCACATTGCCGCCACTATAATAAAAAATTTTAACCCTTAATCTGCCGACCGGACACCGCTGCCACCTACATTATAGCTATGAACCCCTAATCTGCTGCCCCTAACATCGCTGACACCTACATTATATTTATTAACCCCTAATCTGCCCCCCCACCCAATGTTGCCGCTACCTAATTACACTTATTAACCCCTAATATGCCGACCGGACCTCGCTGCCACTATAAAAAATGTATTAACCCCTAAACCGCCGCACTCCCGCCTCGCAAACACTATAATAAATAGTATTAACCCCTAATCTGCCCTCCCTAACATCACCACCACCTACCTACAATTATTAACCCCTAATCTCCGGCCCCCAATGTCGCCGCTACTATAATAAAGTTATTAACCCCTAAACCTAACTCTAACCCTAACTCTAACCCTAACACCCCCCTAACATAAATATAAATTAAAATAAACGAAATAATATTCCTAAAAATAAATAAATTTAAAACTAAATACTTACCTATAAAATAAACCCTAATATAGCTACAATATAACTAATAATTATATTGTAGCTATTTTAGGATTTATATTAATTTTACAGGCAACTTTGTATTTATTTTAAATAGGTAGAATAGCTATTAAATAGTTAATAACTATTTAATAGCTACCTAGTTAAAATAAGTACAAAATTACCTGTAAAATAAATCCTAACCTAAGTTACAAATACACCTAACACTACACTATCATTAAATTAATTAAATAAATTACCTACAATTAAAATAAACTATTCTATAATACAAAAACAAACAAACACTACATTACAAAAAATAAAAAAATAATTACAAGAAGTTTAAACTAAATACACCTAATCTAAGCCCCCTAATAAATTAAAAAATCCCCCCAAAATAAAAAAATGCCCTACCCTATTCTAATCTACAAAAGTAATCAGCTCTTTTACCAGCCCTTAAAAGGGCTTTTTGCTGGGCATTCTCCCCAAAGTAATCAGCTCTTTTACCTGTAAATAAAAATACAATACCCCCCCAACATTACAACCCACATACCCCTACTCTAAACCACCCAAACCCCCCTTAAAAAAAACTATCGCTAACCCCCTGAAGATCTCCCTACCTTGATTCGTCTTCACCCAGCCGAGCCGAATTCTTCATCCAAGGTACGCAGAGGAGGTCCTTCATCCGGTAGAAGTCTTCATCCAAGCGGGGCAAGAAGAGGTCCTCCATCCGGTAGAAGTCTTCATTCAGGCGGCTTCTTCAATCTTCATCCATCCGGAGCGGAGAGGAGCCAACTTCAACGGAGCCGACGCGGAGCCATCCTCTTCAACTGACGACTTCCCGATGAATGAAGGTTCCTTTAAGGGACGTCATCCAAGATGGCGTCACTTCAATTCCAATTGGCTGATAGGATTCTATCAGCCAATCGGAATTAAGGTAGAAAAAATCTGATTGGCTGATGCAATCAGCCAATCAGATTGAAGTTCAATCCGATTGGCTGATCCAATCAGCCAATCGTATTGAGCTTGCATTCTATTTGCTGATCTTAACAGCCAATAGAATGCAAGCTCAATACCATTGGCTGATTGCATCAGCCAATCAGATTTTTTCTACCTTAATTCCGATTGGCTGATAGAATTCTATCAGCCAATCGGAATTGAAGGGACGCCATCTTGGATGACGTCCCTTAAAGGAACCTTCATTCGTCGGGAAGTCGTCGGTTGAAGAGAATGGCTCCGCGTCGGCTCCGTTGAAGATGGCTCTGCTCCGGATGGATGAAGATTGAAGACGCCACCTGGATGAAGACTTCTACCGGATTGAGGACCTCTTCTTGCCCTGCTTGGATGAAGACTTCTACCGGATGAAGGACCTCCTCTGCGCACCTTGGATGAAGAATTCGGCTCGGCTGGGTGAAGACGACTCAAGGTAGGGAGATCTTCAGGGGGTTAGCGATAGGTTCTTTAAGGGGGTTTTGGGTGGGTTAGAGTAGGGGTATGTGGGTGGTGGGTTGTAATGTTGGGCGGGGTATTGTATTTTTATTTACAGGTAAAAGAGCTGAATACTTTGAGGCAATGCCCGGCAAAAAGCCCTTTTAAGGGCTGGTAAAAGAGCTGATTACTTTTGTAGTTTAGAATAGGGTAGGGCATTTTTTTTATTTTGGGGGGATTTTTTAATTTATTAGGGGGCTTAGATTAGGTGTAATTAGTTTAAACTTCTTGTAATTATTTTTTATTTTTTGTAAGTTAGTGTTTGTTTTATTATAGAATAGTTTATTTTAATTGTATTTTAGTTTAGCTAATTGTAGTTTATTTATTTAATTAATTTAATGATAGTGTAGTGTTAGGTGTATTTGTAACTTAGGTTAGGATTTATTTTACAGGTATTTTGTAGTTATTTTAACTAGGTAGCTATTAAATAGTTATTAACTACTTAATAGTTATTGTACCTAGTTAAAATAAATTCAAAGTTGCCTGTAAAATAAATATAAATCCTAAAATAGCTACAATGTAATTATTAGTTATATTGTAGCTATTTTAGGGTTTATTTGATAGGTAAGTATTTATTTTTAAATAGGAATATTTTATTTTATTTTAGGAATATTATTTCGTTTGATTGAAATGATATTTAACTTAGTGGGGTGTTAGGGTTAGAGATAGGTTTAGGGGTTAATAATTTTATTATAGTAGCATCGACATTGCGGGCGGGAGATTAGGGGTTAATAATTGTAGGTAGGTGGCGGCGATGTTAGGGAGGGCAGATTAGGGGTTAATACTATTTATTATAGTGTTTGCGAGGTGGGAGTGCGGCAGTTTAGGGGTTAATACATTTATTATAGTGGCGGCGAGGTCCGGTCAGCAGATTAGGGGTTAATAAGTGTAGGTAAGGTAGCGGCAACGTTGGGGGGGCAGATTAGGGGGTAATAAATATAATATAGGTGGCGGCGATGTTGGGGGCAGCAGATTAGGGGTTCATAGGGATAATGTAGGTTGCGGCGGTGTACGGAGAGGCAGATTAGGGGTAATAATAAAATGCAGGTGTCAGTGATAGCGGGGGCAGCAGATTAGGGTTTAATAAGTGTAAGGTTAGGGGTGTTTAGAATCGGGGTTCATGTTAGGGTGTTAGGTGCAGACTTAGAGAGTGTTTCCCCATAGGAAACAATGGGGCTGCGTTAGGAGGAGAACGCTGCTTTTTTGCAGGCGTTAGGTTTTTTTTCAGCCCAAACTGCCCCATTGTTTCCTATGGGGATATCGTGCACGAGCACGAGCACGTTTTTACAGCTTACCACTACTGTAAGCAACGCTGGTATTGAGGGTTGAAGTGGAGCTAAATTAGGCTCAACGCACCCTTTTCTGAGCCTAACGCAGCCACTCAGACAACTCTAAATACCAGCGTTGTCTTTAGGGTGCGCTGGGAAAAAAAGCAGCGTTAGCTACGCGGGTTTTTACCGACAAAACTCTAAATCTAGGCGTAAGTGTTTAGGATGTATTGTGATGATAGGTGAATGTCACACAGGCAAATTCATTCTTTTCTTTGCATACTGAACAAAGAGATTACATGAATTGAAACTTCCTGCACTATAAAGAGGTTTGAATGGGCTATTGTATGCATCAGTTTAAGGAGACCTCCCAGTTTCTATTTTCGAAAATGGGTACTTAACACATGAAAAGTCCTTTTCCTGAGCTCTTCTGTTGAAAACGTGTTCATGGCAGCAAGTTTTATAAAAAATTATACAATACTTGGCTCCCAATTCGGCAGGTAAGCAAAAAGTGTCTTCAGGAGCCAATAGCCAATTGATTGTGATTGACCCAATTCATTTATAAATACTTCAAGTAAATGTTTTATCAAATTTACTTAGAGAATTCTAAAGTTCTGAGACTCAAAGTCAGTTAACATTCTACTTCATATCAGCATGGATTTTTATACTTAATATTCTGGTACCGAAAATTCAAATGAGAAGATAGTATATGGCTCGTTTTTAGTATCTACGGTGTAAGAGTTAAATTATATTTGAGTTATGTTAGCATTATGGAATGCATTGTAGAATGATTTTTATAGGTCAAAGTTTCTAAATGTTTTTGGTTAATTATCCCATGTGCATTTATTTAAAAGTTTATTTCATTGTTATAATACAAAACACTAAACAGTATTATTCATAATTTTTAAAAGATTTTACCTTTTGTTTATTATTTTAACTTAATTTGTTTAGGGCCCATTACTTTCTATCACAGCTCCACAATGGGCCTGTGGTCTCTACAGCAATATGAATTTTAATTTGAAGTAGTTGCTTAGAGACATCTGCACTAACTGCAGTCAATGGGGCCCATTTATCAAATGTCTGTCAGACCTGATCCAACAGTGCGGATCAGGTCCGACAGACATCGCTGAATGCA
This sequence comes from Bombina bombina, assembly GCF_027579735.1. NCBI lineage: Eukaryota > Metazoa > Chordata > Amphibia > Anura > Bombinatoridae > Bombina > Bombina bombina. The sequence continues at coordinate 1,130,683,946 of NC_069501.1, forward strand.
GAGAGCTCTTGTGAGCTGCTGGTGCAACGCCGCCCCCTGCAGACTCACGACCGCCAGCAGGGAGGTGTCAATCAACCCGATCATACTCGATCGGGTTGACTTGCTGCAATGTCTATCCGCCTGCTCAGAGCAGGCGGACAGGGTTATGGAGCAAAGGTCTTTAGCGGTCGGAGCTTGATAAATGGGCCCCTATCTCTCTTCTGGAAACATTGTGCGCACTTCTGCCTGTTATATACACAGTTTTGTTGTCAATGTGCGTTCATGTGGTACCTTCTGGGCAGAGGTGGCTCTAGAGTTGGTGAGACCTTAGGCAAAATTCAAATATGAGACTTCTCTTATGTTTAATTTGTATTATCTATCAAGTACTGTACTGCACTTTATATCTGGTTGTGTTCAAAACTTTTCCACCTTTTGTATTTTATTTTAGATAATTTATGCTTTGGTCTTCCATTGTACCAAATCTCTCAATAATAATGAAGAAAAAGAGAAAGAAAAAAGGACAGTGAGAGAGAGAGAGAGAGAGAGAGAGAGAGAGAGCATGGTGGAGGGAGAAATATACAGAGAGAAAGAATGATTGAAAAGAGGGATAGAAGGGTGAGATAGAAAAGAGAGAGCATATGAAGGAGAGTTAAGAAACAGTGGAAAGAGAATAAAGATAATGGTTATAGAAGGGAGAGAGATAGAGAAGGGAGAGTCAAAGAGGAGAGATAGCAGGGAAAAGAAGTGAGAGAGGATACAACAAGAGAAGACAGAATAGAGTCTAGAGGAGAGAATGCAAAAAGTGGAAATAAACATAAAAGAAAGAACTAGAGAAGGGGGAAAGTGAGAGGAATTAGAAAGAGCCAGAAAAGAAAAAAAAAGAGAAACGAGAGAAAAGAAAAGAGGGGGAGAGAGGAGGAAGAGTGGCAGAGAGGTGAGAGGGAGATTGAAGCAAGAGGAGGAGAACAATTGAAAAAAAGAGAAGAACGTGAAGAGAGGGGAAGTAGTAAGAGGAAATAGATGGAAGAAAGTGAAGTTAATGAGAGAAATAAGAGAAAGAGCAGAGGGATGGAGAGAGAGAGAGACAAAGGAGAGGGCAATAGAGGAGGGAAAGAGAGAAAAAAGGGAGTGAAAGAGAAAACAGTAAAGAAAAAAAAGGTGAGAGGGGAGTATGAAAGAATAGACAGAGGAGAGAGAATATAAGTATTGTTAAAAGAAGCTTATTCCCTCTGGTTGCAGGGGTTAAAAAATGAAAAACAAAGCACATTTCTTCTATGCCCCTCTGAGAGGCCTCATTATGAGTGAGGCCTTTGGCAGTTGCCTATTTGGCCTAACACTAGGGCCACCTATGCTCATATACATATACAAGTCTGTAACAGGACATCAGCGACCTCTAAACATTAGGGGGGGGGGAATAATAAATCACAATAATTAAAATTTAGAAGCTCTGGGTTTTGGCTACAGTAAGTGAGAATTCCTTGCTTGGATGTGCTTTATATATTTGTATTGAACACGTCCAACTGTAATATGAAGGTTCCTTTAAATGACTTCATCCAACATGGCGTCCCTTCAATTCCGATTGGCTGATAGAATTCTATCAGCCAGTCGGAATAAAGGTAGGAAAAATCTTATTGGCTGATGCAATCAGTCAATCGGATAGAGCTCGCATTCTATTGGCTGATTGGAACAGCTCATAGAATGCAAGGTCAATCCTATTGGCTGATTGGATCAGCCAATCGGATTGAAATTCAATCCGATTGGCTGATTGCATCAGTCAATAGGATTTTTCGTACCTTAATTCCTACCTAGAATTCTATCAGCCAATCGGAATTGAAGGGACGCCATCTTGGATGACGTCATTTAAAGGAACCTTCATTCTTCAGTTGGACGTTGAACGAAGAGGATGCTCTGCGTTGGATGTTTTCAAGATGGAGCCGCTCCTCGTCGGATGGAAGAAGATAGAAGATGCCGCTTGGATGAAGACTTCTGCCCGGCTGGAGGACCTCTTCTGCCCGGATTCAATGAAGACTTCTGCCCGGATCGGATGAAGTCTTCTGCCCGGCTGGGTGAAGACGGGTCAAGGTAGGGTAATCTTCAAGGGGTTAGTGTTTGTTTTTTTTAAGGGGGGATTGGGTGGGTTTTAGAGTAAGGTTGGGTGTGTGGGAGGTGGGTTTTAATGTTGGGGGGTTGTATTTCCTTTTTTACAGGTAAAAGAGCTGATTACTTTGGGGCAATGCCACGCAAAAAGCCCTTTTAAGGGCTATTTGTAATTTAGTATAGGGTAGGGAATTTTATTATTTTGGGGGGCTTTTTATTTTATTTAGGGGGCATAGATTAGGTGTAATTAGTTTAAACTTAGTGGGGGGGTTTTGTACTTTAGTTTATTTTATTTAATTGTATTTAATTTTAGCTAATTGTAGTTAATTAATTTAATTTATTTAATGATAGTGTAGTGTTAGGTGTAATTGTAACTTAGGTTAGGATTTATTTTACAGGCAACTTTGTATTTATTTTAACTAGGTAGAATAGTTATTAAATAGTTATTAACTATTTAATAGCTACCTAGTTAAAATAAAGACAAATTTACCTGTAAAATAAATCTTAACCTAAGTTACAATTACACCTAACACTACACTGTCATTAAATAAATTAAATTAATTAACTACAATTAGCTAAAATTAAATACAATTAAATATTAGGGGTTAATAAATTTAATAAGCTATGTGGGCTATGGCGGTTTAGGGGTTAATACTTGAATAGGTTAATTGCGTTGTGGGCTATGGCGGTTTAGGGGTTAATAATTGAGTTATTACGTGCGGTGTGGGTTTGATGGCAGATATAGGGGTTAATAGTTTAAATAGGCATATTGCGTTGTGGGGGGTTGTCGGTCTAGGGGTTAATACATTTAATATTAGTAATGAGAGGGGGGATTGTGGATATAGGGTCGGGCTTATTTTTGGGAGGTGTGTTAGACTTTTACGGGAGATTTGTTATTTTCTTTACTTTTCTTAGGCGCCGGCAGTTTCTAAAGTGCCGTAAATCACTGGCTATTCCAGAAATTTGTATTTACGCACATTTCTGGACATCGCTAGTTTATCCGACTTACGGCACTTTATGAACTGCTGGCGGGGTTTATGTAATACCGCGATGTGCGAGGTGAAATTACGGGCGGCGCAGGTTCCCATGCTTGCGCCGAAACCTGCGCCGTATATTTGATCACGCCCAGGGTTGGAAAAAATCCCTTAAATCCAGTCATCAATCAATGTGCTACCGCCAGAGCTCAGTGCTGTCTGAAGAGAACAGCCTGATGTGGAGCAGCTCTGTAAAGCAAAAGTGCTAATAGTTCCTGCATGTGCCCTATTCTTTCTGTAGATATGCTGCATTTCCTGCAATGACATCTCAGATAACAGAATACGTAAAATTATTTGTCTTCATAATATGGCGGCAGAGTTTTCAAGATGATCACCAGATTGTTGTTGTACAGATAAACATGTCACAATATTTGTACAATCGCATATTGTCTGGCGCAGACTAACCAAAGGGGAAGGATGATTTAAAATGAAAGAAAAGCAGTTCCTCTTACTCCGTGGCTTTCAGTTAAGCTTCTGCTTTTTGCCAGAAAGGGGGCTGTTGTTGAAATTGGGGGCCTCCACAACCTTTGACCGGGGCCCCAGTGAGGTCTAGTTACGCCCCTGATCAGGACATAAATCTTTATGTATTAAGTAAAATTATGTCCATTCCAGATGAACTGAAACATATCAGCTTAGAAGTAGTAGATTCCAGCCTCTATTGTCACGTTGAGTCTTTTATTTAATACCACATAATGGGATAAAAAGTATTTTTACACCATTATGTGATAATAAATAAAAGACTTAACGTGACAATAGAAGTTGGATCCTGGACTGGCAGCCCTAAGATTCCGTGCCCGAGCATGTTTGATGCTGTCTCCTTTCATTTACATTGAATCATATCAGCTTAGTGATGCCCTAGATTTCACATTGCAAATGTTGGCCCCCATTTCAATTCAGCAGTGGTTGATATGTGAAAACGAATATGTTTTTCAGCTTTGCTCTCCAGTCCATTAGAAATACTGACATCTGAATTAAAGGTACATCCCAGCTAAAATTGGAAACCACATGGATGTATTTCTTTTTTGAATAGAAGCATTTTTGTAATATACATGTACAAAAACGCTTCTAATAAAAGTCATAGCTTTTTCAAAAGTGTATTTAAGTATGCACCGTGCACCAGCGTTTTAAGCACAGCAGTTGCTCAGAGAGCCTAAGGTGTGTGTACCATCTGATAATGACTCAATGTGTTAATTGCTGACATGATACAAACCCCACTGACACTCTGAGCAGCTGTAGTATTTAAAATGCTGATGTAATTCATCTATGTGCATTTAAATTTTGACCAGAATGTCGCTTTAACTGTACACAAGGATCATTTTCCAGAGCAAAACTCCAAGTCCAGGATACGTTAATCTGGGTATCTAAACAAATCTGCATCTTTGGTTTGGTTTTTATGTTCTAAAATGCAAAAAAAACAAAAAAAAAACTTTTACTTTGATGATTACAATACTATGGTATGTGCATAAAAATATTAAAACAACATAGGTTAGGTTGCATGTATAAGCAGTAATGTAACAGGTAAATTTTGTGTAAATGATATGAGATATTCTTGTTTTCACTTGCTCCCATCCCCCTACAAGCTGTTGCAAATATACAAATATTCAGAAATCCAAACCTTTTCCCTTCCCAAACAGTTTGGATAAGGGTTTTGTACCTGTAATTCTTTTTGACCATTTACTTGTAATACCAGATTTTACGCTATTCATAGCACAGTCCCGCAATATTAATAGTTTACCCTAAGCTTACAGTAACGCTTCACGTGTAATCTGTGCCACCTTTAAACCATACAGTGCTGAAGAAGACTCCTACAATTTCCTGAGCCTACCTCAGTATGCATTTTTTTTAAAGTGTACAACTTATCTAAATTCTGAAAATGTAATATTCACTTCTGTGTCCTTTTAAAGCAGGACAATGGAACAGTAAAATGTCCACATGTATCAAAATAGAATGAAAGTAATCTTCTTAACATTAGCATAAAGTGGTTGAATCTTGTTAATGTTTATTTTTCTTTGAAACTAATTGAAACTATACCTTGTTTAGGTATATCTGGGGTATATCAATAAGTAGTGCATATCATCCATTAAATGATTAAATATGTAGTATGGCAGTCCTTCTATATTAAGGTCACCCTCATCCATTAACATATTATTTATGCTAGAATGGTTGGGGCAAATAGGTCTTACATCATCTGTACTAATATATTATGCATCACTAGACATTTTCCTGTACCATTTTTCCATGTGTAATATAATCTTACATTGTATTCCTGGTTCTAAATTAGGAATAGAAGACCTCACTTCAACTTAAATTCCTGCCAACTAAGCACATAGGTCTCATGTAGTAACACTAATATCTCTTGGATATGAGTGACATGATGTGTGCCGCAATGTTACTTATCCAGAAAAATTCCAGCTTACTAAGTCTTCAGCTTTCATGAATGCTTAGCAATGTAAAAATCACAAGCAGGGCCATAGGCTACAAGCACACTGGTTATTCCTAATATCATTTCAACAATGATTTTGAACATTAATAGTTTACATGTAACATTTTACACCATTACTTTATAGTACTTAAAGGGACACTGCAATGTAAAACGTTTATTTATAGGGCAAGATTACAAGTGTATATATGTGTGTAATAGTTTATGTTCTCAAGTTGCTCTAAATATTACAATGCAGTTTCGGCTTTTGCCTATGTGCAAACTATCGCCTAGATTACGAGTTTTGCGGGAACAGGGGTGCGGTGCTAACGAGCAGTTTGTGCTCACCACTCACTTACAGACAGCGCTGGTATTACGGGTTTTTACAAACCCGGCATAAACCGCAAAAAAGTGATCTTAGAGCAAAATTTTGCTCCACATCTCACCTCAATACCAGCGCTGCTTACGTTAGCGGTGAGCTGGCTGAACGTGCTCGTGCACGATTTCCCCATAGGAATTAATGGGGGAGAGCCGACTGGAAAAAAAACCTAACACCTGCAAAAAAGTAGTGTAAAGCTCCTAACACAGCCCCATTAATTCCTATGGGGAAAATACATTTATGTCTACACCTAACACCCTAACATGAACCCCGAGTCTAAACACCCCTAATCTTACACTTATTAACCCCTAATCTGCCGCCCCTGACATCGCCGACACCTGCATTATATTATTAACCCCTAATCTGCCACTCCGGACACCGCCGCCACCTACATTATATTTATTAACCCCTAATCTGCCGCCCCCAATGTCGCCGCCAACTACCTACACTTATTAACCCCTAATCTGCCACCCCCAACGTCGCCGCCACTATATTAAAGTAATTAACCCCTAAACCTAAGTCTAACCCTAACACCCCCTAAATTAAATATAATTTAAATAAATCTAAATAAAAATAACTATCATTAAATTATTCCTATTTAAAACTAAATACTTACCTATAAAATAAACCCTAACATAGCTACAGATTAGGGGTTAATAAATGTAGGTAGGTGTCGGCGATGTTAGGGACAGCAGATTAGGGGTTAATATATTTATTATAGTGGCGGTGATGTCTGGTTCGGCAGATTAGGAGTTAAAATATTTATTTTAGTGTTTGCGATGTGGGAGGGCCTCAGTTTAGGGGTTAATAGGTAGTTTATGGGTGTTAGTGTACTTTTTAGCACTTTAGTTAAGAGTTTTATGCTACGGCGTTGTAGTGTAAAACTCTTAACTACTGACTTTAAAATGCGGTACCAGGCTTGACAGGAGAGGGTCTACCGCTCACTTTTTGGCAGACTCGTAATACCGGTGCTATGCAAGTCCCATTGAAAAAAGAGGATACACAATTGACGTAAGTGTATTTGCGGTATTTCCGAGTCTGGCCAAAAAAGTGAGCGGTGAGCCTGTACCTGCAAGACTCGTAATACCAGCGGGCATTAAAAAGCAGCGTTGGGACCAGCCAACTCTGCTTTTTAAGCCTAACGCACAACTCGTAATCTAGCTGTAACTTGTAATATGAGCGCTATATATAACTAATATAGTGAAACGTAGTTATTCTTTATTTTCCATCACTTTCATTTGGGGATTCCACAAAGTGGCCAGCATCTGCTATGGGCACTTCTCCAAATGCTATAGCAAGCAACCTTTAAGCTGCTCCTTTAGCCTCCTGGCAAGTGCTGCAATCTCACTACTTAGCAACCCACCAGGAACAACTTCACGATTTTCCAGCAAGACCTCCATCTTGCTCAATAGGAGAGTGAACAAAGGTATGACTTGACCAAGACTGGCAGTGTTTTGGCTCAAGTTCTTGGTCACATCCCTAAAAGGCTTTAGGACTGCCACTAACTCCCATCATGGTCTATGATTACGGCATGATTGTAAGCCGAAACGCGTACGACCGCATTCTTTTACATCACGCTTTATGTGGATGTTGGATTTTATTTAGTAAAGTGAACTTTTTATTTACTACATGCCTGGATCCTCTACAGTTATTTTTTGATACCTTACTACAAGCTAGGAGGAGTTTGTTACCTGGATCCGGTGCGCTGCAGACCGTGATGACACAGGAGGACCTGAGGCCAGACTTTAAGTTATATATGGGCCTCAGTTTGAATCAACAGCCGGAGCAGAGCTTTAGCGAAACAGTGGGACTGCTCAGCAGCGTTCGCACATTGTGAAGGTGGAGAGTGATGGAAGCCTAGCTACCAAGTAAGCCCTTAATGGCACTTTGCTCCAGGTAAGAGCCAATAAAGGCTAAGGGAGTGTGTGTATAGAGGCGACCGCTATATGTGGAGGTAAACTTTAGACTATAATCCGTGCACCTAGCGACTATTTAAGCTGTAAAGTAAAAGCATATGAGCATCTTCTGAAGAAGCTTTCTTCATATTATTTTGTACACTGCTGGTCTCCAAGGTGTATTATTGTACTCACTGGACTGTCCCCTCCTAAAAGTATAATTATTGTTGACATAGATTGAGCCTGGCTGACCTTTTTACAGTTTTGTCCTTTGTAATGTATTTTTGATGTGTTTCTGACACTTTATTGTTTCGCCACAGTTAACCAGAGCTCTGAGGTTGCTGTACTCATTCTAGCATAATTCACAACTTGTAATATGATTGCTCCTTCCGACAAGCGCATGATGTTGCCGAATGCCCGAATGGGCCAAAATGAATGCACATGTCTATATATTACTTCTAATATGTATATATGTTAATGAAATGCTTTATTTTAACTTATTATACATGTGTTTGGTATACTTTTATTCAAGCACTAACCCTCTACTTTAGATCTCCAGGCGAGCTAAGGTTTTCAGCGCATGAGCGCAACACATAACCCACCACTTGCGATATGAGCGATGCTACCATAATTAAAGTATAGGGTGTACTAAAGAAATGATGGCCTTGCTAACATTTTCTGGTAAAACTATTTTACCATTCACTTGTAATACCAGATTGAGCTCTATACTTAGTGCAGGGCTGTGATGTGGATAATTCACTCGTGTTCTCCTGTACTGCTGTATTTACTCACTGACTGAGAATTATATAGAGGAAGGCTACTAATAAACTTATTTACATGCAAGAATCGTTGTCTGGTGATTGCCTCTTTCGTGGTGAAAGTAACATTTTCTGCAAAACCTACAAATATGTATTTAATTGTTTGTTGCTGTTAATGTCATTATACCTATGATTAAGAGTTACTGACTGACATATTTTAAGTGTTGCCAATAAAGCTGTTTTTTAGCCTTTTTTTTGTAAGTTTAACTCTTCTTGGCTTGTCCTGACCCATTAGTGGAGGGCTAAAAACTGTTATAAAGGTCTCTGCCTAACATTTTTTTACTCTTCCTTTCTCAGCTTACTTGATTGTGCAGCTTTCTGCTCAAAAAAAGTTTTGGAAAAAGATTGGAGAAAGGAGGGTAAAAAAATAGGAGAAAGTAGGAAGATACAGAGGCCGAATTATCAAATGTCTGTCGGACCTGATCCGACAGTGTGGATAAGGTCCGACAAACATCGCTGAATGTGGAGAGCAATACACTCTCCGTATTCAGCATTGCACCAGCAGCTCACAAGAGCTGCTGGTTCAACGCCGCCCCCTGCAGACTCGCGGCCAATGGGCCACCAGCAGGGAGGTGTCAATCAACCCGATCGTACTCGATCGGGTTGAATTGTGGCGATTCCTGTCTGCCTGCTCTGAGCAGGCGGACAGGGTTATGGAGCAGCGGTCTTTAGACCGCTGCTTCATAACTGCTGTTTCTCCCAAGTCTGAGCTTCGCAGGAAACACGGGCCCTCAAGCTTGATAAATGGGCCCCACAGAGAGAATAGGGGCAACAGTATGGAAGGGTGGAAGGAAAGGTGGAAACTGAGGGCTGGGGGAATAGGGAAGAAGATATATATAAATATATATATATATATATATATACACTGTGCCACTTTGTTAGGTACAGCCCTGCTGTGCACACAAATAGTTCGTTCCACTACTTGCATGTCACATGGCCACAGTTTTTTTATAAATACAGCAGAACAACCTTCTTACTATTAAGCATACAAACCGGAGCAAGAATAGGGAAGAGCAGTGATCTAATGGACTTTGAACGTGGCATGATAGTAGGTGCAAGATGTGCTGGATGAAGTGTTTCTGAAACGGCAGTACTTCTGAACTTTTCACGTACCACAGTTTCAAGGGTGTATCATGAATAGTGCGGCAGTTCTGTGGAAGAAAAACTCTTGTTGATGAGAGAGGTCAGAGGAGGATGGCTAGACTTGTGCAAACAGACAGGCCACAATTTCATGAATCACATCATAATTCAGCCTTTGTGGGGAGAAAAACATATTGCAAAGTACCACTAAGTGCACCTTGTCGCAGATGGGCTACAACAGCAGGCGGCCATGTTAGATGCCCTTGTTATCAGAGAAGAACAAGAGAGCATGCCTTCTGTGGGCACAACAACACCAGCACTGGACCATCGAAGACTGGAATAAGGTTGCTTGGTCTGACGAGTCCAGCTTCCTAGTGCATGATGTTGATGGCAGGCTCTGAATTTGGTGAAAACAGCATGAATCCATGGAACTATCATGTCTGATCAAAACTGTGCAAGTTGGTGGGGGTGGTGTTATGGTGTGGGGAATGTTTTCCTAGCACAAGTTGGGTCCATTGATACCCCTAGATTCACGCCTGAATGCCACAGCGTACGTAAACATCATTGCTGCTCTAAGTGCATTTGTTCATGTTGACAGTTTATCCTCAGGCAGATGGTTAATTCCAGCAGGATAATGCACCAGTGCACAAAGCCCGCTTCACTATGGGATGGTTCCTGGAACATGGCAATTACATTTCTTTGCTGCAGTGGCCCGCTCAGTCCCCTGATCTCAATCCTATTAAACATATTTGGGATGAGCTGGAAAGGGCTGTTCCCTGCAGGCCTACCCATCCGTCAAATCTCCTGGACACACTCATGTCTGCATGGTACACAATACCTCAAAAACGTTTTCAACATCTTGTTGAATCCATGCCTAGACAAATTCAGGCTGTTTTGAAGGCTAAAGGAGGCTCAACACGCTACTAGGTAGCTGTACCTAATAAAGTGGCCGCACAGTGTGTAGATATATATATATATATATATATATATATATATATATATATATACAGGGGTGGAAAATATAATTATAGTTTACTAATCAAGGGTTAAAAGTTACTAGCCCAGGGGGGAAGTTACTAGTCCACTCAATGTTAAAGACAGGAAAAAGTCCAATTTTGTACTCGTCCGCTGCAATTTCTCATTTCAGGCTAGTGGACTAGTGGAAAATTCAAGCTCTGTATATATATATATATATATCTATATATAAACTTTTATTTCTCTTGCACTGTCAGTCAATACCACAGCAGGTCCTATTGTGCCTATAAAGTTATAAATATGCTTTTCACTGCTTATTTTTACATGCACAAGCAGTTGGATAAATGTATTTGTCTGTGTATTACTTGAGTAATTGTCAACTAGCCAAGTATAGACACAGGGCTCCATTTATCAAATATCAAGCGGACATGATATACTGTCCGCAGTTATCATTGCACAAGCATTTCACCAGATATGGTTGTGGAATGCTGCCCCCTGCTCACTGGCGGCCAAACGGCAGCTAGCAGGGGCTTTCAATCATCCCGACCGTATTGGACCGGGATGATTTCAATCCACAACCTAAAAGGTGGCAGACAGGTTAAGGAGCAGCGGGTCTTATGACCTCTGCTTCTTAACTTTCGTTTCAGGTGAGCCTGAAACGATAGGCCACCGAAACCCACAGTCTCTAGTTATAATATCTTTTTAATTTAAGATTTTAAATGATACCTACACTCAGTTGGCTGTGTGAAGCTGGTCTAAGTGACTGCGCACTTGTAGTGTGACTGTCCACAGTCCAAGAGCCAACATTGCAGCAGACTCTGTTGTGCCTAAAAAAAAGTCCAGTTTATATATTCAAGAAGATTTTCTAAAAGTTTGATATTAAAGAACCAACAGTTTGCTGTTTTAGCTGGGTATGATTGATTTATTTGACTGTGTAACCTAATAGTGTGATTCTCCATTATCCAAGTGTCAATACTGCAGCAGACCCTATTGTGCTAAAAAAAGGGGCAATTACTGTATTAAAAAAAATGTTGTAGCTCTAATATTTTTATACTTCTGAAATCTTACACACACACAATTTGTTGTTTCAACTGGGTGTGACTGAACTCTCTGACTGTGTAACCTAGTAGTGTGACTATCCACTATCCAAGTGCCAACACTGTGGGCATCAATACTGCAGCAGATCATATTGTGCCAATCTCTGCATTGCTGTAGCTATAATATATATTTTTTCTACAATTAAAATATTACACACACGATTAGTTGTTTATCTAGGTATGACTGACCTACCTGAGCATTTCTTCTTGACATTTGTTTGTAGCATTTGCTTGTGTTAAGCAATAACATTTTAGAAATGCTCTAAATGGGGGGGGGGGGGGGGGGGGGGGACATCCAGTGGAATAAAAGGAACAATCTTGTCAAAATTAAATTTTCATGATTTAGAAAGGGCATACAATTTTAAACAACTTTCCAATTAACTTTTATCATTAAATTTGCTTTGTTCTCTTGGTATTCTTTATTGAAAGCTAAACCTAGGTAGGCTCATATGCGAATTTCTAAGCCTTTGAAGGCCGCCTCTTATCTCAGGGCATTATGACAGTTTTTTAAAGCTAGAGGGTGTTAGTTCATGTGTGCCATATGGATAACATTGTGCTCACACACATGGAGTTACCTAGGAGTCAGCACTGATTGGCTAAAATGCAAGTCTGTCAAAAGAACTAAACTAAGGGGGCAGTCTGCAGAGGTATAGGCCCATAGTTATCAAGGTCTGGTGGACCTGATCCGACACTGCGGATCAGGTCCGCCAGACCTCGCTGAATGCGGCGAGCAATACGCTCGCCGTATTCAGCATTGCACCAGCAGCTCACAAGAGCTGCTGGTGCAACGCCGCCCCCTGCAGACTCGCGGCCACCAGCAGGGGGGTGTCAATCAACCCGATCGTACTCGATCGGGTTCATTTCCGGCGATGTCTGTCCGCCTGCTCAGAGCAGACGGACAGGTTATGGAGCAGCAGTCTTTATGACCGCTGCTTCATAACTGCTGTTTCTGTCGAGCCTGCAGGCTCGCCAGAAACACGGGGCATCAAGCTCCGTACGGAGCTTGATACATATGCCCCTTAGATACAAGGTAATCACAGCAGGGGTGTATGTAGGCCTAGGCACACAAGGCCCATGCCTAGGGTGGCAAATTTGGGGGGGGGCGGAATTTTTTTATTGCCTCCGGCCGGCCGCTACTCTACTATGTACTGTTACTGTACTTTTACTCGGTCCGGCATGTTGCATAGCAGCACGATATAAACTTGTCATATGTGTCACTGTCATATGAAGTTTTATGGCCTTAAAGGAACCATGCACTATAAATATATAATTGTATTGTACTGTAATGTGTAGTATGGTAGAAGCTAGTTGCAAATTGGGTCATAATCTTTCCTAAAACTGTTAAGATTTCATCTAACATTGGTTTTATGTTGTTTTGTTTTTTTTGTTTGTTTTTTGGTGAGGACCAGATATCTTAACTTTGGTAGCCAGAATAAATCTGTAAGGTAGAGCAGAGATTTTAAAGTATTGTTTGTGCTTTCCCAGTTAATATAATACATATGTGTTAAAGCTTTTTAAATTGTGGTCCACATGTTTTCAGTCAGATGGATAGCAAATCCTATTTTTTTTATTCTGTCAAATAAAAATGTGCACTTGCATGAACAAACAGCAGATGTATGTGTGTGTGTGTAAATAGCATCTTGCTAAAGCATTGCTCAAATGGCATCATGCCTACTGGCTGTAAAGGTTATATATATATATATATATATATATATATATATATATACACATGTGTGTATGTGTGTGTGTGTGTGTATATATTTATTTATATATATATATATATATATATATATATATATATATATATATATATATATACATAAATAAGTAAAGAAAACAGGTGGGATCCGCACAACACAGTCCAACACCTAATAGGACCACCCTTAAGGCCAAAATGTTGAGATATAGGTCAAAAGAATAAAGGTGGCACACGGTTTAAAAGGCTAAACATGTATGTATGTAAATATATATATATACATGTGCATGTGTGTGTATGTGTATATATAAATATATATATAAATATATACACACGTGTGTGTGCATATGTATGTATATATATATATATATATATATATATATATATATATATGTATATACACACATGCATATGTACACATATATAATATATATATAATTTATACACACACACATATACAGTATATATATATATATATATATATATATATATATATATATATATATAACCTGGTTGTATGCAGGGTTATTGAAAGTCACATTATACCCTGACCAAATAATATTTTGGCCAAAAAACAGCCTAAAACCTAAGGGGGGGGGGGGGGGGGGTAGTTGGGGGGCTGCAGAATTTTGAGTGCCTAGGGCAGCACAAAACCTTAATATGCCACTGAATCACAGAGGTAAAACGTATTAATATAACAGTGTTGGTTATGCAAAACTGGAGAATGGGTAATAAAGAGATTATCTATCTTTTTAAACAATAACTATTCTGGAAAAGACTGTCCCTTTAAATAAATGGTAGAGCCTAATTAAGAGACAAATGTCACGTAAAATTGTTGTTTGTACTTTGGAGACACTAGAACATCCAAATGCCAAGACAGGGTCAACAAGGAAGTCCCTATAGTAATGTCCTAATATGCAACTCCCCTGACAATCCACTAATGTGCATCCTACCTATCTAATAACATCTGCCTGTTGTTCTACTGGTGCAGTAATATATGACTTCCCTATTATTCCCAATAACATTTCCCATGGCTCCACTACCAATATGCTAACACACTCCACTGCCTGCAATCTGTTAACATGCTCCAAATAACAAGCTAAACAGGCACTATTGGCAGTGAGCAAAACACGTTTTATTGGTTGGCAGCAGGAAACCCAGGACTGACCATAAGTGGGTCATATAGACTAGCTCCAGGCTGTACACTTAGAAGTGTGAGTCAAATTGTATCAGGCAGTAAAATGCAGGCAAGATTTCCTTTATTACTCTACCTATTGTCCTCTTCCTGAAATCCTCATATCTGCTCCATCCTTTGTTAATATCCTTGCTCTCCTCCTTTTTCTCTTTACCTCCCTCCTTTTCTCATTCTTCAGCTCCCTCTTTCCATATGTTATTCTCCCCTATTCTGCCAACCATTTTCATCTCTTTTATTTCCTGTTCCCAGTCATCCATACCAACCCAACAAGCAGGAGACCAAAAACAGGACTGTTCCGGGAAAATTAAGATAGTTGTCAAGTATGGTATGGGGGTTCTGAAAATGTTTGTTTTTTTGTCAGTGTGGAATATACTGAAAGTAATGGATGTAATTTTTTTCTAATCGTCTAATTAAAGTTCTTGAGCATAGCTTTATTAAAAAGGACAGTAAATACCTTGTAATTAGGAGACATGTCTGTTGTGTTGCTATAAAATAATATATCTGCTAAGTCTAAATAACATATCCTTTTTACTGCAGTTATTTTTTAATAGCCAAACTCCTCTCACCATTTGCCTTATTTGGAGGATCTAATCACTCTCATAAAGTTAGTATAAAATGCATTGTTTTGCAGTGGTTTTCTTATAAAGACAATCAGCAAAAGACATGTAGCAGAGTTACCCAATTTTCAGGGCTAAATTACATGAAAAGGGGGCAAAAAATAACATTTTATATAAAATATATACTTTGTTCTGTGTTGTAACAGCTGCTTCTGTGTTTTTTATGACATTTTTTTTTATTATTTTATTTGCAGTATTGTTTTATAGCCAACTGTCAGAATAAATCAGACAGTGTAGTAAAATGTTTGTTATGATCCTCATTAGCAGAGCAAATACAATGATACCTGGTAGCATGGGAATATATAATGACTTGTTTAATATGATTGTGATTAAACCTTTAGCTGTAGCGCTAACTACATCTGTCTGCCAATGTTCTGCACACAGATGAGCTCACTGTAGTGATAAAGATTAGAAAGTCCGGGGGAAGCTGACAGTCTTCAGAAAAAAACATAATTGTAACTTTTACTGATGGATGGAATGAATATGTCATCTGTGTAGCAATAATATTTAGAATGATTATGATCAGCCACAGCCATAGACATGTTGGTATATTGGGAATTCCTCTTTAAACCAAAACCAGACCCAGGAATTTGTAGGGTGATCAATACAATAAGTTTAAGGATTTTATTACAACACAACTGACTAAACAGACTAAACAGACAACTGCCCCATATCTGCCCTATACATTGTCATGGAGCCATACTGTTCTTCTCCATTATAAAAGTCCAAGCGGCCAAGGCACGATGAAAGGCTGCCTAAACCCCACCCTCAGCACACCTACCATGCCGACAACACGTTATTTACATCACCATCTGTCATGGCTCCACCCACTGAACACCTACAAATCCACCCACATGTCTCCTTAACTCTCTAACCGTCCAAGTCCCAAATTGGATACAGGAAATGTTGAGAGGTGATGATATACTCACATTTATTTTACTGCTTAAATGGCAGCTCTTTATAGTGTAAAATAACAAAGAGATAATGTGAATAAAACAGTTAGTGTGAACAGTAACGTGAGAAAAGAGAGGGAGAAAAACAACAGTCAGAACTTCATCCAATGTAACACGTAAGTGGTGGAAATCTTGTGAGCTGCTGGTGCAATGCTGAATACGGTGAGCGTATTACTCGCCGTATTCAGCGAGGTCTGGCGGACCTGATCCGCAGTGTCGGATCAGGTCCGCCAGACCTTGATAAATATGGGCCAGAGGCTTGTTGTTAAAGGGACAAAAAAATGTGAAAACAGTATTTTATCATTAAAATAATGCTTGTATGTAACCATGGAGATGATTCTAATCAATTGTTTTTTTCAGCTCCTGGTTTGCCTTTCTTGACATAGAAATGATCACAATGCAAACAATAACACCCATTCTCATATTAGAAAAATATTGGATATCGGAAAAGTTGCCATACAAAGCTTGGACAGCATTTACCTTGGTGATCAACATCCCCCAACCACAAGTTATCAACTTAATATTGACATCAAAATGGAGACATCAAATTCAACAGTCAAAGGCACAACCACAGATGTACAGATAACACACATTGGATAAACAATAACAATATTGGTCACAAATCTGTGCATGCTGGCTCTGAAAAACAAGATGGCGCTGCGCATGAAAATAAATGTGACAGACATCTTTGATGGAAATTGAATCATGCCAAACTATACTGAACACGTCATTACCATCAATGAAATGTAAAAACATAAAAAACATATTTACAAGGTGTTGACAGATGTAATATGCAGATAGAGGAGACCGTCAGGAAAGGAGAGAATGCCAGACCAGCAGAATGAGTATGAGTGGCCTGGTGAGTTGGCAGTCTTGAGACCAGCTGTATTTATTCATGGTCTTCAGTGATTAACGGCCATTGCCAGTCATGCCATTGTGCAGAAATGGAGATTGAATAGCATCTGAGTTAAAAAAAATCTAAAATGTAATACTTTGGAATTTAATTAACCCTGGGAAATCACATTTTTTCCCTCTCTTACATATAAATATTAGAAGTTTAATTTAGAATCTTGTGCCCTCTGGTGGCCATATTAAAGTATGTGCAGATATCAGGTAGAAATAACTAAAAGGCATTCAAAAGTTAAATTTGAAAGGCAAAGGAGCTCATTTCATAATTAGAATAATTTTTGCAATATACTTGTGTGAGCAAAAATGTTTTCTGAAAAGTTATTAAAGTTGTGCACACCTGTGCACTGTGCATGTTCATCCAAGTGCTGGTGACATCACACTGGTACTTGGTGTATAGGCTAATGGTTTATGAGCATGCAAGTTTCCTACTGAAGTATGCTCAGAAGTTCACGTGCACAAGAAAAGTTATTACTAAATTTGTGATAGTATTTCAATAAAATATTTTAGCAAACATTAACATATTAAAAAAAAAACAAAAAAAATCTAACTGAATCTGAATAATCTTAATAGCATTTAGGTCCCTTTAAGGCTTTCTGAATTATTTACTACTTCCAACCTGAAAAATACTGGCATGCTGTTGAAATACTGACTAGGAGGCAATGTATGCTTGAAAGCAAAATTAAGTTAATTAATCGACATGTTGATGTCTCAAGTTTAAAAGAACATTAAACACTAGGGAGTCGATTTAGCAAGCAGCAGATGCTGCAATCTACCCCTGTAGTTTCCAGATCGCTGGAAACAGGAGTTAAAAAGTAGCGGTCATAAGACCACTGCTCCTTAACTCATGCGCAGCCTCTAAGGCGGTGGATAGCAATCATCTCGATCAGATACGATCGGGATGATTGACACCCCCTCCTAGCGGCCACAAATCTGCAGGGGGTGGCATTGCACAAGCAGTTCACTAGAACTGCTTGTGCAATGATAAATGCTTACAGTGTATGTTGTCAGCATTTATCAATGTGCGGCGGACATGATACGCTACAGCGGATCATGTCCCCCCGCACAATGATAATTCGGCCCCTAAGGGTTAGATAACAAGTGTAACACAATCAACAGCGCAGGGAGTGCTATCTTTAGTGTGACCTTGAGCATAAAATAACCATTAATACTGTATTACAAGTGGATAGTTAAATACTTTAACCAAACATCCTAACAAGGTCTAACCTTTTTTAGCGTTTCTTGCTGAGCGCTTAGTACTCTGTTCTCTTATATTTATTTATTTATTTAGATTTGTTTCTTAATCACTTGTGTTCATTGCATTCCCCTAGCGTTGGACTCATAATGACCCTAAGTGCCTGGCAGTCCATGGTCTTTGTCTGACTAGTCTCTTGCACCTCTTCAATCTGCGATTTTGTCTAAATACCAGTTAGTTAAATGCTGTTTTTCCAGACCCAAAACAACAATTATCAGTGACTGTGACTCTGTCCCAGTGCAATTAATTTAATTCTTGACTAGGTCCTGCAATATGCCCTTTAACACCCAATAGACCCCCTCTATATGACCCTCTAACGCGATCAGCCCCATACACAATCCTCATCTGAAACAAACCCACCAAATAATTGCCCCAAAGCAAAATCCACCACTGAGTGTAACCTCCATACATTTGCCCCATTGCAAACACCCTCAAATCATAAAAAATAATAACTCCTTAATTTGTACATAACTGTTGTCTGGCTGAAGGATCTTCACTCTTCAGCTTGTTCCAGCCAGCATCCACATAGGTACCCTTCTTCTTAATCCTCTCTGTGTTATGGTTCTTCCCCTACTGGGAAAGTCTGTTCAACTAAACCTACAGCCTAACTCCATACTGTTTCCTACTTCCATTCAAGACCATCTTCTCTATCTAGAAAGCTTGATAGAGACAGCAACCATTAAAACATCAGATTTTAGACCTAAGTTCCATAGTTCCAACTGCATATTTAAAGGGATGCAAAACCCATTTTTTCTTTCATGATTCAGATCGAGCATGCAATTTTAAGCAACTTTCTAATTGACTACTATTATCAATTTGTATTCTTTATCTTGGTATCTTTTTTTGAAAGCCATGATTTAAGCCTAGGAACCAGCCCATTTTTGGTTCAGCACCTGGGTAGCGCTTGCTGATTGGTGGCAAATTTTTGAGCAGGTCGGTTTGCACTGGTGTTACTAGTTAGTTGAAAGTAAAATGTTTGCAATATCCTGTTAGTTCCCCAGTATCCTTTGACAGCCATCAGACAATAAATAGTCAAACAATTATATACTGTTAATTCTTGCACATGCTCAGTAGGAGCTAGTGCCTCAGAAAGTGTGCATATAAAAATACTGTACACATTTTGCCAATAGAAGTAAACTGTAAGGTTTTTAAAAAAATTCTATCTGTATTTTGAAAGTTTTGACTTTACTTTCCCTTTACCCAAAGCATTGTCAAGATGTCATCTTCCCATCTGGTAGTTATGAGCTATCACTCGGCAATCTGCTTGTAATCCTTATCTTCTACCAAATAAGAGGCTCTTTTATTAATCCTCTGGTCCATCTATCACTCCGTTCCCTTAAAATCTTTAACTTTAGTCAGTGTATGGGGGCCCATTTATCAAGCTCTGAACGGACTTCAGACTCGCCAGAAACAGCAGTTATGAAGCATAACCCTATCCGCCTGCTCTGATGAGGCGGACAGGAATCGCCGGAATTCAACCCGATCGAGTACGATCGGGTTGATTGACATCTCCCTGCTGGCAGCCGATTGGCCGCGAGTCAGCAGGGGGCGGCGTTGCACCAGCAGCTCTTGTGAGCTGCTGGTGCAATGTTAAATGCGGAGAGCGTATTGCTTTCCACATTCAGCGAGGTCTTGCGGCCCTGATCCGCACTATCGGATCAGGTCCGCAAGACCTTTAATAAATAGGCCCCATGGTCTGTAAACTCAAAGGGCCACAGCAAATCTAAATTTACCGTTGGCGAAAACACTGCTAGCGATATGCTTGGGATCTGCTCATATTACAAGTTGAAAAAAATATTTTTTTTCACTGGGGTAGCACGAGAACCGCAAACATCGATAGCAGAATTTTGGCATTAGTATGCATAGAAATCAATGGAGAAAAAATAAAGTGGAAAAATCTAACACCCTACTCGCAAAAATGACAATAAAAGTGGAAAAAAAACCACACTACTAGAAACACCTAGTCTAATAACCCCTAATCCGCCATCCCCTCACATCGCAAACACTTAATAAAACTGTTAACCCCTAAACCTCCATCCCCCCACATCACAAGGTACATAAATAGGGGTAGATTTAACATAGTGCGAGCGGACATGATATGATGTAGCGTATCAAGTACGCTGCACATCGATAAATGCCGACAGCTTGTGAACTGCTGGTGCAATGCCGCCCCCTGCAGGCGGTGAACTCGATCGTATTCGATCAGGTTGATTTCTGTCCGCGGCCTCAGACCAGGTGGACAAGTTATGGAGCAGCGGTCTTTAGACCGCTGCTTCATAACCTCTGTTTCCGGCAAGCCTGAAGGCTCGTGCGGAAACAGGGGCATCAAGCTTCATACGGAGCTTGATAAATTGGCCCCATAAACTGTTAACCCCTAAACTGGCATCTCTCCAAATCGCAAAGTAATAAGCTAACAACTAAACCCCCTAACCTAGCACTACCTAACTTAACCCCAATTAAAATACCCATAAATTAAATAAAAACTATACTAACTACTTTAAAAAAATAAAAACGTACCTGTAAAATTAATTTAAAACCTAAGCTTACCCTAAAAAAAAAATAACATTACAAAAATAAAAAACCCCTAGCCTTTACAAAAAATAAAAAAACCTAACATTTACACAAATTGCCACAAAAAAATATTCCTATTCTGATACCCCCCCAAAATACCCCAAAATAAAAAAACATATTCTTCAAATAAACTACCAATAGCCCTTAAAGGGGCCTTTTTGTAGGGCATTGCCCTAAAGCTAACAGCTCTTTTGCATAAAATTAACATTACAACCCCCCCAAAATAAAAAAAAATAACTAAAAAAAAAACTAAACCACCCATTGCCCTGAAAAGAGCATTTGGATGGGCATTGCCCTTAAAAGAACATTCAGCTCTTTTTTCTGCACATAAAAAATAAAAAATAAACTAATCTTAAAAAAACAACCCCCCCCCCAAAAAAAAAAAAGTCTAACCCCCAAATTGGTACTTACCAATGATGATGGCCGGCGCTCCATCTTCATCCATCGCAGGTCCATCTTCTTCCTGGCCGAGGTGCATCTTCTATCTTCTTCCCGGTGGCGGCAAAGTCAGCGTTGATGGCGGCGGCGGCGGCGACGTCAGTGGTCCTCTTCATCCAATCGTCATGGAGCTCCTTCTTCATGCGGTATTCATTTTGATAGGGTTATTAGATTAGATGTAATTAGTTTAAATATCTTGTCATTTGTTTTTTATTTTGTGTAATTTAGTGTTTGTTTGTTTTCATAATTTAGGTATTTGTATTTAATTTAGGTAATTTATTTAATTGTACTGTAAGGTTAGGTGTTAGTGTAACTAAGGTTAGGTTTTATTTTACAGGTAAATTTGTATTTATTTTAGCTAGGTAACTAGTAAATAATTAATAACTATTTAGTAACTATTCTACCTAGTTAAAATAAATACAAAGTTGCCTGTGAAATAAAAATATACCCTAAGCTAGATACAATGTAACTATTAGTTATATTGTAGCTAGTTTAGGGTTTATTTTATAGGTATTTAGTTTTAAATAGGAATTATTTAGTTAATGATAGGAATTTTTATTTAGATTTATTTTAATTATATTTAAGTTAGGGGGTGTTAGGGTTAGATTTAGGGGTTAATAAATTTAATATAGTGGTGGTGACGTTGGGGGCGGCAGATTAGGGGTTAATAAATGTAGGTAGGTGGCGGCGATGTTAGGGGCGGCAGATTATGGGTTAATAATATTTAAATAGTGTTTGCAAGGTGGCAGTGCGGCCGTTTAGAGTTTAATATGTTTATTATAGTGGCATTGATGTCGGGAGCGGCAGATTAGGGGTTAATAATTTTATTTTAGTGCTTGCGATGCGGGAGGGCCTCGGTTTAGGGGTTAATAGGTAGTTTATGGGTGTTAGTGTACTTTTTAGCACTTTAGTTATAAGTTTTATTCTGCAACTTTGTAGTGTAAAACTCATAACTACTGACTTTAGAATGCGTTACGAATCTTGTGGGATAGGCTGTACTGCTCACTTTTTGGCCTCAAAAATAAAGCTTGTAATACCAGCGCAATGGAAGTCCCATTGAAAAAAGACTTTACGCAAATTGCGTAAGTTATTTTGCCGTACGGCCAAAAAAATGTGCGGGACAGCTGTACCTACAAGACTCGTAATAGCAGCAGTAGTAAAAAAGCAGCTAATCTAGCCGACTATTTTTAAACATTTCTGTGTATTATTCGCACGCTAATCCCTGCTTTGAAGATATCATTATTTCTAGTATAATGTTTTGTAGTTACTGTCCCTTTAAAGAGCATTCAAAAAAAGTTATGTTTAATTATTGCCTCTTAAATGTAGATAGAATAATACTTTAATTTTTTATTGTGTCCCTTTTTCCAGTAATTCCATTCTGAAATTGTGCAGAGCACTGTTATATTCCACAAAGCCATTTGCTTCAAACTCTAGTGACCTATAAATAACTGTCCCTAATTGGCCACAACAGATAAGGTAACCTAAGTTACAACATGGCAGCTCCAATTGTTTTATAGATAAATAGGGGTAGATTTATCATAGTGCGAGTGGACATGATACGATGTAGCATATAATGTCCGCTGCACATCGATAAATGCAGACAGCATACGCTGTCGTCATTTATCATTGCACCAGCAGTTCTTGTGAACTGCTGGTGCAATGCCGCCCCCTGTAGATTCGAGGCCAATCATCCGCTAGTAGGGGGTGTCAATCAACCGAACTTATAGGATCGGGTTGATTTCTGTCCGCTGCCTCAGAACAGGCAGACAAGTTATGGCGCAGCGGTCTTTAGACTGCTGCTTCATAACTTCTGGGGCATCAAGCTCTATACGGAGTTTGATAAATCGCCCCTTAAAACTTTACACTTATTTTGTCAATATGTAAACAGCTAATGAAACTTTAAAAAATACATCTACGTGTTATTTCTTTCATTCTATCTAGCATTTATTTAGTGTTTAATGTCCCTTTAAAGTGCTGCATACACTGATAGAGCTATAAAAACAAAAATCTACAAATACATTCATACTCCATCCAACTTTTTACAAATTATTGAGCAAAATGTACTATCAATGTAAACCTGAAGATGGCAGTAAAAAGCCATAAACTCAGTAGCGTGTAGAAATGCCTGCACAACCCTTTCTTTTCTAATCCAGTTTGTAGAATTATGCAAATGGTTTTTACACAAAAGAAAAAGACGCAGAATTGTCAGTCCATCATTATGCCAAGTTAATTTATTGTGTTTTCTCTATTCTTGGGTACTAGTGCAGAGTATGGATTAACAGGGAGATACATCAAATAAAGGAATATTTTACTATCTCTACATAGTATACTTCCTTTGTTAATTGACATTTTTAGTATTGATGTAAGGGAAAGTATAGTAAAAAGCTTCATGGTTCAGACAGACAGAAGTAAACTAGCTGAAAACATCAGGGGTGCCAATGACAAAAGATGTGTGTGTGTACAGCCACCAATCAACAGCTCCCAGTAGCACATTGCTGCTCTTGAGCATACCTAGGTATGCTTTTCAACAAAGGGTACCAGCAGAACAAAGCAAATTTGATGTTTTAACACGGAAACATTAGCAATCATACAGGGGCCGAATTATCAAGCTCTGAATGGAGCTTGATGCCCCGGTTTCCGTGCGAGCCTTCTGGTTCGCCGGAAACAAATTATGAAGCAGTGGCATTTATCAATGTGCGGCGGACATGATACGCTATATCGTATCATGTCTGCTCGCACATTAATAAATTGGCCCCACAGTATTAAAACCAGTGCTAGAAGGAATTTCTGTAGTATAGGCAAGGCTAGTCTGTATATAATGGATTTGTATGATGGATTCATAGCAATTAAACATAAACTTAATCTTCAGAGAGAGAAATCTGACTGTGTAAAATGTAAGGACATAAAATGTAATTTTTATTCTTTTTCTTTTTTGCATCATTAGAAATGTGTCTCTATGATGTCAGTAGATTTGTGTGTTCAGTAACCGTAAAGCTTTTAAGCATGTTGCAGGTCTTTGTTTCACTTGGCAGCTTGCAGATGGAGTCGCCCTGAGTCAATGCCGTAAGACCTGATTATTTCATGGTTGACCTCAGGTTGTTTTAGAACACTCAAGAGGAACAAATGGATACATTTAACAAACATTTGTTATGGTGCTAAGCCAGAAAAACTTATCTCCCAGGACCCAACTCACTTCAAATTGAGATATTTTGGGCCAATAAATGTATTTTACTTAATAAAAACTGTCTATCCTGTTTTATTGAGGTCAGTGTGCTGCTGAATATAGCAGATCAGTATTTGTAGGTATTGCAGACTGCACTCTAAACACTACAAACAAACAAGATACAGAACTAACGTGTCCGTAAGCTTTTGCTCTTAATTTTCCAGTGTCCTCACTCCAGTTTTCTAGGCCTTCCTGGTCTCTAGATAATTGAGTTTTTAAAAAACACATTAAACACCTCTTGCATTTGCATATAAATTACACTCACACTGCCTATAGAGGCAAAAAGTGCTGTAAACCACCCATATACGCTACAATAATATTTTGCAGCATTTTGAAAACCTAGGTTAGAGAATTAGCTTTTTTGGCCTCTCTAGGGAGTGTGAGTCAAACACACATTTCATGCAAACGTAACAGGTGTTTAACTTGTCATAAAACAGGGTGAATGGATTATACAGTTTTAATTGTATTGGGCTAGATTACAAGCGGCGCGCTACTCTTCTAACGGGTCAAAATAAGCAACTAACTATAGAGAGCATATTACAATTTGAAAGTGAACGGTTGCGCTTAATCCGTTGAGTGCAAATTTTGATTAGCTTAAGGGGATATTAAATCCAAATGTTATCTTTAATGATTCAGATAGAGCATGCTATTTTAAGCAACTTTCTGATTTACTCCTGTAATAATTTTTTCTTTTTTCTCTTGGCATCTTTATTTTAAAAGCAGGAATTATAGCTTAGGAACCGGCTCATTTTTGGTTCAGCACCTGGGTAGCGCTTGCTGATTGGTGTAGCCAATGTAGCCACCAATCAGCAAGCGCTACCCAGGGTCCTGAACCAAAAATAGGCTGGCTCCTAAGCTTACATTATTAGAAAGTTGCTTAAAATTGCATGATCTATCTGAATCATGAAAGAAATAATTTGGGTTTAATATCTCTTTAAGCCAATCAAAATTTTCACTTAACGGATTAGCACACCTGAAGACCTAACGTAAAGTGTAAGAATAAAAAAAAGTTGTACAAAACACAACGTATATACATTAAAATAAAGTATTACACTCATATATACACTGTATGATAACTATAGCTTATGTAAATATTAATGAAAATGTTTTATAAGGTTTACAATGGATATTTGGTGTTTCACAAGGTATTTGACTGACATATACAGTATGTCTAAATATGTGTATAGGTGTGTGTATATATATATATATATATGTATATATATATATATATATACTGTATATATATATATATATATATATATATATATATATGTGTGTGTGTGTATATACATTTGTGTTTATGTGTATATACATATATACACATATAAACACATATCTACACATGTATACACATTTATAGACATATGTATACACTTTTGAGTGCTTTCCACTCAAATACCTTTAAACATGAAAAAACAGAATTTATGCTTACCTGATAAATTACTTTCTCCAACGGTGTGTCCGGTCCACGGCGTCATCCTTACTTGTGGGATATTCTCTTCCCCAACAGGAAATGGCAAAGAGTCCCAGCAAAGCTGGTCACATGATCCCTCCTAGGCTCCGCCCACCCCAGTCATTCGACCGACGGACAGGAGGAAATATATATAGGAGAAACCATATGATACCGTGGTGACTGTAGTTAGAGAAAATAATTCATCAGACCTGATTAAAAAACCAGGGCGAACCGTGGACCGGACACACCGTTGGAGAAAGTAATTTATCAGGTAAGCATAAATTCTGTTTTCTCCAACATTGGTGTGTCCGGTCCACGGCGTCATCCTTACTTGTGGGAACCAATACCAAAGCTTTAGGACACGGATGAAGGGAGGGAGCAAATCAGGTCACCTAAATGGAAGGCACCACGGCTTGCAAAACCTTTCTCCCAAAAATAGCCTCCGAAGAAGCAAAAGTATCAAATTTGTAAAATTTGGCAAAAGTGTGCAGTATCTGGTCAACAGAAGCCTCGTTCTTGAATGCCCATGTGGAAGCCACAGCCCTAGTGGAGTGAGCTGTGATTCTTTCAGGAGGCTGCCGTCCGGCAGTCTCATAAGCCAATCGGATAATGCTTTTAAGCCAAAAGGAAAGGGAGGTAGAAGTCGCTTTTTGACCTCTCCTTTTACCAGAATAAACAACAAACAAGGAAGATGTTTGTCTGAAATCTTTAGTAGCCTCTAAATAGAATTTTAGAGCACGGACTACATCCAAATTGTGTAACAAACGTTCCTTCTTTGAAACTGGATTCGGACACAAAGAAGGTACAACTATCTCCTGGTTAATATTTTTGTTAGAAACAACTTTAGGAAGAAAACCAGGCTTTGTACGCAAAACCACCTTATCTGCATGGAACACCAGATAAGGAGGAGAACACTGCAGAGCAGATAACTCTGAAACTCTTCTGGCAGAAGAGATTGCAACCAAAAACAAAACTTTCCAAGATAGTAACTTAATATCTACGGAATGTAAGGGTTCAAACGGAACCCCTTGAAGAACTGAAAGAACTAGATTTAAACTCCAGGGAGGAGTCAAAGGTCTGTAAACAGGCTTGATCCTAACCAGAGCCTGAACAAATGCTTGAACATCTGGCATAGCTGCCAGTCGTTTGTGTAGTAAGACAGATAAAGCAGAAATCTGTCCCTTTAGAGAACTTGCAGATAATCCTTTCTCCAAACCTTCTTGTAGAAAGGATAGAATCTTAGGAATCTTTATCTTGTTCCATGGCAATCCTTTGGATTCACACCAACAGATATATTTTTTCCATATTTTATGGTAAATTTTTCTAGTTACCGGCTTTCTAGCCTGAATCAGAGTATCTATTACAGAATCTGAAAACCCACGCTTTGATAAAATCAAGCGTTCAATCTCCAAGCCGTCAGCTGGAGGGAAACCAGATTCGGATGTTCGAATGGACCTTGAACAAGAAGGTCCTGTCTCAAAGGTAGCTTCCATGGTGGAGCCGATGACATATTCACCAGGTCTGCGTACCAAGTCCTGCGTGGCCACGCAGGAGCTATCAAGATCACCGAAGCCCTCTCCTGATTGATCCTGGCTACCAGCCTGGGAATGAGAGGAAACGGTGGGAATACATAAGCTAGGTTGAAGGTCCAAGGTGCTACTAGTGCATCTACTAGAGTCGCCTTGGGATCCCTGGATCTGGACCCGTAGCAAGGAACCTTGAAGTTCTGACGAGACGCCATCAGATCCATGTCTGGAATGCCCCATAATTGAGTTATTTGGGCAAAGATTTCCGGATGGAGTTCCCACTCCCCCGGATGGAATGTCTGACGACTCAGAAAATCCGCTTCCCAATTTTCCACTCCTGGGATGTGGATCGCAGACAAGTGGCAGGAGTGATCCTCCGCCCATTGAATTATTTTGGTCACTTCTTCCATCGCCAGGGAACTCCTTGTTCCCCCCGATGATTGATATATGCAACAGTCGTCATGTTGTCTGATTGAAACCTTATGAATTTGGCCTTTGCTAGATGAGGCCAAGCTTTGAGAGCATTGAATATCGCTCTCAGTTCCAGAATGTTTATCGGGAGAAGAGATTCTTCCCGAGACCATAGACCCTGAGCTTTCAGGGGTTCCCAGACCGCACCCCAGCCCACCAGGCTGGCGTCGGTCATGACAATGACCCACTCTGGTCTGCGGAAGCTCATTCCCTGTGACAGATTGTCCAGGGTCAGCCACCAACAGAGTGAATCTCTGGTCTTTTGATCTACTTGAATCGTCGGAGACAAGTCTGTATAATCCCCATTCCACTGTCTGAGCATGCACAGTTGTAATGGTCTTAGATGAATTCATGCAAAAGGAACTATGTCCATAGTTGCAACCATCAATCCTATTACTTCCATGCACTGCGCTATGGAAGGACGAAGAACAGAATGAAGTACTTGACAAGAGCTTAGAATTTTTGATTTTCTGACCTCTGTCAGAAAAATCCTCATTTCTAAGGAATCTATTATTGTTCCCAAGAAGGGAACTCTTGTTGACGGGGACAGAGAACTTTTTTCTTTGTTCACCTTCCATCCGTGAGATCTGAGAAAGGCTAGGACGATGTCCGTATGAGCCTTTGCTTTTGACAGAGACGACGCTTGAATCAGGATGTCGTCCAAGTAAGGTACTACTGCAATGCCCCTTGGTCTTAGAACCGCTAGAAGGGACCCTAGTACCTTTGTGAAAATCCTTGGAGCAGTGGCTAATCCGAATGGAAGTGCCACAAACTGGTAATGCTTGTCCAGAAAAGCGAACCTTAGGAACTGATGATGTTCCTTGTGGATAGGAATATGTAGGTACGCATCCTTTAAATCCACGGTAGTCATAAATTGATTTTCCTGGATAGTAGGTAGGATCGTTCGAATAGTTTCCATTTTGAACGATGGTACCCTGAGAAATTTGTTTAGGATCTTGAGATCCAAAATTGGTCTGAATGTTCCCTCTTTTTTGGGAACTATGAACAGGTTGGAATAAAAACCCATCCCTTGTTCTCTTATTGGAACTGGATGAATCACTCCCATCCTTAACAGGTCTTCTACACAATGTAAGAATGCCTGTCTTTTTATTTGGTTTGAAGATAATTGAGACCTGTGGAACCTTCCCCTTGGGGGTAGTTCCTTGAATTCCAGGAGATAACCTTGAGAAACTATTTCTAGCGCCCAAGGATCCTGAACATCTCTTGCCCAAGCCTGAGCAAAGAGAGAAAGTCTGCCCCCCACCAGATCCGGTCCCGGATCGGGGGCTATCCCTTCATGCTGATTTGGTAGCAGTGGTAGGCTTCTTGGCCTGCTTACCCTTGTTCCAGCCTTGCATTGGTTTCCAGGCTGGTTTGGGTTGTGAAGTATTACCCTCTTGCTTAGAGGATGTAGAATTAGAGGCTGGTCCATTTCTGCGAAAGGGACGAAAATTAGGTTTATTTTTAGCCTTAAAAGACCTATCCTGTGGGAGGGCGTGGCCCTTTCCCCCAGTGATGTCTGAAATAATCTCTTTCAAATCAGGTCCAAATAATGTTTTACCTTTGAAAGGAATGTTAAGCAATTTTGTCTTGGAAGACACATCCGCTGACCAAGACTTTAGCCAAAGCGCTCTGCGCGCCACGATAGCAAACCCTGAATTTTTCGCCGCTAATCTAGCTAATTGCAAAGCGCCATCTAAAACAAAAGAGTTAGCCAATTTAAGTGCTTGAACTCTGTCCATAACCTCCTCATACGAAGATTCTTTATTGATCGATTTTTCTAGTTCCTCGAACCAGAAACACGCTGCCGTAGTGACAGGAACAATGCATGAAATTGGTTGTAGAAGGTAACCTTGCTGTACAAAAATCTTTTTAAGCAAACCCTCTAATTTCTTATCCATAGGATCTTTGAAAGCACAACTATCTTCGATAGGAATAGTAGTGCGTTTGTTTAGAGTAGAAACCGCCCCCTCGACCTTGGGGACTGTCTGCCATAAGTCCTTTCTGGGGTTGACTATAGGAAATAATTTCTTAAATATAGGGGGGGGACAAAAGGTATGCCGGGCCTTTCCCACTCTTTATTTACTATGTCCGCCACCCGCTTGGGTATAGGAAAAGCGTCGGGGGGCACCGGAACCTCTAGGAACTTGTCCATCTTACATAATTTCTCTGGAATGACCAAATTGTCACAATCATCCAGAGTAGATAACACCTCCTTAAGCAGTGCGCGGAGATGTTCTAATTTAAATTTAAATGTCACAACATCAGGTTCAGCTTGATGAGAAATTTTTCCTGAATCTGAAATTTCTCCATCAGACAAAACCTCCCTCATGGCCCCTTGAGATTGGTGTGAGGGTATGTCAGAACAGTTATCATCAGCGTCCTCTTGCTCTTCAGTGTTTAAAACAGAGCAATCGCGCTTTCTCTGATAAGTAGGCATTTTGGATATAAGATTTGCTATGGAGTTATCCATTACAGCCGTTAATTGTTGCATGGTAATAAGTATTGGCGCACTAGATGTACTAGGGGCCTCCTGTGTGGGCATAACTGGTGTAGACACAGTAGGGGATGTAGTATCATGTTTACTCCCTTCACTTGAGGAATCATCTTGGGCAATATCATTATCTGTGGCATTACTGTCCTTACTTTGTTTGGACACTATGGCACAATTATCACATAAATTTAAATGGGGAGACACATTGGCTTTCATACATATAGAACATAGCTTATCTGATGGTACAGACATGTTAAACAGGCTTAAACTTGTCAACAAAGCACAAAAAACGTTTTAAAATAAAACCGTTACTGTCACTTTAAATTTCAAACTGAAAACACTTTATTACTGAATATGTGAAAAATTTCACCACAGTGTCTTAAAGCATTAAAAGTATTGCACACCAAATTTCAGAGCTTTAACCCTTAAATTAACGGAACCGGAGCCGTTTTACATTTAACCCCTATACAGTCCCAGCTATATGCTTTGCTGAGACCCAACCAAGCCCAGAGGGGAATACGATACCACAAGACGCCTTCTATAAGCTTTTTCAGTGATTCTTAGCTCCTGACACATGCATCTGCATGCCTTGCTCTCCAAAAACAACTGCGCATTATAGGCGCGAAAATGAGGCTCTGTCTATAACTAGAAAGGCCCCCAACTGAAAAAGGTGTCCAACACAGTGCCTGCCGTTTTCCTAAACGTTTCCCCAAGATTATAACACCAATAATTAGTTAGAATCTGTATAATATGCCTAATAAAGCAATCGTTTTAGCCCAGAAACATGTCTACCAGTTTTTAAGCCCTTTTTGAAGCCCTTTATTCTTTTATGTTAAACTAAGAAAATGGCTTACCGGTCCCCATGAGGGGAAATGACAGCCTTCCAGCATTACATGGTCTTGTTAGAAATATGGCCAGTCATACCTTAAGCAGAAAAGTCTGCTAACTGTTTCCCCAACTGAAGTTACTTCATCTCAACAGTCCTGTGTGGAAACAGCAATCGATTTTAGTAACTGTCTGCTAAAATCATCTTCCTCTTACAAACAGAAATCTTCATCCTTTTCTGTTTCAGAGTAAATAGTACATACCAGCACTATTTTAAAATAACAAACACTTGATAGAAGAATAAAACTACATTTAAACACCAAAAAAACTCTTAACCATCTCCTTTGAGATGTTGCCTGTACAACGGCAAAGAGAATGACTGGGGTGGGCGGAGCCTAGGAGGGATCATGTGACCAGCTTTGCTGGGACTCTTTGCCATTTCCTGTTGGGGAAGAGAATATCCCACAAGTAAGGATGACGCCGTGGACCGGACACACCAATGTTGGAGAAATAATTTTTATTCATTTTTATATATTGTAATGTGTTTACTGTGTTTTTAATAGAAATATTTAACATTCAATGTTCTTCATTTAGAAGAAAATGTTATTTTATTTTAAAATATTTATTTCTAGATATATCTGTATATATTCATATAAGTATGAATATATATTTTACGCAAAAAATATATATATATTTAGAAATAAATATTTAAAATTAAGTGTGTGTGTGCATCGTTTGTGCAGGCAAAAGTTATATTGATTTAACAGGCACACAAGTGGGAGATAGGGAGGCACACACGTGCAAAAGACTTTTCAGGACTGTAATTGAATTATAAGATGCATGGATGATAGTTGTCATGTGATGTCACTGATCCCTGCTGCGCATGTGTGCAAGGTCACAACCGCATTCTACTGAAAGCATAAAGGAGATTGTCGCTTCTATATTTGGAAGCTTCACTGCTTTTCCCCAGTTTCAGAAAGTCTCTCCGCAGCTACACAGTCGTTGAATATCCCATAACCACCTGTGACAACTCGTGGGTGAACACTCACATATTTAGATATGTATATATATCTATCTTAAAGCCCTTTATTTTCTAAAACCTGAGATCTAATTTTTTTTTAAATATTTTTTATTAGATGGTTATTATGACTGTTACTGTACTGTAATGTATTTTTGATGTGTTTTGTTACACTTTTTTGTTTTGCAAAACACTTAACCACAGCTTTCAGGACAAGCTAACCTGACGAGCGTTAACTTTAATTGTGCTCAAGCGATTGCATTCACTTTTAGTACGAGTGAAATTTAACTTGCGCACAAACGCGAAAACCTGATATGACTCGCGCTCCGCTCGTAATCGGGCCCTTAAAGGGACATGATACCCAAAATGCTTCTTTCACTGCTCAGATAGAGTATACGGGTTTAAACAAATTTCCAGTTTACTTCTATGATCAAATTTGCTTCATTTTCTTGTGATCCTTTGTTGAAGGAGCAGCAATGCACTACTGGGAGCTAGACACATCAGGTGACACAATTTAAATGAGACATATTTGTGCAGCCACCAGTCAGCAACTAGATCCCAGTAGTGCATTACTGCTCTTGAGCCTACTTAAGTATGTTTTTAACAAATTATATCAAGAGAATGAGGCAAATTGGTGGAAAGTTAGTTGCGCTTTTGAGTGTATTCAGAATTAAAAAATGAACACTACAGCCCCTCCTCCTCCAGAAAATGGGCAGTATTCTGCAAACCAACAAAGACCCTTCTTTTATGCATAACCAACAGCACAACTACCTTTCCCAAATCCTTGGTACCTTGGTCAGCTGTGCAATCCATATTGCATGCCTGGACCTGGCTACAGAGGTGGAAATCCATATTATCCATTCTATTCTCTTGCACTCCATGAATACCCTGGATTTTATGTTCCTCAGCATCAAATGAATGCTAGATTTAACAGAAGGCCTCATTTTAATCCCCATCCACCATCCCCAATGTTTTACCATGCTACTCACTTTAGGCATTATAGCATTCCTGGTAAAAGAACTGAAACTAAAGAAACTCAGACTGACCAACGGCAGCCAGATTACTTGCCAAAAAAGCATACGGGTACAGATGGCAATGGCTCAGATGGAAGAAGTACTGAGTGCCAATCATCTGGCGTTAGCAGCACTCAGAATGATAGTAACTTGGCGACTGTTGAAATGTCTTTGTCTCCTGTGTCTGCAGTGCAGGAAAGAGACCTTCATAAAAATTCTTGCAATTCATCACAATACCACACCATGAGGCCTATTTAACAATAGACAGTGCGGATCAGGTTCGCAAGACCTCGCTGAATGTGGAGAGCAATACGCTCTCCGTATTCAGCATTGCACCAGCAGCTCACAAGTGCTGCTGGTGCAACGCTGCCCCCTGCAGACTCGCGGCCAATTGGTCGCCAGCAGGGGTTGTCAATCAACCCGATCGTACCTCCTTGCCTCCAGGAAGCTATGCATATGAGAAAGAGGAGGAAAACTTCAAAAGAAAACCACTGGGCCAGTTTTTGAAGAATACTGGGTTGGAAGAGGTGCTAAGCCCAAATTCCCCGAACCTGCGTATTATTTGCAAGATCTAACCAAAGTCAAAGAGCCGGTCAATTCTTCAAAAAAGAAAGGATCGCTCAAATCTTCTAAAAGGAAACAAACTAGAATTGATCGAGAAGAAATAGACGAATGGGAGGTTCCTAAAACCTACTTGTACAGAGGTCGTGGTATACGGAGAGGTGGCACAAGGAAGAAGTAAAGAAGCTGCCTATGTAAAATATATTTATATTGTATATTTATTTCTTAAGTTTCTGTGTGAGTGATTTTTGTATAACATTTTTACTCTTGAAAAGGACTCCTACCTATCCACTAAGTGTTCAAACCTATGCACAGGAATGGTAACTTAAGACAACAGAACTAAAAAAACTATTGGCACAGTTATTACATTTCTAAAAGTTTGTTTATGTGACAACCCTAAAATATTGCATATTAAAAACAAAGAAAATATTAAGCACAATAAAACATTTTTATAAATAGCACATCATTCACAATTTAACACTGAGCAATAAATAAAATGTTAATTTGAATTGCATAATGTCTTTATTACAGTGGGACGAGTTCTGAAAACAAATGGCTTTAAAGGGACAGTGTACTGTGGTGTGGTGTTTTTTTTTCCTGTCTGGTTTTTATTACAACCTATACTAAATATTTAATAAGTATTGGCTTTAGAAAATTATGTAAACAAGAAGGGTTAGAAATAATCATGCTCCCAGTGGCTGGTGGGACAGAGATAATTAAATTTTGAATTGCTCTCTAACAAAAAAAAAAAAAAAAAAAAAAAAAGAGAACGAGGCAAATTAATCATAGAAGTAAATTGGAAAGTTGTTTAAAATTGCATTATCTATCTGAATAATGAAAGATTAATTTTGACTTTACTGCCCCTTTAAGGATTCAGGTTTATTAATATAACAATACTGGCAGTGACTCTGCATGCATTAAAACTATAAGTCACACACGATTTGCATTTATAAGATTTGCATAAACAGCCGGTCTGAGGTTAACAGTTTGTGGTGTTACAGATCTTCCTTCTTCATGGTCTACTAAAGTTAAAACCAGCTTAATGGGTAATGAAGAAGGCACTGCAAATGCCAACATGTTTGTTGTACTTTGTACATCTCCTGTTTATTTATTATTGTGTTCTGACACATGGCACTTTCTCAGTGATATTAGTTTTCATTTGTATTGTATTTAATACTTTATCACTGAGATTAAAGATAGGGGTGAAATTGAGAATAGAACATCCACCTTGTATTTTGCATCAACATGTGCACTTAAATACTCTGTGGTATTTATCAACAAATATTTCCATATAAAATAAATACAATTCCATAGAGATCGCAATACCGTCACAATTTCAAGATGACCATGGCCCGTACACCAAGAAGATGGTCTATTTTCTGGATTTATAGTTTGTGCTTGCTACTAGTGATGTCGCGAACCTAAAATTTTTGGTTCGCAAACGGCGGACTCGAACTTCCGGTATTGTTCGCGAACGCGCGAACCGCGCAAACCGTCATTGAATTCAATAGGCAGGCGAACTTTAAAACCTACAAGGACTCTTTCTGGCCACAATAGTGATGGAAAAGTTGTTTCAAGGGTACTAACACCTGGATTGTCACATGCTGGAGGGGGATCCCTGGCAAAACTCCCATGGAAAATTACATAGTTTATGCAGAGTCTGCTTTTAAGCCATAATGGGCCTAAATCAACTAACATTCCCAAAGTGGCTGTCTCAAAACATCCCGGACAGAAGATAGATTGATAGATAGGATAGATATACATAGATTGATAGTTAGATAGAATCGATAGAAGAGAAATAGATAGATTTGTTAGATATATAATTACCCTAATAAAGTCTAATAATTAAACATGCGTTCTTGGACCCAACTAGCTTGTGTTAATTAGTACTTTTCTTAGCACTTTAATCCCTGTTCCCCCCCCTATCGGGGGTGTTCTATATGGCCTGCCTGATTACCCTGAAAAAATATAATAATAAGACATGCGGTCTGGTACCCATTTAAACTAGGATGTGTTTTAAGTACTACCATTCTTAGCACTTTAATCTCTGTAACTCCCCCTATTTGGTGAGGTCTATACGGCCTGGATGATTACCCATACAAAATATAATAATAAGACATCTGCTCTTGGTCTGCGACCCATGGTAACTATGTTGTGTTAATTAGTAATGTCCTTCGCATTTTAATAGCTGTTACTCATACTCACCCTATCGGTGGAGGTCTATATGGCCTGCACGATTACCCTTACAAAATATAATAACCAAACATATGCTCTGGGACCCATGATAAGTAGGTTGTGTTAAGTAGTACTGTTCTTTGCAGTTTAATACCTGTTACAACACCAAATGGTGGCAGGTCTATCTGGCCTTCATGATTAGCTGCACCCAAACCCAAAAAAAAGCCGAGTGGTCTTAGACTAACACCCATGGCTAACTCGTTTGTTTCAATTAGTACTATTCTTAGCACTTTCATCCCTGTTACGGGTGGTCTACATGGCCATCATGATTAGCCGAACAAAATACTACAATCCAACCTTTGCTCAGTCTTCATAGGCCCTTCATTGTCTGTATTTTGATAGTACAGTTCTTATTATTTTTATAGCTGATACAACACCGAATGGTGGCAGCTCTATATGGCCTGCATGATTAGCCGCACCCAATATAAAAATAAATCCAAGCGGTCTTGGATTAACACCCATGGCTAACTCTGTTGTTTCAAGTAGTACTATTCTTAGCACTTTCATCTCATCATCCCTGTTACTTCCAGGACTCTCGGTGGTGGTCTACATGGCCATCATGATTAGCCTAACCAAATACTACAATCCAACCTTGGCTCAGTCTTCATAAGGCCCTTCATTGGCTGTATTTTGGTAGTACTGTTCTTATTAGTTTAATAGCTGATACGACACCGAATGGTGGCAGCTCTATATGGCCTGCATGAATAGCCGCACCCAAAGCCAAAAAAAAGCCAAGCGGTCTTGCACTAACACCCATAGCTAACTCTGTTGTTTCAAGTTCTACTATTCTTAGCTCTTTCATCTCATCCCTGTTACTTCCAGGACTCTCAGTGGTGGTGGTCTACATGGCCATCATGATTACCCTCACCAAAATATAACAACAATACGTGCGTGCAGGGAACCATGGTAAGCTTACTTCCTTTCGCAAAATCGAGTATAACAGTTGCAGGCAGAGGTTCTGACCCTGCATTATGTCTGCACCTCTCCCTAAAAGAGGCATGCGTTACAGAGTCTGTGGGCATGTATGCAAAGAGCTGGCCTGCCTAAAAAGAGGAGCAAGGCTGTACAGGTTGTTCTCCTTCAGCCGTTTTATACGCTGTCCCACGGCCACGACCCTCAACAACCACAACAGAATGAAACACCACATATGCTATCCTTTTGAACAACAGAGTACAGGTATGGCATTGATTTTAGTTACACAGCGATATTTATTATGAACCGTGAAATTGAAAACAAAAACATGATTGGACACCAAGTACAGTACAGGTTGTTCTCCTTCGGCCTTTTTAGAATAGTGTTCCGGACCCCCAACAAAAACAACAGCAGGAAAGAGGACATATGGCATCCTTTTGAACAATAGATGACAGGTAAGGCATAGATTTTACAAAGCCATAGATAATTTTTTTGCAACTGTGAAATAAAAAAAAAACATTGATTGGACACCCAGCACACTTCTTTATCCTTAGGCCTTTTTATAAGAGGCTCCAGGAGCCTCAACAGAAAAAACAGCATGAAAGAGGACATATGGCATCCTTGTGAA